>NC_054868.1:4653829-5362616 GCF_018320785.1 Cheilinus undulatus
CCCTCTGCCATGACTTTCAGTTGTCCGGTGAGACCATTGGTGCATCTGTTGGCACCCTTAGCGAAGGCAACCCACTGGGGAAGGGAGTTATTGGTGACCATGGATGAGACTGTCAGTGCATTTGTTGGCATCAGCAGGCAATGCTTCCGCCATGACAGTCCACCCATAGCAAAGCCAATGCTTTGCCTCACTGCATGTCCGAGAGAGTAATCAGCAAATGCCGTGGTGGGGGGCACATGGGGATGGATCCAGGAATTTTTTAAAGGATTCTGTACTATTGGGAGATAAGGTTAATGGCTGAGGTCTGCGCTGTTACCACTTTACACCAGGAGATGGTGGACATGAGTAACTTTACTCCCAGCAGCATTTTTGGGTGTGTTTCTAGTCAAAGTTTTGGAGTTTATAGAGTTTGAAAGACACATGCCCGGTCAAGGAGACGAGTCGGAGCATAACAGAGAGAAAGACAGGGAATTGTAGCAAGAATACTCACAATGCTGGGAGGGATAGAGGAATATTCACCCTCTGCCATGACTTCTAGTGTACCCCTGGTGAGACCATGGGTGCATCTGTTGGCACCCGTAGCAAAGCCAGTGCTTTGCCTCACTGTGTTTCCACCCCACCGGTGAGGGAGTAATCGGTGAATGAAGTGGTTGGGGCCACATGGGGACGGATCCAGGAATTTTTTAAAGGATTCTTCACTATTGGGAGATAGGGCTAATGGCGGGGGTCTGTGCTCTCCAAGTGCTTTTCTAGTTATGTTGTGTATTTACCTTTTCATTGAGGTGTGGCTTTATTTGAACAACTTATTGGAGCTCTATTATTTTGTTCTTTCCAATAATGAAAGATTGTATTTTACAGTACAACTCCTTATTACCTACTCTGCACTCAGTACTTGAAGTAAACTTTAAATCTTATACTTTTTTACTTTGACTGGAGTAGATTGACGAGTACTATTACTTAAGTACATTTTAACTGGAGTAACTGCACTTTTACTTGAGTGCAATAATTGTGTAAAATTTCTACCTCTGGTTTCTGGTCCATAGTAAAGCTAATGTAGCATGCATGCTATTGTTTTGCAACATGTGTTGAAGCACTGAAACGTCGTGTTGCATCAGCAGTGACCTTTTAACTGCAATTAACCACACACCGTTAAACCAAGTCATCCCTAGTGTTGCTTTTTTACCCATGATCGTGACTGATACATGTTTTTCTTCAAATGGGGTTGATAACATACTAACATCATGTCTTCTTTAGGAGCATGTACTGTTGTTTCACACTCAGGTGACTTGTGGTAAGTCTACCTTGGATAATTTTTAGCACATAATCAATCAGTGAAAGCAGCATAAACTGTATGATTGCTGGGGGCGGTTTGAAAGAGTGAATGGCTTATCATATCCCACCCTGCTCATGTAGCTCTGTCCATAGTGATCTAAAGGCATCTCTTAAAAATTCCAGGGTTGATTAGCCTCAGATATTTGGGCCCCCCCCCCCCCCCCTTGTATTTAGTTATTTCCATGATCCATAAATACGGAGTGGAGTTAAGCTGCTCTGTGTGTTTTTGTGTGTGTGGGTCTGTGCAGATGGTGCCGACAAAGAGTAGGGGACAAGTGTTGCCCAAAGGTCACTAAGATGGATAGTGGAAGTTTGTGCGTGAGTGGGTGCATGTGTATCTTCCCCACAGCAGTTTTAAGGGTGACCTCCATGACAGCTTTACCTTCAAACCCACACAGACACCCTTTAGGCTGTTAGCAGTTTTATATGATATCATCATTGTGAGGAAGCAAACAAGAGTTGAATAGTTAGCAGTCACCCAGTGGCAGCTTTGTTAATGATCTATTTAGAATAGCAGTGTGGATGGAGCATGTAGGCAGCGGTTAGGAAAAAAACTCATTATCCATATGATAAAGAAATCTGGCCTGTATCTTCTGCTCCTACCAGCACTATGGGCCATGGTTTAAGCAGAGGGAGTTTGGATCTCTGGCGAAAGCATGAGCCACCCACAAGCTTTGTTATTCAAGAGGAGCTCATCAGTGTGAGGAGACAAGACATTCTTCTTAAAAAGAAATTTGTTCTTAAACCCTCTTACGTGGTTTTTAAGACGATTCTGACATTTAAAGTTTTCTTATCTGTGATTTGTTCTTTGATAATACTAAAATTTAAGAACACTCCAGAGCACTCTGGCTAACATTTCAGTGCTGATATAACCAGATAAAATGTTCATTCTTGCACTCTCCAGCACTTAAATGTACTAGGTTAAGAGTGACACAATAAAATAGAATTTTCAATTTCATGTTACTGCATTATAAGCAATTTAGCATGTTTATATAATCAAATAATTTGCAAAAATACATGATTTAATTATGGTTAAGTGTTAATTTAACATGCATGTTTAATCTTTGCTGCAAAATATAAAATTCTGAATTTTAATGTAGGACATGCACAGGAGTTTTATAATTAGACGCTCATTTAAAACAATAAAAAAAAGGCAATAAGGCAGGCAGGTATGTGTGCATCAGCAGGTAAAAGTGTGTTTGAATAATATTTCATTATTTAAAAGCATTGGTTTTAGAAGATATGTAAAGTCATGTGCACAAATTTTAGGCATGTAGGGCGCTAAGGGCCTGATGTGCAACAATCTTGGGCTGGATGGGTGGGAGTGCAAAACACTTGAATGTGTCCCGGCCTTTTCAGCCCTGGTAACATGCTCAGAGGCTGCAGTTCTCGGTCCCTTGGGACTAGGGCTGCACAATTTGGGACCATAATGTAATTGTGATTTTTTTTTTTTTTTTTACCCAATATTGCAATTTGAAATGTGATTAGGTTCCTCATCCTATGTATTTTCCAATAAACACAAGCAAAAAATCATTCAATGTTATAACCAACGCAATATTAGTCTAACCCAGGGCTGGATGATTTTTAAAAAATCCTTCAATTGTGATGATTTGGACTCATATTGCAAACTGGGTATGAATTGTCGAAATGTCATTCTCATATGTAATAAGAAAAAAATATAAAAATGAAGAAAGTAGAATTTTCTGTCGATGTTTCTGAAAATGGCACTTGAATGGTTGCATGATTATGTAATGCACAACATCCCTGCTGCTGCTGCTGCTGCAAAAAGTTTTAAACTGGTATTTTGACATAAATTTCAGGTTAAAGAATTATTGCACCTTCTGGGATTTGAGAATTGCAGCAGGCCACATTGTGATTTAATCTTATTCTTGATTAATTTCCCAGCCCCACTTGGGACATCTGCAACACATCCACAGGCCCGTGGCACCCTACTCACTGGGACAGTACCTTACTTGCCATGCTTACTCACCACATTCACCCCTTAAGCCCTTTTCACTCCACCACACGGCAACTCACCACCTCCAGTCATTTTAATGAGGGACGAGCGGCAGACGTGAGGTGGTTTTAACTGCAACGGTAGGTTCCAGAAGCGGTCGCCGCCCACGTGGATGCAGATTTTGCCCTGCCGCTCAGAGTACTGCGTGTTGAATTTTCTGGCAGCAGCCGCCTGGCGGCAGCCAATCACATCAAAGGAGGGAGAGAACCCGGAAATAGCAGGCTTCGTGGGTCTAAGCAACCAATGGAGGAGCTCATAATGTTGGTGTATCCTGAATATCCTGAGCTCTACAACACGGCTCTACCGTCGTATAAAGACAGCCAGAAGAAAAATTGTGGAACCAACCATTGAAACGTATTTTCTAGGGGGAAATATTTTGATGACAGAACCATATTTTTCCCTCCGTTTTATAGTACATTACACAAGTTAATGGTTAACAGAGATTGTGAGGTACTCTACGTGTTTTTCGGGAGGGGGGGTTTGTGATGGACTTGTGGGCGGGCTCTGCTGTGACCTTCCCCGGAGCACCTTTCCGTCATTGCCACCTCGTACTTTAAAAAACGCTCAGCATTTCGGTGGACTCCTCCGGCAGGGAGGTGGTTTTCAGGGTAGTTACCGCGCGGTGGTGTGTAACCAGCTTTACTCCGGCCTAAAAGGACTTGTCCTGTCTTTGCATGTTCCCAGATTTGCCCCTAGCAATATGCATAGACCTCCAGAGCACGAGTTGTGTTAATCCTCATCGCTACACCTATGCCTTACTTCAGCCTCATTTTACAGCCCAAACAGAACTGAATGTTTTACTCAAATCATACCTGTTTTGAAAAAAAAAAAAAAGGCCTGATTTAACTTATTTTTTTTATATTCTGGGATGCATCCTTTTCTGTTTGTCATTTCTGATGAAAGCACTTTCTGATCCAGTGATTTCATCCAGTTAATGTGTTTGTGGCGTGTATTCAGTATCCACTACTAGTGCTAAAGATATAATCAAACTTCCTGTTTTGATGTCATTTTATACTCACATTGAAAACAAGTTTGATTATGGGCATGGTGTTAGTCCATCTATCTCTCCTGGAGGACAGGAGCTCCACAGCTAAAACAGACTACTTAAAGGGAACGTTTAGAGAAATCCTAGTTCTGCCCTGAGCTAACAGGTCATCAAACTAAGACCTAGTCAGCTTCTAAGAGCTGGTATGATTCATGAAGGAGGAGGAGAGGACATTAAAACAAGCTGAATCAATCACTGCAGATGCTTGAACCAAGACATGACAGCATCGTGCTTTTCTGACTTTACTGGAGGGACTAATATTTGCAGGTTATGTCTTATTATTGTAACCATATCCCTGGTTCTATGGTCAAGCATGTGCATGGAGCAGGAGACACAATTCTCTTTCAGCATTCTGCAGGCATTAATGTCATTTATGTGACAAATGGAGAGTAAAAACAACATTGTTACACATGCATTTATGTAGTTGTTGTAAATGAAGTCTAGAATGATTTGCTAAATATTTTCATGTGACATGTAGAATACCAAAAGTGTCTAGTGTGTCTGAAGTCTCCAGCTAGAACTGCTGCTCTGTAATGTTTATCACCTCTCTAGCTTAAGCATATTCAGGAAATTAAATCTTTTTTTAAGTCTTCTTCAGGAATCGCTCCTCCTGATTTTGTGCCACACTTTTACCTGTAGGCATGCGAAAAATTACAGCCACAGCACAGGAAGTTTTTACACACGAGTGTTAGAATCAATCTTGTGGACTTACTCTGCAGAAGTCCCTCGGTAGTGAATATCTCAGGGCTACAGCTATGTGCATGTCTAAACTCTTTTTACGCCTTTCAGTCTGAAGTTATTATCAACACAAAGGAGATGGGAGTGTTTGCGCACGGAGCAGCTATGTCTCAGGTTAAAGGACATTAATTTGTGCACACAAAAACCTGCTTTGACCTTTAATGATGTCCCTGGACTCCCTCCTGTCTGTCTTTACTCTTTTATATCCGGTAAAATGGAAGCTTTACTTTTTTTTCTTCCTTTGGTAATAGAATTCCTCCTCTACCTTGAAACATACCTTTCACATAGTACGTTATTTTCAGTGCAGTCTGGTGCTGTGTTCACAGTCAAAGCCATTTCTCAATCTGTGGGGAGAAACACATTCACTTTTCTTACTTACAGAAGTCAAGAGTGGACATTAGGGGTGTCAGGATCCATTGAGGTGTATCAGTACATTGATTGGTTGATTAATAATCCAATCAGATCAATAGAAAGTCAAAACATTGCCCTGAATCGATTCTTCAAGCAGCGCTTTTATTTTGAAATTCCCCCTGCATGCCTGTTGACCGATTTGCCCCAGCAGCGTCCGTAAATATGCAGCTGAGGGAAAGAGCACATCCTCTCCTCTCCAGGCTCTGTGGGCACATTTCAGACAGAGACTGAACTATCCAGCTCTCATACTGGGACCTAATGGGCTGCTTTCAGACGCTGGGGGTGGCAGGGGGTGACTACATGAGTCTTGGAGGGCTCAGCTGGTAAGATACCTGGAGAGATGGGGGATTGGCCTGGCGCCGGCCTGAAGGATGACCGGTAGAAGACCCGAGTAGTGCAGGACAGAGGTTGAAGCAGCGAAGTGCCAAACTGGCATATGCTCTCATACCTGACCTATGTAACTGTCGCAAACAAACACACCTATTGTTGCACGCCTCCTATATCCCTTTCCCCACAGTGTGACAGATTTTTCTTCTCCTCCTCCCTCCTGTCTATAGCATTAGTTGCCTATATTTTCACTTTTCTTGTACAGTTTTTTCTTAATTATATTACTTAACAAGTATATTCAGTCAGATACGAATCGTAACGCCAAATCAGATGAAATATTGTAACCTAAAACAATGCAGTGTGTGAATAATAAACATTACCTGAAAAATTAAAATTTTAGCACTTATACTCTGGTTAATGCACACATGAACCATGAGAGGTGTACAGTTTCAAGGGATATATATATATATATATATATATATATATATATATATATATATATAGATATATATATATATATATTCCTCTTCTCCTCTGTTTAGGCAATGACACTGCATCAGGCCTGAGCTGGGAGTCGCTCATGCCTATCCAGCAGAGCGGCTGCTTCTTTTAAAGCGAAGGTGTGGATTCATTTTGGCTCCCAAAACATTAGAGAGAGTACAGACTTAGACAAGAGTCAAGACATTTGCAAGGTATGCCACTCCAGAGCGAAATCTTCAGACACTACGACAAATCTCTGGATTTACAGCTTCAAATCACAGTGATAGCATTACAGCTAACAGCTAATGTGACTCTAAAACAAGTCTGTTGAAGCTAACGCTGGTCTCTTTTCTCTACAACCAAAATTTCACAGTCAACACTTTGTTTTATTTGCAAGGACCTGAGTCATGATGGTAGGAGTGATGCCTCCGTGATACAGTAAAAACACTATAGCCTGTCCGGTACCACTTTCCCAACAACCCAGTCCAGCAGACCTTAAAGCTACAGCATATTTTATTAATAGTGTTATCTTAAGAATAGCTTAATTCTGTTCTGTTATATTCCTTATATATTAATTACAATTACATAGTTCATATACATTTTTTGTTGAAATTATAACATATCACAATATTTCTTTGCTCATAGTATTGGGATATTTTGCAACATGTCGTATCAGTACACCTGTATAGCTATACTTATCATATCACCAGATTCTTGCCATTAAACAGCCCTAGTAAGCAGTTATGAAATAACCTTGCTTTGTTAAATGACAATTTTATGTTCTTTCATATTGAAATAACTAAAACTCGTAAATCCATCCATCCATCTTCTTCCGCTTACCCGGGGTCGGGTCATAGTGACAGCAGGTGAAGCAGGTCAACCCAGACAACCCTCTCCCCGGCAACACTTCCCAGTTCCTCCTGAGGAATTCTGAGGTGCTCACAGGCCAGATGGGATATATAATCCCTCCAGCGAGTTCTGAGTCTGCCTCGGGGTCTCCTCCCAGTAGGACCTCCACAGGAAGTTGCTCAGGAGGCGTCCCGATCAGATGCCCGAACCATCTCAACTGGCTCCTTTCGACGTGAAGGAGCAGCAGCTCTACTTCCAGACCCTCCCAGATGTCCGAGCTCCTCACTCTATCTCTAAGGCTAAACTCAGCCACCCTCCTAAGGAATCTCATTGTAAATGCATACCAGCTCAAAGTATTCAATATTGATCCTGTAAGCTCCCAATAGTTGCCTTTGGTATCAGATTTGAATTTTAGTTTTGAATCTATGAGAACAAACAGCATTTAAAACCCATAAATAATGAAGATTTCAAAGAACAGAACACGCAAGCACAGATTTAATTGACCTGTTAATCAAATTTTGCAAAACATGAAATAATTAACCCCTTTGGCCATTAAAAAATGTTGAATAGTTCACAGATTAATTGGACCTTTCATGGAAAACATGCAAATAAAAATGGAGTAGGTTTTATTTTAAACTGACAGCAGTGAAAGGTTAATTGATCTTGGTTAATAAAGAGGAATTCAGAACTGACTCTTTAATCCCTATTAGCTTCCCTTCATTGTTCAATGAAGCACAGTGATTTTAATTAACAATTTAATTATTGATGAAGCACCCGATCATGCTCTGTTAATTCACTTATTAATGAAAAAACAACAGCAAACTGATCATTGCTTTCAATCTTCCCTCTCCTTTGTTTAACGTCTCACCTCCTTCTGGCATGTCCTCGGCAGGGATGAACTCAACGACTTCTTCGTTTCACAGGATTATTTCTTTAATATCTCATTGTTTTTGTTTCTAAAGCATCCAGGATCTATTAAGAAGAGAAACAATCCTCTCAGTGTTCTCCTTGATTATATTTTTCATCATTTCTTGCTCTAAATTTCTCTTTATTTGTCAGATTACTACTCCCTTTGTCCTATTTGTCCTTGCAGCATCACAACATCCCCTTTTACCTTCTCCTCTCACTGTGCTCCCTGCTACTTCTTTTATTTTCAAACATTTTTCTTCATCTTTTTGCTCATATAACCTTTGTGTCCATACAGTCCTTTCCATTATACCTCTGCTCACGGCTTCCCTTATATTCTCAGTCCTTTTTTTTTTTTTTTTTACCATCACTTAGTTTAGTTTCCTCTAATAAAAGCAAACATGTTGGCCGTTTATGCCTCAGTGTGCAGCGCTGCAGCTGTGTTTGATTCTCTGATTGTACTAATAGACAACAAATAATCAAATGTGTTACACGCCTGACAGCCAAAATGTGTCTGTCATGTTTTCCACGCTGGCCGTCGCTCAGATGTCTGCACTGTCGTCAAACTTTTCTGCACAAATTGCTGTCTGTCACTTCTCTCTGCCCCGTTTGTTGGGAGCTCATCGTTTTTGGAGAGACCAAACTTGATATCAACAAGCTGCAGCAGCAACAAATATGCGACTGCACCAAGGCATGAATATAATTTCAATGTGTTACCCAGAGAAATGTGTTTCTTTCACAACAGTCATGTTCGTGGTAGATTATTTCTGAATGTTAATTTCACCTCTATCAAAAGCTCTGGAGTCAAACAGGGATTTAGAGGATAAGCTCATTAAGACAGGGAACTTCTTTCTGGCTTGATATCAAGAAGAAGAATAGAGTAGAATAATCACCATAACCACACATAGTCTATCATCAGGTAGATCCATTTTGCAAAGCTCTTATCCAATTTGCTTGCTGAGAATTGACAGAAAGACCAATCAGCGTCATTTAAGGAGAATGAGGCGGTAGCTACAGGTGTGCTATAGCTGTAATGCAAGCTGATAAACAATGGCTGCCACCGGTGAAGTGATAAGCTCAGATGTAGCCAAGCCTGCCCACAGGGGGGGATAAAAGGGAGAGCTTACGCAACGCAGCCAAAAATGGGGCCCAAAGCAGTAAGTAAAATCATGGTCCATTGTAAAGTTGAGCTGTGATTACCATTTTTTTTTTTTTGCTTAAATAATAACCTTAAAATATAAACACTTTAAGTAAAGATCACATACTTTCATATCAAAATACACTTTTTCAGGCTTTTCTAGCAAAAATATGTGCCCCTGGCCTGTCTACAATCTCCCTAAAAATCAGAAAAAATCTATTCCTTTCTCCACCTTTCAGAAAATGTGTGCTGAAACAAGCTGTTCTCAGATTTTTCCCCTCATGATGTCATATGGGGAGTTAGCCCCGCCCCCAGGTTTGGTTGGCCCTCCCTGCTTGGAAGAAAGTTCCTTCTTCCTCTCCTGATCCTTCTCTTATCTGGCAGCAAAGAGGAGGTTCAGGAGAGCCACATGCATTTCTTGAGAGGGGCGGAGTCAGGGGCGGGGTCTGACAGCTCATTAGCATTTGAAGACACAGAAACAGCTCGTTCTGAGTAGGGCTGAAACAGAGGGATTTTTAGACATGCAAAAATCCAATACTGGAGTATTTTTTTAGCAACAAACTTTACAGGTGTGTTTTGGGGACCTCTGAGACCAATATAAACTTGTCTTAAAGGGGTAAAATATGTGACCTTTAAAAAAGAACAGAATAGAAATGGGTTGAGTGGCCAAAATGAACCGGTTCAGGGCAAACGTTTTGACACATTTTGGATGTCGCCAGTGTATTTGGGGATTTTATCCCCAGGGAGACTTTGAGCATTAAATGCTAATCATAATTCATTCCTGTCATCTCCATTAGAAATGCAAAGACTCTGGGATTTCAGAGTCCATAACACAAGGCTCTGTGTCCATAGCCTCAGTTTTTTGCACTGACATCGTCTGCTCATTTTCAACATGAACAAGTGTAGTCCAGCTAGTTTCAGCGCTCAGCAGCCTTTCATCTGACACCATCAGCGTCACTTCTTCGGTGTTGCTAGGCTTTGAACACTCACAGTTGAAATGAGTTACACATTTGGAAAACTGCAGTACAGTGTCAATGCCACTTCACAAACACTGACCAATAAGGATCAAGGAGGGGTGGGACTTATGGTATCAGCTTTGTCATTAACAGTAGTGGAGTTAATATGACTTGCCTTTTTTTTTTCAAGGGTAAAATTTCCTTTCCAGGTCAAGAGCTGTTGCCAATGCAAGGACGGGATACATTTACATTGCTTCATATTTTCTTATTTTCCTTGGCTTTTCCTTTTGTTTTTAACATTTGCCTCATGTTTTATTGGGCTTTATTTTTCATTGTAAAGCCCTTCTTGTTTTATGTTATTAATTCAGTAAATTAAATTAGATTGGACATGTCTTCAAATAAATTTCAAGCCTTAAAGAGGGGGCATTATGCCTTTTTTCAAGGCCTTACACCATCTCTCTAATACCCACATAGTAGCTCCACATGGTTTACAACTCAAAAAGCTCCTCATGTTTCTCACACTGGCGTCCTGAAAACCCCTTATTTTAACCTCCGTCTGAAACGCTTTGTTTTTGCTGCAAACCTCCTCCATGGACCTACTTTCCTCTGATTGGCTGGTTTTCCAGAGGCTGGCTGGGGGCAGGACTCAATGTTATGTGCCCGCCCCTTCCAATGTGGCTATGTTTACGTACTTGTAAACTTTGAATGAACCGGTCCAACCGAGTAAAATATGGCAAATTTTGATATACGTCTGTACGTGTTAGACCCGGAACCTGACCCTGATAGTTTGGAGAGAGAGGGGGAAGAAAACCAGCAGCAGCGAAGGATAGAGCAGGATGTATCTGTTTGGTAAGTGTTTAAATACTGTGTTACTAAATGGCTAAATGGCTAAAAGGCCTTGTGGGGGCGGTCTGTTCCGCTTTGCCGGCAGCAGGGACAAACCAGTGAGGAGATCCTATTGCAATGACCTCATCAGTTCACTCCATCGAAATCTCATCTCAGGAAGATCTTGGAGAGATTCCCAACAAACCGTTTTCATCAGTTTACACTCAAATTCTAAGATTACTGCCACATACATTTATCTTGCGATTTGAAAGTTTGCATACGTGAAGTATGGATACCCAACATTGTGACTTTATATCTATGTTTTAAAAATCGTAAAAGTATAATACCCTCTCTTTAAAAAATGTAATTGAACACAGATTTAATGACTGCTATGATTTGCAAAGTTTCCAATTTTTTTAAAGCTTAGTGCTATGTTTTTTTCTTTACACCCTTTTAAAATATTTTTCACGGGGCTTGCAGATGTTTGAGTTGTTTAAGGTGCACACCATGAACGTGGCAACATGGGTTTGAATCGGGCCTGTGGCCCTTTGTCGCATGCCTCTCCCCTCTCTTATCCCTGTTTCCGAATCTATCCACCGTCCTCCACTATCTCATAAAGGCATGAAATGGTCCAAAAATAAATCTTAAAAAAATATATATACAGTACTGTGCACAAGTTTTAGGCATGTTTAGGCCCAAATCTGAGGCTGAAGTAAGGCGTGTAATGGCAGGTACGCCCACCTGAGGGCCCCATTGGGCGAGAACAAGCCGCAGCCTTCGGTCCTGAAAAATGAAGCCAATGCGGAAGTGCAAAAAATTGCTATACCAAGAGTGTCCACTTGAGGCTGGCTGCAGGAACACCGGAAGTCCCGTCGGCACACATGTTAAACAGCCGGTTTTGACACACAAAATAAACTGGTTTACAGCCTGGTTCAAAACACCAAACGTGTCTCATTAGCTAGTGTCTTATTCTCCCACTGTACGGGGGGTGAATTTTTTTGTACCATGATTGTTTGGATTATGTTTAGGATGAAAGCTGATTGGTGCATCTCATTTGATTGACAGGTAGCTAGGCAGGCAGAGGCTCTGTTTCTGTTAACCAGAATGCTAGTTAGCAGGTTGACAGGAAGTCGCACTTAGTGGGCTAGGTTGATCCAAAGTTCGGTTGAGACCGCGATTTCAATATGGAAGCCTCCACAGATTGGCTTCAAGAGCTGTTTGAGTCCTCCTATCGAAAGCAGACGACTGACATCACACGGGGTTTGTCCAATTCTTTCTACAGTCTGTGGGCGAGAAGGAGGATTAACACAACCCAGGTCATGCTCTGGATGTCTCTGTACATTACCAAGGGCATGGGAAAATAATCTGATGAAAACAAAACAAAAACCACAGTTTTAGGGTGGAGTTATGGGTGGATGTGGCAGTTACACACAGCCTAGGGTGCTGTTAGGGCGGGTAGGAGGCTTGCCACAACCCCCTGGTTCTTGAGTGTTTGTTCTAAGCACCTGAAAACTGTTGGTGGTTGCTGGGCGTATTACCAGGGATGCAATGGCCCAGACAAAAAAAATGCTGTTAAGCTCGACCTTGGCTGCTGAGCCACACACGTACATGTCCAATGTGTCGACACTAACTCTGGCCGCCCTCCCTCGTCTCTACAGCCTGGGGTTTTGGAACATCAGGACCTGTGAAGAACCATTAGCATGCCTAAAACTTCTGCACAGTACTGTATATATTTTTCACAATCTGGTGTCTAATTTACCTCCAAACAATTGTCATCAGGAGAAAAGTAGATTAAACAAACTGATATACTTTGGGAAAAACTGAAGTAAAATTGAATAAAATAATAGCAGCTCCAAGAGACTCTTTTAGGACCCAATTCACCAATTGAGAAAAACTGCTGTAGAGCACTTCAAATTTCTCTCATATGAATAGTGTTCTTTAAGCATGCTGGCCTTCCCTTTAAAAAAGGAACAGTTAGTTTAAGATTTTTATTTCTGATCCACTTAGACTAAGAGAAATAAATGCTTGATCCATCATTATAAATATCAGTTCCACCCTAACACACCAGCTTTGGTGTTTGAGTTGTAGAAGCTGCTCACCTTACCCTTTCAGTTAGTGTTCTCTTAAGTAGCCTGTGGTCAGAGTCTGAAGAGTTAAATCGTCTGCCAGCAGCTTTTGTGTTACAGGTGGAATCATAGCTTCAGCAGACAGCTGTTTGTCCAGGCTGTGACTAAAGAGGCTCCACAGATTGTGCACAGATTGCACAGCCCATTGATTATAAAAAGAAAAAACCCAGCAGAATCTGAAACAAAAGCTTCTCCTTCAGAGCTGAGGAGCTCCCCGATAACAGCTCTCGACAAGAGCCTCCTCACAAGTTGACGAGATAATTCAAAGAGCTTTTCTGAGACATGTTAATCCAACAATAGTCTGGGTAAATCACTGAGCAACTCACCTGTTTGATCACTATGTATATCACTCACAGTCAGTCAACAAGCGCTTAGCGCCAGCGTACAAAAGACTGGAGCCTTAATGACAAGATGTGGATGTCTTGATACTGTGTTTAAGTATTTTGCTCAAGGTGAAAGCTTTAGATCAACAAAAGTACAGACATTTCAATTTTGAAATATCGCTAGTATCCATGCTAGAGCTATGTCACAAAATGCATGAACACTTTGACTGATCAATGAAATCTTATTCAGATGCCTGTTCTACAACGGAAGCAGGGAAATATGCACTAAACCTCTTCAGTGGTGCCAAGTCCACTTGCATTATACGGACAAAAGTATTCGGCTGCCTGACCATTACACCAAAAGTGACTGTAATGACATTATATTCAAGTGCATGTACTTTAATATGGAGTTAGACCTCCTTTTACAGCCCCAACAGCCGCCACTCTTCTTGGAAAGCTTTCCACAAAATTGTGGAGCTTTTCTGTGGAAATTTGTGCACATTCATTATGTAGAACATTTATGAGGTCAGGCACTGATGTTGGACCAGAAGGCCTGGCTCACAATCTCTTTGCAGTTCATCCCAAAGGTGATCCATGGGGTTGAGGTCAGGGCTGTGTGTGGGCCAGTCAAGTTCTGCCTCACCCCACTCATCAAACCATGTACAGTCCTGCACTGGGGAACAGTCAAGTTGGAATAGGAAAAGGCCCTAACCCAAAGTGTTACTACAAGTTGGTAGCATAGCATTGTCTAAAATGTCTTGGTATGCTGAAGCTGAAGCAATGTCACAGTTGGCAGATTACCGTCATGCAGGTATGATTCCCAGTGTTTTCTTTTTTTACACCACCCCATCTGATGCTTGGCACTGGACTTAGAGATGTGAGGCTTGTATGCAGCTGCTTGGCCATGGAAACCTATTCGTGAAGCTCCTGTCTCATGGTTTTTTGTGCTTATCTTAAAGCCAATTTTTCAGTGATGGGGTAATGCATTACAAAGTAATCCACTAGAGTACTCAGATTACTTTTCTGTTGTAACAAAAGCGTAACGTGTTAGTGTTACAATTCAAGTAATCCCATTATTAGTTACATTTTCATAAAAGTAATCTGTTACTGAAAGCAAAATCCCCAATTTCCTCTCTCTTCCATGGCTTCAAAAAGAAGGAAAGAAAAAAGGAAGCTCCTCGAAGCATTGGCTCTGTTTGTCCTTCTCTCTTTCTGTAGTCACGTTGGCGTGTAGCGCCGTGCCACTGGAAGGTAAACACTCTGTGCCATTACGCCCACATTGTTAGCTTGTTGAGCTAGCGAGATGACAGAGAGGACAGCTTAACACTGTGGAATTATCCCCACTGTGCTGGATTTTTGGATAAAAAGGACAGGAGCAGCATCCTGGTGAAATGTAAGTGTAAAAAGCTCTGTTTGCTTTAATTCGATCAGCTGTGCAGCCTTTTCAATTACGCACTATTACACACAACTTTCAAGTGATTTTGTATGCCTCTGCTCAGCTTCTTGTCAGATTGTGAGCTGTGAAGGTTTTTCACATCTGTTATCAGGCTGCAGAGATACAGATTATTGGCTGTAAATTACGCTGTACATTGGTAGTAGAGTCTACACATTTAAAGGCAGAGGTGCATCGCTATATGTTGTTTTGACAACTGGCGAGTGGAACGAGTGACTAAAGGGTTTTAATGTTTAGTAATGCACAAGTAATTCAAAAAGTAACTCTAATGCATTAGAAGTAGAAGTAGGTAACGCAGTAACATAACAAATTACTTTTCTCAGTATGTAACGCAGTAATTCATCGAGTTAATTTCAAAAGTAACGCTACTCAGCATTGCAAATTATGCACCATGAGCCTGAACAGTCGATCCCGCTCTGTGACTTGACTTGGTCTTCCACTGCCACTGCTGTTCCTACATGCTTCCACTTTCTAATTATATCACTTACAATTGACTTTAGAATATCCATGCCAAGGTGGCATCCATCACCATACCACGCTTGAAGTCACTGAGCTCTTCAGAACAAAACACCTTCTATCACACGTTTAAAAATTAAGACTGCTTGACTAGGGCCCCGTCCACACGGAGACGAAAACGATATATTGCCATTTCGTTTTGAAAAAAGTGTTCCGTAAAGACGGAATCATTTCAGGAAATACCTGTGTATGCACGGAACCGCTGAAAACGCTGTAGTGCATATGCCAAGCCTGTGTGTGGCGCTGTAACGCTGCCACGGACATTCGCCAAATGAGAGAAGAAGATTACTTTCTTCTAGTTGCCCTTCTGGTTGTTCTCTGCATCAGATTTAAGAACATGGTGTATGCGTTTCCCGGTGGTGGTAAAGGAGCATCAGATTTTGCTATAAAATCCATAATAAGCTCAGTAGCTTCTGCAGCACGAACACAACCCTGCATTCAGCCACTGTTTTGGTTGGACATGCTCGGGCATCGTAAGAGAGCTACACTGTGTGATGTAATTGTTTCAAGAAAGATGCAGATAGCCGTCCACATGGAGACGACACAGTAGTCGTTTACGGAGTCATGCACTCTAGGACCCATTTTCAAAAAGTATTGTTTACAGTCACCCGAAACGCCGTTTCCATGTGGATGAAACACCGATCCAACAAAGAAATTTTGCGTTCACACCAAAATTCATTTCCGTGTGGATGGGGCCTAGGTGCTTGATTTTCTATACCTGTGCCAATGGATCTGATTGATCCAACAAATAACAGTTTTTTCCAAATACTTTTGTTCTTACAGTGTTCCTCACACCACAGGAAAATCTGTAGATAATCTGTAGACCCTGCAGACTATCAGGCTTTTGCTGACTTTGATTGGAAGCAGGGAAACAGGCTGAAAATCACCATGATTATCTTGTAGTGTTTGCCCTGCTTTATTCTACCCTACAGTATGTCCCAACTAGAATTACCTCTTTATCCACACAATGCAGTGAATTTTGTGTCCCTTCACTGTAGAATGGATGAGATGATAAGTAATGTATGCAGAGAGTTTTGATTTTAAAGACATCTGCTTCTCTGTTTGTGTTCTCACACTTTCCAGTTGTCATTTATGAGATGTGAAAAGAGAGAGATGAATAAAAGATAGGGAGAGACACAGGAGGTAGAAAGAGGAATAAAGAGGGATGTCACTGAGAACATCATGTCTGTTCTTAGAGCCCTGGAAGCCAGGCAGTGCATTGAACATAGAAATTAGCCTAAGCATGATTAACAGAAGCAGCAGAAAGCTTCACTGTGTGAGCTGGAGGAGAAATACCTTAAGAAGTCGCAGCTCCTTTGTGACTGCAAGTCCATAAACAGCTGCACATAGACACTCGATATTCGATTACGCTACATGAGATACACTCATCCATCCCTGTTCTATACTGCTTATCTTGTTCCGGGATGCAGAGGGCTTGAGCCTATTCTAGCTGTCATTGGGCAAAAGGGGGGCTACACCCTGGCCTGGTCACCAGTCAAGGGCTGACATATAGCGGCAAACAACCAGGCACGCTCACAGTCACACTTACCGCCAATTAAGAGTTACCAGTTAACCTGACAAGCATGTCTTTGGTGATGGGACCCGGAGAGAACCCAGCATGCATGGGGAGAACATGCACAGAAAGGCCCTGACCAGGAAGTGAATGTTCTTGCTGTGAGGCAACAGCTGTAACTGCTGCACCGCCGTGCAGCCTGAACTTTACAGTAATCCATAAATAAAGATTAGCACATTATCTCTGTCCTTTGCTGATGATCTGGTTTGCACTGTAGACAACTGCACAAAGCCAGAGGTCAAGCTCGAAATTTGTACTTTCCTTTTAACTTGGAACATAGCAACTGTGATTAGATAATAAATAAAGAATCATATAAGACATCTTTTCAAGTCTTTATGGTTCACATGGTCTGAAAAGAGTTTTCTCAGCTTTTATTCAAACTCCTTCTCCCAAGGTTATCTTCATGTCTTTTTAAAAAGCTGACTCTTGAGAGCTTCATTTTCAAGAAATCTTTACTTTAATCATTTTAAAGAAATTTGGTTGATGCAACTCTCAAGCCACAACATTACAAATGTCAAGATGGCAGACACAAAGCAGTTTGGATATTGAGGCCAACTCCAGAGAGTGACTTCAGCGTAACTTTTAGGGCAGAATAAAGCAAAGGGATTTTCAGTGTCTTAGCGGTAAACAGTATGCTCTCTGGAAGATTTTTTTAAGGAAAGAACAGAAGTGATCAGTCAGAAAAGGGTGGAATGCCCTCTCCAGGTTGGGAATGAGATCCTGCCCCAAGTGGAGGAGTTCAAGAATCTCAGGGTCTTGTTCACGAGTGAGGGAAGAATGGAGCGGCATTGGCAGTGATGCGGTCTGCATCGGTCTGTCATGGTGAAGAAAGAGCTTAGTCAAAAAGCAAAGCTCTCGATTTACCGGCCAATCTACGTTCCTACCCTCACCTATGGTCACGAACTGTGGGTTGTGACCAAAAGAATGAGATCACGGCTACAGGCAGCTGAAATGAGTTTCCTCCGCAGCATGTCTGGGCTCTCCCTTAGAAATAGGGGGAGAAGCTCAGCCATCCGGGAGAGACTCAGAGTAGAGCCGCTGCTCCTCCGCGCTGAGAGGAGCCAGATGAGGTGGCTTGGGCATCTGGTCCAGATGCCTCCTGGACGCCTCCCTGGTGAGGTGTTCTGGGCAGGTACCATTGGGAGGAGACCCTTGGGGGAAGACCCAGGACACGCTGGAGAGACTATGTCACTCAGCTGGCCTGGGAACACCTCGGGATCCCCCAGGAAGAGCTGGACGAAGTGACCGGGGAGAGGGAAGTCTGGGCTTCCCTGCTTAGGCTGCTGCCCCCACGACCCGACCTCTGATAAGTGGAAGTAGATGGATGGCTGGACGGAACAGAAGTGCTATGCTTTTGTTGTTTTCTTTACATTTATAGAGTTTAGACATAGCGAAGACCCTGGGTTACAATGATAGCAGCTCTGGGATGTTCCCAGCTTTTACCCATTGCCAGATAAAAGGAACCAGATGAAACAGTTGCCGTAAGTTAGTTAATGTTAGCAATCACTTCATAAAGAGCATAAGTTTGGGGAATAACTTTATTAAACAGACACATTTTAGCTCATGGCCTTCATCTGGTTGATCAAGAAACAGATTTTAAACATATTTTACTGATGTAGATGTAAATATTTGCTACAACTAGGTAAATATGGCTCTGTATTTATCATTTTCCTGTCTAGTTTGACTGATAACTGCTCGTGGTGCAAGGAAAAAAGAAGACTACAGGCAGTCCTCTTGTAGTGTAAAACAGTACTTTTTCTGTCCAGGTTTTGAATGTAATGAGAAAGAGAACAGCATCTCTTAGAGGGATAAATATATTCACCTCCTCGTGTTCTTCTGAGTTATTCAGGGCCCCCACATGCACGGCCTATGCTCCTGTCATGACGCACCATAATTATCCATCCTGATGCACTTTCACACTTAATGTGTGAATAGTTTGCTGTTAGCACGGTACCATATTGTCTCCATAGTGAGAGTTTCTTTATATGCTGCATGTTCTCGCTGTGAATGTGAGCTGGAGACCTGAAAAGACGAAGGCTCCAACATCCAAAATCTGACTCCACTGCACAGAGCACAGGCTTACTATTCTGAATTACTGTGCTGCTTTAAACAGTACTTGATTTTGATCAGTGAGTAGCAGCATTGTGCAGTCTTTCAGTCCTGAATAAGAGAACAGATTCAGTTCTGATAATAGACAGTGAAAAACATAATAAAGGAAAACCAGTGTTTTCAATGATTGCTGGTCCTCTGATGGGAAAAAAATGAACCAGAAAGGAAAGAAATATAGTGGTAGCAGGACTATCATGTACTTGTGAGCCACCAAAGTTGAACCCTCACATCTGCATGAACCCTGGCCAACTGGTGGTGCTAGTAAGCTTTAGTCTCAAGAATGGTTAGCTGCAAGCTGCAACAGCCACCAAGCTAACTCCATTAGCATTGCAGATGAACACAAGAACACTTACAACAAGTTATCTTCAGTAGCAAAGAAGAGCTGCTTAAACATACTGTCAAACAGAGGGGGCACCTACAGACAATGCTGACTAAAACTGAAACATCCCTCTCAACGTTATCAGAACAAGTCAAGGAAATGGAGGCATGTGAGAGGGCACAAAGACAACATAAATGACTACCGCAGCTATAAGGAGAGATATGAGATGCGTCCCTTCCCTGCTCTGGTTGAGAGGCCTGATCACTTCAGGAAGCTGGCTTAGATGCTGTGACACATCATCACATACTCCTCAACTTTGCAGACGAGTAAGAGATCCTTTGACTCAGGAGAAAGTAGACATTCACTTTGATAATTCAAATGTCTCTTCTTACCCAGATTACAGCACTGAGCTGCAGCACAAACTGGAAGAAATCAATGTTTTTATGTTTGATAAGAAGCTTCATAGAAGGCTTGAAATAAAGAACAAGCAGGAAAACAGATAGATGGACAATGGTAACCTGGGAGTGAAGCCAACCTGGCTGCAATATTCATGGCTTTTAGTCACATGACCCTGCAGACGTAAAAGAAAAAAAAAAAAGAAAACAATAGCAGCTAGTACTAAACAATACAAAGCACGGTCACACCTGGCATTTGATTCTCCATCTTTTTAATGACACAAATTTACAACACCTGTCAACTGCAGAAAAAAAAAAATAAATAAACTGCGCGTTTTTAAATTTGCACCCTTCTCGAACATTGAAATTACCAAAGGGTGAATGTATGACGTATAGACTGTCAAGATTATGACTTCATTTGCTGGGAAAAGTTTTATTTTATGCAGATAAATAAAAATCTAATCAAATATATAGCACAGGGACACTACTGAAATCACAAAAAACTGAAAAGTCTGTGCCATAACTTAGCTCCAGTGATGTTTTTGCACCAGTATGTCTACTGTAGTGGAGAATCCTTCCCTCAAAATAGCCTCCAGGATAAAAAAAAAAATCTCAAAATTATGAACAGATTAATGCATTTTCTCTTCTTCAATGGAAGGCATTCCAAAAGTTTTTGGCGTGCTTAGACAATTTGTGCCCTTTCATTCTGTAGAGCATTTATGAGGTCAAGAGGGCCTGGCTCAGTTCATCCCAAAGGTGCTCAAGTTTTTCCACACGTCCTTCCTTGTGCACTGAGGCACAGTCATGTTGGAATAGACGAAGGCCTTCCCTAAAATGTTGCCACAAAGTTGGAAGCATGGCATTGTTCAAAATGTCTTGCTATGCTGAAGCATTAAGATTGGCCTTCACTGGAGATAAAGGGCCAAGCCCAAACCCTGAAAAATTGCCCTATACCATTATCCCTCCTCCACTGAACTTCATAGTCAGGCAGGTATTGTACCCCGGCATCCTCCAAACCCAGACTCACCCATCTGCAGCTCCTCATTCATGGAAACGCATTCCTGAAGCTCCTGCAACACAGTTTTTGTGCTAACCTTAATTTCAGTAACCTTGCAAAGCAGATAGACTTGACTGCTTCTGTGTTTGTTACTGGCAAATCCATTATGCAAAGCTCCCATCTGAACCGTTTGGGCCTGGTTAGAAAGTGACAGGACCGAGGGGCAGTACTTTTGGGGATGGCGGAGTCGTGACGTATGCAAGCAGCAAGAAGAAGCCAGTGCAATTATAGAGGAAGAGATTAATGTGGATGCTGCTAAAGTGCCATTTTTTTCAGAACTTGACATTTCTTTGTTAAAAGAAGAACAACGAACAGCAGTGACTTGTTTTCTCTTCAAAAGTCGTGTACTGACATGTCTACAGTTGCCATGGTCCGCGTTATGCAGTTCTCTGTGTTGACTTGTCAGTAGCGGCACACATCAGTTTGGGGCTATGACCTTACGTGTTTTGTTGCTCTGATTGGCCCGTAAAGATGTGACGGATAGAATCTTCATCCAATCACTTTCTGAGTTTTTTTTTTTTTTTTTTTTTTTAAACTCTGCCCTTTCCCAAATGCCATCTATGGAAGGTTTTCCAGATGGATGTGTGAAACAATCCATCTTTCCTGTCAGGTTATAATTCCAGAGGAATTATAGTACAATACAATACAATACAAGAACCTTATTTATCCCCAAAGGGAAATTCAATAGTATTTGTCAGCAATGGAATCAGCAGAACGTTCATGACTTTTACGCACCATGCACCTAAGCCATTGACCCCGCTCTGTGACTTTACGTGGTTTTCTGCTTTGTGGCAGAGTTGCTGTTGTTCCTAAACGCTCCACAGCTGACAGTGGATTATCCAGCATGGAGGAAATTTCATGAATCGTCTTCTTGCAAAGGTGATGTGTGGCCGAATACTTTTGTCCATAAAGTGCAGCTATGAATACATCCTAAACCTTTCCTCCTCCATGTTAACAGATTGGACATTGGCAACATTTCTATGAACAAAATGCTCTGCCCATTTTCTTTCTTTTTTTTTGCCAATTTTAATCCATATTGTCGCTTTTTAAGTTCATTTTTGCCACTTTTCTACCACTTTTGGCCCATTTTTGCCACTTTTATCCTATTTTTTGGCCTTTTTTTTAAACCAGTTTTGCCTCCTCTATACTGCTTTTTGCTATTTGCAATTGCGCCCCCCCCCCCTTTTTTTTTTTTTTTTGCTTTTTTCTCCCCATTTTTGCCGCTCTTGCTGCTTTTTGCCCATTTGTCATTTTTCATTCATTTTTTGCTGTTTTTGCCACCTGTAACTCATTTTTGTTGTCCATTTTTACCCAGTTTGTGCAATTTTATACCTATTTCCCCCCTTTTCATCCATTTTTTTTTGCCCTTTTATTGCCACTTTTTGACCATTTTTGCCACTTCAGATTATTTTTTAGGCCACTTTAACTCATGTTTGCTCCTTTTCACCCTTAGATTGTGGCTCTTACGAAGCTATTTTTCAACAATTTTGCTCTCCTGTTGAGCGGGGTTGAGTAACGCTGCTCTAATGGGTGATTTCTGTTTGTATCTAACAGCACATCTTTAGATATTCTTGTCCTGAAAAACAAAGACTAAACAAGCTAGGAAATGTAATGGAAAAAATAAAAGAGGATTGAATTTAACAGAAGGAGATGAAAAACCAAGACAGCAAAATACATCAGAACCAAGGAATCCTGCACATGAATAACACACACATATCAGGATACACACAGGTCCAGAAGGTAGAGGATTTAAGGATCAGTGTCTCTGATTAAGTTGAAGGCTTATAAATCTGTCTGACCACTGCTGCCTGTCTTTACTGCTCTCTCTGAGCCGTGTTCTCTCTATCTCTCTTCTGATAGCACACTCTCTTCTACTACAAGCAGATATCTCTCCCATTTGTCTGTTTCTGAATTTGATGTTAAATCGACCCATTGTAGAGACGTTCACCAGTATTATTGCTGCTAGTTGTAGCCGTCTTAAATATCATTTTAGTGTTTTGTGATTCCAGAAAGTTCTCCCTCCCCACTGATGGCAGCCGCTGAATCTGTGTGTAAATAAGAGGCACGCATGATTCAAAGAACTGCTGACAGCCTGTGGATTTATCCTCTCAGCTTACCATCCCATCACAGGATCAAATCTACCTTCATACACATAACTCAGCATAAAAAAACAGCATCTGAAACAGAAATTCAGCAAATTAATTCTCTGTTTTTCCTCTTGAGTCATTGCTGTATTATTGTATAATTTGCTGATTGAGGTAGGCGTCTCAGTGTAAAGAGTGATGCATCTTGGGTATATTTCAGTCTCTCTCCATTGCCCTCATTTTTAAATAAAAAGACCAAACACAAATCTGATGCGTTTGAGGATCATTATTTATGATTTGTTTAATTTTGCACTTTCACATAGAACATTTAAACAGTTTTTCAGGCTGGTTGACTCACAGAAAGCGGCTGAGCATCCAAGCAGATCATTGGAATTACCTGAAGAATACATCATTTTACACCCTATAGTGCAGAATTAAGAGCATGACAGTTACAGTGAATATGTAATGATGGGCTTATAATATTTAATTAATGTGACAGTGCCTGAGTTGGAGCAAAGCAGGGAGATTTTCTCTGGAGCTTGGAACTTTTTTGAAGAGCTGTGATTCTGCTCTCTCAACCAAAGAAAACACTGCTTTCAGACAGAAGAGGGAGAGAATTTGGTGATATATATTTGCATGAATTTTAGCCTGAAATCACCAGACTGTTTCAGAAATGCAAATCAGTCTCAAACCTTGCAGTTTAACTTTTTAAGAAAATAAAACTTTTCTGGATGCTAAAATCAATCAGGAACAGGCTGTAAGACCAAGCAACAGACTCCCACATCCTGATGATTTAGGTTCAGGTTCAACATAAAACACAGGCATTGGCATATTACCATTAAGTCACTATTATGTCACTTCTGATGAGATTGGGGGCTCACCCAAAGTTAACAATAACAACGTCAGCAGAAACCTTTACCCTTTTGTTGTGTTTTTGATGTACAGCAGCGGTACTCAACCTTATTCTACCCAGGAGCCACACTGTCTTAAAAATACTATTCCTAGAGCCACCATCCAAAACCGGGCCTGTGATGATGAATCTATCCATAACTGAAAAGAAAAAAAGAATTGGTGGATTATTGTGTTGTTAATGGGACGCAATAGGCTACATAAAAATGTCTGTAGTGTCAGAGGAAAGGATATTTCACTGATGATAAGCATATGTTTTAATTTATGTAAGTTCTACCTGGACTAAAGTCTTTTTAAAATATCAGAACGTGTCGACTTAGAGCTATGAGAAGAGAACTGATGAATCATGGGTGTCTGTTTGGGTGTTAATATTTCATATTTGGAAATTTACTGTAGTTCTGTGACTCTGTTAACTTAAAGTTATGCTTTCTATTTGTATTCCTCTAATTATTATTGCTTTTAGCTAAAGAGGGAGGGTCCTCATATTGGTCTTTGCCCTGGGCCTCCAAATGGCTAAAGCCAGCCCTGCCTCACACCTGCAGCTCCCCCTCGCAAATCGTTCTGCCAGTTTGTTGGTTTCGTTTTTCTGTTTCTGTCCTTTTGACAGTATTTATCATTAGCACATTTAAGATCAAATAAAACACTCACGTTTGGACAAGTTTTACTCAATTTTACATTATTCTAAGATGTGATCTGTGCGTCTTTGGCTTGTTGATGATGATGCGCATCGCAAAAGTTGTCACCAAATGCAAGTATGGGAGAGCATCGGCAGGAAGTGACTGAAGAAATGTGTTCAAAGGAGGGCATTAGAAGCTACACTTTGAACACAAGACAGCACGCCTCTATGAATGAACTTAATCAAGAGACACGCCACCAGCGGACTTCCTCCACGCTCTTTTATGCACGTTCCTCTGTCCAGCATGCATCCGACAGTAATAATACACAAGTTTTCATTTGAATTTGGAAGTTAAAGTCCGTCTGCTTTGTGTGGACTTAGATTTATTGATATGAGTCGAATGAGTCTTTACTGCTGACAGTTTTC
This sequence comes from Cheilinus undulatus, assembly GCF_018320785.1. Taxonomy (NCBI): domain Eukaryota; kingdom Metazoa; phylum Chordata; class Actinopteri; order Labriformes; family Labridae; genus Cheilinus; species Cheilinus undulatus. The sequence continues at coordinate 4,678,760 of NC_054868.1, forward strand.
ACCTTTATAGAGGATTTCGGGAGGATTATTTTAAAGGAAGCCTTAAAAGAGCCACGACTGGTCACTAAAGAGACACATGCGGCTTGAGAGCCACAGGTTGAGTATCACTGATGTACAGTATTCACGGCACTTTAATTTTTTCCACGTCGGTTGTCTTACAGCTTTATTCCAAAATTAATTTGATTATTTTCATTTTTACCTCAACATTCTTCACACAATACTGTATAATGACAAAGTGAAAAAAGTTAGTTTGACACTTGTGCAAATATGAATATGTATTAAAAAAACATAGAGATAAATATTCAGGGCTGCACGGCGGCGCAGGGGTCAGCGCTGTTGTCTCACAGCAAGAAGGTCCCTGGTCCGCTCCTCGGTCAGGGCCTTTCTGTGCCGAGTTTGCAGGTGTTCCCCATGCATGTTTGGGTTCTCTCCGGGTACTCCGGCTTCTTCCCACCACCAAAACCATGCTGGCTTCAGGAAAACTGTGAATGTCCTTGAGTGGCCCAGCCAGAGCCCAGATTTGAATTGAGCATCTCTGGAGAGATCTGAAAATGGCTGTGCGCCGATGCTCCCCATCCAACCTGATGGAGCTGAAGAGGTTCTGCAAATAAGAACGGGAGAAGCTGCCTATAAATACGTGTTCCAAGCTCGTAGCATCATACATGGACAGACTTTAGGCTGTAATTGCTGTTTTTTTTTTTTTTTAGTGCATTTGCAAAATTTTAAAACAAACTTTATTGACTTTGTCAGTAACTGGTATCTAGAACTTTGAGGCCAAAAATGGATTTAATCCATTATGGAATAAGGCTGTAACATAGTAAAAAGTGGAAAAAGTGAATACTTTCTGGATCCACTGTATGTTTAAATCCTGAATCTTTGGTCTGAACAGGGTTTAAAGGGATACTTCAATATTTTGGCAAATTTGCCCATTGCCATAATCCCTATAGTCTTAGTAATAGGTTTGTTTTTACATTATGAATGATGATGAAGTTGTTTTAGAGGCAAATGCAAAGCCCAAACTACACTCCAGGCATGGCCGCTGGACGGAGTGATTTCAAAAGCGCATGTTCAGTGCAGGTACTTCCATCAGCAAAACTTGAGAAGAAACCGTTCTGCTACACCCAACCAATGATACTCCAGGTGAAACCAAGTAACTACGGCACTGCCTGAGGTGCACACTGTGTCGTTCCGCCCAGTGGTTTACTCAAGAAAGTAGTTTCAAGTATTTGCTTCATGTGACATAATGTTACACAATTATACTGTATTATTTCATATCGTGGTGAATGTGCAGGTCCCAACTTGTCCACGAGAGCATTTTGGAGTTGCTGGATTGTGTATTTGATGAGTTTGGTGAGGAAAAGCCAGAAAAACCGTCTGTCTCCATAGCATTAGCTGAGCAGCTGGCATATCAGCCCCCCAGATCTAAAAACAGCTTGCACCGACAACTAAAGGAAACAAACCTATTACGAAGACTATAGGGACTATGGCAATGGGCAAATATCCCTTTAAGGGTGTGTGGATCCTGGGTCCCCTGTGGACCTCACAGGACATGAAGTGCATCCCTTTTTTAAACTGGAGGTTAAAAAAAATAACTGTGAAGACAGTACATACACAAAGAAACCATATTTAATGTTTACTGTGATACATACAAGAGTAAAACACCCATCCTCTGAACATGAATGATTGATGGAGTTTGACATTCTCACGTGTTTGTTTTTTGCACCATTTTTATTGACTATGATGCATTCACACCACCTCTGTGTTTGTTTATGTTGTTTAATCGAACCAATCTAACTGTTTTGGTCCCTGACCCTGTTTTCTGGAATGAGAAAGAAAATCACTAAAAACATCAGAGAGTGGAGAAATTACAGAATGATTTATTTGTAAAGAGGATTTTTTCTTCTGCTGCACCCTTCTCCATCTAATGTTTTTGTTTACATCTTTCAAATACCAGATGGCTGGACTAAATTACATACATTAACATCGCGAACTATCAGAAAGCTCCACTGCTGCCAAAAAATTAAGATAAAACGTCTTTTTTTCTAAGGCTGCAAATGTACTGTAAACATCTCCTATTTATTAAGACACTGCAAATAAAGTGTTTAAATTCTTGGATGCATTCTCAGCTTGCATTTGTTAAGGAAAAATGTATTCGCCTCCAGACAAGGGTGTGCTTTTCAGCTATATTGGTGTTTATTCTTCCAAAGTTTCTCCTACATGTAAAAGAAAATCACATTATTTTAGGGGTTACAGTGAATTTGCATTCATAAGAAGCCGTTTACATGAGACACAAACAGTAATTATGTTTAGATGTTTTGGCACGCTGCAGTGCAGTGAAACAGATGTCGGAGCAGCTATGCATGCAGGTACACGGGGTTCATACTGAAGGGCATGAGGAGGGGAAACTCTGTGACCTCCATACTAATGAAAGCAGGTTTGCTTTAAATCCATGAATGAAGAATCTGATAACAGGTGAATCTTTAATGAAACAATGAGAAGAAAGAGACAAATGAGGGGAAAACAGAAATTGTGTTGTTTGGACCCACTGATCCCCTTATGGGCCTGGGCTCCCTCAGAGACAATGTTCAACCCTTTGCCACCAACCTTGGCGCCACCATGGACAGTGATCTTAAACTCAACATACAGATCAGAACAGTCATTAAATCAGGCTTTTTATCACCTTCGTCTTTTATCAAAAGTTGTGTCGTTTTTATCTTTTAAGCACTTTGAGCAAGTCGTGCACGTTTTTATATCTTCACGCCTGGACTACTGTAATGCACTTTACACCGGCATCTTGCATAAGAGCACTTTCACGCTTACAGTCAGTCCAGAGCTCTGCGGCACGACTTTTAACAGGAACCAAAAAACCTGAACATAACACCCCAATTCTTGAGTTTTTGCACTGGCTTCCTGTTAATTTTAGAACTGATTTTAAGATTTTATTGTTTGTTTTTAAAGCTTTGGAAGGACAGGCCCCACAGTACATCTCAGACCTCATCCAGATTTATACACCAGCGCGCGCTTTGAGGTCTGAGGGCCAGCTCCAGCTCGTTGTGCTTAAGACGAGACTTAAAACCAGGGGGGACTGGGCGTTTTCTGTGGTCAGCCCTAAACTCTGGAACGCTCTGCTCCACCATGTCTGAACAGCCCCAACAGTGGAGTGTTTTAAGTCTCGTCTTATGACCCATTTTTAATTCTTTAGCTTTTAACACCATGTGAGTTGTGTTGTGTAAAAAAAAAAAAACAAAAAAAAAATTCCTTAAATTGTTTTTTTTTCCATGTCCCTTAAAAAAAATTTTGTCTCTTAAATTTTTTTTTTTCTCCTATGTCCCTTAAGGGGCTCCGTATAAATCTAACATGAGAGGGTGAAATAAAATCAGAGTTTCAATGTAGACATGCAGCAGTGGACTGTCTTCCTCTCTGTTTATCTGGAGTCTGCAGCGTCAGAAGACACCCGCGCTACCTCAGCTAGCCTGCAGATAGCTTGTTTAGTGCGCTGCCGGGGTGGGAAACTGTCAAATGGCTTTTGGGGAATTTCAAAATAAAAGCGTAGCTTAAAGCATCGATTTAAATTGGTGTTTCGACTTTCCATCGATTTGATTAGATCATTAATCAACCAATCAATGTATCAATATTCATTGATGAATCGTTACACCTCTATCTTTGATATCAAACATGTATTTTTTTAACCATTTATTTGAGCTATTTTGGTATATTTTCAACCATAGAAAGTTATTTTATGTGGTAAAGCAAATATTGTTGCCTACTGTAAGTTCTCTAGTTCAAAATTAAATCTGACACCCCCCCATCACAAAGTTCTTTCAGTTCAAGACCATGCAGATTACAAAATAAAAGCATTATAACAAACAGTTTCCTTTTAATTTTGCTGCTTTAAGTGAGTCATTTTGTACATGCAGTCTTGCTTCTTACCTGTAAGTCAAAGCAGTGTTATTTAAAAGAAAAAATAATAGTTAGAATTACGAGGCAGATTTTATGTATACATTTTATTCTCACATCAAGAGTTGCTTCACCGTCTCACTGTAAAATGAATTTATCTTGATTTATTTTAAACATGCAATGAAAACTGTGATTAATGATGATTAACTACTAGAATTCAGCGATTAGTGTCTAGAAAATGGGTTTGAAAACCCGAGTTTCAACCATGCTTCTTCGGTGTAGCCTTGATGCTCTTTTTTATGAACAAACATTTCTAACTTGTCTTGTGGCTAACCACTGGTAAAATGAGCATGATGCTGGTCCTGAGAGTTTTATCGCTGATTAAACAACAAACAGTTTGGATGTTGATGTTTGCAGTGAGTCAGCAGAAGAGAGCATTATACAGTGTTATTATTACAGTATGTCATTGACTCCTCTTTGTCTCTGTTTGTTTGCAGGTGGAGGACAACGGCCTGCCTGTCTCTCTTTCTCTGTCTCTCTCCCTCTCTTTCTGTTCGTCTTGGATCTCTGCGTGTCTTTCTCTCCGTCTGTCCGTCAGTCTTTCTGTGTATGCAGCTGAGCAGCAGCATGCCTGTATGTTTGCCAGCAGCACAAGCAGAAGCATTATGGAAGTGAAAGAGCGACGTCCATACTGCTCTCTCTCCAAGAGCCGCAAGGACAAGGAGGGACCTTACACAGGTGAGTTATTTCAATGCAGCCTTTTTATCTACTTTTTCTTTACCTGGGTAATTGGTTAAGTCTGAGTGATTCTCTGTTTATCTACCTTTGACCTTTAGAATATGTTCTATCTCTACATGGATCTTTCCTGTGACGTTAAAAGAAAGTTGGATAATTTAACAGCCATTGGAGTGTTAGGGGGATATAACTTCCTCTTCTGTAAATATGGAGGGTAACATGGCAGCCATATTTCAGGGCAGACTGTTGAAGGATACTACTGCAGCAACTAAAAATAGAAAAAATAGAATATATGTTTAAAAAAAATCTGTGTTCAAAGGGACTGCCTGTGCATCTGAAATACCCCAGTCTTAGACCATAGACCATCTTAAATTCTAAAGTTTTTCAGTAAGAACTTCGAGTACTTAGAGCAATTTATCTATAGTACATATGCGTTTGTATCACCATTATATCAGACTTGTCTTTGAATGAATGTTTTTGACATAATTAGGGGGGAAAGTAGTTAAAGTAAGTGCCGCAGCTGGCAGTGTAAGCAGGAGATGTGAAAGAAAGAGCTAGCATGCAACCGCTCACAAAGGTGGAGGAAAAAGAAACAACAGCCTCCGCTGATCATCTGCTCTGCAGCAACTCAGTTTACTGATGAAGTGTGTGAACAAGAGACTGTAGTTCCTGTTAACAGACTGAAACTCTCTGAAAAGCTCCAATGCATGCTCAGCATGGATTCATATCTGCATGTCCACACATAATCCTTACAGCTCTGTTTATTTTATACAATAAAACCTTCTTAGGTGTTTCTTTCTTTCAGATCTCACCAGAACAGATGAATGCCATTCAAACAGCTTAGAATTGCTTTTTAAAATTTGATTATAATAGCCAAACTTTTAAAAAAGATGCCACTGATTCTCCTTGGAGTAGCAGGAAAACTGGGTTTACTTGCTTAGCCCACTGCCAGCAAGTTGAAGATAATAATGGATGGATGGGTTTGGATCAGGCTTTTCCATAGGGACAGTTTGTGGGACAGGCTGAGCTCAGGGACAATGTGCATGAGTTTGGATGGCCGGATAATTCTGGGCCTGATCTGAGCTTTAATCCCAAACAGACTATTCCGTTTCTAGCTACGCATGCATCCAACCCTGCACCCACATCCTGAAAATCATATTTTGTTTAAATATATGAAGAAAGGAGAAGTACAGTCAAATAGATGTTTTACATAGTTAGTATTTTTATATTTTATCATGCATAATAAAGGTTTTTTTTCACATTTAATTTACTCGTCTTTCTTGTTAAATGCTTCACTCAGGGTAACACTCTTTCCATCTCAATCAAAATGTTTTATTACAGATTTTCACCATGTTTCCAAACACTAAAGTACTGCTTTTAAGCAGTTCCACTCCAGCGTTTTTTCTCAGATATGACGACAATAAAATTTTGCAGGTTTTCTGGCTCTGCTCTGGTGTTGTCTTGTTAATCACTGCTAGTCTCTGTATAGCAACTCTATATATATGCTGTCTCTATTTAGGCAGCATTTTGAGATTTAGTTTTTTGAAAAAAACAAAAAACAAAAAGCCTTTCAGTTTTTGTCACAGTTTAGTCATGTTTTTTTAATTTATTTATTTTTTTTGAAACCATTATAGGTTTAGTGTAACTTTAGTCTAGTTATAGTCCACAAAAAAGCAGCCCCGTTTTTGTCAATAAAAAGTCATTTCACTTTAATCATAACTTTGAGGTTTTTTTTATATATATATAACTTAATTAGCCAAATTGTAAAATAATTGAAACACCAATAATGATAAACTGTAAATAATTCACTTATTGTGGGTAAACTAAAGAAAGTTTGATGAATGATCTCTGGTCTTTTCTTTTGTTATTTGTTTGAAATGGTCATACATTTTTAATGAATGCTTTGATTAAATTATTTCTTTATACTAGAAAAAATACTAACAAAATCTTGTATGTATCTAAATCTAATTTAAGTTTCATCATGAATGGTTGTACTTTTTGTAGATGAAAGTTGTTCTTCCAGCTGTTTTGCAGCTGTTTGTCAAAGAGGTTGCAGGGCAATGGTCATATGAAATTAAGTGGTAAATGTATGTTCAAACCTAACCTTGCAAAGCAGATGGATACGCCCATTTCCATGTTTCTCACTGGCAAATCCATCTTGCAAAGCTCCCATCTGAACAGTTTGGGCCCAGTTAGAAAGTGACAGGACCAATCAGTGACGAAGGGCAGTACTTTCGGGCAAGGCGGAGTCGTGATGTAAGCAAGCAGCAACAAGAGAACTGTGCAATTATGGCCGAAGAGATTAACGTGAATGCTGCTAAAGTGCAAGTTTTATCAGAACTTGAGGACATTTTTTCATCAAATGAAGAACAAAGAACAACAGTGAGCTGTTTTCTTTGAAAAAACAACAAAAGTCGTGTACTGACTGGAATTTTTGGGGCCGATATCGATACCGGGGGCTAAAAAAAGCAGATTTCCGATGTGTCGACAGATATCTGATATATTGGCCAATAACCGATATATTGGCCGATATATGAAATAAGAACATTAATATACACAGGATATGTACTGTACATGAACACAAATTCTTATAACGCCCAAAATATGATTCAAGACAAAGAAGCAGAACACTACTCAATTAAAATAAGGAACTTTAATTAGTAACGCTGTCAGCATAAGGACTGTAGACCCTCTGATAACTTAGAAAAAGCAAACTGCAACAGTTGCATTTATCTTTGTTTATTTCACAAAGATGCAACTTAGACGATGCTAAAACGTTGTAATACGCTCTCTAAAACCTATGTGAAAAAAACTAGCATGCTCTCCTTGATGTGCCCTAACAGCATGTTTCCGTGAGGACGTTACTGTCACGGGGCACTAAAGTGTAGTATTGTATTATTTTATGAAGTCACAGCTTACCATGGAGTTAAAGAAAATGCAGTTTCTCTTGCCGTTTGTCTGGACTTAGTCCTCTTCTCTGCTGCAGCCGAGTGAGTGAGTGGGGGAGCGCTGCTGCTGCACTCGCTTGTGTGTGAGGGGGAGGGGCCAGGCACTCGGGCTGAGCAGGGACACACAGGAGCAGAGCAGCAGAGCGACAGAATCCCCACACAGCAAAAAAAGTTAATATATCGGCTATATATTGGCTGATGTTAATTAATCTGTGATACGCTATAATCGGCCAGATTAATCGACCCGCCGATCACTCGGCCAGGCTCTAGTACTGACATGTCTACAGTCGCCATGGTTTGCTTTATGCAGCTATCAATGGAGTTTATTCGTTGGTAGTAGCACACCTTGGTTTGGGACTACGACTGACGTGTTATGTTGCTCTGATTGGCCCATAAAGATGTGACAGCTAGAACGATCAACCAATCACCCTCCAAGTTTTTTTTCAAAGCCTCTACCCTTTTCCAAACGCCGTAAGTGGAAAGTTTCAGGTTAGTTCAAACCCTCAAATAGATGAAAATTAAAACAATAGGACCAAAATGAAGTAATTACACTTTAGAGAAACTGTCATGGGGAAACTTCAGGAAGTTTTTGTCAGAATTTTCTCTCCAAAGTGCTGTAAAAAGAAATAATGTGTTAAATTTGGTGTGTTTCTCCTTTGATCTCTGCAAAATGGGCTCGCATGGACTCCGTCTGTGTGGATGGAAAATAAATTGTCAACCCGTTCCTTCAGTCTGAGCAACCTCCTGTGATTAAACACCTTGATTTTATCTGATGTTCAAATGAACATAAATTTACTGTATGAGTGACAAATCTTTGCCTCCTACTTCTAGATACAGCAATTTAATGTTTATTTTTTATGTTCTTACATAAATAGTTTATGAAGAATGATTGATTCTACTTATGTTTGTTTATCTCTGTGTAAAAGGTTCATCAGGAGACAGTGAGGACTGTGCCATCAGCTCTCAGGGGCTCCGGGTTCCCACTCAGAAGTCGTACTCATCCAGTGAAACCCTGAAGGCCTTTGACCAGCACCAGGACCAGACCAGGTCAGACCTCAGAGCTGCTGCTGGAATAACAATGATTTAGAGAAACAGAAACTAGGGACAAAAAATACAGAATATATGGTGAACTGGAGAATAAAGAATTTACTGGAGAATTTCTGCTGGGCTTTCTTGGAGCTGTGATTAGGATAATTAAGACTCATATGGCCAGCTTTATTATAAATAAATTAAAATATGCTTTGCCAGGTGCTGATTTTTTTAAATGAAGCATTGATTACCCTGCAGAAAACAGTGGAGCATAGTCATAGCATTCATGATTTCTTTCAGTATTTCACTTCTTTTTTTAACTGTCAGCAAGTCCCAAACTACAGCTGGTGGTGTGTGGTTGAGTTTGTGCTTTTCTTGTGATTTCCTCTCAGTAAATAAAAATTTAAGTGCCCCAGACTTTGCTAACAAAGAACCAAGTCATTTTGAAGCAAGCAGCACATTTTTCCTCAGCAAAGCATATTTATCTGCTGGTGCATAAAGGACAGAGTTGCATCCTCTTTGGGAAAAATGTCAAACCTGATGCTAATACTTCTTTGGTCACATGCACCACTTCCTATTAGGGAGAGGTGAAGAAATCAAGCCCAGTGTCAGAGTCAGTCTGTTGTTTTGTCATTTTATCACAACATTTTCTACAATTTAGAGTTCATCTTATTGTCTTTTGACTCTGTTCTCTTCAGTATTTTCTGCTGAAAATATTTCATGTAACATAAATAACCTTGTCCTTGTGGGTGGAGTAGAACATCGAGGAGAGAGAGTCAGAAATGACATGCTAGAATTATCTGTGGGTGGAAGCCATGCTGGGGTCCTATCCAAGGCCCACTCGCGCCACCTCTGTCGCACCAAAAATTATCATGTTCCTCAAAACTGGAACTATATGTGAAAGACTAGAGTGCTGCCAACACCTGCAGACATTTTTATAATTAGGATTATCCACTGCTATGGTGAAAAAAATACCATCTTTACAGCTTTCACTTTTTTTTCTGAAGAATGAAGAGGAATATGTTTGAATTTTAAGGCCTTAAAGACTTTTTAATCTCATCATTTTCCATGATTGCATGTTCAAATTATCAAAGTATGTTTGTTTGTGATGCACCGTTATGGTCTCTGCACTCTGCCAACAAAATGTATTTGTTTATTACGTGTGTTAATAATGTGTATTATCTGTATCAAGGTGTGATTGATAGTAGAAAACTTGCAATAAGATTTATTTTAAACACAACAGCAGAATGATCATACAAGAATAATACAACACTAAATAGAGAAATCTTGTCATACAAGATTGTCAAACACAACATTTATGTTTCCGTATCCATATAGTAGTGGGAAGAAGTGTGAAAATAAAATAAATGCTTGGGATGATATTTTTATAAGTGGGTTTTTTTGCACCTGTCCGACTTGAACATGAAGTTTTTGTTGTTTTTTTATCATTTCTGTGTCCAGGATTATTTAAGTGGATGATGCTAAAAGAAGACGTGACCCCGACTGTAATTAAAGGGAAGCCAGCTGTTTTCATTATTTCCCATCACAGCTGTAGTTAACATCCTGTTTAATTTCTGATGCTTTTTAAGCTTTATTTTAGGCTTTTTATGTGTTAAATTCATAGAAGAGAGTCAGAAAGAGTCATGAGAAAGGCATGTGGGAAAGGAGACAGATTTGAACCTTGGCTTCCCATGGTTACTAACTGGCGTTCAACACCAAATTCCAGTTGTCTTATTAAACTTACTCTTAATAATTTGAGTTTTGTTTGGACAGAGTTCCACTATTAACTAACAGAATTTCATTCTATATTTATTATTTTAACTCCTTGTGTACCAAGGTCATATTAGTTTAACATTTATTTGATAAGATTTTTTTTTATTTTCCCTCTTTTGATTCAAGTTTCATTCTGAAGGTGTTTAACTGCTAGTTTGTTAGTTTATTGTATTTTTTCCTGCTCCATTTTAGTGTTGTTAGAGTGTTCAGTGTTTTATATTTTTTCAGTAATACAGGATAGTTGTCAGGGAGAGACCAAACAAACAAACAAAAAAAAAATCAGGAAAAATAAATGTGATACAAGTTTTAAAATATATTCAAATAGGCTTCTCTTCACTTTTTATTTTATTTATTTAAATTGTATATTTTAATACAACACCACAGCTAAGATTAACCACCCTGTGCTGGATATTTTACACTCTAAAGACTTGGAGGAAAGGGTTGGGTGGCTCAACATATGTGCTTTAAAGACAGGGATTAAAGTAGAAATGAATATTGGAGATGTGCTTTAATAAGTGAAACACATGCCGTTTACTCATGTGTGAATGCCACCCCTACATACGGCCGAAGGTCAGTGTCCCGGGAAACCCAATGTTAGAAATACATACATGAATTAATAAATACTGTTAATAAAAGCATGTATTTGACAAGCTCATCCAAAATGTTAATCACCTGAGACAAATAAGAAAATACCTTTCAGTCAGTCTATAGCAAAAACTGAAATTAACTCTTAAAGATCGACGATCACACCGGCGTGAATTCATCATGTGCTGCGTTTGTCACATGACATCATGAAAACAAGGCCACATTTTGCATTGGATTCACTTTGTGTGGAAAGTTTGATCCTTAAGCTTTCTTTCAGTTTTTGTTTGATGTCAATAGGCCAAGTAAAACAGGAAATATGATCAATTTAATTTGATATAAAAATGAATGTTTCACATAGGGGACAGTGGACCATCCTGTACAGGACTGTATTTTTTTCATAATTTCAGCATATTGTAATTTCTTTTTTAAAATGACAATATATTGTTTTAAAAACAATTTCTAAAAAATAATTTTTTGTTGGTTGTTGTGTTTTTGGAGGCCCTAAATCTAATACAGTAAATTAAACTTAAAAATATATATAGTTTTAATTTTATAAAGTTGAGATAGTGCCGAAAAAGATTATACCAAACACGAGCATGTTATACATTTTCTGAGCGGTTTATTTTGTCAAAGGAAAACTGTCAAAATGGAAAAATAGCCAGTGGACCTCTAAGGGTTAAGGAGAAGAGGTTTGTATATTACAACCACACACACAGGACTTTTCCCATCAGCCATTGCAGTCATTACAACATTTAAGTGTAGCATGATGAGTTCTTCACAGGGTTAACTGCAGCAGGCCTTGGCGACATTCAGTGTAGTAATGACTTTTGCACAAAAACTATTTAGAAAATTTTCTCCACACGAGAACGTTTTACTATTGATAACTGAGTTTTTAAATCTTCTAAGTGAATTTTTCAATATCCTATGATATCAATAAGCAATTCTATGTTCTTTAAAATCAAATCTAGATGGATCATTTCACCAGCTTGTCATCTTTTTTTGAGAAGTAACAGCTAAGTTTTGCAGATCAGTGACAGCATTTATGTTTTGTGTATAAACACAATGAATGCACAGAAAAAAAAAAACCCCAGTGATGCTGTTTCAGTGAAAATGTAGGCATTACAGTGAATTTGTATTGAAAACATCCTTTTGATATTTGACAGGTTACTGTACGGGACGACGACCAAGGCACACAAGGACATGGTTCACCGTGAACAGGATGACTATAACAGACAAGGTGAGACTCCACACACTCACAAATATCCTCTATAGTGTGGCTTTAAGCCTGGACTCTCTTTTGTGCACATTTCATGGTCTCCATTATTAGTAGGGTGTTTTTATTCTAGTTTTTGGGTTTATTTTTAGAGCACAGAGGGAATTTGGCACTTGGTGTTTATTGCTTTCCTTCCATCGTAAAAACCTACAGGCATACAAACAGTTCAAAGAAATGGGTAAAAACCTTTAAGGGAGCCATCTGAAAAAACAGAAAAAATGCATTTTACATATGCCTACTTTGCCATGGACACATCACTGAACAGTTGAATATTGTATTGAGAGTGGTTGCATCCCTAGTGAGGAGTATCTAGCTGCAGCAACTTACTATGGTGGGCTTTGAAGGACATAATTTTAGCCCTTAATCACATCAAAATTTGAAAATATTCATATTTATTTAACCTTTATTTAACCAGGAGTATTCCTGTTGAAAAACAAATATCTTTTAGATGTGAATTCTGGCTGATGGCAGCATGAGAAGTTTTACACATTAAAAAAAAAGAAAAAAAAAAAACAACTATAACAAATCAGGGTTACAGCAGTCGCCAAATCAGCTGCCCATACTTCTTGGTTTAATGATTTATTGCTTTAATTTTGTTGAAGAGAACATAAGATGAGGAACCTAATAATTGCATATTAAATTGCAATCGCAATATTGGGGGAAAAAAATTGCAGTTAGATTATTTTTTCAAATTGTTCAGCCCTAGTACATGATGAATTCATGAGGATGAAGGTTACAGCTGCTCATTGTTTTAGGAGAGCATAAATAAGAATGCTGATTAAAATGACCTTATGAAGAAAGTTATACCAATGTTCCGTTCTTCTGTCTTATAAATCTGTCTCTACACTCTGCCATTTTTTGAGGACTCACCTGGAAGTTTCAGCCAAGTTTCAGTCACATTGTGGGTCATGTAGTTCAGCGTACAGGGGGGCATAACAGCAGACTATGGACCGCCCAGCTGGTTTTTTAGCATGCTTGTCATTTGGTTGTGCACACTCCACAGAGAGATCGGAACCAAGGATGGAATCTCCGACTTAACAAGCTATCATTAAAGATATAAATAAGCAGGAAATACTAAGGTAATGCTATCTTTGAGATTTTTCAATAGATTTTATTTTTATTTTGTTTTCACTTCTTAGTGAAACCCAAATGGTATAGAAAATAAAAATCAAGCAATAAAAAACATATTCCAGGCTACTTTTGTTTTCATTTTATGTTGAAAACATAATTTGTTTCCACTCAAATGGGTTGATTTTACACTCCTCAGGCTTGGAATGCTGGGAAAAGTGTTGGTGGTCCATCATATTGAGTTTGATGCGAGAGGTTAAAGTGGATATAAATATTTTAGAATTCGTAAATAAATTATATTCACCGAAGTGAGAACAGATACCACTCCTGCATATTCAGCCTCCCAGGTATACCCACATTCTCAAAATAAGTTAGAGAATACTGTTTTAGAAAATAACCAGTTTCTAACTTCTGCAGTGAATAAACTCATAAAATACTGTGCCTAGAGGCAAATTATAAAAGGATTTGTCAAGCAGTATGCTCTCGTCAAAGACTGAACCATTTTGTCTTGAATTTTTTCAGTTAGTTTTGTGAGCAAACAATACAGACTTAGTTTTTTTTTCATTTTTATTTATTTATTTATTTATTTTCATTTTTCTGCGTGACTTTGATTTTATCTAAATTTCAGTTACCAAAATGATTTTTACATTTTAGATATAGTAGTTTCATTAGTTTTAGTTAACTATCATAGCCTTGGGAAACAGGCCTACCTGTAGACCTTATGCTGAAAAATGAATATTTGTTACAATTTGGCACTAGTTGTGTTTGCTGGTAATGCTATTTATGTGTGGGAGAGATGTCAAGAGCGTGTTTGTTGGTGTTTGTAGCTATAAGAGCTGTGAAAATGAACCTCGTGTCTGAGACGTTACAATGGAAACTCGCGCTATGGGTGGGCACTATGGGCCTGGGCCCATGAACTTGTCCATATGGCCCAACCCAAAAGTTGAGGAGAAACAGACTATCCTTGCTTAAACTTGGTATTATACAACTATTTGAATGCTATTAGAACCTAAAATACAGTTTTATCTTTAAAACATGCAAACTCATAATGATGCAGCCATCATGTGTGAAGTCAAATCAGGCCGGATGAAGCTGCCGATACCTATAAAACTAGCACAAATGCACTCGTGTACACACGTTTCTCAGCTGAGCAGCAGATGATCCATGAGGGATCAAGGGAGTGAATGAGAATGAGAGAGACTCAAGTCTCCACAGGTAAAAGTCAGACAACCTCTCAAGGTTTTATCACTAACTTTCCCTCACTGATCTCATCCACAGTCACTAATACTGCACCTGCTGAGAGTCGTGTTCGATTCCACCACTGGATGAACATTTCTTTATGACATGACAAAAACCGACAAAGGAATAAAGGATAGACTGGAGTTAGTGCTGAATGTTCTTGTCTGATCTGACTGTCTTAAAGGAAAAGTCAGTTTCAGATCTAAGCTCAAACTGACACTGCCCTGCAAGCTTTCTCCCCTCTTCTCTTTCCTTGATCAATAAACAAATTATTTTTCATCTTAATCACCAAAAGAGGACATTTTCTTCCATAGAAGTTAAAGACCAGTCTTCTGAGGGTTGATTAAAGGGTCTTTAATATAGCAGTAAATAAACAGAATTTTTTTTTTTCACTGGGCAATAATAACTGCATGCTTTACTAGCACCAATGAATTACTTGATATGACTTGTTAGTTTAACCTTGCAAAGCAGATGGGTTTGGCAGACTCCATCTCTGTCATCTGGCAAATCCATCTTGAATAGCTCCAATCCACAACCTTTGTGCCAAACCAAACACTATTTGGACCTATCAGCGTCATTTAAGGAGAAGGAAGTGGTAGCTATGGATGGAGTTTAGTTCTGCTACTCTACTTAACAATTTTTCCCAGTTTTTCTAGGACTGGACCATGTTTCTGTATGTCGTAAAGAATAAACAAAACTCTAAAAGCTTTTCATGATATGAAAGATGTTTTTCGCTCTTCTGCTGGCCTGCTTCAGCGTGTGTTTGTGAGTTGGCAGTGGTGGTTAGTTGTTGTGTTTGTATACAATGGCTGCTAGTGGAGTGATTAGCTTTGACTTAACCACAGTAGCAGTTTTGTCAGGACTGGACAACATTTCATTATAAAAACACTGAGCAACAGGGAATAATTTTATGACAGGAAAGATGTTTTCGCTCTTCTCCCAGTCTCCTCCACTATGGCTTTGCGATCATTACAGCTGGGGTTTGTCCATGTACCCAATGGCTGCTGCCACGGTAGCTTTTAGCTCTGACGTAGCTATAAAAGAGCGGCAGTTTAATTGGAAGTGGACCACATTTCATATTAAAACAAGAGCAGAACCACACCTGAAAGCTTGTCTTTGCTGAGACGATGTTTCTGTATGTCTCCCAACAGGACTTGGTATCAGTTTTATTCAACAGGAATCTGTCCTTTTCACAGTCTACAGCAGCAGTAACTGTCAGCTTAATAGAAGTGCATGCATGAGACGTCATTTTGTCTTGTTGCTCTGATTGGTCCGTCATGAATGTGACAGAATTTTTATCCAATTAGCTTTTGAGAATTTTTGGAAAGTCCTGCCTGCCACGTTTGCAAAACGTACGATGACATACGAAGACATACGATGATCTGACAAAGACAAAAGGAATCACAGAACCTAAATACACAGGGAGTGATTACAAGCAGAGAGACAGGTGTGACGATCAAGATACAGGTGAAACTGGTGAGGACAATCAGAGTGGAGGGAAACTGGAGCAGGAAGAAAAACTGGAATCAAACACAAGGAAGGCAACTACAAAATAAAATGGGAAACTCAACAGGAGAACAAGGAAACATATACAAACACAGGGAGTGGAGCTAGACATTAAACACTGGGGACAAGGAACAAATACCAGCACCAATAGGAGAAAAACTAACTCACACAATACCAAAAGTACAACCTAGGAAAAACTCTAAGGAAACAGGAGGATATAAAATTCTACAAGAAACTGGGACAATAACACACAAAACCTAAAATAAAACTAGAAACATGGAAAAAACAACACAGAATACACAAAGGAAAACACCAGAGAAACTCCAGAACATGACAAATCAAAATCTGGATCATGACACTGCCCTTCCCAAACACTTTCTATGGAAGCTTCCCCAGATGAATGTCAAATAAACTTATCAGAAAAAGTAAGGAAATAATTTATTTGTTGTAACAATCCTTCATGGCAATAAATCATATACTGTTTAAATGGTGCCAGGTTTGTAAGGAACGTGCATTTGTGGGATGAGCAGCAGAGCTGAGTATGTGGGTTGCACCCATGAAAAATTTACCAAATCTCCTCTGCCAATGGCAAACAGCTGATTTTGCTGTTGCTATTGACTCTTGTTTTGAGCTTCTGGTACCCCCAGCTGCTGCCCTGCTACAGTGGTCAGTAGGTGTCTGCTCCAAGAATCGGCATGCCACGTTTGACTGATCTGGATAGGGCCCGTGCAATAGGGCAACTTCAAGCTGGTGTTCTGCAAAACCGAGTTGCAGCATTGTTTAGAGTGAACCCCAGTACCATCTCCAAACTGAAGGCCAAGTTCCATATAACAGGGAATGTCACAAAGTGGGCGTCAAAAGAAGATGCCATCCCAAAAAGACTGTTTCCTCACCCTGTCAGCACCTAGGTACCATAGACTGTCTTCTACAGATTTGCAGTCAGTGTTTGCAGGACGATGACGGCTCTCTGCCCAGACAATCTGGAACAGACTGCACACAGCTAATCTACAGTCTCATAGGGCTGCCAGGAGGCCTGCCATGACTGCCCTTCAATGTCAGGCCCGTTTGCACTGGTGTTGGCAACACGTGCACTTGAACCTGAACATGTGGAGGAACGTTATGTTCAGTGATGAGTCCAGATTCTGCCGAGGGCAGTTGGATCATAAGGGCAAAGTGTGGGGAAGACGTGGAGAACACTGTGCTGATTGCTGCAGCGATCTCCCTCACTGGAAAAACGAGGCTTGTCATCACTGGGGGCAATCTCAATGCAGAGAGCTATCGAGATGAGATTCTGCAACCAGTGGCAATCCCATATCTCCACAGTCTTGGACCAAACTCTATCCGCTTGATGAAGTAGCTGGCCCCCACAGAGCGGGGTTTATCAGAGACTACCTCCAGAATCTGGGAGGGGAGAGGCTGGAATGGCCTGCCAGCACTCCTGACCTCAACCCCATTGAACACTTGTGGGATCAGCTTGGGCGTGCTGTTTGTGCCGGAATGACCAACACAACCACGTTGGCTGACTGGAGTCAAATGCTGGTTGAAGAATGGGATGCTATCCCACAGCAGTGTGTGACCAGGCTGATGACAAGCATGATGAGGAAGAGCCAGGCTGTTGTAGCTGTGTATGGTTCTTCCGCACGCTACTGAGGCTCCTGTTTGTTAACTGAATAAATTGTTAAATTTCCAAAATGTCTTGTTTCTTTAAACTTTAATCATCCAATCCACCAAACACCAAACAAGAGTCAATGGCAGAATCAGCTGTTTGGCATTGGTGGAGAAGATTTGGCACATTTTTCATGGGTGCAACCCACATACTCAGCTCTGCTGCTCATCCCACAAATGCATGATCCTTACAAATATGGCACCATTTAAATGGGAATAAACAGGCTTTCCAACAGTGTAAGACTTATTGCCAAGGAGCATTGTTACAACAAAGAAATAATCTACCAGACATAACTTGAAATAGTCTATCTGGCATGTCAGGTGATTGTTAGTAACATAAACAAACGGCTGTGTCTATTGTAGACTAAATTTTTCAAAATCGCCAGCATTATCTCGTAAAACTTTTAGAACTTTTCAGTCTATTAGAAGGGTAAATGGCTTAAAACTTTGCTATTAGAAGGCACAGCCAAAATTTCATGGGCCCATCCAGAGTTGTAATCCTAGTGTCCTGGTGTGAGCTGAGCTGGCATTCTACCATGGCTGTCATAGAGTTGGCTGGAAATCTCACAGTGCACAACCAGCTTAAGGAAGACCAACCACACCACTGACTCGCTGAGTCCGACATTTTCAGAGAGGATGGTGTAGCAAAAATCACCGTACTCAGTTACAGACAAAAATGTTGTTGCAATAAGTTTCTAACTTGCAAAAAACTAAAAAAAAAACTAAAATAAAATAAATCTGAGTTAGACGATCATTATGTTGATTGATAAGCATGTAAATGCTGTTTTTAAAATCCCAGTAATCTGATGTATGATCAGTTTTTTAAAGATTTCTTTGTCCAACTATAGGCTTTTTTTTTCTTTTGTGCAGTGTAACAAATGGTTTACTTGTTCGCCTGCTCGCTATAAAGAAGTATTTTATTATTTTTTTCATTTTATTTAAACATGCCAAACTGATACCTCTTGTGTTGTATTTTTTTTAGACATTTAGGTAGTTATTTTCAAACCTTTTTAAAAACTTTTTATCCTCCTATTGGCAGTGGGTTACTTGATGAAGTAGTTTTAGTGGATTTGTAAATTATTGTCACAGCTTCATCACTCAAATGAGCATAAAAGATACAATGAAAGTGAAATGTAATACAGAGAAAGGAGTATATTAAATGAAGAAAAGGTTAAAAATGTCACATTAAATATTCTGAACCACAGAGAACATCCATTGTTCTGTGGCTCCAATTAACACAGCGTCAATATTTGAGAAAAGAAAAAAATCATAATTACTCAGTCATCTTATCGCCTTCGTTTTCATGCTGGCCTAATTGAAGCTCATTTAAAATTAATATAACTTTTAATTGAACGGCAGCACTCGTTATCTCTTGTTGTGCCATTAATTACGGAAAGCTTTTATAATTTCCCCTTTCATTCGCTGATGAAAGATGAAGAGGCACACACTGAGATTCTCAGATAATTTATTTGTCTTCTTTTCATTTATATTTTAAAGGATCATCACATTTTATTTCATGGTGATTTCATCTGATTTCAGGTGGAAGTGAAAGAGTTACTGCTGATAAATTTAATGAAAAATGCATCCTTAGAAATTTCACCAGCCAGCTCTGCTAAGAGTTTGGCTCTCTGAGTAAAAAAAAAAAAAAGGAAGCTGGCTGAGGGAAATCTTGGAGAAAACTTGAATACAGATTCCTCTTGTTCATAATAATCTCCAAATTCTGATCATTTAATGTCCCAGTATTTTACACTAACTGATCCATGCTTCTATTTTCCTAAATCTTGTCCCACACAGCGTCAGACATATATTGGTACACCCACACCAACAGGTGCTGCTTTTCGGTTTTAAATTATCATCAAAAATCTTCTGTGAAATTTAATTAAAAAAACCCTCAATGATTATTCCCTTTGATAATTAGCATGATGCTTGAAAGACTTTGGAGATCTAAAATGTTCTTGCATTATTTATTTTTTATACTTCATAAAATGGTTTGATGTACTAATTTTTACTTTTGAAGACTACATTTGAATTGAAATATTTTAAAGGTTTTGAATGAAACATTTTACATTCAAACATTATTTAATAACAGATTTGTTTTATGTTTCTGCCAATATGACTGAAATTGGTTGCAGAAAAATTCAGAGGAATTTGTCTGGAAAAAGAGAGCTGATTCTCAGAGGTTTTAGAGTTGAAGCTTATTTTCCATTCAGCAGTTTTTATTTTTCCAGAGGAAAGTTGGCATATTCTCTCTTCCTTACTAATATTAAAGAACCTCTGGACATCTGCATATCCGCCTTCACTAAGATCACTGGAAAAATTAGGTGTCTTATTATTTAAATCTGGAAAAGGAACAAAGGGACTCATTTGAAGACACACGTGGAAAAGTGATTGAAGTGTTGAGCTCATGAAAAGGTCATTTTCCTCTCTCCTACTGGTATTTCCTGTCCTCCGTGTGTTTCTGTCAGCAGTAAAGATGGACAGTAACTGCCATCAAGAAAATTATTTTGATTGGATACACAGGAAAATCTGGGGAGTAATTTTTCCAGAGTAAAGAATATTTTACTCAAAAGTACTACAAATTAACTCTTCTTTTGAGTGTGTTTATTACCAGCCACTGTCAGAGTTGGAGTAAAAACACAGAGGCTGTTCGAAACCACTCACTCATTCCCTACTCCCTATCCACTCTATAGTGAGCAGCAGATAATGGACTGTATAGTAGACTCAACTGCAAAACACAAAAATGATATCGGACATCATTCTGGCCACGAGCAATGACGTCATCGCCGTCTCACCATTCAAACGTTTAACAACAATGGCTCGTTGGTTTCGATGACAACAGCTGAGGATCGAAATTAACGGTAGAATTTCACTGAAAATTGACACTAAGTGTGATGTATTTTCCCCCCAAAAATAAAAATAATAATAGATAAAAAAGCTTGTGTCTTTAGTGGCAAAATAGTGTCCATTTTTGTCTGTAATGTAACGAATTTTTGCATAAACATGATGGTCTCATGTCTTGTAATCCTCTGAGTTACTCTGTTTTAAATCCTTAACAGTTTCTTACAGATTTGGTTAAAACAAATAAACCAAAAGGTATGAAAGAAAGTTTTTATATATGTTCCTGTGCTCCTCTCATTCGTCCGTCATGTTTGAGAGCAGCAACCACTACGCAGGATGGTAAATATTGCTGGGCTAGTGACCATCGGTTGTTCACTACTTTTCAAAATGCATTGTGGGATAGAATGAGTGCACTATATGGTGAATAACAATGCTCACTCAGAATTCGGACACCACTACAAAATGGTGTATTCACTATATCGTGAATAGGGAGTGATTTTGGACACAGGGAGACCAGACTTCTGCTGGAGAAAAATTTAACCACACCCACTTAATCTCCAGCTCAGCTGGCATCACTCATGGACAGTCACGGCTGCAGCTTGTTAGGTGTCCCAGCTGCAGATAATCCTTTGCAATCAAGACCTCCTCACCTGGTGATGAACTCTCAGCCACCTGTGTACTACAGCTTCTAATCAGGTAACCTGGCTCCTCTTCAACCTTTGATAATCTAGTGATTTTAGGTGAGGTCTAACTCCATTTGTCTTCTTTTTTTGCAGTGTCTCCATCTCTCTGCCAGTGATTCTGCCAACCACCAGCCAGGTCACCATCATTTGCACTGATGTTGTCAAATAAACTTCTTTAACCTTACCGCCTCATCTCATGCTCTGCTCCTGATTCCTTGTCCTATGTTCATCACAATAGTTTCTGTAATATAAGAAATATAAGAACACTATGTCTAATATGTATAAGCAAAAAACAACAAAAAAAAAAAACTCTTTTGTTGTCATGCCCTTTATAGGTGGAGAGACAGAATTATCTTTTAGGAGGAAAATGTAGCTCTTTAAAAAGAGGAAGATTAATCTATTTAGAATAAGAAACAGTTCTACATAAGCATTACCCAATAAATGGAGGAGAAATTGTACTGTAAGGCATGGAGAACATTTCTAAAAGGAATGAAAAACAGCTCTGAAAGGACTAAATATCACCTTGTATTGAGATAAAAAAAAAGCTCTATAATGAGAAAACTTAGGTCTGTATTACTCTGTAGTTAGTACAGTTGCTGTAGAGTTGTTTTTAGTTTTTTCATTATGGAGTAAATAATCATAATTTAGAGTTAAATACAAATACGTTTTAGAGCAAAAACAACTGAAAACATTACTCTGCAAGCACAGTGAATTATACTACAAATAGACTGGGACCAAGTGTTGTATTTTTCAAAGTCAAATTTTATTCAATTTGAGTAAAATTTACTCAGGTAAATTTACTGTGTATGAATTGTTTATGTTGAACTTCTAGTAGGTTGAATGAAAATTCAGTTTTTGAAACAGAGGAATGTTATATGAATTATTCAGGGAAACGTTTAATTTACTGTGTGATAAATATTTGAATCCTTTAAAAGGAAATGGGAGTACTGGGGTCGGTCGTGTCTGTTTTCTGTGTGGGTCCAGTGACTTTTGTTGTTTTTTTTCATTGTTTTATTTTATGTTTTACTTTTCTGTGGTGTCTCATTATCAAGTGTGTATCTTTACTGTCATCTGTGTAGCATTTATTACAAAAATAAAATAAAAAAACAGAAAAATCATTTATAACTTAAACATGATTTAAATTCAAACATTTTTATCAACGGCTGTGTTTTTTTTCATTATTATTTCTGTCATTATGAAAGAAGATTGTTAAATTCTAACTACTATCTTGGCCTACTAAAACGAAGATAACTTTCAGTTTTTTTTTTTTTTTTTTTAATTCCTCCGTTTCTGGGTTCATGTTCAAGAATGCATTTTGATGTAAAATTATCAAAGAGTACTTCACATGTGTGATGATAACAAGAGATGCTTTATTCAAAATAATTTTAGCAGATACAGAATGCAATGCTGATATTTTAATGTTTAATGTTAATGTAGTTTAGAACAGAGTGTCAGAAATGTTGATGAATTAGGAAAAAGATTTCAGCTCTGTTCGTCCAGCTGAAAACACCACTAACTTATTAATTCATGCAGCCAGCTGGCAGATTTTTATAGCCAAATATCAGTTGTCATCGTCAACTGAAATGTTCATATCTGCCAGTACTGGTAAATCACCTTTTAAGCTCATTTCTGTAGAAACCAGTATCATACAGATAATATTGTGCATCCCTGATGGTAATAACTTTTTTCATTTAATTATGATGAACACATTTATTCTGAAAAATCTGAATTTCTATTTGAAGAGGAACTGAGAAACTGAGATTTCATTAGATAATAAGAAACATGCCAGATAATCTTCTGCTCCTTGTAAGGGTTTATTTTTGTAATGTATCACCAACACAATAAATGTATTTATATAAATGTATTTATATCTCTGACAGTTGAACGTACCACTAGTCAGCCCAAAGCATTCCTGAAAAAAATTTGACGCGGCATTCTCCCACAAATTTTAATGAATTAATGAATCATTGGAGATTTTTAAAAAAGAATGCCATTCAAAAGCGCATTCTTCCTGTATGTTTCGTTACTAATGTTTTAAAATCCATCTTGACTGTGGTTGTTCTTCTATTTTTTTGTCAATCATCAGGATTATTTTTGATTTGGCAACGACAGTTATGACAAATAAAACATTTTTAGCTATGATCTTGATGTTTTCACACATATATACTATATATATATATATATATATATATATAGAATGGGGAGCTGCAGGCCGGACTTGAACCTGGGCACATGGGGGTGACCTAACGCCAGGCCATCTGCTTCCCAAACCTGAACTATAGTAAGGGGTGGAAATACGACAAGCAACCTCCCTCACTGCAAAGTATGTACAATGGTAAAAAAAAAAAATACAATACAATAAAACCAAAGCAATTCTCCAGGAAAACCAAGGTGAGTAGAAGTGACACTGAAACATTCACAGAT
Organism: Cheilinus undulatus; assembly: GCF_018320785.1. NCBI lineage: Eukaryota > Metazoa > Chordata > Actinopteri > Labriformes > Labridae > Cheilinus > Cheilinus undulatus. The sequence goes on from NC_054868.1 coordinate 4,702,423, forward strand.
AAGTCACAAAAGATTAAGGTTAAATCACTCAAAGATAGTCAAAGGAAATGAGCTTAAATTGTCGATTCATTTATATCCAAAAGAAGTGAGATTCATTGATTATGTTTGTGTTTTTTCAGCTTAGATATATTTTTTAAAACTTAACAGTGGTCTAAAATGTTGAATGCTTCTTATCAGGAAATTTTCAGGCTTGTGAAAATGAAAATCAGTAAAAAGATATAAAGAAAACCACAAGCTGTGTTTCCAAATAGCTATATATATATATATATAAAAAAATCCAATAAAAAATATACTATTCACAGTCAAAAGTGTCTTTAATAAAAAAAACTCTTCTTCCAAATAGATTCAGAAATCTAATTCGAAAAGGATTCTGTTAAATCATAATAGCTGTATGACACTGTGTGTCAGGAAATTTAGAAATTTAAATTTACAAAAAAAAAAAAAAATCTTAAAAATAGTTTTGCAATGATAAATATTCAGTCTGCATGTTTGTGTTTCAGGTCAGCACTTCAGTCTCCGTCAGCTAGGAATCTGTGAGCCGCCGTCCCGCCGTGGCCTGGCCTTCTGCTCTGAGATGGGACTCCCCCACCGTGGCTTCTCGGTTGGAACGGCCCCGGACCTGGACGCCGACAGCCAGGCCGTGATGTCACCTGAGCGTGCCATGAGGCTGTGGGGTCGCGGGGGTCTGGGTAAATCCTCCGGGAGGAGTTCCTGCCTGTCCAGCCGCTCCAACTCAGTGCTGACTCTGACCGACACGGAGCATGAGAACAAGTCGGACAGCGACAACGGTAGGACAAAATATCATCTTCTTTATTTCTTTTTTTCAGGACTAAAACTCCCGTAATCTCCGTAATCTTCAGTCCAGAGGAAAGGTCAGATTTGGTTAACTTTTTGCGGGAAACCTCACCTCAGTCACATTCTTTCATGGCTGAGGTCTTTCAAAAATCAGCGTAAAAAAAGATGGTGGATCTTTCTTCAGTGTTGAAGAGAAATATCCAGCTGCGTCTTCCTCAGTAATCTCTCACAATTTTCACATTTATTTTCAAGTTTCTCTCAAACTCTGCCGTTTCTACAGAGCAGATACTGATGAATATGGTTCAGCAGGTGATGGCACAATGATAGGTGTTTGTTCCGTCAAAGATGAGAGCGATTGTGCCTTAAATAGTACAAATTACACTCTTTACATGACTGTGAGTGCTGGTTTGTGCGTCTGTGGCTGTGCGAGAACAGGTGGTCATCTTATTTGCTTTACCCTTGCTTCTTCTCATATCCTCTAGATAATGAAGAGAAAAAAAAAAAAAAATAAATCAAACAATATTCAAACCGGTTTGATTCCACAACAAATAATGTAAACATTTTTAATTTTCTATTTTAATTTGTCAAGATTGCTAACACCTACACACTTTGCAAATTTAACTAACAAATTGAGTGTTTCTCTATATGTTGAAGTTGTCAAAATATTTTATATTTGGAAATACCATGGGATGTAAAATTATGGAATCTTCCTCATTTTAATAACTGATGAAATCAAATGTATATAAATTTAATTTATGATTTTCAGTCATATTTTTTAATAAATGAGAGAGCACCAAGTAAGTCACAAAAATTCATTTGCAGTCTTAAGAGGGAACGCTTTTTTTGAAGTTGCATTATTTTTTGAAGTAGCCTGTAAAAGTGGTCAAGTTTTATACGGTAACACTGGCACCTCCCAGAATTAGAGGGAAGTGCAATTTATAACTAATTTATTTATCTATATATATTAGAAACCCAAAATTTCAAAAGCTATTTCTGAATTTAGCATTTGAAAAAAAGGAAATGAAACATTCATGAGAAAAGGTCCATGTATTATTTCTTGAGTTTTTTTGTTTTGTTTAGTTTTTCTCTTTTTTTAAGAAATAAAAAATAAATAATAAAAAGATGGTTTGTTTTTAATACAATCTTTTTTATGTTTTGATTTAAAAAAATACATAAATAATATCATTTTGCAAGACCTGGTCACACAAATAGGAAAAAAAGAAGATGAAAAACAAAGCAATTTTTCCATTTTTATTATCATTATTATTATTTTTTATTTTTTTTTACATTTTTTTAATGAAAAACAAAGTTTCAGAAAAGTAATGACAAGTGACAGAAATGAAAAAAAAAAAATGTTTTTCTTTTATATTTATCATTTGCTGATTCTCCTTACAATGAGCAACTGTCTGGAAGGGCCCAGGACCCTTTTTTCTATGTTTTGATTTTCTCTTTTTAAAATGTTAAGTGGGAAATAGCTTTATTCTTTTTTTGGATTTCTCCTTTCAAAATATAAATCCGTTGACCATTAGCTACACTGACTGTTAGCGCGTCCATCGCCTTTGTTGTAAAACACACTGCTATGGGAAATGCTTAATGCTCTAATAAATGATTTGCAGGGATGTAATACTGACATTTCAAGTTTTCTTACCTTTCCATGTACAAAATGCGCACTACACAGATTACCGTGGAGGATTTGTGAACAAGAGTAAAGGATAAGAGAGAGTGACATGGTGCTTTTTCCTGTCCAGGTGCATGCTATGATTCTGAGTCTTGAAAGTACTCTAAATATGAAACATAAAAACATAAAGTGTTTAAGTTAATAGAAACTTTAAAGCAGTGGCTCTCAACTGATCCAACCATAGGACCCATCACCTACTGTAGCTGGATGTAGCATGGATACATGTCCGCTTAGTGCTTTAATATCAGATATATGTTGCCTTTTTTTTTCCTGAAACAAATTTACGACCCACCAAAAACAGCCCTGCAACCCATATTTGGGTCCTGACCCACCAGTTGGGAACCAGTGCTTTAAAGATCCAGAGTTTTACACTATTCATTTTAATCTTTAAACAATTCTAAGGAAATGAAAATAATGCATTTTCTTGCATAACTGAATAGGATGATGTAAGTGTGAGATGCAGCCGTTCAGAGCAGAGGTCTGGGAGAAACATTAACCTGCTTATTAATTTAATTAGAATTTTAATTCAATTATTTATTAGACATAATTGTAGACATTTATTTTGTCCTGATTCGTGCACACGTTTGGGTTTTGGCCATATTATTAATTCTTGCAGACATTTATTTCAGTGCAGAAGTGTTTGTAAAGTAATTTTTTGTGCGTGTGTTTGCACTTTTTTAGTAAGTGTTATTTGTGATGTCTTATTCATTATCCTCACGGTAGTTTCCCCAAACAGGTGTGTCTTTATTCTTAATAAAGGACTTGTTTTTGATTTCACACACACACTATTTTCATTAAGCTTGACAACAGCATACACACACACACACACACACACACACACACACACACACACAGTGGGTTTTCATTAAGAGATGTGATGCTGTAATTAACACTGAGGTGAAGTGCTGACTCGTCGTATTTGCTATATTAAGTTTGATAATGTTTTTATTAAATGGCATTATGCCGTGGATGTCAGAGCTCTGGAGGAAACACTTCGCAGCTCTAAAAGTGAGTAGTCGTCAAGTTTTCAAAGGCTAATTGACTCTTTAAGATGCAGCTGTGTTTGTGTGTGATCCCATTTGTTAGTGTGTGATGGAGTGGCTGTGGGTGTGCACCGGTTTTATCAGAGGTAATAGACTCTTTGTCTCTGCTGATAGCGATGGCTGGATCATTATGGAGATGGTGATTAATCCAGATGAAGGACAGATAGCCATTAAGAAGTGTGAAATCATGAATGTCACGGCAGGTAATGTGACCACACAACACGGGGGAGGACGCTTTATGGCTGCAGGCATCCTGTTGGACCAAAAAAGTTCATGTCATTAAACTTTTTACCTCCAAAAGATACTTCAGGAGTTCAACCAAGAACCTGGAGTTTTCCTTTGAGCTGCACTTCATTGGTCTCTGAATGTTTCCTGTTCCAAAAGTCACGCTCCCTGATGTCCAGGGAAATTGTCAAGCTTAATGTCAGCGTATTCAACGGGGATTAAACCAAATTTTACGCAGATTTGACACAGAGATGACATTGTTCCACCTTTGAGCTGGAAACATTGGTAGGAACAAAAGCAAGCGGACATCCAAATGAAAGCAGAAAAGGACAAAAACTACGGTAATTTTCCCTAAATGTGATTTTAAAAATGGGGATAAGAGGAGGAAAAGTTGGGACATAACCACTGTTGATTTTAGCAGCAAATTTAGATTTTGTCATAGTCTTCAGTTTAAGTCACGTTCCCTTTACAGTTTCACTCTGGTTTTCATCAAAAATAAGTAAAAAAAATGTTATATTGTTTCAGTTAATAAACAGTCTGTCAAAACAGTTTGACAGTTATGTCAAAACATTTTCTCTTCTGATCGTAGTTAGCAGAATTGTAACACTGTAAGTAACTCATATTAAAGGCACATATTTTACCTGTTTAAGACAAGCTTATATCGGTCTCAGAGAAGAAGTTTGTAGCTGAAGAAAGCACTCCAGTATTTGACTTTTGCATGTCTGAAAACCCCTCTGTTTCAGCCCTTCTCAGAATGAGCTGTTTCTGTGTCTGTAGCTTTAAATGTTACTGAGCTGTCTGACTCCGCCCCTGACCACGCCCGTCTCAGGAAATGGATGTGGCTTTCAGATGCCAGCTGAGAGGAGGATCAGGAGAAGAGGGCAGGACTTTCTTCCAAGTAGGGCAGGCCAACCAAACATGGGGGCGGGGCTAACTCCCCACATGACATCATGAGGGGAAAATCTGAGAACGGCTTGTTTCAGCACACATTTTCTGAAAGGTGGACAAAGAGAGGGGCTGGGTTCTGATTCTAGGGGGGATTGTGGACAGGCCAGGGGCACATACTTTTGTTAGAAAAGCCTGAAAACGTGTATTTTTGCATAATATGGGACCTTTAATTTACCTGTAATGATTAATTAATTTCAAATAAACCTATTGAAATTAAAAAAAATACCTTGAAGGAAGGACTTTTATGTGTTGTGTACTGCTTTCACAGTAGAGATGGTTATGGTTCATTTTATTGAATTGTAATATCCTTATCAATACTTTGCAATGACCCAAGCCACTATTGTTGAAATTAAAACTTTTCTTTCATGTGGTTTTAAAATCTGTTTTAAACAGCTGGGAAAACAACAGCAACAACAAAAAATGTTTCCTCCAAACTTTGTTCTATTTTAGTGACTACTTAAAATGTTTGTCGACTGCCTTTTTTCCATGAGATGGGACTATAAAAAGGTAAAATGAGACCTTTAGTCATAACAAATCTCACAACAACTAGGTTTAGTTTTCTTCAAGGAAACTTCTGCTAGAGATCAGCCAATCCTAAAGCTTTGGGTACTGGCTGAAACCAAGTACTGATCCGTTGTTAATTTTCTGGACCAACTATGTGTTGAAAATCTGGCATATTATTTTGATGTACAGTGATTGCATGCTTTGGCTACCAGTTATGCGCTCTTGCATTGTAAAAGAGTGAAAAAGAGGTTTCCTGAGTATAAAATAGAATGCTTCAAAATGTTTCAGTACTGTGTATATTTGAGCCAAAATTGTTTTGTAGCCCGTTTTTACCAAAATAATGCAAAATTTCATGGAGAAACTGTACCCATCTGTTACGCTGCATAGCCTAGCTTCCTGGACAATCAGAGAGTTCTTCTTAAAGGAGCAATGCTGGCGGAAATCACTGGAGACCAATGCCTCTGCTGCTACCTACCTCATACGACTCATCTTCAAAATACTGAAATATCCCTTTAAGTTTAATTTGATGTGCATTCCCTAATATGCTTGTTTGCTGGAAATTCACCTACCTATGCTGTCCAACACGGCAAAAACTTAGACATTAATTTTCATCTTTGTTTTTTCTTCAGTTTTTAGGTGATAGAAAGATGCTGTTTTTATATATGGAGAATTAAAATAGCCCAGTGCTTTAGCCCTCTGTGCAGTTAGGCCTCTGCACTGGTCATGTTGCTGGAAGCAATGAACTGATGAAATTAACAGTGCAAAAGACTGTCATGCAAACGTAAGTCTGCAGCCAGCCGAACTGTCGCCCCTGCATTGCCGTGTGAACAGTAACACAGCTAAACTGCTTCACATCCTCCTCCATTGTTGGCCTCTCTATTATCGTGTGGTATTGAGTTGTGTGGAGAGGATCCTTGAGAGTAAACCTACGTAGAGATGCAGCACTCAGCAGCCATCTCGCCTTCACCTTTTGTCTTCACCCTCTGAAACATGGTGGAGGTATTGTTCTGTAAACAGCAGGCGATACATCTCCTCTGCTGAGAACACCTCTTGTTGCTCCCTCCCTTGATACTGACCCTGGTTCACGGCAGAAAGTGAGCGTGCAGGGGTATTTGTGTGTGTACAGTAACTCAAACCAACTCCAGTGATTCTATCGAGGGGCTTTGTTGCAAGAGGAAGCCAGGGAAAGAAAAGCAAACCTGAAGGGAAGGTAGAAAGGGAGAAGAGCGGGAAACATCAGAGTAAAGGAGAAGAAAACGTTCAGCAGTTCAATGGGCATCGGGACTCAAAAGAGAAGCAGCCGGAGAATAAAGAACGGAGGCAGAACAGGGAAAAGGGAGAAGCCTCTTTGCATTATTTGTTCTCAGGAGAGGAAATATTAGACCAGAGACGTCTGGCTGGCTCCCCAGCGGACACACATACACAAACATGAACACACACTGTGGCAGACGTAAACACTTTTGTGGTGTCTGGGCCCATGGGTGCCCAGCTGCTGCTTGCCAGGTTACCTGATAGTGGTGACCTCAACTACAGGGACAGAAAAAAAGGAGATGAATTACAATTGTCTGTCATTAACAATCAGAAAGAGGTACAGCTTCACTTGAGTCTGACAGAAAAGTTCAGACAAAAACCTGTGAAGAGGGCAAGATGAAACCAATCTACAGCCCTCTGATGGCCATAAGACCACACATGAAGACCCTGTTTACACCTTATATTAACACCTGTGCTGAGTATTCCGCTCTCAGGAGGTTATTCTTAATGCCAGGTGTGAATGTACAGTCCATACTGATGACAGTTTGATATCCAGTATCTCAGACTGCACATGGAGGTGCTCTGGGATGCCTTCATCTGGATTGGAGACTGCCAAACAAGAGACAGTTTCACTGTAAAGTGGCTGAGAGTAAAGGTTCAAAGTTTAGCCCTGCAGAGCAGAGAGAGCATGCAGGTTGATGGTCTGCAGCCTGTTGCGCCAGCTATGCATAAATAATTTGTTAAAATGTGACGTGAAGTCCACACTAAGACCTGCTATGAAACTAGTTAAAATTTCAGTTAAGGTGTGTTATTATTTGATTGCACCATGGAGACTTAAAGCTCATCTTAACTAGTAGACTTTAGCATCCAAACTGACCAAGATTTTTTGCAGGTGTGACATTTTCACCTCATTTGACCAATCAGTGAAAAGCTTTATTTAATACACTGCTGCCTCTTATGTCGAAATGTCTCTTAACGGGCTAATGGCTGAAAATAACGCAGAGGCGTTTCCTCTCAGAAGCCAAGGGAAGCATGGCTCCTCCAGGCTTTTTTTTTTTTTTTTCAGGCTGTGAATCAGTGCCCCTCTAAATGTTACATGGTCAGTGTGTAGTGAAACCACAGTGGTTATGAACTGTTTCACTCTTCTTGTATCTAAGGGGAAGCCATTTGAAGTTGCCATCCCTTAAAAAAAACGATGAAATGAGCCAATCAGATGAGACCATGGTGATGACGCTACAACACTATGATTAGTTTGGACCATAGGCACTCAGTCAAGGGAAGCTCTCTGCCCTGTGGCTTTACACCAATCAAATCGTAGCATTTGATCAAAATAACTGGAGACTGGCCTCAGAGTGCCGTTGACAACTACTAATTCTGATACCAGTATCAGAAATACATCTGATACCGCTTAAATGCAGGTATTGGTATCATCGAGTACACGAGTGTATGCAATGTGATCGACAAGACCGGCGCTGTCGTACACAACAAGAAGTGACACAGTTTATCAAAAGTCAAATAACACTTGAACCATAAATCGTTGCCTCTGACTTGTTTTTCCTCACGAAGCTAGCTGTTGCGCCTTCTCATTGACGCTGTTGATGCCTTTGAATCCCTTATGGCAGCATTTTCAGCGACCCTGGAACTCATCGTTTATTACTGCTAGCTTGAATGCTACTCGAATGCTAACTGCCATATTGTTTTCCCTTTGTGAGGGTCTGTCAGCCAGTTGCGGGCTTCTGTAACTATGTGATGCTGCCTGAATAGCAGTGGCGGCTGGTCAATAGGGGGCGCTAGGGCGCCGACCCCCCATGAAAATTATTCATTGAATAATTTTTTAAACATTTGCTTTAAATATAAATACATTTAAATGAACGTAGATAAACTATCATGCACCACATAAAGATGATTTATTAAGAGATTTAAATGTATTATGTGCAATAAATCAGTAGATCGCGAACATTCTAAGCATTTGCCTTTACTTCCTGTTCACTCGTTTCCTCCCTGGGGCGGTAGGCTCCTGTGCCTGGAGCCTTCCATTCACTGCCGTTTAAGGCTGCACGTGTGCATTCGCTCCTCTTTAGTACAAGAGATGGGAGCCCTCTGAGCGCAACATGACTGCGACCTGAAGGGATTATCACTAACCACTTGCCAGACGCCAACAGGTGGCAGCAGAGAGATATGCTTCGTAATTTGAGACACACAGAAGAAGTCATGCACCGCTGGGGTAAATACTGGCATTCTGCCAGGTATTGCGCCTGCGTTAGTTGGTTAGCTCATCAAGAGATGCTAGGAAGACAGTTAGCATAATGCAATAAGAAAACTTAGTTGAGTGTTTAAGAATAAGGCGTTTTGAAAGGAGGACAAAGAAGAGCTTGGACCTGACCAGCCAGATATCAGGATGAAGCAACAAAGCTGTGACTAATATTAGGAAGTAAGTCAATCAATCAATCAATAATAGTTTTGTGGGTTTAAGCATTTTTGCTCATTCAGATCTGGTATATATATTTTTTTACTCAACCAGTCACTATTGAAGCAGTACCTACTTGCACCTCATGCCTTTTGTAAATTTTTCTATTTGAAATAAACATTCAATCAGCTCTTTAATATAATTTTGTCATGTATTGAGTTGATAATGTGTGATAAGTTAAAAATGTAAGTTGACTGTGATAAGAGTTGGCTACTTGTGGCTGCTGATGGTCCTTATCCTTAAATGCAGATGTAAAAAGGCATGTTAATATAACTTAGCTCTCAGTGTAGTAACATCTTTTGATGTACCTCACATACATAACATATCAAATTGGGATTTTGTTGTAGCCCCCCTAAAAAAATGCACCAGCCACCACTGCTGAATAGAGCATAACAGAGAGATGCAGCCTCCTGTATTATTGTTATTTTCATTATTTAGCAGTAAAACTCAATAATCAGCAGAAAAACAACTTTAGGCTCACAGAGATGCTCTACATTATGATTCTATTTGTTGAGCCATGTTCTGAGTCCAATATTCATAGGTGTAAAATAATTTGCTAGTCTGCACAGTCAGTCCAGAAAGTCCACACTGGTATTGGATCAGTACTCGGTATCAGTTGATACCCAACACCTTAGTATTGAAATTGTACCAGGAAGATCCCTACTTCTGTGCTTATGTCACATCATACTCCGCACCGGATATTTACTAACCTTCATCATCGAGCTGTCAGCTGTAAAAGTATCGGGTGATTTAAATTCTCTGTAATTTTAACTGCATTAATGATTTTAAAAAGAAACGTGTTACACTACTAGTTACCATAAAGACTAACAGTGTTACTCCCAACACTGCCAGTAACCCACAAGGTTTTTTCACTCAATAGTCCGTCACTGTTTCCTTTAAAATCCTGCCCGTGAAAAATTCCCTGGTCTATGTGTGCTTCCTGTGTGTGATCATAGATAATGAGTATTTTTAAATGTCTGTAATTCTAACAGTGTTTGTTAATGTTGAAAAGTAATTCACTACAAGTTACAACAAATAACAATGACGTTACAGTATCACATGACTAAATCAAGTGTTTCTCTCAACAAAGCTGTTAAAAATCTAACCAACATCTGGTGACTTGGCAATCCATGCCAGTGTAAGCCCAGGATGAGTGGCTCTGCTGAATCATTAGCCTGTATCATTCTAACACAGTCTGCTGGTGGAAAATATCCGGACCTTCCCGGCCTTTATATGCACAGACATGGATGTGTTTCCTTAGTTTTGATTATCAGAAGATTTATGTTGTAAAAGTGTGTAATCACATGAAGAAAGCATTGATCCAGACTGACAAAGGCATGCTAAAGTTGCTCTGTTGCAGGGAAATACAGAGCTTTTGTGGGCTAAATATGACCACAGATGACAAAAGTGTGCAGAGAAAGAACAACAGACAGATGTCTGGTTTTGTGCCATAGTAAGAAGCTTAAAAAATATTAGCTGACCTCCTCTGCCCAAGCTGTGTAAGTCCAAGTGTGTGTTCTATATGTGTGTGTGCTCAGTGTGTGAAGAGAAAAAGTAGAAGGGATAAACTGTTACAGAAAAAATCATCCAGTCTGATGAAAATGCTTTAAAAAAAGGGCCGAATAAAGAGAGTATAAGAGCTGAAAGCAGCAGGCAGATAGAGAGAGAGAGGGGTATATCTCATCTTTGCTAACCAGATTACTTTACTATGTGTCAACAAAACACTTAATCCAGTTGGCATCTCTAAGCAGCTTAACACTATAACCTTAGCTGTTATACAGAAGCACATACACAATCACGCTATCGCAGCGAGATAGTTCCAGGACTTTCAGTGAGCTCAGCTGTAGCACTGCTGTGGATTTAAAGTGAGAAAGACCCACGAAACCAAAGGTTGGTTCAAATTCAAAAAAATAAATTTCAAATATCCATTTAACATAACCAGACCTTCAGATTTTATGACTTTGACCTTGGCTGATATGAAGATGACTTCTCTGCTTGATATCTTTCATTTTTGCTCCCATTCTAATTTTTGCAATTCTGACTTTCCTGCTTTTTGTGCTTCTCTACCAACATCCACAGTTGAAGAATGATTCTGTATTTGTAAAGCTGTTTCTAAAACATAGATTTAGGGATATACTCAGACTTTAAGACACAATACTTACACTGTATCTTCAACTTAAATCCAGGTCTCATGGTCAAAGCATGAGGGTCTTTTTGACCTATCCGTCCCATCCAGCCCTGTCTGTCACCTGTCTTGTTGATACTTGTCACCTGTAAGCCCTCCACTGGTGGAGCAATAAAAGGGGCAGTCAGACAGATGGAGACAGACAGAGAACGATGGAGGCATCAGTTCAAACCCTGTTCGCTGTCACTCCTCATGTGGGATCCAGTTTTGTTCAATTCAGCCTCACAGCAGCTGTGTTGGAAAGGTGCAGGGACAAGATTCAATGGCAAAGCAGAAGGTGATAAAATGAATTTGCACAGACACAAACAAACAAAGCAGATTTTATCTCCATTTATGCGCATCAGTGCTGGTTATTAGTTCCTCTCTAAAAGCAGAACACCACATGTTTGGGATCCTCTCCCAGAAAATGTTGAAGGTCAACTGCTTTACTTTTGTATTCTGGTGTATTTTTGTGCACCATTTTTAATTTTGTGTTCTTTATTTCTCAAGAGAAATGTATTTCATTCCAATGAAGAATGTCTGGTACTTCCTAGATGTTTCCAATCCAGAAAACTGAATGTTGTTATTCAAATGCTGTCTGATGATGTACGTTTAAAACAGGGAGAAGGTGACTTCTTAACATGAGGCTGGAAATAATTCTTACTGTTGACTTCACATATGCATACCAGGGTTCCTGCAGACCCTTGGAAAGTCTTAACAAGTCAGAAAACTGAGTCAGCAACATGACGGCTATAGGCTACAGTAAGGATGAAAAGTTCTCTGTCCATATGGTCATACTTGCTCCTTACTGCATCTATTCTTATCTCTCTGTGGAATAATGAGCCAGAATATCCTTTTAAAACTGACGAAGCACCATGGTTTGTTGTGTTTTAGAGAAAATAGGGATCTCACATGAAAAAATAAGCATTTCCTTGCATTATTTAAAAACTGTGGCATACTTCATTTGGTACATTAAACCAGTGTTTCCCAAACATTTCCTTGGAGCCCCCCCCCCCCCCATGGCATTGTGGTGGTGGCCTAAGAATTTACGTAGTGCTGTATTTCAAGCGGGCTGCACAGCGGTGCAGGGGTTAGCAATGTTGCCTCACAGCAAGAAGGTCTCTAGTTTGCTTCCCGGTCAGGGCCTTTCTGTGCAGAGTTGCATGGTCTCTCTCCAGATACTCTGGCTTAAGATAAGCATTATAGAAAATGAATGGACGTATGGACCTCAATGGTAGTGACAGCCATGCTCTTGTCTGCAATATCCAGCCAGTATCTCAGAGATGGAGGTTTATTTTTGCTGCTTTTTTGGCTGCTGCCAGTAAATTTTAACTAAATATTGGTGCCTAAATCAGACATTATTTATTTTCATTTAGTTTTTCATGTTCATCCCTCATCCTTCAAAGCAGAAATGATCCATCCTGGCTAGCCCAACAGGCATGTTTGTTTCTGTGCTGCAACAATGACAAATCATACAGATGTAGATAATTGCTGAGCCGTTCAGCTCCTTCTAACTTTCTGCTGTTGTTCTTCTGGCCAAGACTGTCACATCTATATCCTCTCTGTCTCTGCAATCCTCCTACCTTCCACTGCATCACATGTTCACGTCGTGTTATTTTTTTGAGGATGGTAAACATATCAAACAGACACAAACGAAGCATGGTAGCCATCAGCAATTGTGGCTCAAGTCCTAGATATTTTTATTGTTAAGATATGTTTTCGGTGAGATTCCATACTTTTAATTTTCTTCTTTTTCCTATTCACTTTAATAAAATAAACAACCAGGTCAAAGTGAAGCCTCCTAAACCCCAAACAGTAATCAGAATAAGATTAAATCAAGGATAAATTATCTGTGAATTTGCTATTATGTTTTTATTACATGCAGAATCATCTCTCTTTGTATCTCTGCAGAGCTGTTGGTGATTTCTGTTAGAGGGATTATCGCTACTGTGTGAATATGTATGGTTTCTTTAAAATATTTATCTTGTGAGCTTATTAAACTATACATCAGGTAGCCTAACCTAATGTTCATATACTGGCTACATATTTACTCATGCAGCTGCATAATAACTTCTTATATCAGCTATTTACCCTGCACAGCAGCTCCACACCTACACACTTCCTATCCATGTGCACACATCATGTCAGAGATAAAGACAAACAGATGAGGCTGCAGCAGAAGACAGATAGCTGCAATAACTACGGTGCATACGTTAGTGTGCAGGTTTTCTACATAAACATGCACCAGGACAGATTTAAAGACATAAATCTGGCATGCACGCTGCACTATTGATGCTTGGAGTAGATATTACTGCAGGTCATGTACTATTTGCTGTATGGTTGGTTCAAAACAGTCTTCAGAAATAAATAATGCATCTTCTTGTCTCACAGCAGGACGGGGTGCAGAGCAGCAGTGAGTGTTACTATCTACAGACGGGTTTCAAAGTCTCACGTGGACACACAAAAATACATTTTTCCCCTTGACTGAAATGCAGTCAAGTTCACAGGATGCAAAGCTCCAAATACACACACACAGACTGTATACATGCACAGACTCACACAGCACCCTGGTGCCAGTCATATTCAATAACAATCTGCTGCTGACCAGAGAAATCAATGAATAACAGACTAACTGACTAGAGGGTTTAAGTTTGGCGCCGCTAACATGGAGAAGACACTTCATTCCATCAAGTGGCTAACATTAAATCATTAACCATACAGTATTACTCTCCCTCTGCCTCCTCCTCCTCTCTTTTCCTCATTTTTCATCCCCCTCTTCTTCTCTTCTTTCCTCTTCAATCCCATTAAATATTTAAAAATCTGTTTCATCTTTCTCTCTGTTGCAATACAGATAAAAACAGTGAATAGGCAATAATTGCTGCAGGGATTTTGGCATGAATCAAGGCAACATTGTAAAAAAGGCTGCAATGATGAAACCTAAAAAAATGCTAAAAAATAGAGATTGTTTTTGCATACTTTATTAAAACCCTCCAAAGTTAAAACTGTCAGCACTAGAGTTTTTATGTTTTTGCTGCTCACAGCTACAGCACATTCTTCAGCGATGATTTGTGACTCAACAAGATCATTTGAGAACATTGCAGGGGACAGTAGCTGTGAAAACTGTGCTATTGCAGCTTGAAACATGCCTGTTGATTGTGTTTTGCCCTGGCAAGAGTGCTCACTCTCCACTCCCCCCAGCTGGCTTGGTTTCACATCAGTGACATGCTGTGCCCGAGCCCACTTGCATATGTACTCAGTCTGATACAGCAGGTGGCGGTATGCAAGTAGCTAGTTTACAAATCAGCTAAGAAAAGAAAAAAAAGAAGAAGCAACCAAGATAACCACTTGGGTCATGACCTGAACAACGATTGTTTATGTCTCATGCTGGTAAAGGAGTTATCCATTCATTTTAAAGACTCACAGGAATGTAAGCTCAGTGAACACACCAAAGGTCATTTGACTCACTCACCCTTTTTCTGTGGTTAAGTTCATGCCATAATCAATGATCAACCCAAAGTTCCTTACCATCTTTCAAAATAAAAGCATGTCTGTATCCAGGCAGGAAGTCAATCACCCCTGCTTTGAGATAGTGAAAAAATTGAAAATGAAACAAAAACAATTTCAAATGCAGAATATGAACATTCAAAACAAAAACGAGTATAATCACAATTAACAATAGAAATTCTAGAGTTAATCACTGTTTGACAGCCCTGGTCCTCTCATTCCTCATACTTAGAATATAAAAAAAATTTAAAAATGGAATTGAAAACTTACAAAAACAAACATTATTCTCCTTTTTATTGTGTCTGTTTTTAACAGAATGTTGATGATTGCTGGTTAAAGGGGCTCCCTTTGATTTTTTGCACTGGGGCCAAATAAGTTAGCAACAAATTAAATTAAATTTTAGAAAATGTGTTATTACCCCGCCAAAATATATTATTATTTTTTTATTATTTTATTATAATATAATAATACCAATAATAATAATAATAATAATAATAATAATAATAATAATTTTGATTTCATTTTGGGGGCTTTCTTGCCTTTAATTGAGAGAAATAGGACAGTGGACAGACATGGAAACAGGGACAAGAGAGTGTAGGAATGACATTTGGTGAAAGATCCGCAGGCCAGACCGCAGGCCAGACCTGAACCCAAGGCGACCCCACCCTCCCCACACACTAATAAATGAATAATAATAATGATAATGATAATAATAATAATAATTACTCGATCTGCTAAGAGCTGAATTGTGGAAGAACTGCTGAAAATAGCCAAAAGCACAAAAAGAGCTGAAAAAGCATAAAGTAGCTGAAAATGGCATTCAATAGCTCAAAACAGGATAAAGATAGCTGAAAGTAGCCAAAAAAAGCTAAAAAAATAGCCTAAAAATACCTGAAAGTAGCCTTATAATAGCTGAAAATAGCATAAAAATAGCTGAATTTGGCCTTGAAGTAGCTGAAAATTGCATTTAATGCGTGAAGAAGCATAGAAATAGCTGTAAATAGCATGAAAATAGCCATATTTAGAAAAAATAAAAAAGTTAGAAATGAGAAAAGTCAGAGCAGTCGAATGACAACGAAACTGAAATTTGTTAAAGTTACAACAAAGTATGAAGGAGGAGATAGGCTTCGCGGAAGAATAATAATAAACAAAATGGCTGACGCAATTATCCATAGTGTGGATGCTTACTCAGCATCCCCACTGATGATAATAACGATGATAATGATAGTGATAATGATAATAATATGTAGTTAAAAGTGAATAGATTAATAAAATATATGAATAAATTAATGAAAAAATTAAATAGCTGAAAAGATAGACTACTTAGACTAGAAATTAAATTAAATGATCGTCATAAAAGGGAGCATATGGTTTGTCAGTTTGTATTGATTTACAATAAACACATATTAAACTGGTATTGCCACCCCATTTTCACCTCTTCATCCTTGACCCATCTTGGTCAGGACTCCCACCTTGAGGATTCATGTTTTTGAAATCTGCTGTTAAACAAGAAATAAATGCAAACATAGATGAGATGTAAACATTTTGAGCTCTGTATGTAATAAAGTAATCAAATTTCCAAAGAATGGAAGCAACAAGGCCTCTGTTCTGCCTTCATTTCCTTACCTCCTCTCCTCTTGTCTCCTCTCCTCCTAGTCTCCTCACTTGTGTTTCTCAGAACCCATTTAAGCAGAATCCATTACCAGAAGTGCAGAGGGAGAAGCAGAGGGATGGAGAGAGCAAGAGAGAGATGGAGGTAAATAGAGAGAGTGAGGACCGAGAATTTTTGGGCCTAATAAATCCTCCTGTAGGTTTCTCGGTTTCACTGATAGATGATGTCTTTTTTACTCTTGGTGACATTCCAGGCATCCTCTGCAAGCCTTATGCACTGGCTCAGTTTATCTGCTGCTCTCTGTGTCTCACCCAAACTGCTGTATTTAATCATCTGTGTGCAGGGAACACGCTGAACTCCAAATATTTCTGAATTTTTATACGGGCTTCCTTGTAGCAAATAAGTCAAATTTTCCATTTAAACCCTTAGACAGCATCCAAACCCCGCGGGGAAAATTCTGACTCTGCTCTCTCACATTAAACGCTTGATACGGACACTGCTGGGACGATTTCTGCATGCTGGAAATGAAATATTGAAACTGAAGAGTGGAATCAGAAACAGTATTGACTGAGAGCACTGTCCAGGGGAAACTAAGGCTGCTTTGAAAAGTGATCTCTGACATACATGTTAAATATAACATGGGCTTTTTCTAGAGATACTGTGTATTCAAATCTGCCGAATGTTATCTTCTATTAGAGCAGGAAAGATGAGCTGATGAATTGATTTGATCCACAGACTGCTTTATTCAAAGTTTATCTCTTGTGTTTTTAAATGTGGTCACCATATTGTGAAGTATTTACATTTTATTGTAAAAGAAGGTTGCAGTGCAATCAGAAGAGTCCCTGGATTAAAAAAAGGTTGGGGATAAACATCCTTGTATCTCCTGCTGCCTGTGTATTTATAAAGTCCTCCTCAGTAATTAAATATTAACCTATTGGAGCCTGAAAGCTCATAAAGCCGACTATTCAGCATTTATTTACAGAGCATGTTTCATTACAAGGTGAGCTCAATGTGATTTACATCAAGGGTAAAAACATATGAATACAAGAATAAAGCTTCATTTCTACCACGATGAATAGGATAGAAAAATCAAATCAGTACAGAGCACCTATAAAGCACATGCAGAGTTTAATAGGTCTTTAGCCTGACTTAAATAAATTAGCTCATTCAGACAAAAACCTGACTGCATGTCAAATCAAAAGGTCTAAAGTGCTACATCAAATCTCATGGTGTCTGAAGTTATCAGCTGGAGGTTTTGATTTCTGTCTTGAAATGCCATTTAGAATGGGGGTTCCCAATAAAGATTTCAATTTTTGATTCATCTGACCACAGAACAGTTTTCCATTTTGCCTCAGCCCATTTTAAAGGTCACATATTTTACCCTTTTAAGACAAGTTTACATTGGTCTCAGAGGTCTTCAAACACAATTCTATCACAAACAAGCAATTTATTTATATTTTTACGCAGCGGCAACGGTTTCTTACAATTGTGTGGCTTCTCCTCAGCCATTGTTTGTGTTTCCTGCTGAACGCCGCAAATTGCATTGTGGGATTGTAACTGTGAAAATTTACGAATAGCAGCAGACTCAGTAAAAGGGGCAGGGCGAGTCCACATCCGGGTACTTCAACCGAACTTGTTTCGATGCGGACTTCGAATTGGAACAGAACTTTGGCTTTGATTGATGACGTATCACAAGTCCAGAAGTCCAGAAGTACGCTGAAGTATGCATATTGAGAAACAGCTGAAGATTAGGAGAGGAGGGCGGGACTTTCTTTCAAGCGGGGAGGGCCAACTGAACCTGGGGGCGGTGCTGACTCTCCACATGACATCATCAGGGGAAAATCTGAGAACGGCTTGTTTCAGCACTCATTTTCTGAATGGTGAAGAAAGAAAGAGAGGGAGGGAGGGAATTGATTTTTCAGGTACTTGAGGAGATTGTGGACAGGCCAGGGGCACATATTTTTGTTAGAAAACCCTGAAAAAGTGATTATTGCATAATATGTCCCCTTTAGATGAGCTTTGGCTCAGTGCAGACGCCCATGTTTTTGGATTGTGTTCACATATAGCATCTTTTGTGCCTGATCCAGCTTTAACTTTGTGGATGCACGGTCAGCTGTGTTGACATGCAATGATTTCTGGGTTCCTGAGCCCATGCAGTGATTTACCGCACAGAATCATGCCTGTTTTAATGCAGCTCTAATGCACCAGCATCCACCATTGACCTTTGGCCTTGTCCTTGCTCACAGAGATTTCTCCAGTTTCTTTGAATCCTTTAATGATAATATGGACTGTACATGGTGGGATGTTCAAAGTCTTCACAATTTTACATTAAGGAACATTTTTTTCAGATTTTTTGCTGAAATTTTAGACATACATACATTCTGAGAGACTCACCACTTGCTGTTGCCAGTTAACCTCATTTGTTGCAGAATGGTCCTCCAGCTAGTTTTCATCAGTACTACTTACATTTCCAGCCTTTTACTGCCTTTTTTAAAATCTATTGCTGCCTTGTCCTGCCTTTTTCATGGAAGGGTAAATTATCTCATGTTGCTACTATGTAATATGTTTTGTTGCCTATGAAGAAGGTAAAGCCAATAAAGCTAAGTCATATTTATTTGCAGTACTGTGCAGAACTTTTAGACATGTTTGGGCCAAAAATTTAGGCAGAAGTAAGGAGGAAAGAAGAAAGACTGACACAACCCCAGTAGAGCTCTGGATGTCCTTGCGTATTTCCAGTACATGGGAAAATAATCTGCTGAAGAAATAATAAAGTCCACACCTTAAGGGCAGATTAAGGGGTGCTTGGTGAGTAAACACGGCCTAGGGCACTGTCTGTGTGGGTAGTAGGGTTGCCATGACTCCCTGACCGTGCTGAGGATGCCCAAAGTGCTTGAAAACTGCAGGTGGTCTCTGGGTGTATCACCAGGGGAGAAGACCCCCAGACAAAAGAGATGCTGTGCTTGACATGGCTGCCGAGTGAGTGGATGCACCTTTATAAGGTTTAGCCTGTATGTAGGGGTTGCAACTCTTTAGATTGCATGGAATTGTATTTTATTTTAAGTAACGGTTAGTTATAGGGGACTGTTACAACCTGGAACACACCAATACAGAAGTAAAATCTTAGCATTCAAAGTGTTTTGTATTAAGTCACAAAGAACAACCAAATGCACATTTGTATTTATCCAAGTACATGCAAAACCAAAGCACTACTTTTTATACAATAAGAGTAAATAATATTTCCTGCACTTGTTATACTAAAAAAACTAACTGCATGTAAAGTTACACTTTAAAATCAAAAGAGTGAACTCAGAATAGCTGCGTTCAGTCTTTCTGACAGGCTTATTTATAGAGTAGAGACTGCAGAGGTGGAAAATATTTAGTGCTGAATTATGTGTCTGTGTGAGTGTGTATTTCTGTGTTTGAGTGTGTGTGCGTGAATGAGGAGGTGTTAAAATTATTCAAGGTGAGAATAGAGATCTTATATCAAACAGATCCGCTTCAGATTGGGTTTCATATCTGTCACACTGTAATGGGAGTATTGACAAAGTGTCATGTCCAAAATACACAAGCACGTGCTCTGTAAGCCTCAACACTTATGTACACATTTTAAAGCCCATTTTCTCCTCTTCTTCCCCTCTTCAGATACCTGTTTGTTATCCCACCTCTCGCTCTTCCTCTCATCCCTCTCTCTCTCCATCTCACACACACAATCATTAGTATTTGAAGCTGTGTAATAGCTGGATCAATAGCTGTGCTGTTCTTACAGGATCATTTGGCCTCTGAAGCAAATGCTCTGACAGCCACTACATCATGAGGACATTACCACCACTTGCCCGCTCTCTCTGACCCCCCCCCCATCTCTCTCAGTCCCCTGCTCACTCGTTCTTTCTTACTCTCTTTGTCCTTTACACTTATGTATCTGTCACCGTGCCCTCTTTATTCTCTTTCCTCACCAGCTTCTCTAACACCTTTTACCACCATCTTCAACAGACTTTTCACATCTCACCCTTGACTTTTACATCACGTTATAACAAGAACGTAGAGGGCAGATACCAGATAGAACACCAACGGAGAAAGAGCCACTTCATATTATAAAGCACTGGGAAACCAGACCGAGCTGTCTTTGTGTCTGAATAAGATAAAAATGACTTTAAGGGACTAGATAGAGAGCTTTTTGACCCTGCCTTCATATGTCAGTATATGTCATTTTCAAATAAAAATCAAAAAGCACCAACAGGATGGACTTTAAAATTGTAAATTTACACAAAATAATACACTTAAAAGTTTGTGAAATTCGGACATGGAGAAAAAGATCCAACTACACATCACTGATATGACCTTTTTTATAAGACATTCAAAGTGTATCTCTATCTGTATATTTTGTCTTTTTGCTTGTTGTATTTATTTTGACCAGCAAACTACTTCAACATAAAATGCATCGGAGACTCTCCCTTTATTTTGAGAAAATGTGTGGTAGCCATGGCATCCATAAGGGGGGATAAAGGGGAGAGCTTTCTGGACCCTAGCCAAACTGGGGACCCATGGAGGTCAGCAAAATCATAGTCCTTTTTTTAAGCTGCGATAAAAAAAAATTAATATTAATATTTGAATAATAATATATTTTTACCTGAATAATAACTACTCTGATCAAAGCAATGAATTAAATAAATAAATCTAATTTAATTTGATTTAATTTAAATTAAATTATCTATGCTGATGTATAGTATAGCCAAAATGCAAACCCCTTTTCATAAAGCACATCACCTTTTTATTAGTGATGTTGACAGTGTGGATGGGCACATTGAATAAAATGATTAGGAGAGTAATGTCAGACTTCAGAGCCAGGAAATAATGTGCACAAATGTCTAGTTGTAGAAGAACTGAGAAACTCTTTGCAAAAGAATAGAAGAATTGTTACAGTGGCAACAATGGATTGAAATAGTGAAAAAAAGAATGTGAAAGTCCTGCATATTTCCACATGTGTAACAGTGTTGATAACAGTGTTTCTCCATATCAAAGCAGAAGGAAGAATTGCTGAAAAATATTGTTTAATTATAAGTAACTATCAGCAATCAATCATGATTTTACAAAGTAAATATTTGTTGGTGCAAATAAAAAAATAGCCCCCTAGGTTTAGAAATGTGATTTCATTTCCTAACAACAGGGTTGGCATTTCCTGTCACCCAAAGGTTCGGGTAATAGTTGTTCACAGTCTACTTTCTGTTCATTTAATCTGCTAAACACCGAGGACGCTCTCCCCCCTGCGGGAGTAACGGGAGAATAAAAACGTGCATCTGAGGAAGTTTTTTGTGCTGATTTGTCCTCGCAGCAGGTGAATCCCAGGTGAACACTAAAGATTGGATCTGTCATCCTGAAGGAGTTCTGTCACTGTGAGCGATGTGATTGGTCAGCAGTTACCGTCCCATAGAGGTACATCAATTGTTCCTGAGCTAGCAGAGATAATTAAATACACTGCAGAGGGAGATGAAGAGGAGAGGAGGGAGTTTATTGTGGAGGAGGGACAGGTGTGTGTGTGTGTGTGGGGGTGTGTTTGTGCTGGCGTGTGTCTGGTTAGATTTATGTAAAGATTAACCAACCTTTATAAGTTAATATTACAGCACTTTATCATGATCTGAAGCAAACACTAAGCAGTTTAACCTGTCTAAATCAGTGAGGTCCAAACTTTTTCACAGAAAAGGATAATGGGGCCTTTTAGTCTGATACCTCACCTTCAGCTTGTTAAATTTAGTAAACCATTTCAATATACGCTAGGTTGCTTTGTCATTGAAAATGCTTTAAGGAATAAAACAGCCTTCATTAAAGGCTGACAGGTTAATTAGCCAATCATTGTTGAGGATTTTGGGATGGACTATTAGATTTCAGCACAAGTCAGCCTGGGCTCCCGCTGGGTCCACCCCTGGTCAGGATGAAAGCGATGCTCTGTGCAGTTAGAGGGGAGGTATCATCTCCACATTCAGACACAAAACAAGAGCTAGCTGCAGGAAGCTGCCAAACTTTATAGGAGTGTTGGTGCTCCAAGATGAAAAGCGTGATAGGCTTTGTAAAACAGACCTTGAGACAGAGCAGATGGTGGAGCAAATGAGAGTGATTTGTACTGCTATTTGCTGCCGTTATCTTTCTTTTCTTTGTCCATCGGGGCTTTCTGAATGAAGATAATGCTCTTTTATTCATTGCTGATGTGTTTACTATCTATGCTGTCATCTCAATCTGTGTCTGATGTGTGCCAAAAATATCAAGGAATTTGTTTTGTCAAAATGTTTGTTTACAGAATTAACACAGGAGCATCACTAAGTATCAAAAAGAAATACAGTACAGCCAAGCACAGGCTTCATGCTCTGATGTGGGCCATGTTCCCTTTTTTTTTTTTTTTTTCTAGCGGTGAGCTTTACCAAAAAAGGGCCAGAGCCTGCAGGGCTGTGATTTGGACAGCCTTGGTCTTAACCCTTTACAGTCGAGACCATGAAAGCCTTCATTATGCTGAATGTAATGTTTTATTTACTTTGTTTTGTTCCCTTTAGTGGGTCTTCAAACTCTTCATTCATTAACATTATTTTTTATGTATTTTATTACTTGTTCATATAAGAAAGCTTCTTTTTTATTTTGATCTTGTTTTTACATTTTATGAGTATTTATATTCCTTTATCAAAGTTGTTTCAAGTAAAGATTGTGTAAGAAATGTTTATGTGAGGTCTGTCAAACAATTGGTTTTTCATTGTGGTTAATTAGGATGCAAACATCCATCAATGTCAAATTAGATGAATAGAAAGTCAACACATTAATCTACACCGTCAACTTCAAGCTACGCTTTTATTTAAAAAAATAAATCTTCCAGAAAATGTGTGCTGAAACAAGCTGTTCTCAAATGTTCCCCTTATGATGTAATTTGGGAAGTTAGCTCCGCCCCCAGGTTCAGTTGGTCCTCCCCACTTGAAGAAAGAACTGCCCTGCTCTCCTGATCCTCCTCTCAGCTGGGAGGAGGATCAGGAGAGCCACATCCATTTCCTAGGAGGGGCTGGGCCAGGGGCGGAGTCGGACAGCTCATTAACTTTTAAAGCCACAGACAGAATCAGCTCGTTCTGAGCAGGCCTGAACAGAGGGGTGTTTAGACATGCAAAAATCCAATACTGGAGTGTTTTTTCAACAACAAACTTCACAGGCATGTTTTGGGGACTTCTGAGACCAAATTTAACTTTTCTTAAAGGGGTAAAATATGTGACCTTTAAATCGAAGCATTTTGTAAATAAAGTATAGTGCTTAACAAATTTTTTAGACCACCACCCAAAGTAAGGTATATGCCACAGCTGCCCTAAATTAACAGCATTGGTAATTACCAAATCATTTTTTATGTTTCTGCAATGGTTAATACACCAATATGTAGAAGCTCTTTAACCCAAATGATATTTTTCATGTTAAAATATAATTATTATTGTTATCCATGAATTTTCAAATTTACTGATTTACAAAAAACTGAAAAAATAGTAAAGCACATTAATATTTCTTGATTAATATGTCAAATTATAGTTATTTACTTGCATTCCTAAAGAGAAAAATGAGTCTTAGTGGTTGAATGTTATGCTTGATTAATTTCTGACTTCTCAGAGAAGCCCAGTGAGCCGGCTCAAATTTGGGTGAATTCAGTTTGAAATTCCTTATTCCTGTTCAAAATGGTAAAACGTGGAGAGCTGACTGAAAATGTAAGAGTCTGCATTAAAGCACTTCATGATGCTGGATGGTCTCTGAGACAAAAATGACAGGTGGTCTAATAAATTTGTTAAGCACTGTACATGAAGTGTGAATAGAAGCTCATGCTCTAATTCCTACACCTGTATGCCAGTAAGTGCTCAGTTCCCTCTTCTTCTACCTGTATACTATGGTTTTATACCACCTGGCAGTAATAATGTAAACCTTGGGACATTTCTGGGAAGGTTTATTGGCATTGGGAAGTAAATACTGCTGCTAAATCCTACAGTGCGTGTCACAGCACTTTAAACTTGTATAACAGAGGCATCAGCGAATCGGGCTCAGCCAACCTTTTAGAAGAAAAATGGTATTGAAAGTGGGTCTGCTGGATTTTACAGTACATGGAGACGGGATTTTGCTTTAAATAGAGAACATCAAACATCATCGTACTGTACCATCCTATCCCACCTCCGTCTCTCTCTCTCTCTCTCTCTCTCTCTCGCTCTCACCCACACACACAAACACACACTGGCCTTCCCAAAGTGTCTGGAAAGCGAGTGATAGTGCGTCTGAACTCAGCATATGGGCGATTTTACTGAGAAACTTCACACACTCACAAACAACACACATGCACAGCGTTGTTTTTCATCTCTCTGAGTCACACTCTCTCTCACATTGCCTTGTCTGTCCTTGGCAGATATTTTGGTGTCATATGGCTTCTACTAAATGTGATTATGACACTAACAAAGGCTGTTTAGCTGAGTTTGTGTGTGCAGGCCTGTTGAGTGGGAAGGCCGGTCTGTCTGTTCCTCAGACTAAATGGCTTACGCTTCATACTGTTCCCTTTCTGTCCCTGATTCCCTTTACTGAAGATTTACTGTAAAATACTCGACAACATTGTGTATACATAGCTACACAATGATGGAACACAATGATGACAGCTTTCAGAGGGACAGTATAATGTCAGCACCAGCCCAAAGCTAAAAATATGGAAGTGCACAGCCTCTTCTTATTTCTGAACGTCTCTAAACAATATCTGATCTGCTTAAAGTCAACATTTTCCTCTTTTAAATGTCATTCCTGCACAGCTCACTGTCTGCTGTAAGCACCGTTTACTGTAAGCTTTTCCATTACTGCAGGAGAGAATTTAATAAGTAATTACAGCAGGCCCAGTGTGAGAAATATTTGATGGGAGAAATCATTGCTCACTATTGCATTACAATAATAAATATTAGATTATGCATATGTAGTGGTTGTGTACTCTCAGGCTTAAACTTCATTTTTAACAGTAATTCAGCCCAGGTCATCCATGAGGGGGGGGCTCCCTGGGGCCATGAGGATAGATGCTCTCCATTACCTAATGAAAAAACCAAGAGTGCTCATGTACTTCATTGTGCACTCATTTTATAAATGTAAACCCCCCTCTTTGCAAAATAGCATTTTGAAGCCTGACCATTTAGACTGTAATGAGAATCGTAAGCAGGCCAGGAACCGTATTTCCTTTGAAAATAAAACTTTTTATTTTCCAAATTTCTTAAAACAATGCAGAAGCAATAAATACATAAATAAAAGTTCATGACGATGGCAACCGCCAAGCAGTTGTAACCTTGCCTGTTGTGTCTATATGACTTTATTAATTACAGGTCAATGCTAAATACGATAAGACATTCCTGTGAGCCGCCACAGCCTGAAAAATCCTCTTATTTAAACACACAGTAATTACTGACTCATAGATATTGATCATTAAACCCTCCCTATCCCCTGATATACCCGTCCATTTTTACTGGGAGGATAATAAAATCCTTTATCGCTGCATCTCTGAGGCTCAGAGCCAACAGAGGCTGAGAGGCAATAAACCGCCGGTAACCAAAGCAGGAAGTCTGACTGGTTTAACAAGGCAATGTTGGGTCAATAATCTGATCCGTGCAAAAAAAAAAAAAAAGAAACGGCATAGAAAGACTAAACCTGCACAGTAGAGGCAACTTATACAGAAAGACCTGTACACATGCCTTAAAAATGTCCATTATATTTTATAACAAACTTTAGCTGAGATGGATATGTGGTGGATAAGGACCAGGCTGGGCATTATGGGTAGGCCTTAAGGGCCTGGGCCCACTTGCTTGTGCTAATTGCCCACCCTAAGTAACTGGGAGAAACTGCATTTTCCATGCTCATATTTAAATCCACTTGCAGGTGCACCCAGAAGTGTAGAATATCAAGTAAATGTTCATTTTTCTCATGATTTGCTTTAGAAAGTGAAACCTTCATATATTCTAGATTCATCTCATACAAATTGAAGCATTTCAAGATTTTTTGTTCTTATCTTGATTGCAGCTAACAGCTCATGAACATCAAAAATCCTCGATCTGAAAATATTAGAATATTTCACTATTGTCCAGAGCAGTGGTTCTCAACCTTTTCAGCTCGCAACCCCCAAAATAAAGGTGCCAGAGACCGGAGACCCCCACTGTACCTGAAGATGGTTGAACATAGCCATGCACATTCTGGAATTAGGGGTGATAGAGGGGAGAGCTTTCTGGGGCCCAGCCATACTGGGGGCCAGCAAAATCATGGTCCATTATAAAGTTAAGCTGTGGTATTTTAAATTTAACCTGAATAAAGGAACAAATTTTAATTCATTTGTATAGTAAGTAGCCCTCTTAAAAATGTAAATCCTTTTGTTAAAAACCAGAATAAAAATACATTAAAAATAGCTAAAATTGGTTAATAATGGCAAAAAATGGTGGGAAAGGTGGTGAAATTAGATTTTAAAAGTAGCAGAAATGGATTAGAAATACCAAAAATTTGATAAAAGTGGCAAAATAACAAAAAACTGGCAAAAATGGGTTAATGTGTTAACCCAAAAATGGGTTCAAGTGGCAAAAACTAGCAAATTAATTGGTAAAAGGGGATTTAAAAGTGGCTGAAATGGCATTTAAGTGGCAGAAATAGGTGGAAATTTGGTGACATGGGATGAAAATGGACAAATTTGAAAAAAAAAAAAACTTAGCTGATTCAGAAAAAGTCAAAAACTGGCAAAAATGGGCATATCAAATTATCAATTGTGGCTTAAAAGCGGTAAAAGGGGTTAATGGGGCAATACTGTGCCAACAGAGCCAACAATAGGAGGAGTTGCAAGATTTGGTTTAGAAGTGGCAAAAACAGGCAGAAAAAAAGTGATGGAAAGGGTTTAAAATGGACAAAAAATGGGTTTGAAGTTGCAAAAATGTGTTAAAGTTTTGGGAAAAAGTGATGAAAACTGGTTAAAATTGGGCAAAATTGGTGTAAAGTGGCAATAGTGTCATTTAAAAAATGTTCTTAGGTTTTTAAGCCACCTGGAGACCCCATCTCAGTGTCTCGCAACCCCAAATGGGATCCCGACCCCAATGTCGAGAACCCCTGGTCCAGAGGGCGATCACTGACACCCTCCACAAGCAGGGTAAGCCACAGAAGGAGAGTTCTGTATCAAAGTATATTCATGGTCGACATATTCAAGATGATGGGAAGAGAAGAAGAGGTTCTCAGGCTACAGTAAAGAGCTCAGCCTTCAGAGGATTGTGAAACAGAGCAGATTGAAGAATTTAGGGGAGCTTCACAAGGAGTGGACTGAGGCTGGAGTATTAAGAGTCTACACATGGACGGGTCCAGTGTGTTGACATAAGTGTTGAGCCAATCCTAGACCACAATGTCATAAGCTTCTCGCCTGGGCTAAGGAGAAAAAGACCTGGACCACTGCTCAGTGGCACATAATCTAAGTCCAGTATTTTTAGTTTCCACAGTAAGTGATGGTCTTTGTGGGCTATGTCATGTCCTAGCGTTGGTCCACTTTGCTTTATCAAGTCTAGAGTCCATGCTGTCAGATTTTATAGACCTTCATGCTTCCATCTGCTGAGAAGCTTTATGGAGATACTGGTTTCCCTTTCACCTGCCCACACTGAAGCCAGAACTACCAGAAACTGGTCTGCTGACCGCGGTATTACGATCCTTGATTGGCCAGCCAACTGGTCTGACCTGGACTCAAGGAGAATCTCTCAAGCATTGCCAAGCCACCAGACTCACCAGTCCAGACTAGCTTTCGTAACACCCTAGCAGTGCCACGGACTGATTGACTACGTGCCACATGCAGTCATTTGTGCAAAAGGAGATCCAACTATTTACTGAGTGCATAAATGAGCAGAATTTTTCAGAAGGTCTACATTTCTGTTTTATAAACCCTTTTCTGATTGGTGGTGTGTGATATAGAATTTGGAGATGGTGGATTTTTTTATTTTTTTAAGCTGTAATCATGGAGAAGTCTTTCAATATTTCACTTTGTATGACATAAATGTAAAGCCACTACTTTTATTAAGTTCTTATGTGTTGAATCTTGACCAATCATATCATGTTATGTTACTTTGAGCAGGAAATGGATGAATGACGGGCAGAGATTGCTGCATGTGAAGAACAGAGACCCAGGTCTGACCTTTTTAAAAGTAAGACAGCTTACTTTGGACGTAAAACCAACTTTCCCTCAGTTTTCATGGAGATGATAAGGCAAAGTCAGAAATGTGACTTTGAAAAACATGTTCTCTAACTTTCAGACATTTGTAAACACTGCACAATGCTGCTGAAGAGTAAAGCACTGAGTATCTAAGGGACGGTTTTGTCAGTTTTTTGGTCATGCTGCTTGGATGCTGAGGATGAAACCAGTGTGTGTCAGAGAGGGAGATTTTGAGGTGTCGGGTTTGAGGTGAAGGTTTTTGATCAACAGAAGGTGACCAAGCACTCACACTCTTCCATGCACCTCCATCACACTGATGGAGGCTTTTAACTAATCACTTTATCTCAAAGGAGAGGATGAAGGAGAGAGAAAATCAACAGCGTGTGTGAACAGAAGGTGAATCAGTTCTCATGAATGAGTCACACACTCTTATTAATCTATACCCCCCCCACCCCTCTCCAAAACACACCCCTCAGGTCTTATCACCTACATACTGCACACTCAAGGTATTTGTAATCCGCTTAAACTTGTTCAGCCCTCTTCTACACTGTAACTCAATCTGGGCAGCTCCTCTGTGTCTCTGAGTATCAGACATAAGGTAACAGTATTACTCTGTGTTTCACCTGCTATCATGTACATCTCTGTCTTTTTCCCACACTCATGCACACGCTTAGATTTTTAAGTACAAACCATCTCCGTGTTTCTCATCATGTTTCTCTTAAAAATAGACTTTTGTAAACAACATGACCCAGTTCCAGTTTGAAGACTCTTGAGCTGCATTCGAGAGTGTACGAGAAAAAAATAAAAACTTTGCAAAGACGATGTAGAAACCCACATTTATTAAGTTGTTGCATTATTTTCCAAACAAAAATAATGATGACGAATAGCATTCTTTTACTCTAAAAGATACAGAACACATTGATTAATATATTTAGGAGCATTTTATACCATAGAGACTCAGCTCAGCTTTATTTGGATGTATTTTGATGCTCTAAGACAGTGTTACTCAACGTGTGGCTCTGGAGCCACACGTGGCTCTTTTGTGGTTATGGATCTTTTATGTCTTAATTTGAAATTTTATTCCCCCAGAAAACCTTAGAAAAGGTAAACTTTGACCTCAGAAGTTAATCACATTAATCAGTTTGTTTCTCAGACTTATACAGAAGGCTTTAATTGTCAAACTGTCACATTTTTGCCCTTTTTCACCATTTTGTACCACTTTTCACACAATTAAGCTACCTTTTCCATTAATAAACACTTTTTCCCTTCTTTTTTGTCCATTTTTGCTGCTTCTTTTGCCACTTTTTCCCCATTTTCTCCCTTTTCACCATTTTTTTGCCACTTTTCCCACATTTAACGCCACCTTTTGCCATGAAGTTCCCCTTTTTTCCCATTTTTCTGCCCATTTTTACCACTTCTTCATGACACTTATTTCTCATTTTTGCCACGTTGGTCCCGTTTTTGCCCCCGTTTTAGCATTTTTCACCTCTTTTCACCCATTTAAACTACCCTTTGGCATTACATACCACTTGTTTCCTATTTTTTGCCCTATTTTGCCACTCTTGACTGCTATTTGCCCATTTAGTCACTTCTCTCTCATTTTTTTTGCCACGCTTTTGCCACTTTTGAACCATTTTTGCTACCTTTAACTTTTTTTATTGCTACTTGAAGACGTTTTTGCCACTTTTCACCGCTTACAGTGCTTAACAAATTTATTAGACCACCCTAACCCTGACCAAATTAAGGTTTATGCCACAGCTGCCCTAAATCAACAGCATTGGTAATTACCAAATCATTTTTTATGTTTCTGCAATGGTTAATACACCAATATGTAGAAGCTCTTTAACCCAAATGATATTTTTAATGCTAAAATAGAATTATTATTGTTATCCATGAATTTTCAAAGTTACTGATTTACAAAAAAAACTGAAAAAATAGTAAAGCACATTAATATTTCTTGATTAATATGTCAAATTATAGTTATTTACTTGCATTCCTGAAGAGAAAAATGAGTCTTAGTGGTTGAATGTTATGCTTGATTCATTTCTGACTTCTCAGAGAAGCCCAGTGAGCAGGTTCAAATTTGGGTGAATTCAGTTTTAAATCCTTCATTCCTGTTCAAAATGGTAAAACGTGGAGAGCTGACTGAAAATGAAAGAGTCCGCATTAAAGCACTTCATGATGCTGGATGGTCTCTGAGACAAATATGACAGGTGGTCTAATACATTTGTTAAGCACTTTAGATTGCGGCTCTTGCAAAGGTGTTTTTCAACAGTTTGGCTCTTTGGTTGAGCAGGGTTGAGTAACACTGCTTTAAGAGAAAGGCAAACCAAGTTCTCATTGTCATGGCATGATTAAGATATCGATAACATAGCGCTGCCATAATTGAGATCAGCTGATCTCAAGCAAGACATCTTCAGCTGACGGCCACCTGATTTGCTCTAAGCATCGTATTGGCTAATCACTGTTATTGCTCTTAGCTTGCTTTTAAAATAACAATATTTCCAAAAACTAAGACTTTTTCTTTTTTGAAAATATAGGGTCTTTAAAAACATTTTAAATTCTATATAATGCAAAAATAATTGCAGCCTTTTTTTTGTTAAATAATTGCATGGCCTGATATTACATTTAGATTAAATGTGCAGCACTAGCACTCACCACATATATAGAGATAGGGATTTTAGACACAGCACTGATTGAGGTGAGTCACCTGGCCGACTGCCTGCAGCCAGCACAGGTGTGCATGTCGCTCCTTCCAGAGCTCTGAGTGATTTGGCAGAAATGAAAGATTCCAGCAATCCTTCCACTGCCTACATGTGCAGAAAGAAAGCGATTATTAACGACTGATCTCTGTAACGTACAGTTAGCATGGCTCCTAATAAGACCTGAAATTACTCCTGATCAAACCGTGCTAACTTAGCAGCATTTCTGACAACAGATAAGAATATTGGTAGTGTCTAAATTTAGAGATACAGGGAGTATTTTCTGACAGTCTCTCTTTCTCTCTGTTTGTGTAATCCTTGTCTTTGAAAAGAGAGGAAAAAAATGTCGGTTGTGGCTTTTTATGAGCTTTACTCCTCTTTGACAATCCTCAGTCGACTAGAAACCCTGAAAGCTCAGGCTCACTTTGAGCTGGATGAACAGCGCCCTCTTTGTACTGTGTTACATCAAGCAAGCCAAATCTGGCTCCCCTGGTGTGTGTGTGTTTCTCTGTGTGTATATATTTGTGTGTGCGGTTGCTGTAAGCTGGGGGAACTCCTCTGTATAGAAAAGGAAAACCAGAAAATATCATTACCAGCTGTATTCAATCATGCCATGTTCTCATACTGATTCATGCACACCCAGCTGGTTCTGGGGTTTAAGGTCTCTAATTGAAACCTTCTATTTGTTTATAACCCCACGCTCCCTCCTCACACACAGAACACACTCTCCCTGCAGCTCTTGCTAACAGATTTACAGCCGTTCTTTGTCAGAGACACTGAATTAAAGTGAACAAGAGGGAACTTTGTGCTTCTTCAGTGCATTTTCAGCCGGTGTGTTTCCAGGAATACATTTCATTTGTTTTTGCATGACAATGAATCAGAACATGACTTACAGTTCTAAATAGGACTGTCAAGATTAATCCAATTAATTATGATAAATTAAGAACCATAATTTGTTATTTTTAATTGCAGTTGAGTGCATGCTTTATTTTTCATTCAGCCACATGAGCATACTGTGCCTTAACCTCCTTAGAGCCTGCATGCACATATGAGGACATAGCATTTTGGGTTTACTACAACTCAGCAATAATTTCTGCTTTCAGAACTTTGGAAAAAAATTTTCCAAAATGGAAGTTAAAGTTAAAGTAATTTGCTTGAAATGTTGGAGGAATTTGCTTAAAATTATAAGTTATAAGTTTGAAGACACAGTCACATTTTGACTGTCCTTAAAAACTGGAATGAATTCTGCTACTAGAAGTTTTGAGATGATTTGCTTGGGATGTCTACAGAATTACCTTTCCTTTTTTTAAAGAAATTTTCTTGGAGGTTTGATTTATTTTTTTTTTATTTATTTATTTATTTATTTTTTGGTACTTTCAGGAGAATTTGGTGAAATTATTTTCAAAGTGTTTGGACTTTAAATAAAATTTGGGGTAGGGAATTTCCACTAAAATATTCCTTTAATTTTACTGGAATTTTTAAGGACTGTGTTAAGATGGTAGGGAGATTTTTTGAGGTTTTTTTTTTTTTTTTCAAATCGAATTTATTTATACATTTCTGTAACATTGCTTTAAATTTTTTTGTGGAATTTGCTTGAAATTTTAGGGAATTTGCAAAAAGTTTTCAGGAATTTTTTTTGAGGGGGTACTTAGAAATGTTTTACCCTTTTGGTAATTTTAGGATAATTCTCAAAGTTAGGGAAATTTGATTGGAAATTTGGGTAGGGAATTTTGTTCTAAATTTTTCCTAAATGTCATGGAATTTCAGAGACTTTGTTTGGATGTTTTGGATATTTTGGGGGGGAGGGTTCCTTGGAATTTACCTGTACATTTGGGAAAATTGAATTAAAAAAATTAAAATGGAATTTGCTTTGAGATTTAGAGAAAAATTAAGTGAAGTAAAATGTTGCAGGCCTGTTGCCCCCGTGTGCAGACACCATATTTTGGCCAAAACTACTTCCTGTTTAAAGACGGGGCTTAGATTTACTTGTCAGGTCCCGATCCTAAATGAGTGGAAGAAACAAAAAACTCAGTACCAACAAAAGCTCAGGAGGTTAAATATTGCCTCAACATCCCGAAGCTTTAGGAGATCACTAAATATCTCAGAACCAATAAGAGACCCCTCCAAAACGCCCCGCTGTATTTTTGTTCAAGACAGATTCCTGTTTCCAGTGGTTGTTGCTTGTTTTAGTTCTGTTTTCTCTCCACAAATGTTGTTGTACAGTAAACTGCCATTTTAGTCCAATTACTGCTCCAGAGGAGCTGCCTGTAAAACTGACACAAAAGCAGAATAGTTCTGCTACACTTGTGAACAGTTTCATTCACAGAAATGTTACAAAGAGAAGAGAAAAAGAAGAAATTCACACTAAAGATTTGGGGCTTTTTTAATGCCAAAAAATCTGCAGAAAACTTGGCAGTGTCAGTCATGATATTAGTCAACCTGAAAGAATCAGACAATATTAATAGTAGAGCTGCCAACAGAGTGTCGTTTTCTATCAGCACTGTTCAGCGATGGAAATAAAGGAAGAATTATTTTATACAAAGATGGACCTCCAGGCTGCTGTCAACAGAAGACAATCATCAGAAAAGATTCTGAACTCTGATAGGTTTGTGCCAAGATATGCCGATACAAATCATAAAAGATTTAAAAGTATGGGAGTGTTTGAGTTATATTTCAAGGGAAATTCATTCTGATTTAGGTGTTATGATTCTAAAGTTAGGGGCAAGTGGAAAAGGATGAGGACACTTAAATCAGTCCTACTGTATGTCACTCATGGTCATTGATCGTCAGAGTGGTTAATGCTTCTGTTTCTCTCTGCATCACCTCAAAGAGTGAGTGCTCCCTGTACATGTCAGAGGATTTCATGGAGGGTTTATGAAAAGTGCAGTTAGAGCTGGGATGTTTGCATTATCACCATCCTGTCTGTTTGAAAGCACACATGACTGTGATTGTTGGAGAGGGTGAAACTCATCAGCGTTTTTTTTTTCATGCAAAACTTGGAGTCGGCTGCTTAGTTTGTCCTGCCCTTTGACCCTTGTTAGAGTTGAACGTGTGTTCTTCTGAAGAAAGCCATCTTCCAAGGGCAGCATTTAATGAATTTGTCATTTCTTACAACAATAACAGCATTACACGGGTGTTTTGGCACCAGCGCTGTATTGAAGACAATATCATTAAACTGTGATAGGAGTGGTCGCACACACTCGCAGCATTAGGTAAAATGTCACTGCTGCATAAACCGTGTTTTGTATCAGTGAGACTTTGCCCAAAGTTCAAACTAAGCTTCTTACCTGGAGTGTAAGACGCCCGCGTCTGTTAAATCACTCGTCTGTAAGCTTCCTCTCTCCCTTTCCCACATACCCACACAGTCAGTGTTTTACCAAAGTTACATCACCATCAGACGCTCATGTCTCCTCTGTTCTCAGCACGCTATGACACACTTCTGATCATTCATCTTTACTCCGACCCGTGCTCTGTTGTTCCATCTTTTACTTCTGTTGCCTTTAAGAATGGACAAAAGCACACATTGTACGTCCTATGTCTTCTAAAACAGTGGTTCTCAACCTTGGGGTCAGGCGGCACTGAGAGGGGGTCTCCAGATGCCCTAAAAAAACAAGAATATTTTTTATTTAAACTGTTGCCCTTTTGCACCAAATTTGCACCATTTCACCATTTTTTTCCCACCAGTTTTAACACATCTATGCCATTCAACAACTATTCTTGTTTATTTTCTCTTTCCACCTCTTGTTTCCGCGTGTTTTTGCCACTTCTAAACCAATTTTTGCCAATTAAGCCTAATGTTGCCCCTGTGGACCCATTGTTGCTCCTACTAACCCCTTTGTACCACATTTAACACCCAATTTTTCCCATTCCAACCACATTTCACTATCTGATATGGCCATTTTTGCCAGTTTAACCAATTTTTGCCAATTTATGCCTATTTTTCTTTCTCAGTTAACCCTCTTGACCTGTTTCTATCAATTTTTCATCCCATTTTCCCAAATTCCCACCCATTTTTGCCAATTTAAAGCCATTTCAGCCACTTTTTGACTCCCTTTTACCTCTAATAATGCCCCTTTTTGCCACTTGAACCCATTTTTACCCCTTTTTTGTTGTTGTTTGCCATTTTTATCTAATTTTTGCAACTTCTAACCCATTTCTGCTACTTTCAAAATCCAATTTCACCACCTTTTCCACCGTTCTTTTGCCAGTCTTGCCATTTTTAACCCATTTTAATTCTTTTTTTAACAAAAGGGATTTACATTTTTAAGACGGCTATTAACTATACAAATTATTTTAAAAAGTCATATTTTTCTTTGACTTTAAAATCAACCATGGTTTTGCTGACCCCCAGTTTGGCTGGGCCCCAGAATACCTAGAATACCAATATGGCCGCCAGTAGGGGTGTAACAGTCCAAAGAGGTTAGGTTTCGGTTCGTGCCTCAGTGTTGAGGGGCACGGCTCAGTACAGGCTCACTTCAGTGGGACAAAGCAACATAAAGCCGCAGATTTGTGATTGTAGTTTTTCCTTATTTATTGATTTTAACTGACAGTAGTGCAGCTTACAGTTTTTTTATATTTAGAGTTACTCTGAACTGCCTGTGACAGCTGGTGGATTAAACTTGTAAAAAAAAAAGAGGAAAATCTAAACAAACAAAAGAAAGTTCAAAATAAGAAGCAACACAGAAATGATTAGCCTAACAATCAAATTCTGCTAACTCCATCTGTGCAGCGTTTGCTCTTGTAAATCTGAGGAATTCCAGTGTGCGTGCTGTGGTCCATCCCCGGTGCATACCAGAAGCCCCACCCCTCTCTGCTCCAGCTACGTGTCAGGTGTGTTTTCAGGACTGGCCTCTGCCAAATGCATCAATCTACATAGAGCAAATTAAAAGCTTCTTGCCAACTTCAAAATACAAAAGAATGTGTGACAAACAATAGCCAACCATCACTATAGCATCATTGGGTCACATCCTGTGGCTCAAGCTACAGGTCAGCCATCCATCAGTGGGTCACAAAGCTACTACAGCCCCGCTGACCAAGAAAACCACAGAACTTTACATGAAACCCCACATCCTTTCTAGCAAACTTAGGCCTTATCACTTCTTCAAATACGTTTGAGGAAGAGTATACGTTTGCATATTCTTCAGTCAGACTGCCAGTTAGTTTTCAGTAAATAGCCGATGCAGTGGTTACTCATTACCTGATTCGAGGTTCAATCAGGCACAAAGTCGATCAAAACCGCCAGCCTTCAGTTTCACTATAATATGTTCTAAAAAGAAAGTGGGGTTGTTGTCAATCAGGAAACATTTTCATCTTATTTAAAGCTATGAATTGCCTCTAAGTTTGCTTCAAAAACCATCATGCAGCTGTCACATTTCTGTAGTTTGGACTTTAAAGTAAATATGTATAAGAATCCTAAATGAGACTCGAAATGGAGCTCCCTTCACATTGATTTTCTCTCATGCAGTCATTGTTGTTTCAGACCTGATTCTCTCTCCCTTCGTGCCTCCTCTGCAGCTCTCCTTTCACACCAAGCTGAGCATTGTGCTCGAGTGTATTCTAACTGCCGTGCAGTTTGTTTTGAATGAGAGATCCTCCACACAAAGCTAAACCTGTTACGTTTGTATGTGCGTGGATGGCTGCATTGCTGAGTGGTTGCCAGGACCAAAGCTGAGGGAACCGTGTAGTTTCCAACTCACACAATGGCCACTGAACCACTGCTCTTTTATGATATATATCCATTTATTTGTCAATTTTTCATGCGTATTCTCCCAGCTCAGTTGTAGACCAGTCACTAAAATGATGCTAATGTAGCAATGCCTCTTCAGCATCCTTTCTGGACAGCTGTAGCTGACAGGTTAACAATAGAAATCCTACAGTATGCATATTCAGATAGCTTCACAACTGATTCTGAAAGTCTGACAGGACAGTCGTGCCATTAGACCTCATGTTATATTTCCAGAGGGTTTTTTACTCAGATGGCCCATCAGTGACTTATGCAGGGAGTGTAAAGCAGTGTTTCCCAACCATTTTTCCTTCGAGCTCCCCCTACATGTATGTTTAACACAAAGCACAAAAGTACCTTTGATTGAGATCTGGGGACTGTGGAGGCTGTCGGAGTACAGTGGACTCATTGTCATGTTCAAGAAACCAGTTTGAGATGATCTGAGCCTTGTGACATGGTGCATTATCCTGCTGTAAGGAGCCATCAGAAGATGGGTACACTGTAGTCCTGGGGTGTCAAACTCAAGGCCCAGGGCCCAAATCTGGCCTGTGGTACAGTTATACCCCGCCCATCATATCATATTTTTATTATAACTGGCCCACCAGTATGAGGTTTGCAGATTTCCTCCAGTATAACAATGTAAACTTAACTTTAATGATTTATAATATCCTTGTTAAGTCATAAAAAATAAAAACAGTGAAGACTTAAAATAATCTGATAAAAAAGTCGGAAATGGTCATTTATTATTTTCTAATTCGCATCTCACAATAATGACTTAAAGTTATGGTTTTTAATTTTTATATCATAATTTGACCTTTTCTGATCATAATTTCGACTTTTATCTTATATTTTGACCATTTAGAATCATGATATTGATTTTTAATTCATATTTGGCATTTTAAACTCATGGGTTTGAATTTTATCTTACATTTTGACATTTTCAACTCCTAACTTTGAATTTTAATCTCAAATATGAACCTTGATTTAAAATCTTACATTTTTATCTTATATTTTGACATTAAAACTCAGTATTTTTATTTTTATCTCATATTTTCACCTTCTAAACTCTTGATTTAGAATTTTTTTTCTCATATCTTGACCTATTCAACACCTAAATTTAACTTTCAATCCCAATTTTTGACCTTTTAAAGTCAAACTGTATTTTTTTAATCTCTTCTTTTGAACCTTTAATTCATTATTTTGAATTTTGTATCAAATTTTGACATTTAAAATTCATAATTTTTAATTTTATCTCATATTTTGAGCTTTTAAATTCATGATTTTGAATTTTATTTAGATCTTTAAAAATCTTAATTTTATCTTTT
This sequence comes from Cheilinus undulatus, assembly GCF_018320785.1. NCBI lineage: Eukaryota > Metazoa > Chordata > Actinopteri > Labriformes > Labridae > Cheilinus > Cheilinus undulatus. The sequence goes on from NC_054868.1 coordinate 4,740,544, forward strand.
AACTTTTTTTTAAATCTCAAACTCATTTATCAACAATGTTCTGTTTTTTTCCCTGTTAATTTGTCAGCGGGGAACATGAGGATGACAGTTTATGGGAAATTTTGACCCAGTTAGGCCCCCAGGTTAGACCCAAATTCAGAATTTGGCCCCTGCTGTGATTGAGTCTGACATCACTGCTGTAGTCATATAGGGATGGACATGGTCAACCACAATACTCAGGTGGGCTGTGGCGTTTAAACGATTCTCAGTTGGTACTAAGGGGCCCAAAGTGTGCCAAGAAAATATCCCCAACACCATTACAACACCAGCAGCCTGAACTGTACAGACAGCTAAAATCAAGACTCATCAGACCAGGCACAGTTTTTCCAATCTTCTATCGTCCAGTTTTGCTGAGCTTGTGTTAAAATCCCCGTAGATCAGAATTTTCTGATATTCAGACCAGTCTGACTGGCACCAACAACCATGCCACATTCAAAGTCACTTAAATCCTCTTTCTTCCCCATTGTGATACTCGGTTTGAACTTCAGCAAGTCGTCTTGACCACGTCTATGTGCCTAAATGCATTGAGTTGCTGCCATGTGATTGGTAGTTGAACAGGTGTACATTATAAACTGGCCATTGAGGGTATATTGATAATTCAGACCTAAAACTGCAGTCCTGAAAACCTATTTCAGTTCAGACCAAAATTTGCCATGTGACACGGCATGATGATCGAGAATTATGATGGTTACAGCTGTTGGTGCACAGGGGTTAGTGAAGGTCCCTGGTTCACTTCCCAGTCAGGGCCGTTTTGTGCAGAGTTTGCATGTTCTCCCCGTGCAAGTGTGGGTTCTCTCCGGGTACTCAGGCTTCCTCCCACCACTAAAAACATGCTCTTTAGGTCAACTGGTGACTCTAAATTGGCTGTAGGTGTGAGTGTGAGCGTGCCTGGTTGTCTGTCTCTATATGTCAGCCCTGCGATTGACTGGCGACCAGTCCAGGGTGTACCCTGCCTCTTGCCTAATGACAGCTGGGATGGGCTCCAGCCCCCCCGCGACCTGTATTTTATCTAAATCCACAGCACCTTCTGATGCTTTTGATCATGTGAAGACTGTATCATTTTTAAACAGACTGTATCAACACCACTGAAATATAGAATAATCCAACAACCTTACCCTAAAGCATCATGTTGATGCTACAGGCTGCACAGCCAGGCTGCAGCGTTTAAGAAAACTGTTGTGAGATGGTTGTTCTTTCTTCTGACCCAGTCACAGACACAGGCAGTCTCCTGGCTAAGATCAGTCTTCAGTGATCTCTCTCACAGCCACTGATTCATTTCTACAGAAACACTGTCAGTGTGTGTTTTTATCCCGTGGTTATTTTTCAGTCGGAGTCGTTCTGACAAGGTTGTGTTTGCGCTCGATCAATACATTTGCACTGCTCTGAATTTGGTATATCGTCAGGTGAGCTGTGTGAATGTTGTGTTTAAACCACAGGTGGGTAAAACAGCAGGTCGCCATCATTTATCCTAAACGCTTTGCTCCGCCCCCGTATGATGGTTATAATCACTGTTATTTAGAGCGAGCTGCATGGAGGTGGACGTGCTAACACACACATCTGTTAACTGCTCCAACACACAAAAACTGCCACACACAGGGCACACTGGTCAACATGATTACTGTTATTTTGTAGTCTGACCGAGAGGCTGAAATGTCTGATTTCACAACCTCTCCAATGCATGTGGAAGTCCATTTCTGTCTGTTACAAATAAAACATAACTAAGACCGGAGTCTTGAATTTGAAAGAAAATTCTGATATTATATATCATAATCATTAGCTATCATCTCGTCATTTGGCATTTTACCTAATAACTTTGACTTTTGATTACTTCTTTAGAATGAAAATTTTTATTTTGTATCTAAATTTTGTTTGAATAGTAATCAAATTATTGTCTTCTCATCTCATGATTTTATTTTTTAAGTAACTCTTAACTCATTATTTTAAATCTCAGGACTTTCTTATAAATGTATTTTTTATTCACTTATATAATTATGGCATTTCAATCTTACATTTTTGGCCTTTTCACCATTAATTTGCTATTTAATGAAATAATAATGGTTTTCTTATTCAACCCTGTCTTTTAATCCAGTAATTTTGGTTTTTGACCTACTGATTATGGCTTCTTAGTTCACAGTTTTTACTTTAACCTGATAATTATATTTTTTTGGCTCACAATTTTTTACTTTAACCTGATAATTATGACTTTTTAGCACACTGTTTGTACTTTAAGCAGATAATTATGACTTTTTAACTCACAGTTTTTACTTTTACCTGGTAATTATGGCTTTTTAACTCACTGCTTTCACTTTTACCTGATAATTATTGCTTTTTAGCTCACTGTTTGTACTTTAACCTCATGATTATGGCTTTTTAACTCACTTTTTTCACTTTTACCTGATAATTATGGCTTTTAGCTCACTTTTTTTTTACTTTAACCTAACGGTATAGGCTTTTTATCTCCTAATTCTGACTTTCTATCTCATTTATTACTCTTACATCTTAAAATTATGGCTTTAGACCTATTTTTCCATTCATTAGTGCTTGTGTGTCACATATTCTCTTTCATTTTACTCTCATAAATGGGCTTCCACACACACACAGACTAATATGAGAGCACTAGCAGCAGAGAGAGTTCCGCTACGTTATCTCACCATCGACTGAAATCCCCACACACTGAATGAAGGATTAAGAGAATGGAGAAAGCTCTCTTTTCTTTTCTTCTGTGTTCCCTCCTTTCTGCTGCTTTAGGATTCTCGCCTCATTGCTTCGTCTGCCTCTTTAATTCACCACTTCGCTTGTTTAAGCCACTCTCTCGCTCTCTTTTTCCCTCTGTTTCTTTCTTCTCTCTTTGTCTCTCTCTCTCTCCTTACACTCCTCCTTCGTTTCCATCTCTCTCTCTTTTGCCTCCTCTCTCTCTGAGGTTGTGAACTTGCCCAGCAGGGGTCCCACACAGTGAAATGAAAGAGCTTAGGGGCCGACACAATCATACACACGGTGTGTTTAAATGGCGGGAACAGCTGAACTTGCACTCACACAGACTTCCACACACTAACCTCCCCCTCATTTCTATCGATCACACACATACCACACACACTCTGAAGGCCTATAGAGTGTATATTGTGTGAGTCAGTGGGGGGGCACCAGCACACACACTGGTGTTAGAAAAGCCTCGCTGCTGGAAGGATGGAGATTGGGAAAAAGAAAAGAGAAATCTGTCCAGTGAGTCCCAGCTCTTTTTTTTCCTCCAGCTTACAGGGAGCTGTGGGATAAAGAATGTAAACAGAGGAGTGTGTTTTTCTCACTACACTTTATATTTAATGTGGGGAAACATTCGGAAATGTATGAGATTCTAATGTAATCCCTTCTCCTTGAAATATTCTTTCCTCTGTGGCAGAGACTGAAGAAAAATCAAGGACACTCTGTGAAGTTAAGGAGATAGCAATAACACAAGAAATGCATTTAAAGTCAAAGACGCAGAACATCATTACAGGAAAATGCAGATTTTCTAGCTGAGAAGTGGATGTGAAAGAAACATTTTCTGGTGTCTGCAGAAGCCCCAGACTTTTCTGCTTATGTGATTATCATGTATTCAACCGTAATACACAACCAGCTTCTCCCTCTGGTGTCACTACAATTTTTCAAATAAAAATATAATACCAACTTGTTAGGGTCAAATCCTTTAACCCTAGAAAGACCAGGGCTGTCATTTGGCTGTGTTCTCATTTAAATTACATTTGACTTTGACCTGACAAGTAAGAGACAGTTTCGTATAGAGCATAGGATTATCACATTCATCTGGGAAATTTCCCGTACAAAGGGTTTGGGAAGGGCAGGGCTTTTCTGAAAATTTCAGAAGGTGATTGGCTGAACGCTCCATCTGTTACATTCTAGGGCTGTGCAGTGTGACATAAATGTCGCATATGCTACAAAAAAATTGGTCTGTGCTACAAAGTTTTCTCTCCTCATAGCATGGGTGCTATGATAAAGTGGGAGAGGTGTGAGCATGCCAGGCACACAGATAGGACTTTAGGTTTAACTTCCAATCATCCATTTTCTATACTGCTTGTCCCGTTCAGGGTCGCGGGGGGGCTGGAGCCTATCCCAGCTGTCGTTCGGCAAGAGGCAGGGTTCACCCTGGACTGGTCGCCAGTCAATCGCAGGGCTGACACATAGAGACAGACAACCAGGCATGCTCACACTCACACCTACAGCCAATTTAGACTCAGCAGTTAACCTAAAGAGCATGTTTTTAGTGGTGGGAGGAGGCTGGAGTACCTGGAGAGAACCAATGCATACACAGGGAGAACATGCAAACTGCACAGAAAGGACCTGACCAGGAAGCAAATCAGGGACCTTCTTGCTGTGAGGCAACAGTGCTAACACCGCCAAGAAGCCCAGGTTTAACTTGCTGACAGAAAAACTTCAGATTGACGTTGATTTGAGATTTGAAATTCATGACCAGTCTTTTTATTTCATATTTTTTATCATTTTTTTTTTTTAATGAATTCGATTCAACTGTTAATTTAATTTAAATTAATTTAAATGTTTCTATTTTATTTTATTTTATTTAAAATTATTTTTATTTTATTTTATTTTATTTTACCATTGGATAGCAGAGTTTTTGATCTAGTGGTCAAAATGACCTCTTACCGTGTTTTTGTCATGAATAAAATTCTGGTTCTTGACAGAATTCTGGTCCTCTAAAGGTAATCAACTTCAGCCCTGGTCAGATTAACCAAATATCTTTTAAATTTCAGGATTTTAACTCTTCAAATATCAGTTTGATTACACTATGATGTTTCTTATTTAAAAAAAATAAAATAAAATAAAATATTAGTTATATTCTTTACAATAAGTAATGGTGTACTGTGAATGGGGAATACTATGTTTCGACCTTTTTTGGACTAAATCTGCAAATTTTAAATGCTGAATTCTTTTCAGGAACCTATATCCTTTTTTTTTTGTTTACATTTTGTAATTTTTTGGAAGTGATTTTTTTTTTTTTTAACCTTTATTTAACCAGGATAAAACCTCATTAAGATTAAAAATCTCTTTTTCAATAGTGTCCTGGCCAAGACAGCAGCAGTGAACAGAGTTTCAGACATACATAAAAACAGTCATACAACATAAAATAAGATATGTAGTCCATATGCAGAAAAAAAACATACACACAAGAATTTATGCAGCAGCTATTTACCAGAATCCGCCAGAATTAGGAATTAATCGAAGCATCTGCATCCAGATGTGTCTTCCTTCAAGTCTTTCAACTTTCTCTTGAAAGTGTCCAATGAGATCAGTTCATTGAGTTTCAGCTCTTTTTGTAAATCAATATGTGAAACAATATTTCTTGCATGTCAGTTTAGGATCATCTGAGCTAATATTTTTGTGTCATATTTGCAACATTTAGAATACAGAGCAGCAGGTTAGAGCGCCACCTCTTGGCTAGACAGTCTTGGTTAAAATTTGGGGTTTACAGGAGTCTCTCTGTGTGCATGTTTGCCCTGAGCATAACAATCCAAAAAACATGTTTGTGAGGCTAACTGGTGACTCACAGCTATAGATGTAAATGTAGGTGTGATTGGATGTTTGTATCAATATGTCAGACCTGTAATTGTCCAGCAACCAGTTGAGGGAGTACACCGCCTCTCGTCAAATGAAAGCTGGGATCTGCGCCAGCCTCTCTGCAACTCTAAATGGGATCAGAGGTATGGATAATGGGTGGATGGATGGGCTTTCTTCTTTAGCAGCAAGTGTGAAGTGAATTTAGTGAAGCTGGCTGAGCTCAGAGCTCGGAGCGGCCTCTTTGAGCAGGTGAGCGTAGGAACGAAGCAGCTCTGGGAGTAAAGAGCGGAAATTGTCTCCGCTCACATGCTCTGCTGAGGATGCAGGGACACGGTGATGTGTTCTTGTTTCTTTGACCTTATTTGCAACGTGGCCCCTCCATCCTCTCAGGCATGTCTAAGACCTGTCCTTCCAACATTATTGCTGCTGAGGTACAATTTCTGTGCACACTTCAGGACCAAACAAGCTTCAGAAGACACCTTTCTCCCAGTTCATTGAAAATAGCTGCAGACGTTTTGTTTATGCTGACGATGTTATTCTTTATTTATTTAAAATGCAAAGCAACAGTGACTCCTTTTAAAAGAGCAGCTTGGACTGTTTAATACTCATTACTCATTTATTACACCTGGAGGATTCAGTTTCACAGTCATCCCTCCTTTTTCTTCACAGAGGAAACTCAAACCAGCAGGCCATCATTTGAAGTTTCAGGGGGATCCCTCCATCTCTAAATACAACAACAGCAGAACAACAGAGGGTTTTTTAACACTTTACAAGGCTGACATCTTTATGTCAATTTGTGTTTTATTATAAAATAACTAAAAAAGTTTCTTTATCTGACTTTTTTTAAAGGCAAGGCAAGTTCACTAAAAGATCATTAATCAGACAGTCCATTAGTGAGTTTAAAGCAAAACATGTCAAACATTAAGAGCATTTAAAAAACATGTTATTAAGCATAAACACGACATCAACAGCTTAAAAAGTAAAATATAAGACATAAAAGAACTGAAGGTTAATTGCGTTAGAGAAAAAATCGGGCTGTTAATAAACAATGAGCATTTTTCATCACAAAATTTATGTTGTTGATCGTGATAAGTCTCATCTTTATGTTACATTTTGAAATTCAGATGTTTTAGCATTTAAAACATTTAAATGTTTTGGTTTCAATTTCACTGTCTTAGGCCAGGAGTGATTACTTCCTGTTTGGATACAGACCTGCTTTTATTTTAAAATAAGATAAAGAACTTGGGGTAAATCAAAGATTATGACATGAATATAACCACAGGAAAAAAGGGAACTTGTCATGAATTTACAAGGAAATAAGGTAAAAATGTTGTTCAATTACAGAACTGTGACTGCAGGGCAGTTTTGCAGAGGCTTAACTAAAGTGTGCTAAAAGAAAAATTAAGTATGCAATTAACAGATATTTTCCATTTTAATGCACTTTTTCTATCTTTATTAATTGTCAAAATGCATCAGTGCTTACAGCCCAATAAATACAAATGAACTCAGTACATATGATAAAGAAAATCCCGCGTCACAGAGCAGAAAAACATCAGGCAAAGCATCTACAACCTGATGCATCTTCCCTGAAATGCCTTTAATCGTGTCACAGCAGATTCCAGCCTGCTAGAGAAAAGCACCTGAAACCACAGAGCAAAAGTAAGTCTTGTGTCTGAGTCATCTCTCATGTGAGGAGCAGCTCCTCTTGTTTTGAACTGAAGACTCTGCTCAATAGTAATGGCACCTCATCTGGAGTATTTACTCGAAAGTCAACCAGCTTTTAGTTTTCATTCATAAACTTCCAATGAGCAAATTTCTCAGTTACTAACGTGTGCTGAAGGGATGCTAGAGGAAATGCGCATCCTGTGAGAGTGCAATTTCAAGTGCATTTCTGTATCATTATAAGAAATTTACGGATGAAGAGAAAGCATTGGTTTTCTTTTTGGTAAATACGTCTTCTGAGGTACCGTTTTCATTGACAGACTTCTCACTGCAAAATGACAAGTAAACAGCAGCGATGGGTGGAGTTCATCATATTATGTTATTGTTTGGTTGAGAGCCCCCTGCTGGAAGAATTTAACATACTGTGAAAAGATTGAGGTTATGAACCCCAGTGCTCTATAGTTTACAGTATCCAAAGATTAATAAGGCAAATCCTACACTCTTTACTTTACAAAATGTCACCTTCGAGGTCTTATAATACAGGGGTGTCAAACTCAATCACAGCAGGGGCCAGATTCTGGATTCAGGACTAACCCGAGGGCCTAACAGGGTCACCTTTTTAACCATAAACTGTCAACCTTGTTTCACCGGTATTAAAAAAATGAAAAAAAAAAACAACAAAAAAACAAAAACAACTTAGCACTGATGATAGATTTTGACATTTAAAAAGTTAAAAGATAAGTTTAAAGACTCACAAGCTGAGCAAAGTAAATTTATTAGTTCAAAAAGGTCAAAACATGACATTGAAATTTAAAAATTATGTTTTTTAAAGGCAAATATATTAGAAAGAAAGTCGAAATTATGAGTTTAAAAGGTCAAAATATGAAATACGTTTTGTAATCATTAAATTAAAAGTCAAAATATGATTCCAATTTTTAAATTGCGAGTCTCAAAGGTCAAACTATGGATTATAAAGTCAAAGTTTGGAGTTGAAAGTATGAGATAAAACACAAAATAATTAATTAAAAAGGTCAAAATGACTTGAAATTCAAAATAATGAATCTTTAAGCTCAAAATATTATATGAGAAGTCAAAATTATAAGTTGAAATTCTAAAAGTATGAAATTAAAAGTCAAAATCCTAAGTTTGAGTCCTAACTGTGAGATACAAAATTGAGGGAATCTTGTGCATTTTATTTTATTTTTTTTTCAAAGCTGTTAGTGACGGTGGTGATGACAGCAGAGAGTGCTTAATCTACAGCCATCTTTAATGATTATTCTTTATTTGACTGTTATTTAAAAAGGGATAGATTTCATTTCTACAAAAAGACAATCATTGTGCATCTTCCTGCCCTTTTTTGATACATAGTATTTTTATAAAGTGTTCATTTAAGCTTATGAAAGCGACACCGCCTGGAATTATTAATTCATATGTTATCATCTCTTCCTGAATATTTAATCATATTTTATTTCTTCTTAACTTTTTGGCACTCTCATGACTCCATATCTTTAATGTTTTTAGCTCTTTCATATCAGGAGCCCTTCATCAATGATTACTTATTCCCAATATGATATGCAGTTTGTCACCAGCTCCTATCACCCTTTGGTCCACCCTTTGGCAAAAACAGTTGGAGGCATTTAAAATCCCTACATAGAGTTTGATACATAGCAGAGAGACACACAGGTACATAGAAATATGGAGTTTGTATAAATATGTAATAAAAGCATTAAAGATTAAGAATAACTCTTCACTTTATATCCTCATCTCCCTGCCAGTGGCTTCCATGCCAAAATCAATACTCCATTAACTTCAATGGGAGATGATGCTTATATCATTAGCCTGTGTGTGTGTGTGTATGTGCAGTGACGATGATGATGATGTATAGATTAATAAAATATTTACGTTGTGTGTGTCAGGGCTAAATTAGTTCTTTGGGCAGATGATCATTTTTCTCTGTTTCAGGTTAAAATGAGCTCATAAAAACGGAGCAGCTTCATCGTATGACACAAAATTAAACTTTCACCTCTACTGCAAATCTGTCCTCGTAACCTCGGCGTGCGTATTTCTTTATTTTTACATGCATAACAGTAATGCGTTCATTTCCTTTCATTTAGACCATTATTGTCTCCACACCAAGGTTATTCTAACAGGTCTTCAGTCTTTGGTTTAATCTGCTCACTGACTACTTTTAAATACTGTTTCCTCATGTGTTCAAATATTCCACAGGCCCTTCTCAGATATGCACAAAACTCCTCAAATCTCTGAAATCTTTTGGTTAAACATAATCAGACACATTTTTCAACCTGACTTTACTTTAAACTTTTAAGTACTTCTATATGCAGCCACAGTTCTGACTATTCAAGCAGTCTCACCTGTGGCTGCGCTGGTTAACTTTTCATTTGGGCATCAGAGCCACCGCTTGTGAGGTGCTTCTATGCTTAGCAAGAGGAAATGACCTTGGCTATAACCTTGAACAGTATCAACACTAACATTCAGAATTTAAATTATCTGACTTTAACTTTGCAGCAGTGATAATAAATTAATTGTATTTATTTATTTAGGTTTATTTAACCCTTAGAGCTCACGGCTTTTTTTCTCCATCATGTCTTCTCTGGACTTTTTGTCTTAAAAAGCTTGAGGTGCACAGTCAAGATCTACACATTCTTTTTTCAGGACAACCTGGGCTTTAAGGATATATCTACTACAGTAATGTCAGTGGATTTTTAGAAAAGTTTTAGGACTCTAAAAACAAAAAAAACAAACAAAAAAAAAAATTGGAAATTGAAACTCAAAGATTTTTATTTATAACACACAGTAACACATCTCTCGGGGACAAAAAAGGGAAAAAAATTAATATTCTGTGACTGTTTTCAAATTATCTACATACACAAAAAGTCTACATGCTTTTTACAGTTAGATTCATTTGTGCCATTCCTTTAAAGCAGTAGAGATGCAACAGCTTGCCATTGGTCGACAGCCCAATTGTAGGTAAACAATATGGTGATGCCCAGGGCAGAAAGGTGAAGTAAATGATCGAAATTTGATTAAAAATGGACAAAAAGACGCTTATTATATGATCTAACACCATGGATTTAATCTTTAAAGACCCTGAAAAGTCCCCAAAGTTCCCGGCTTGATAAAACAGCACCCTTAGGTCTATGGAGACATAGAGGGTAGTTAACGACAAAAAGGCCGGCTTTCGGAGGAGTAGGGCAGAGTAAGTGTCTATGACTTAAGGCTTAAAAGTAATTAACGTTTTTATAAGCTGTGTGACTTCTTATTGTATACGACAACCCCATCCTCAGAGACCCTGGAAAGTCAGCCAAGTTCCAGGCTTACTAGAAAATGTTCTGTAAAAGATACGAATGCATGGAGGACATAATTAGAAAGGCACGATGGCACTTTCATAGGAAAAAACAACAAGTTAGTACCTACGACTTACAGTTCAAAAGTTGCCAAGCAATTTACAAAGGCCTGTGTGCTCTAAGGGTTAACCCACTGAGATCAAGAATCTTATTTTCAAGAGTGTCCTGACCATAACAGGCAGGAGCACAATTAACACAGATCAACCAATCCTCAGTCACAGATCAAAAAGTCATCAATACGTCTAAATCCTGATTCCTCCAATGCCTCCAATCTACTTTAAAAACAATTTAGAGAGACCAGCACCCCAGTACATACATTTTCCTGCAGAAGATTCCAGAAACAGCATACCTGAAACTCTTTTTACCCATCTCAAGACAGACCTTGCATGCTTGGTGTATTCAAAACAGCTCCCAATAAATATCAAGCATGTTTAACATCTACATTTCAGGCTGCCTCCAAAGAAAACTCGCTGTAGCCAGTAAGAGGAAGCAGATCGAGGAACATCTCCAACCAGATGTGTGACATAGCAGCAAGCTAAATGCCCCGAGTCAAGTGGAATATTATGGAAGAAGATCATAGAGTTATGGCCGCAGCATGCTAACAGCTTCAGTCATCCTCCAAATTTGTGTATCCTCTGAAATCACGTTTCTTCACGTTCCTGAGAGATCTTATGTCTGCAGAATCACCTCTGTGACAGTGTTACCACATAGAGGAAGTGTGTGATCTCATGGCGAAGCTGACTCTTCTTGTCTTTATGTTTTGAGTGAAAACTGACATCGTGTTTGTGGAGTCCCACATTTTAAAGATTGGTTAGATTTGAAAATAACCTTGTGCATAGGGCTGGGAAATTCATTTCAAATTAGATTAACCCTCTAAGCGCCAAAGTCGCAAAATTGCGATAAGCAACATTGCTGAATTAAACAGGCACTAGCTGCAAATATGGTGCCTAACGTTGTACTAATGTAATGTTGTACTACTTTACACCAGGAGATGGCGGACATGAGTAACTTCAATCCCAGCAGCATTTGTGGGTGTGTTTCTATTCAAAGTTTTGAAGAGAGAGAGTTTTGAAAGACCCAACCCCCAGTCGAGGAGACGAGGAAGCAGTGGTTGTAGTCAGAGCGTAAGGAAGAAAAAGACAGTGAGTTGTAGCGCGAATACTCACAATGCTTTGAGGAAGAGAGGAATATTCATCTTCTGACATGACGTTCAGTCGTCCGGTGAAACCATGGGTGAGACTGATGGTGCATCTGCGTGCACCGACAGCCCATCCACAAGCAGCACAAACCGAGGCCGATGTTTTGCCTCACTGTGGCCGGGGAGGGAGGGGACGTGGTTGGGGTATCGGGGTGGTCAAAACACCATGAATAGTGACGGAGGTAGGGAATGAAAACACCGCAGAGGTAGGGACAGCCATGTTAGAAGCTGTGGGAGAAAACGCACAGCCGCCTGGTGATGTCAGAATATGCAAATTAGATGAGTGAATTTATTCCCATCTCAAACTTTGGGTCATACTGAAGATTTTTCTCATTTACAGTATGCCTTTATCTCTAACCACTTTTGAGCTACAGCCTTTTGAAATCTTGATATTAAAATTGAAATTTTTCTTGAAAAAACTGTGGTGCCCAAAGAGTTAAATCACAATATGGCCTGCTGCAATTTACAAATCGCAGAAGTTGCAATGTTTCTCTAATTTGAAATGTGTCAAAATAGCAGTTTGATATATTCGTTTTTTGCAGCAGCAGCAGCAGAGATTTTATGCACATTATGCAAACATTAATGCTGATGCACCACGCTACTGCTGCTAGCAAAGCTTCACCTCCTCCACCCCAGCCTCCTCATTTATAGCTTAAATCTTGTTGCACCCTCATATTCAGATTCATGCTACCATGGATTAATTGCTTCTGAAATAATTTCATTGTTTTGAATATGCATTGTCATAAATGTATCTGTCCATACAGTGGGTTTTAGCTATGGACTTCCTGGGAAGTCAAAGCATGCTGCTTGTCTAACCGTTGGAGTATCTTTAGAGCAGAGCCTCCTCTGCAACATATAACTGCACATTCATCTTTTAACAAAATGGTTAAATGTATGATAAGTGTGATCCTGATGGAATGTAGGATATAATATAGAATGATTTACTACTTGAATTTGTTGAAAAATACATCAGGGGAGGAACCTAACAATAATTGCAATCATGATATTGAGGAAAAAATCTCAATTTGATTATTGTTGCAAATCGTTCGGCCCTTCTAGTTAGTAGCCGGCCTAAAGTTTTCTAGATTCATCTGGGTGATTCTCTGTGATGACCTTAAGAAGCCCATTCATCTCATTCTTTGTGAATTCTGGTAGTTGAATGCTCAGTATGTTATTGTTAATGGATGCCTATGTTTTCCACTCAGAAAGTCTTTGTTATGTATAACCTTTCCCTTCTTTTCCTCTTCTTTTTTTTTTTTTTTTTTTGAAGCACATCAGCTGTCTCTGTGCATAAACTGAACCTGACCGTGACCTGACACGAGTTCCTGCGCTCTCTATTGAACCTAAAAGCATGAGAGCTCTTTCCAAAAGTCACATGACTTCTCTCTGTGATGGCTAACAACCAGAGCTATGCGGCTGAAAAAAAACAGCGTCAACAGAAGTTGACGTTGTGTCTCCTAGCAGCACCCACTCTCACATGTCAGTCAAGCAGTGCCAAAGGAAACGCCCACTCGGAGGCTTAAGCTTTGACGCTTTTTATATAAAGGGCACAAAGCAAATTCAGAGCAGCAGTGGACTGAGCAGACGCGTGAAGACTGCAGGGATCCCCCCCGCTGTGTTTCTGTACGTATAGACTCCAGCGTCTCACACTCAGGGAATGTGATGGGCTTTGAATTCCCTATTTCTTTTCTCTTAACCCATCACTAAAAAGATCAAATATTCTCAACATTTAACCAGTGAATAATGAGGCGTTGCATTCCTGTAATGTCAACCTTGGTCCAGACGATCTATTCACTTCACTGGGCCTGCCTCTGTGCTCTTGTGTGTATATCGCCGCCCTTTGTGCGATCTTCCTCTCGGATTTTGCTCCTTTTCTCTGCAGAAAAGTCTCACACGCCGAGCTCATGCCGCTCAGTCGATTCTCTCTTCTGAACGGAGGACATTTTCCTGTCCTACAAAATGTTAGCAGCTCTAGTTCATGTTTGTGTGTTCATGTTGTGCAGGATAACACAGTGAAAGGCTGCCCATGTGTGAAATAATAGAATGAATGTCAATTTTCTTCCAAGCAATATCCCCAGTCCCCTGTTGCAAAGATATTACTGGAAAGACTAACAGCAGGGCACAAACTCTGAGTGTGTGAGTGTGGAAGATTATTATGAGATGTGCGGTTTACATATTATAGTCAGGGTTATATGTTGGCACTAATATAACTGAGTTTGTGGATGAATCTCAGCGGGTTGATTCACATATCTGCAGGAGATTACATTTAAATTGATTTAAAATAAAAACTCAGGTATTTATAGCCTTGTTTCTTTGTGCATTAGAAAGGTAACACTTCCTTCTTACAGCTCATGTTTGTTAATATTATTTTTTTTTACCTTACGTGGATAAATAATGGGTATTTTATCTGACAACAGGATATCATAGCTGGCATGATCCATTAGTGAGAGTTCATGGAACTACTGTTAGATTTTTTGTTGCACAGATTGTATTGGCTTGCTACATTTAAAGATACGTAATAATCCTTTATGTGGCAAGGAACCATATCTGGTCACTTTGGTTGACTTTCTTTTGGCCCCACCCCCTAACACTCAGTGATATATTAGAACCAGTATGATTTTTCTCAGCCAATCAGGGGAACGTCACAGAAAGTGACATCACAGCACCTGACCAATCAGCGGTGGCTTCAAGCTTCCAGTTTCCTCCAGAATACACAAAAATAATTTGAAATCATGAGCACTGAAGGTCAAGACATGAGATCAAATTTGAAATCATGAGTTTTTAGGGTTAAAGTATGACACAATTTTAAATTATAAGACTTTAAGTTCAAAGCATGGCATGAAAAGTCAAAGTTAGGAGTTGAAAATGTCAAACTTGCGATAAAAGTCAAAATCATGACTTTTTAAGGTGAAAATCTGACTTTACATTTAGAACTGGGAATCTAAAAGGTCAAAAAAGTGAGATAAAAGTCAAAATCATATGTTTAAGTCATAATTGTGAGATGCAAAATTGAAAATATTAAATTAAACAAATGAATTGCTTTTCCACATCCTGACTTTGTATCTAATTTTTTCTACTCTTTTACTTTTTAAATTTTTATGACTTAAAAGGATCTTTTAAATCAGTGGCTCTCAACTGGTGGGTCGGGACCCAAAAGTGGGTCGTGGATGTGTGCCTGGGAAAAAATTTGTGCCAAATTGTCTATGAGACTCTATAAAACACACGTGTTTGTTTTATTTCATTGTTTTTGTTACACCTTTTGTAGTGTCTGAGGCCCAAGCTCTACTATTTCTTCTTTTTTTTTTTTTTTTTTTTTTCAATATCTGATCGACCAAAAAATTCCAGAAAATTTTGGGTCACTGTTCTCTTTGAGGAGTTGATGGTGGGTCCCTTGACTCAACCATTTGAGAACCTCTGTTTTAAACCATTAAGGTTAAGTTTACATTTTCATGCTGGAGGAAATCTGCAGACCTCATAGTGTCGGGCCAGTTTTAATAAAAATATGTTAAGATCTTGCAGGCTGAGTAGAACCACGGGCATGTTCTAGGGATTAAGTTCTGCATTTCCAATTATTTGAAAGGTTTAAAGGGCATCCAAATATACCAAATACATTTGTGGAGCCTGTGTTTATTTTTCAGTCGGATATATTGAAAAAGACATTTCAGCTCTTCTTCGAAAACTGGGAAAGTCTCATAAATGTCTAAAGGTCAAAGAGATCTGAAGTGTTAAGAAATATTTCGTTTATTTTTCCACATTTTCAGCCATCATTTTTGATCGTTTGGCGACGATTTATAGCAGAAGAGCTGCGGTTGCATGGGAAAACTGGCTTTAAGATGCAGAAAGCTGGAGCTGGAGCAGACTCGGGTTGAACAGCCGTCAGACCGGAGCTACGATGGGACTGGAGACAGAGGGAGAGGGGTAGAGAAAAACCCACCAGGGCAACGACAACTGGGAAAATCCACAGTCGCAGAATTCTTCCAGGAAAGAACTAAATCTGAGATACTTAAACAAATCAAAATGCTTATTAAGAGTAAGCAAATAAATATAAATATCAACTTTAAAAGTGTATGTATTGGTTAGGATTAATATAAAGCATTATTTTAAAATACTTGCTTTTCTTTTGGATCACTAACTTTTAAATCTTTTAATCAAAAAGGTCAAAACAAAAGGCACTTGTATGTTCACACAGATCTTTTTTTTTGACGGTCTTTGCTACCAGATCTTGGACCTCTGTGAGTGTCTCTCTGTTATTGCCCATGTCAGTGTGTGTTTTCACACACTGATGCCTGTATTAGCAGCTTTAGTCTGATCAGAGTCTTTGCTGCTGCTGAGCCCAGTCTCTCTCCCCCTCTGTCTGTTCACTACCTTTGGTTTATACAGCTGCTACAAGCCCAACTGCACACATGCACAGAATGTGGTGTGTGTGTGTGTGTGTGTGTGTGTGGGTGGGGGTGTGTGTGTGTGTGTGAGAGAGAGAGAGAGAGAGAGAGAGAGAGAGAGAGAGAGAGGTGAGACAGAAAGAGAGAGAGAGCTCATGTGCAAGTGGCTGAGAGGTGTAGTTTCTGTGCTATGAATACATATGTGGTCGGGAAATCGGGGAGATCAGAGCAGAAGAATGTAGAGGGAGAGAGTGAGGGAGGGAGTGCCTCTCGCTCGGCCATCTACACCTCCAGCCTCCTAATGCAGAAACCAGAACTCCAGCCCCTCCCTCCTCCTCCTCCTCCTCTTCTTCCTCTTTCTTCGCCCCTCTCTCTCCTCTCTCTCTCCCTAGCTTGCTCACCCCCCTTCTGTGTCAACCAATCCCATTCCCCCCCCACTCCCTCTGTCTTCATTGCTCCGCCCCCCTCCCTGCTCAACCAGCAAGAGAGCTTCATACTCACAGGGAGAGAGAGAGAGAGAGAGAGAGAGAGAGAGAGAGAGGGAGGCAGGCACACACTCAGCAGAGGAGAGGAGACGGCACTCTCACACTCTCACTGAAGGAGGCAGCGGCAGGAGGAGAGAGAAGGGGAGGAATCGGAGTCAAAAGAGGAGAAATCTGCGCTTTTTCATTGACTGACAGGGGAGAGGAAAAAGAAAAGGAGAGAAAGAAGGATCTTTGTGATTATTCTCTGCACTGTTTCCCCTTCTCCATCTCTCAGTTGGAGTGCAGAAAAGACTGAGGCAAAAAAGGCAGTGTTTTCATTTTTGATTTCCAAAGAAGAAAAAGCAAAGGGGAAAAGAGAAGGAGGTGTATTGTTATTTTTTTCTCCTCATAGCACGGGGAACTCCATGCGTGCCTGAAAGGATCCTATGTCTTTTTTGGGGGCATTAACCCTTTAAGCCGGGCGAAACTGGAGTACTCACACAGACAAGGTAGAATTCAATCTTTCCCTCTTCCTTCAAGCTGCACAATGTATCGACATGTGTGAGTGTGAGTGGATGCACGCCTGTGGAAACGTCTCGCTCTCCAGTTAATTGCCTGTCTTTGTGTGGATTCACTGACTGAATGTAAACTCATTGACAAAAACAACACAGTCCATCCATGAGTGTATGTATGCTTTGTGTGAAAACAGTGCCAGAGCAGGGCCTCAGAGTTTGATTTGGTGAGAAAGTGGTAGTGGCAGCGAAGAAAAAGCCCTCTCTGCATCCCAGCCAGCTATGTGAATTACAATTTTAGCTCCATTTCACCTCCTTTTCCCTCCTTTTCTCTTTCTAATCTTTTTCCTTATCCCTTTGTTGTCCCTCTCATTTATTTTCTGTTTCATTCACAGCCTTTCTTCTCTCTCTTGTGGCCTTTTCTTGGCTGTGTTCACACTTTCCCAACTAAAGACTCTGGGGCGAAATCAAGCGAAGAGTTAGTCAGTAAGCCGACAATCAGCTCGGCGGCCTTTTTTCTCTTTTTCTGCACTTCATCCACTCGCCAGGCAGTCAGTCAGTAAATCAGCCAAATTACCGTCCTCCTCGTCTTCTTTTTCAGCCTCCCTGCCAATCATTTCCTCTCCACATAGACACAGCGACACACACGTATGAATATTTCAGTGGTTAATCATATAGTAAGCATTAGCCTCAAGGTCTGGTTTTGATTTTTGGCCATTACGCGAGGCGGTATTCAAAGGGAATGGAGATGGGGGGAATATTACCTTAATTAGGGCACCAATCAATGGAGAGGACACACTGGGAAACAAACATACTGCTGTCAGTCACAAAGTCACCACAGACAATTCAGCCCCTAGATGTCTCCTCAGGACAGGGGTTGAAATTTCTCTCTCTTTTGAAACTGTTTTCCTCCTTGTTTACAGTAGAAATAAGGTGGTTAACGCAGCCAATCACAGTTTATGATGCAATGCAAAAGGAGCTTTATCAGAGGATGCAAAGCCATTGAATGCAATGCACTTTTTCCAGAAAAGGCTTAAAACAACTTACATGGGTTAGAAATGTGACGCTGATGATGCACACGTGACTACAAAGGTGAACATCACGAATGAAAGTGGCTATGCCACCATCAGGTTGAAAGCGATCTCTTTTTTGAAGATTTTCTTCCTTGTTTAAAGTGAAGATGTGGTGTTACATGCAGCCAATCACAGTTCGTGATGCAATACAATGGAAGATATTGAGCGGGCCAAGTGCCATCCTTACAAAGACGCACAAAAAACAACTTAAATCAGTTTAATGTTTGATGCTGGTGATGCATACATCAGGCTAACACCTCTATCATGAGCATGCATACAACATCCTGCAACGCCAGCTTGACAACCTTATCTTTTTGAAATAATTTCTTCCTTGGTTAAAGCAGAAATGAGGCGGTGAATGCAGCCAATCACACTGCATAGGAGCTATCACAGAGGGTGCATGCAATGCATTTTTTTCCTCCAAAAAGATACAACTCATAATAGTTTGTTATTTGATGCTGATGATGCACACAGCTTGTTAATGACTCTATCATTAAATATGATCTCTTTTTTGAAGTTTCCTCCTAGCTTAAGTATACAGTGCAAAAGAAGACACCACAAAGGGCCTAAAGGCATCATACTCATTGTACACCTAATATTAGTTTGATATTTGATGCTGATGAGGCACACATCAAAAGAATTCCACTATTATCAGCGGCCATGAGGTCAGGTTGAAATATCTGAATATGTTCCTCCTGGCATTGAATGCATCACAAATGCAGTGCAGAGAAGATGATATCACACGGTGTCAAAAACCATCATCACTCTCAACGTGCTTTTCTTTAAGGGCCAAAAAGTTTAGTTTGATATTTGACACTGAAGACACATGTTTCACAAT
This sequence comes from Cheilinus undulatus, assembly GCF_018320785.1. Classification (NCBI taxonomy): domain Eukaryota; kingdom Metazoa; phylum Chordata; class Actinopteri; order Labriformes; family Labridae; genus Cheilinus; species Cheilinus undulatus. Next base: position 4,759,636 of record NC_054868.1, read on the forward strand.
TGTCTTTATAGACTCCAGCATTTCAATCATAATTATTACTAAAAAGTAGTTTTCTTGCTTATCTTGCCTTTTTAATCAGACTTCTCCATTTTTTCCACAATTTGCTTGACTAACGGACTAAACAGTCAAAGAATCTCCTATTTTTTTTTCACACTTTATGACTTCTCTGAGTCAGTTTGACCTGAATGATGTCATATCATGGTTTTATGTTTCCATCTCAATGAGTTCTGTTAAAAAAAAAGCACACGCTGGTGCGCCTTAGTGTTAGATACACTGTTTAATTGTGTTCAGATTTAATAGACAGAGCTACCAATTTCATTTGCCATGGACATCATGTCAGGTCAAAAATAATCTCCTAATGTCTGTTGAGTATTTCTCCTCATTACAATAGAAATGTGGCGTTAAATACATGACATCATGATGCAACATGCAGGAAACCATCGTTACACTAATGCACTTTTTCTTTAAGGGCCAGAAATACACACAAATCAATTCAATATTCAACATTAAAAGTGCACGTACAAAAAAAAAGCATTTAAATCAATATCATGCAAATAAGATGTATATTTTCTTACTTATTTTGACTTTTCATATTGAAATGTATGTTTTTCTAGTTAACCAAGCAAACCACATTGGTGTTTATTCAGTAATTTTCACAACTTTTTTTGATTCAGTTTGACCTTAGTGACATATTTTTTGTGCATGTCTTATAAAATGCCTTTTTAGAAATGAACACAGAGGGCACAGGAGGACTACATTTGCAGTCTTTTTGTTTAGTTTTACAGCATGGAGGATTTTATTGGGGTCTAAGGGGTCACAGTTAAGTATTGCACAATATGCCGGCCATTTATAAGGAGATAGATGCATAGTAAACTTTTAAATGTAATTTGTTAGCATATCTAATGTTAAAAACTTATTAAAAAATAACATTTCCTGTTGTTGAGTTGGGTCTTCAAACTCCAAGCTCTGCACATAGAGGCGCTTCCTCTTCGTAATAAAAAATATTTTCACATATAAAAACATGTAAGGACTGAAAAGCCTCGCCACGTCACCTCCTCACATTATCCAGCGACTCTGACGCTCTCAGTGAAGCAGAAATCTTGGGCAGCATCTCGGACCAGAACACCTCGGGCTTTGTGCGAGTGTGCGTTTCTTTGTGTAGCTCTCACAGTGGTGGCAGTGTCACACTCTTTAGTCAATGTCAGCCTAATGTTTCAGTCCCTTGGCGCTCTTCAGGTCACCGCTTTGTCTTTTTTTAACACTCGCTGAAGATGAGCACACATCGGGCCAAGGATGTGTCGCTTGTAGGCGGGGTTAGTGGAGACACTATGATGGGTTGACTTTGTGTTTAAACTTTGTTTGCACTCAGACACTCTCTCTATTCAGTGTTGTGTTTTCATCCACTGTGGAGCAGTGCTGGAGCTAATCTTGTATCCAGCAAATACATGGGTTTTTCTTTATTTTCATGATCCCTGGCACATCAGTAAACACAAATCTGGCCATCTGAGGTGTGCTGCAAAGAAACATCTGCCCTTGGCTGACTGCATGATGGCTCATCTCCACAAAATGGCTAAAAGGAAAAAGTGATGAACATAAAAATGGAAAATAACTTCTTACCTGGCTGTCTGTCACCTTGACAGAAGTGTGTAAGCTGTATTTAAAGCAATCATAGGTGATAAACTGAGAAGGCATCAGCACATCTGACCTGGCAGTGTGACAATTTGACTGCTCTGCTTTTGTGTTTGAGAGACGTTTGTGTGGGCGTGAGTGTGTGAGGTGAGTTAGTGCCGCACGCTGCCGCTGCTCAGACACAGAAAGAGAAGACGGGCCTTAGCGTTTTCACCTAATCGCTTCCAGACACAGAGATTTGCATTCCTCCGCTTGCTCTTTCTCTCTTTTCTCTCCTTCACTCTTCTCCTCTTACGCCGCTGCACCCCCCGTTACTTTTTCAATTAGAAACATACATTTTGAGACGCTCGTACACCGGGGCTGTGAAGCAGAGGAGGAAGTAGGTGATGGATTAAAGGAATTAAACTGTCACTGTGAGAGGAAACATGCAGAAAAAAAAACGAGCGTGGATGGACGGATCGTAAAGAATCGAGGGCAGAGACAGTGAAGGAGAGAAGAAGAACATGTGCGACTGATTAAGATTCCAGCGGGCCTATTAGGATGATAAGACGACAGAGCGAGGGAATAAAGAGGCTATAAAAGTTTGCTAACCCTCTATATTACAGTACTCATATTCACCATTCAGTAGCCATTTATACTTATAAGCAGTGTACCGTAATACACAGATTAAAGGCCCATGTATTTTTGATTCAGTCAAAGAAGTATACGTGCCTTTACTAAAGACGTGCACCCTTACTGTAAAGGCCTTAAAGTGAAGACAAAAGCCAGCATTAGCACAACCTCTACCAAGATGCTGATCATCAACCATTCCAGTGATCTTGCAGCAACTGACAGCTTTGACTTTGTGCCTTTTGTCAGCTACAGTGGACAAAAAAAGAGATGTGCTGCTTTTCAGAGACAGATAAACCTGAAAGAAAACTACTTCCTGTTTAAAAGAAAAAAAAACACTTCAAAAATCAACACTTTTTCTTATAGATACTTTCCCAAAGCTGCAGCCATAGTCATCTTAAAGTGAAAATAAGTGTTTGTTTAGTTATTATGTTACATTTTATTGAAGTTGTAGAGATTTTTGCATGCTTTGCTCATGCGCCTGTACTAATAGTTTGTGGTGAAATACTTCGACATTTCAAAATTCTACTTTATTCAACACATAATTTCTCCTACATTCAAAAACAAGTAACTTTAAGGTTATTGAGGAAAAGCTCACCATGCATAGCAGTGAAAGCGTACATCACATTCTTGCAGAATAAGACACTAATAAGCTACTTTCTTCTTTTTTTAATTAAAGATATCAATACAACAAAATACACATCAATCAACTTTACATATTGCTCAAGTAAAAAGCCCCTAACAGAAATAATACAAAAAAGACAATGTGAGGGAAACAGGAGACGCTAAACAGAAAACTACAGAAAACAGTGATAATAATGATACTAAAAGTGATGATCAGAATTGCAAGCATGACATCACAGGATCTAAAGTATAGTAGTAAACAAGGGAAATGGACAACTGAGATTTATTCACAGCTCAATCTTTTCTTTAATGTTATTCAGAATAGGGTTTTATTTTATAGAGTCTTTGTGGAGCCTCTCAAAGGGTGTTCAAGCTCCTTTTTAGGACTGTCAAGTTTGACCACATTAATCTCAATAAACTACAGTTCTCATTTTTTAATCACAATTAATCACATGATTTATTCTCTCCTTCAGCACTCTTTAGTTAAGCCACTACAGCCTCTCTCTACAGCCACAGTGATGCAAAATAAGCCCACCACTGCTCTCCACTGTTTAAAAACTCACAGACAGCTCAGTGGACAAGTTGAAGTCATTTAAGCCTAATGATATCAATTTTTGCCTTTTTACTCTCCCTTTATTTCCGTTTCAATCCATAACAAGTTCTTTCTTCTTTGGATAAGTTCATGTTATATATTTAATATATTTAGAAAAGCAGGAAGTCAGTTACCTTTAGCTCAAGACCGAAGAAAACTCCAAAATGAAACAATAATACTTTGAAATGAAAAATAAGGGAATTTTCTAATGCTATGAAAAGGGTGTGATTAATTGTGATTAACTACAGAAATCCTGAGATTAAAATGATCAAAATGTTTAATCTTTTGACAGCCCGTATTGTTGTACGTTACAGAAAAAAACTTTTACTGGGTGAGATATGTTTGTCTTCTTCTATTAGAGACACTTTCCTTCGTGCGTTGCAGTTAATTTATAATTTCATATATCATTTAAATCCCAGCATAGCTAATGAAGCTTAATGATGTAAGCGCCGTTTTATCCAGCGTTTTGGAGTCATTGAAGCACGTACTCCCCTCCTTTACAGCATAGCGTGTGCTAAGCCCCTCCCACCTAAACAGCTCTCACTTTAATTTAAGTGACGAGCAGGGGGAGCCACGGCATGCAGGAAGGCAGCTGCTGGAACTACTATGCTTTTGAGGAATCAGATGTGCTGCCCCTCGAGGCAACACAACACGTGTTTAACTGTTGCAGATGTTGTGAAATGAATGGCTATTTTTAAGAATATTTTATTATGATATATATTTTTCCTTTAATTCTAAAAATAATTGTGTTTAAATTGAAAAGACAAGTATCTTTACATGCATCAGCTTCCTGTATTTGCATGCCTGCTGCTTTAGTGCATCGGCTGCTAAATGTGCTGAAGAAAAGAGCAGCAGCAGCAAAAGTGCTGGGGATAATTGGTAAAGTATTACAGTTGTTGCATCATGCCAGAGTTGTAGCGTGTGTTTTCATTCCCCCTTTGATTAGTTTTTATCTAAAGTCTTACACATGTGACTCACTGTATTCTACTGGACATGCTTGTCATTTTTTTTTTTTTTCACATATTTGGCCCCAATTTTCATCTTCTCTGGAATGTTTCAGTGGATTAGGACGACTGCGAGTTTCAGACCAACCGCTGTGGAAAACAATGCGGTCAGTGAAGCAGCACAGATAGCTGCCACATTCCACCAGTGGACACAATCATGGAAATTACAAATAATTAAAGCAAATGACAAAAAGATTCATCAAAAGCCACGAATATAGAACTGTTTTTACCTGCATCATTAGAAAGAAGCACACTTTTTACAGTCTCCATTCAAAGCGAAGAAAGGGGTGTTCAATGCTGTGCAGTTAATTACATTCTATAATGATGACTAAACGATGTTCTCTAATTGTGATGTGATAAAAGCTTAATTTGAATGGATGTGCAGCTGTGAAGAAATTATAATTTTATCCCTTTTTTAAGAATCAAATTAAACTGAACTTTTTAGAAAATTCACATAAGTATGGTGGTAAAGGTTACAGTTTTCCAAACTGAGCTGAGATCATCCATTTTCATCTGGATCCTGAGTATAACCCATGCAGCCTGCAACTTAGAATGATACTTCATTCAAGTAAATGCATTGAATTAGCATATTATTGATAAATAAATCAGATGTCTTGTGCATGTCTAAAACATGGGGGCACTTTTTTCTGCTTTAACCCTTTGTACTGTGCACTATACTAACTTAAACAGGATTTTTGTAAAGTTTTAGCATGCTTTATAGTCCTTAAATATACACAATCTGCAGGATATATGAGTTTTAAAGTTAAACTGCTTTTTTTATGACTTATATTTTATATACTTTTTCAACAGGTTCATGCAAATGGAATGATTTTTGCAGCAAAATTGCAAATGCATGCACGGAATGATGCTTTGGTGCAAAAATTATGACAATTCTGACTGTTTAAACTCTTAGATTCAGTCAAAGCCAACACAAGCATGCTGCTTCTGCGGCAATTAACAGATTATATTTATTTTAAAATTAGTGTACAGCTGAAATTCAAGCTTTTGCTGAAGTTTGAATGTTTCTATAAGTAAGTGGATATTTTTTAACATGAATCCTGTATTTCTCTACATAAATGTCTTAAAGGTTTAAATTCAAATGCAGACATGTTTTATGATTTTTGTTCATAATTCTTACAATGACAGCAAAATAAGGAAAAAAAGTGGAAATCTCTGCACGTTTTGTGAAGTTACAAATGTGCTTTTACCAAAATGTTAAAATCCAAGATTTTCTGCAGATCAAGAGCAGCCACATGCACAATTTCACATTTTTTTCCATCCCTAGATATGTAACCAAATATGCAATATTGTACCAAAATCACACAAAAGTGTTCCAGCTTCAAAAACCATCAGAAATTCTAGATTTTTATATTTTTTGTTACATCTTTGAGAGAAGAGCATGCAACAAAAGCTCATGTACAATGTCATTTCAAGGATCCACCTTCAACAACAACAACAAAAAAACAAAACAAAACAAAACATTAAGAAGAATGAATACATGATTTTTTTCGACCATTCTTTTGTTTGTATTCATTATACAGTCATATTAAACTTGCTGCAGAAGCTTGAATGTTTTCACTGGTCACTAGTACATCTTCAAGTATAAAGAATTGTATTAAAATTGAAGAATCCATGCATGTGAAGTGCTAGAATTAATACACGTGTTTCCTTGAGGAATTTTTGTTTTTACAAGGGCAGCAAAGAGAAAAGAATCGAGCAGACGTGACGTTCATCTCTTTCAGTATTCAGAGAAGGATTTTCTTCTTTCCCTCTGCAGGTTTTATCAGATTATAAACGATGTATTTGCAGATTATAGGGGACAGTTTGTGTGTGAACGACTGACCGCTGGGGCAGACAATGTGACCAGCCAACCATTATATGACCTGCTGGATCCCACCGCACTCACACACACACAACCACGCACACACACCGGCTGGCATTCATGCTGCAGCTCGGATACGTACTCATTCACATGAGCGACCATGCGTGAGCCACAGGAACACACACATTGTTCTTCCTGGTGTTGCATGGTTGTGCAGCAGGTCTGAGGAACAAGATGCCAGTGTTATCCCTCAGTGTGGGTGTGATAAAGAGAGCAGGCCTCATTCACCAGTGTCCTCCTAAGGTTTATCTTCCATTTGTTCTAAATGTTTCAAAGAGAAGCCTACGTGGGATTCATGGCATGATCTTAAACTGCTGAATTGTTCTCTCCTGTGCTCTTAAGTTGAGAAATGGTTCTTGTAAACTGAACATTTGAGGACATAAGATTGCAGGGCAGTGTGCAAACACAGAGGAGAAACTGAGGTGAGAAAAGAAGAAGATATCAAAAAATGAAATAAACTGTAAAAAAATAATGACAATATATTTATATACTCTATAGTTCCAAAATGGATGTAGTGCTGCTACAAATTACACTAAACAATTTTTTTTTTGCACAAGGAGATACTACTACGTGCTTCAAACAAATTAATGGGAGAAATCAGTGGTTCAGATGGTGCTTTCTGCAGAAATGACTTGCAACATGCTGTATTAAGCTCAGAATCTTTCCAAGGGGAGGACTTTTTTCTTTGAAAGTGAGTAAAATTTGACTAAAATGTACTTTTATTCTAACTTCTGACACTTTAAAATGAGGGAACCTCATCTAAACACATTTATGCCCACTGATGCACACATACTCGTGTGTGTAGATATGTTTTAGGGTATCTTGCAATAAAACTCCTGCAAAATTTGTATTCAGAATTTTAATATTTGCAGCCCAGATCAAACACTGCATGTTTGAACTAATAGTTGACCATATTTAAGTCATGCATTTGTGTTTTATTCAATTATATAAAATGGAAAAATTGGTAAAAAAAAAAAAAAAATGCATTCAAATGGAGCTAAAAAAATATGTTTTGTTTTGTTATTCTTAACCTGGAGTGTTTTGAGATTTTCTTCTTTAACAGAGCAAAATACAGACAAGAACATCTTGGATGTTGGAATCGTCTTAAAAACTGTTTAAGCTGGTTTTTAAGAACAATTTCTCCTTAAGAACGGTCGCTGAATGTGGCCCTTTGTGTGTGCAGATACGTCTTGAGAGAACCTTCCGCTTTAGAGGAACTTGACTCTCGTATCTCCACGTTTTTCTCATTCCTGCTTCTTTCTTTCGTTTATCTCTATCACTCTCTAGCTCTGACACACTAACACACACTCCCACAACCACAGACTTCCACGCACACACAAACACGCCCATATATATCTTGCTCTGTGTCTCTCTGTCGCTCTCTCTCCACAAATAGAGCCCTATCTCCTAGCAACAAGGCCTTTGAGAGTGATGTGTGAGATAGATTGGGTGTCTGCGATATAGGGGCCTGTGTGTGCATATGTGTGTGTTATGTGTGTATTTATGTTTCAAAGCTAGAAAGATGATGAAAGTCATCAGAGGAAGGACATTTACTTTGAAACGGGGGTTGAAGAATGAATGCACGCCCTTGTAAGTGTAGTTATGCATGGGTGTGCGTGCATGGGTGCGTGCATGTGTGTAGTAATTTCCCTGATGGACTGCATTACTCTAGATGGGGCTATTACTCAGAAAATAAAAGTCTCAATTATTCCTAAAATGCCCCGCACACACGTAGACACACATAGACGTAGTGATATAGTGCAGTGCATTATTTTCAGCCGTGCATACTGGAGCAGACAGAAGGATTTACTGTCACGTTCACACACTCTGTAGCACAAAGGCCTTTCTCATTTCTATCATTTGACCATATTTTCTGCTGTTTTATTATTTTTTATTATATTCCCAGACATTTATAGTTCATTGTTCATGCAGGCAGAGCTGTAGTGTGTGTATTGTTTGCTCTGTGCTGCGGTGCGAATGAGCGTGTGCACAAATCATAGGTGCATGGCCAGGAGCTTCAAAATATGAAGCTTTAGTTTCCTCCTGTGGTCATTCGCCCATTTATTTTAGTTCAAATGTGATCGTTAGGGCCTATTTCCCAATTAACAAGGCGATCATTTCTCCCGTGAATATGAAGTGTTATGAGCAACACAACAAAAACTCTTTTTTATTGATTTTTTGGCGCTTTTAACCAGGGCTGTCAGATGATTTTAATCATTAAAATTGTTTTGTTGCATTTAAGACTTTTGCTTTTACTTTAAAAGAAATAAGAAACTTTCCAGTAGATTGAAGATTATTGCATGCACTTAACCATAAAAATAGACTTTTCTGGATTGAACAGGAAATATGGTACAGTAAAAAGGGTTACGATGACTTTTGACTTGTCCGCTGAGCTGTCTGTGAGGGTTTTTTTCTTTTTTAAACTGGGACTTTAAGGAGCAGTGTCGGACTTGTTTAACCCATTAAAGCCTGAAAACACAAATTATAGGGAGTGAAATGATTATTTTACTTTCTTCTGAAATCCAAAAAATCAAAATTTCCCCAAAATTTAACATACATTTTTTGTGTCTCATTTGATACATTAGGTGTTTTTGGTAACTGATGATCCACTTGAGGGCATTTTTATCTTTTATCAGACAGTATTCAGAAGTCTTTTTTTGTAATTTATTGATTATATTGATTAGATAGAGGTATCATAAAAGTATGTATCAAATATGATACAACAGGCTTTAAGGGGTTAACATTTCTGTGGCTGCAGGGAGAAACTGCACTGACTTTTTTTTTTTTTTTTTTTTACCTCGATTAAGATTAATGAACGATTAGTCCAGACTTTGTTTGTTCTGTAAATATTTGTAAAATTTTAAAACAAATAATTTGAAAAGGCACACAGATAAACAATTCATGGTTATTAACTGAAACTTTTAAATCAAAACACACATCAGCTAAAAAGAAAGTGTATTTTGTGAAAAAAGTAACATTTTCCAAGAAAAGTAGAAAATAAACAACAGGTATTTCTTGCTTACAAAATAAGTTATTTGTATACTGTTGTATAAAAAGTAGAAAATAACTTTACTGCTCGTCTTTAGCAGACCAGATAGGATTGTGGCACGTGAGCCAGTCCTCTTCTCTTAGGTTTCCAGCAGGCTGCGTGTCTTGGGACACCTGGCTTCCTATCATGTGACTACACAGCCAGAAGTGTGTTTTTAAGGGGTGGTGCATTAATAGAGAGAGAATTACAAGGGGAAAAAAATGAAATAATTGACATGGCAGGTGTTAGTCAGTTAGAGGCTCTAAATGTCTGTTTCGATTATGTTTCAATAATTAACCAGCTCTAGCAGTGACTCAACCAAAGTGTGCTGAAAGAGACAATAAAGCATGCAATCAATAATAATAATAATAATAATTATAATAATAATAATAATGCAATAATTATGGACCTCAATTGCATCAAAATGAATGTGCTATCATGCAGCCAAACATTTAACATCATTAACTACAAACCAAACTTCTTTAAAGTTGTGATGTTGTTTAAAATGTAGGGTTGTCAGTGTTGCATTTAATGCAGATACTTTTTTTAAGGCATTAACCTCATGCTACCTCGTCATTTTAGATGCACTGTAGTTAAGCTACTGTAAGCAGGTGTATACTATTTACAGCAGCGTTTCCCTGTAGTTACACTCTCATTTCAGTTTCAAAAACTCACAGAAAGCTCAGTGGACTTTTCAAAATTCATCTGAACCTTTTGATATCAAACCTTTACCTTTGTACTGTTCTGTGTAGCAATTTACATTTTGTTTCACCAGAAGTTGTTTATTTCTTTTAAAAGAAAAGTAGTTTTAAAAAGTAACATTATAAAAAAGATCTAGGCATGCACCAACTGTAAAAATCAGGGCTGTTAGCGATGCTGAGGTCTTGTTCATTTCTTCTTACCAACAGTTTCTCTCATGTTTGACCAAAGACCAACAGATCAGAGTTTGTTCTTCTGACAGATTTAAGAAACCTCTTCTTTAAAGATGCAGTTAGATCTGCTTGATACTAGAGATGCAAAATACTAGAGTTTTACCAACATCTGATATGCTGATATTTCCAAACTCATTTCAGCCAGCACAGATGTCCTCATATACACACCTTATTCAGAATCAGAATCAGTTTTATTGCCAAGTATGTTTAGGCAACAAGGAATTTGACTATGGTTAGCTTTGTTTGTACAGGAATTTAACATATTTTACTCAAAAGGTATAAATATTTCATATTTTAATATGTGCAAGCTTTTGCAAGTATTTGTTCTAGTATAAACAAGTCTGTGTGAACTGATAATGCTGACTAGGCATGATCAGAAGTAAAAATGTTAATAATTAGTGCAGTCAGTAGAAGTGGCAGATAAATTGATGCAAATATGCATGAGGTAGGACATTTGACGGCAGTGATTTAAGTTAAAGTTAATAGGTTGATCAAATTTTTAACGTTAAAGTGTCTTCAGTGCAAAGAGATGCTGAGTCGAGTGAAGCTGAGCAGTGGGGTAGACAGTCTGCTGGTTGTTTTGCATTTAGGGCCTTATTCAAAATTCTCTGGGCTCACGTTGGGCCCTCAGAGTGTGTGAGTGGCCCTCTATTCAACTGCCTATACCTATGATGCACTTGTATGTTTGCAGACATTTAAGGCTGATATATGATTTATATTGGCAATATGTAAATCTAAAAGCCAATATCTGCCAATACTGATATCATACTGATAATACCTTGATCCCTGCTTTGCCAGCATTAAAGTGATGCAACACAACAGATAAAAATTTGCTTCTGACATCTCTTGATGCCTCATTGTTTGCTGGTATGCTAATGTCTGTCAACAGGACCAGTATCGTACCACCGTGAGCTGAATCATTGGTGCATGCCTACAGAAAATCTCTAAGATTGATGTGTAAAATTAACTGCATCACTTACACAGAAAAGGGAATAAAACACCAGCTACTGAAAAGAAATGAGGGGATGATTGTCGTCATTTTGTACATGCAATCCTGCATATTTCTTGATGTTTGACTGTGTTAAACGGTGCATCAGAATAGGCCCTTTAAAGCTAAGAAAGACGAGTGCAACGCTCATTGAAAACATAAATTTCACAGAAAACATAATAAAATACAACTCTTTAACTTAATGTGATCCACAAATCATGACATGGGCTCAAAAATTGTTTTGGAATACAAAACAATGCAATATTTAAACGTGCTTAAAAATGTGTTTAACTATCAAAATTAAGCGATATATCATGACTTAAAGATTTTATCTTTTGACAGGCTGAGACAAAAATATTTCTAATGTAATTTTCTGTTCTTTACATATTCCACAAAGTGCGGAGATCACTGATGTCAAAAAAGCTCTTTAGAAAGTACCATTTAAAGTGAATTCTTGCCAGGGTGACAGTAAAATCCAACTGATCAGATTGATTTTATGGCACAGAATTCACAGTTATAGGCCAATAATTCTCACAAGACAGCTTACAGCTGCTCTCACTAAAAACCAGCTCCATTTCCAGTGTTTGTTGTACACAGCATCGTCATAATTTTCTCCTTCCATTATGCACCTTTTACTGAATCGAAGGTCACATTTGCCCCCCACAGACAGGTAAAAAGTAAACAGTCTTCCAGAGTTTCTGTAGAGCCTTTTTTCCCTTCGTTTACCAAATCACGACTCTGTCTGAGTCTGATCCACAAGACGCCCTGACCTTTCCCTCTCCACTTTTCCCACATTAAGCTTTTATCATTCCTCCACACATCTCTTCTTTATCACTTCCTGCAGAAAAAAAAAAAAAAAAAAAAAAAAAAAAATGAAGGGAGAGCTGAGAGAAGAAGGAGTTAGAGCAGAGCACGGAGATTCAGAGCAGTTTTCAAAAAGGCCAGGGGGAAAACCGGCGAGGGAGGGGCTGAATGATGAGGTGCCTGCTGACTAAGTGTTTCTTATCAGAGACTGAATCCAGATGGTTTGCAAACACACCTCCTCTTCATCCCCTTTCTCACTCCCTGTTTTACCCCCTCCTCTTCCTCATCCTTCCTCCGCTCCTTCAGTCTTTTAATCCTTGAGTAGTTTCCCTGATTTGTTTTTCCTGGAGATTCCCCGTGTGACCACCACCATATAAATCGTCCAGCACCTCAGATAAAAGCCGGCCATGTCGGTGATTATAAAGCCGTTATCCAAAGAGCCGCAGTCTCTGGATCACTGTCAGCTGCGTGTGTTACATCATGACAGCGTTGTAGCCATCACACCACGCCGCAGGAGCAGATACTGCAGAAGAAGAAAAATGTCAGAATGCTTGCAGAGAATGGAAGCTTTGAAAATGATGCGACTGAATCTAAAGGGAATCTCCTCTCACAGTGTAGTTTCCTTAATCATCCTGTAAAATATAAAAAAGTGCATCTATATTTACACCACTTGGGTGCTGTCCCATTTAAATAATTAATGCCTGTTTGTCTCACAGTGGCAGCTACAGATTCTCTCTCTGAAAAATAACTTCAAGTGTGGAGCCAAAGAGGCCCAAATGACTAGAAGACAACATCAAAACATTTTTAAAGTTGATTAAAACGTTCTCTAGATCATGGGTTCTCAACCTTTTCAGCCTGCAACCCCCAAAATAAACTCTGGCTGTATCTGAAGGGGGTTGAACAGCCAGGAACATTCATGAATAGTCGTGTGCAGACAAGGCCGCCCATAAGGAGGGACAAAGGGGGAGGTTTCTGGGACCCAGCCAAGCTGAGGGCCCATAGAGGTCAGCAAAATCATGGTCCATTGTGAAGTTAAGCTGTGATATCCACATTTTATATTTGACCTGAATAAAAACTACTCTTATCAAAGAAAAAAAAATCTTTATTTATTCATTAAGTCTTCTTTAGATGAAAAATAAAGATTTTTTTCAAACATAATTCAAATGGTTTAAAAAAATAGCTAAAATTGGTTAGTAATGCCAAAAAATGGTGAAAAGGTGGTGAAATTAGATTTTTAAAAAACATAAATGGGTTAAAAGTGGCAAAAATTAGATAAAAGGGGCAAAAAATAATCAAAAGTGGGTTTAAGTGGCAGAAAAAGAGCATATAAGGTAATAAAAGGGGATCAAAAAGTTGCTGAAATGGCTTTTAAGTGCCAAAAACTGCTGGAAATTAGTTGGAATGGGATAAAAAATTGATATAAACTGGCAAAAATGGGTTAACTGTGGTTAAAATGGGCAACAAGGAGTTAATAGAGGCAATAATGGGCCAACAAAAGCAACAATAGGCAGAAAGTTGCAAGAATTGGTTTAGAAGTGGCAAAAATAGGCAGAAAAGTGATGGAAAGAGTTTAACATAGACAAAATTGGATTTTAAGTGGCAACGTGCAAAAATTGGCAAAATTGGTGTTAAAAAGTGATGAAAAAGGGTTAAGATTTGGTCAAATTGATGTAAAGTGGCAACAGTGCTATCTCAAAAATATTCTTAGTTTTTTAAGGCATCTGGTGACCCCCCTTTCAGTGTCTCGCGACCCCCAAGGGGTCCCAACCCCAAGGTTGAGAACCACTGCTCTAAATGATGAAGATTTGTTTGGAATAATTCCTCAGCATTTTAATGAGACATATTTCTTTGTTTCACTCGCCTGTTTTTGAGAAACCTTTATTTAACAAGGGTTTAAAGCAGGTTTCATCAACTCTATTTTCAGCGTCTTTTTCTTAACTGACGCTGTGGGGGTGGGATGTTGAAATAAACTGAAATAGTATCAATATTTTTGTCTAATTTAAATGTTATTTTAGAATATCATTTCCTTCCCAAATTAATGGAACTTGAAGCCTTTAACAATGATATCAGTCCCTATCACCTATACTGCAGCCAGCCACAAGGGGGCGATTGAGATATTTTAGCTACATATTTCTGGAGCCCTCTTGACATCTGTCACTGAGTTTGATGCTAATATGCTGCGTCATTGTTGTGGGGTTCAATTGCATACACGCTGACCAAAACAAACCAGACTTTGGGCTCAAGGACCAGGCCCCTAATGTGAAGGCCACCTATGATTTGATAAAGCTCTTTATTGCAAAACATCTTCATTTGTTAAATGTTCTATACAATCAGCCATTTTTGACTTTACAATCCCAAAATTTCTGATCTGTTCTCATAGATTTCTTACTTTTTCTTGTAATTTTGCAACTTTTCAAACTCACAAATTTCATTTTTTCTCTCAAAAATCTTTTTACTTTAATTTCTTTTAGAGACACTTTAATATGCATTTGTAGGGAAAGAACAGCAGACACATGACAGTAACTCTTGCAATCTTAAAAGCACATTTTTTTCTCTATCTTAGCTTTGAACTTTTAAACAGAGACATGTTGAGTAACTTACACAGTCATTTACACACACACACACGCACAGAGCTCCATTGTATCACTCCTTTCACGTCTTATCTGGTGGCTCAGGGAAAATGAAGACAAACGATGTGACGGGAAAATGAACCATGAGCACCTGGAGGTGTGTGTGTGAGAGAAAGACTGCGTGTGTGTGGGGGGGAGGGGTGATTAGTGACAGAGTGTGTGTTTACCTGCTGCTCTCCTGCGTTTGTGAGCGTTTTATCTACTGTTAAGCATCCTTTAGGGAGTCGTCTCTCTTCTGTGTTTCCAGATAGATCCAAGCAGATTGAACCGCAGACAAAAAAAAAAAAAAAATCTGCTAATTTGAGTGTTTGAATTTAAGGAAAATATGTTCAGAGTGACTGTTGTTGGGATTCCTTGCAGTCAGATGGATGAACTTGCAACAGCTTAATAGCAGCCTTAAATTCCCCCTGTTCTCTGGTCCCTGAGGCCTTTGCAACTCATCGACAGCAGAGCTACACACACTTGTCATCCTGTTTGGATTGAAAACTATTTCATTTTTCTTCTGACTGCTTTTAAAAGGTCTAACGTCAGTGTAACCCAGTTCCTCACTCTGATTGGATTATCAATCACCGGCACAATTGGGACTGAAAGGTTTAAGAACTTTTTTCAACATACATTTGGAATCATTCCAGATTAACTGCCAAACACAGCATTAACAC
The DNA here is from genome assembly GCF_018320785.1 of Cheilinus undulatus. NCBI lineage: Eukaryota > Metazoa > Chordata > Actinopteri > Labriformes > Labridae > Cheilinus > Cheilinus undulatus. The sequence continues at coordinate 4,775,017 of NC_054868.1, forward strand.
TCTTCTTGTTTTATTCCACCATAAACATAGGGGGCGCTGTGTCAGATATAGTTAATAACATTATGCAATTAATTGCAAATTTTAGAAACACATATTTTATTCAGAACAGAAAAAACTGGGACAGCACCATGTTTAGCATTGTGTAGCATCCCCTCTTTAACAGTCTGAAAACATCTGGGAAGTGAGGAGACCAGTAGATGGAGTTTTGGTTGAGGAATGTTGTCCCATTCTTGTCTGATTTAGGAGTGTAGCTGCTCCTCGGTCTTCTTTGCCAGATTTTTTGTTTTAAAATGGTTTTCTACATTTGATACTGCAAATGCTCTCTTTTGTTCTGGATACTGCACCGGGATTCTTCTCCTGTGAAGCCATGCTGTTGTGATGGATGCCGTATGTGGTTTAGCATCATCTCGCTGAAATATGCAAAGCCTTCCCTGACAGAGATGTTGTCTGAATGGGAGCCTATGTTGCTCTAAAACCTCGCTCTACTTTCCAGCATTGATATTTCCTTTACAGATGTGTAAGCTGCCCACATAGGCACTAATTCAACCCCATACCATCAGAGATGCAGGCTTTAGGACTGAGCCAGGATAACAAACTGGATGCTCCCTCTAAATTTTCATTAGTCCAACCACAGAACAGTTTCCCATGTGCCTCAGTCAGTTTTAAATGAGCTTGGCCCACAGATCTGGACCATCTTCACATACGGCTTCTTTTTTGCATGATCCAGCTTTAACTGTGGATGGCACTGTGAAATGAATTGACAGACAATGATTTCTGGAAGTGTTCCTGAGCCCATGCAGTGATTTCCAGGACAGAATCATGCCTGTTTATAATGCAGTGGCCCCTGAGGGCCCCTTCAGCCTTGTCCCTTGCCCACAGAGATTTCTCCAGATCCTCTGAATCTTTTGATGATGTTACAGACTATAGATGGTTGGAGATTTAAAGTCTCTGCAATATGCAGATTGGTACACCTCTGTCCATCCTTACTTCTGAGTGGCTCTGCCTCTCCAAAATGCCATGTATATCCAGTCATGTCACTGACCTGTTGACAACTAACCAAATAAGTTGTGAAATGTTGCAGCTTTTTCATTAGTACCACTTACTTTTCCAGCCGTTTGTTTCCTCTGCCCTACTTTTTTGAGAAGTGATGCTGCTATCTAATTCAAAATGACATGTTGTTTTTGCCCTATTGTGAATTAAATGTCGGTTTATGAGATTTAAAAATATTTGCATTGTTTTGATTTACATCTAAAACAGTGCCCCAACTTTTTCGGAATTGGGGTTGTACTAAAACAAGATTTCATATAAGAATGAAAGAGGAGGCTCTGCATTTCTGTCCCACATAAATTCAGAGCTACATAAAGAAAAAACGATGAGGGAAGATTGACTGAAAGAAAGAATGGGAGAGAAACAGGAGAGTGAAGAGGATGTAAAGGAAAACAACAGCCATTTATCTCTTTGTACCCAGACTGTCATGTTATTTTGATGTATTTTAGTCTGTAAAATGTCAGACAAAATTGAAAAATCCTTCAAAGTCAAGTATGGCAGTCTTAGTAAGAGAGATAAGAGCACTTTAAGTGTGTTTGAAGAGAAATTAATCCGTTAAAGTCAACAGAAACGACATAAATCTTCAGAAGCTTCTCTGCTCGGGGAGAACAAACACTTAACCCTCTGTCCTCTCCATGGTCACCCCCTCCCCCCTCCTTATCCCTCCTCCTCCTCCTCCAACATCTCTTTTGTTAGGTCACGTCAGGGTCGAGGCAAGGTCTCCATCCCAGTAGGCCATGGGGTCGACTTACAGGAAGTGTGTTTGTGACCTGTGCTGACATGTGTGGTTTGGTTAATGTGCTGTTGTGGTTGTTCCACCTGAAAACGGATTGCAGTGTTGATAGCCGACACACAAACAAGCAAGACTGCACTTTTCCCACCCACCAGACTACTCACATGACTGCTGTGCTGGTTTGAGTGAGAAAGGACATGATGAGGGACTCTCATCACCACTGGCGTGTTACATTGGAGTGTCAAAATGTTTATTTTTAAGCTAGAGTTGTGCAAAGTGAACTTTCAATTGGAACCACTGTCAACACCTTTCAGTCCAAATTAAAGAAACACAAACTGATGCAGCTTAACTTAGTGTTAACCAGCTACCCGTTTGGAGCATCCAGGGTCACTTGTACAGCATGAAATTTAATTTCAGACGAATTATTTATCAGAGAAATATTGTTTTAATGCCAATGAAGAAAAAATAGTCATGAAATCAAGAGCAGAATATCAGTGACAACAGATCGATACAAGTGAATGAGAAGCAGCAGACACATAGGAGGCCACATATCTGCTGTGTGGAGTCAGGTCATAAAAACACTTCAGAATACTGCTGGAGAGGAATGAAATAAAGCTTTACAACATTTCACAGGATAGTTAAGCTTACAGAAACTGAATTATACATCAAAATCTCGGTCAGATTTTAACAACATGATAGTAGAAGGAATAAAAGTCTTTTTTGTCTCAGAGGATGAAAAAAATAATGGAAACAAGAAATAATAATGTCTTTTCCTCTCAATCACTGCTGGGAAAACATTTTGCCGTCAGCATCGGTCAATTCTTCTAAAATTTGAAGTAAAAATACAGACATTAGCATGCTAAACTGGGGAGGAGGGCATACTTTCAAACAAAGTCATCAAAAACTAAACTCTGTTAACCATTAGTCTGTTTAACACCTCATCTGTTAATTCTGTTCAATGGGAACTTACACTGCAGTTACATCCTATCAAAAGAAATGGTGTTCTTGTGAACCACCCTACACACTGGCTTCTTAGCATCTAAGGACTTTACACACTGGGTTTTTCCAGATCTGTATCCGAAAAACGTCAGGCACTCTGACCTTGCTCACTCAGTCTGGTGTGTTTTTATTTGCCTTCACAAATTTGTAGAATGTGGCAAATTGTTTTGCACTGCGAGCCTGTGTCTGTCACTCCCTTAAAACCCCACTGGATCCATCCTGATAGAGATCTTCATACAGCATCTGCTCATGCATCATAGTGCTGAGCCAAGTTGGAGAAATGGAAAGCACTTTTTAGTTCCTCCTCTGTTCTGACCTTTGAGTAGGTTACAAACCTATGCCTTTACCTCTCATATAAATAGCTGATATCCACATAATACACGGGCAAACTACAGTGTTGAAAGTGAGGTGTCGGTGTGAGACAGGGACATAAAATCGAACCTGTTCTGAAAAAAAATGTGACGGACAAAAATGTTGGCGTCAGTGTGCAAACATGATTAGAACAACATGAGCTGGATTTTCTTTTTTTAAAGTGCAAAAACTTCCTTAGAGCCATGAAGCTCTCCTGTTCTCATCTTCATCTCACCAGGTCCTGGTTGCAGCTGGTTTCAGACATGGATTTTGAGCCACGAGTCACTTGGAAGTTGCTGCAACTTTCAGCCTGATTGCGTCCTGTTTTGTCATACAGCTGCTTCTGACTGCTCTGGTGGATTTCGGGCAGGTTTGACGTTTTGGTCGTACGACTGCACACACTCCCACAGCGGGAGCAGAGACGTGCAGAATCTCCAACTTGTATAATAGAATAAAATAAATAAGCCTCAGGCCTATAACAACATAATAGCCTTTAACAGGCCTACCTGCAAACCTCCAGATCATTTCTGTTATAATTTAGCTGCTAGTTGTGTTTGCTAGAGATGCTGTTTATGTTTTTGAGAGAGAGAGGGATGACAGGAGCGGTTTTGAGGCTGTTTGTTGCTGTTTGAAGCATGAAAAAATCTCAGTTTTTTGACACTTTTTTAAAAGAAACTCCACTGACTAAACTTCACTCACACAGTGTGAGCACCCAGGCTGTAGCTGACCATTGGACCATACGGTGTAAACACATAAATTGTGTACATTGGTCATGTGTCATAAATGATTCTGTCACACAGTGTGAGCTGACACACTGATACTCATCCCTAGTTCTGAGTATGTCATGGGGTCTATTCCAAGTTTTATGTACCTGGAAGGCCTCCATGTGGAGGCATCCTGATCATGCAGCAGCTGTACTCTGAGCTCCTCCTTGATGTTCTCACTCCTCACTCTTTCTCTAAGGCTGAGCCCTGCCACTCTTTGGAGGATATTAATTGTCACAGGACAATGCATTTATTAAAGGTTACATATTTTACCCCTTTAAGACAAGTTTATATTGGTCTTAGAGGTCCCTAAAACATGCCTGTGAAGTTTGTTGCTGACAAAACACTCCAGTATTGGATTTTTGCATGTCTAAAAACACTCAGTTTCAGTGCTGCTCGGAACGAGCTGTTTCTGTGACTGCGACTTTAAATGTTACTGAACTGTCTGACTCCACCCCTTCCAGGAAATGGAGGTGGCTTAATGGATGTGGATCTCCTTATCCGATCAGGAGAGGAGGGCAGAACTTTCTTCCAGGCTGGGAGGGCCAACTGAGCCTGGGGGCGGGACTAACTTTCCACATGACATCAAGAGGGGAAAATCTGAGAATGGCCTGTTTCAGCACACATTTTCTGAATGGTGGAGAAAGAAAGGGGGGGAGGGAATGTATTTTTCTGATTCTTGGGAGGACTGTAGACAGGTCAGGAGTACATATTTTTGTTAGAAAAGCCTGAAAAAGTGATTTTTGCATTCTAATAACCAATTAGAATGTAGTCAGTTGTTGTAAAAGACTGGTTTGACATGTCGTCTAACATTGTGAGGATAAAGGTGAGCATCACTTTAAAGTTAAGTGCACTGAACTACAGAAACACATGATTGGATTTTGGCTCCCCTTGTCAGACGTAGCTCATCTTTCCGCTGGATGACCTGCAGCCCTAGTGTTCTTCTACTCATCTCTGTTCTTCGGTTGGGTAATTATAAAACTAAAATAAAAATGATTGGAGTTACTGTAGTGCAGAAGTCCACCAGAAGCTCCCAGCATTGTGCTCAACCAGCCTTCTTTGCCCCCTCAGTGTGAAGCAGATGTGTCTTTTTGTGGGCGTTCTTTGATGCAGACTGTATGTATCTGCAGCCACCACTAAACTTTCTTGCGTTGAACTCTCTTGATCATAATAAAAAAGGCCCTTCTGCAAAACAAATACTCTCCACATAAGCTCTATTTCCTGCACCTTTTGCTCCAAACAACTTTGTGAAACTCAGCGGGCTGAAATGTTGCAAAATCCTCAGTAAAAAGTCTGGAATCCAAACTTTGCATGTGCAAATGTTCTCGCTGATAATCACATGTTTTGACATGAACTGTTCCAGTTTGAACCTTTCTGTGTGCTGCACAGTTCCTTGCCAGGTCTCCTTAAAAAGATATTTCCAACCTCAATCTGATTAAATAATAATAATTAAAAAAAGAAATGGGCTGTGAATTTCTGAAGAACACAGCTGAGATTTCAAATTTGAATGCTGAGGAATGCTTCTTAAACCTGCATAATATAAACATATGTCAATTTGAATTGCGTAATTTACAAGATCTTTTACTCTGACATGATTCTTTGAACCCCCACTTCAACCCTTCCTGTTTTATGATTCATCCGCCGTGTTTTCTCAGGGTAATTCTCACAGATTGCTTTTCTGATTTGATTAAAAACTGTCGTGTCTGAGGTAGCATCTAGACATATGTTCTGTATGAGGGTGCAGGAATACAGAGCGAGATTGTTTAGAGATTTCTGTTACATATGGTAGATTTAGAGTTTCACTGCCACAGCTGCTAGGGTATATTGTTTTATGAGCATATCACTGAGTCATTTCAAGTAGCTTTGCATGCTTTTCTAAGCTCAGAAACTTTGAATTCACTGGAAGAGACTTTTGACTCTTGCGTGGTGAACAAAGAGCATGAAGCTTTTCCATACGCTGAAGAGGAAACAGCACTGATCAACAAGATTTTCCATGTTGAAACAACTGCCTTATCCTCCTAAGAGCCTGCATACACATATGATGACATTGCATTTAGAGACAGTTATTGAAATTGAAATGTCTATTGAAGTTGAAGAGATGTGATTTAAATGCCGTTAAATTTTGTTATTATATTTTGGGGAATTTGAAAAGTTTTTCATGGAAATTTAGTAAATAAGATGCATATTTTTGAGAGTTGCACTGGAAACTTGCAACTGTTTGTTGTTTTTTTTGGGAATTAGATTGGAAATTTGGGGTTGGGGGTTGTCCATTGCAAGTGTTTGGATGTTTCATTTTCATGGATTTTGGAAGATGTATTTGTATCAATTTTTTTCTTCTTCTTTTTTTTTTTTTTTTTAATTATCTTGAAAATTTAGGGTGGATTATCTTGATTTTCTTCTCAGAAATTTGCCCGAGATTTTTGTGGGGCATGTTTATTGGAATGTTAAGGCTTTATGATAAAGTTTTACAGATAAATTTGAGGACTATAAATACATTTTGGGGTAATTTTTAAGAGGGACCTGGATGCAGCTGAGAACCTCTACTTCACACCAGAAGTCGGACAAGCGCCGCCATATCTCGTCTTCTAATACCAGAAGTCATTTGAACTCAACGGCTTCGTTCATCGCCGCCATATTAATAGAGGCAAGTTCGTCACATAAGAAAATATAAGTAGACGAAAAATATGTGACTTTTTACTCATCAAATTCAAGTATCACTTTGCACAGACATCATATGCGATAGGAGTTTGGCTGGCTATAGGCTGACATTGCCGCCATGTTGCCAGAAGGTCTGCTACATCATTCACTACCGTAGACAAGGACTGTGCAAGTTTCAAGAATTAAAAGCTGGATTTTAACAAAGCATTAAAAAATGATGCATATATAGATAATGACTGATAGTGAAATATAAGTATATATTAAAAAGTCTTAAATTGACGGTCCATTTTGGCAGCAGTGGTCCGGCACAATAAATGCTTGAGTACTTTGTATACACATGAAAAAGGCCATGAAAAATATCTATACATATAAAATTATTTTATTTTAAATCATGGAGTACATCTTGTCATTTAACTGAGAAAATACAAGAAAGCAGATTCTGCTTTTATGTTTCACTGTCAGTTATTATTTTTGTTATGGATCATCTATTAATGATTCATTAAAATCCACGTTCGAGCTTTTTTATTCCAAAAACATGCACAATTCTTGTCTACTGTATTGAATGACGTAGTGACTTGCCTCTGGCAACATGGCGGCGACGCCGACGTCTGGCCAGCCAGTCTCCCGTCCCATATTCTGTCTGTGCTCAGCGATACGTGAATTTGGATCATAAATCGATTCATTAAAATAAATGTAATGCTATTGTTGTGCTTATTAACCCGAAGATGCACAAATTTTACTTGTATTTCCTTACTTGGCAGACTTGCCTCTATTAACATGGTGGCGACACACAAAGAAAACAACAAAGAAGACGTTCAGTTCAAGCGACTTCCGGTATTAGGAGACAAGATATGGCAGCGATTTTCCAATTTCCAGGCATCCGGGTACTATTTTTATGGTATGCTTTACAAATATGTTGAAGAAATTTCACAAAAAATTTGGTAATTTCCAAGAAATTCCTGTTCAAAGATGAGGCTGGTGTCAGGCTTTACATGTCACAAAGAAGTGGGAGAAACTAAAAATGCTTTCTAAACAAAGGCTCAGGTCTCAGGAGGTTATGATAGGTATTATGAGATATTATGAGAGTGTATTTGGGAAGAAACTGCTACTCTGTCTTCTCCTTTAAGGGTTTTGACTTCAGTGTAAATCAGCAGCTGTAGTGTTTTTTACAGCTCACACATTCAGTCCATTAAATGCATAAACACAAAATCTGCCTGGATGGATAACGGCAGCAACTTACCATGATTTTAATGCTCTCTGACAGTTCACACACCCACACTTTACTCATACTGTACGTCTGCAGAAATAGTCAGGAGTGAAATCCAAGGCCAGTTGGGAGCTCAGCTCTAATTTTACTACTTCTTTAGCAGCCAAATTGGCATCACTAATTTACTACCATTGTGGCGGTGGCTTCATATTCCTACATTACCGCTGATTTGCAAAAATGCTGTTAAATTCAGAGTAAATGGTGCATGTGTGGAAGTCTTTTGTTTCCCAGGGAATGGCAACAAATCCTGCCTCTCCACAAACGTTTAAATCTTTCTGCACACATTGCACATGAATAAAAAATGATCAAACTAAAGACGTGCATGCTGAATTTTAATCACAGCTGCAGTTACGACTTGTGCAGAGAGAGAAAATGTCTTTATCATTCCTCTAAATGAAGAAAATGTAAAAAACGTGTTCCCTCATTAGCAAAAGCAACATGTTGACTTTGGTTCCAGGCTAAATTGGCTTCATTGAGAGCTATTCTTTGTAGCTGTGGGCTAGTGTTAGCAGCTATACTCGCCCACAGCTACACAACCCTCTGCCAACTGGACTCTTCTGTCTCTCTGGGAACATGCAGTCTGACTGTGGATGGTTATTTCAGGATCCAGCCCGGGGCTATACTTTGTTAAATATCTTGCTCTGCCCTTTTAGCCACAACGGGACCGGAAGCTTTGACCCTGCTGTGTTTGGTGTCTCGCTTTTGAGTTTGGAACTGCTATCCTGGGCAGCTCTCTATAGGACAGCAGCACTGGGACTTATTTGGACTGAATGCCAGCTGATGTTATGCTAAAGCATCCAAGCAGCACCAGAAAGTCATGGATGCATGCAAAAAGCCTTTCCTATATAATTTCACATTTCTGATGATAAAGAATATGTTCCTATCAGAGTCAAGCTCTGTTTGAAGAGTTACAACATTTAGAGCTCAAGTTTGGATGAATTTGGTTAAAGATCCAAAGGAAAAATCATTCAATCCCCATTAATTTCCAGTGAAAATAAGGTTGACAGTTTATGGTTATATGTTACCTAAATTAAGATGTTGGCCCCTGCTGTGATTGAGTTTGACACCTCTGCCCTAGGCAGACATCGATCCATAACCTTTATTCTGCAGGAATATAAGTAAATTCTGATTTTTTTTCTTGAGATTATCACTTATTTATCCTGTTATCTTGGATGGAAATATTTTTAAGAAAGTCAGTTTTCATATAAAAATGTGTAAATGTATTGCCACCTTTAAAAAAAAGAATAAAAAAATGTGTTATAATGGTAAAACATAGTGAAATGAAATGTTTGCACGCATGTCCTCCCAAAGTGTTAAACAGTCTCTTTGTTCAGCTGTTTGTTGTTTTCCTTCCAAGGTCCAAATTTCCACATTTTTGTAGAATTAATTTAATAAAAATCAGACATTTTGGGCCCTACTTCACATCACAGTAGGTAGCTGGACCAGTTGAGAACCACTGAGCTGGAACATAGTCGTATTTATAGAAGTGAATTAGTTCCCTTGTAAAAATACTGTTATTTGCACCTAATGTTACAGTGTCTGTTCTGCTGCAGGCCGGCTGTCAAACGGAACATATTACTTCCCGGATGCTAGTGCTAAATGAATAAGCTTGTCCAATTCCTCCCAGTAATATGCTATCTACACTGTCTGTGTAGGCTCTATTAGGTCATAGTTCTCTAAATCTTCAACAAAAGGCCAACCGTAATCTTAATCAAGTCCCGCAGCCCTTTTGATGAAGATTTGGAGATGTTATCTGCACATTCAAACATGGCTGTACATTGGTCTGTTCTTCCAGGAAAGGGCTGATAATGTCTCCTATAATTTGCCAAAAGACATGGAAAGAAGGCAGAAGTGGATCATAGTCATGTAAAAAGGGAAGATTTGGCAGCTGTCAGAGTACATACAACTGTGTAGTGCACATTTTCTTACAGGAACAGTGTGTGAAGTTTGAAACGTCATAATCATTTTATGAAGCTTGGATAGCTTGGATGTATATGACACTGCAGTGGCTGTTTGCTGATAGCAGAGGCACCAAATGGGCTGAAGTGGTGGTCATACTTCTGGGTCAAATCTACATGCTTGGTGTATCCACACCGCTCCACGATTCTCTGCCAAAACGCTACTTAGCCTTGCAATTTTTATGCCAGATTCAAATCCCCCCGCCACACTTCCTGCTTGTTTGTGCGCAGGAAGCCACGGCGTTCAGTATTAACCAGGCTTAATGCTAATGCTATCACAGCTGTGTAGGCATCTTGGTGTGGACAAGATCCCTGTCTGTGGATGCAGAGATGCTTCTCTCAGTTCCGTTTTGGAGCACCCTTGCTGAAATGCATGGTAGCCCGATGTTAACACTTCCTCCATCCCCTGTAGTGTAGGATGTCATAGTGGTCACAAGTCTGCAGGAAGCCAGTAAGGTTGCATGGTGATTAATTTGTTTATTGTTCGTTTATGATGCAAAACAGCGAGAAAGTAAAACGCACAATATTTCATTTTCCTGATATGGTGAAGAAGAAGTAAAATGATAGAAATGTTGCTGAAAACTTGCTTAATTTCCATCTGCCTGCAGGATAGTAAATGAGAATAGACCAAGTGTGCAGCATTGAGTATTGATAGTCTGATAGTTAGTAAAGGGGATATTCTTGCATTGGAAACCCTGACTGCTCTGAATCATTGTGTAACCTTGCTCTCACTGCTGAGTGTCTGCTAGGAGCTCTTCCAAGGCTCTACTTGAAATACCTCAAAGAGTGTGTGATGAGGCACTCTGTTCATCCAGCCGACACTCAGTAACACTTTTTTATCCTGTCAACTCTTGAGATGAATGATGGAGCAGTGCCCTCGCTGTGGGAGGAAACTACTTAAATAACAGTGTTATGTAAGAGCTTCCTCACAGTGTCACATCTCATTTGTCCGCTCTTATTTACATTTGTCTCTCTGGTATTGATGTCTTTAAAAGGTCACAGCTAACTGATTAACAAGTGAACCGTGTCAACGAACAATGGGAATACACGCTCTGTGGCGGCAGTCGTTATTAGTCTAGGTTCCTCAGAGGAGATTCTTGAATATTTTGGGAAATTAAAGCATATTTTAATCAGCAGAACCAAAAGTAGCTTGTGCAAACACAACAGTCCTGCAAAAGCAGACACTGAAACTCTTTCTATGTTGCTTATATTTGACTGGAAATGTCCAAAACTTTCCTGGAAAAAAGTCACTAATTAATATGTTCATTAATAAGTTGTTCACTTTCATTAGATGCATTCAACTTCTCCCTCTGTAATTAGTTGCTTGAAAACTAATGTTTATTCACAACCTCTTAAATTCACTTGTATGTCCTTTTTCAGAGCTGAGCACAAACCAGTTCTAAAATATCTCATTCTGAATAGAGAAAATCAACTAAGACATTCATGCACAGGTTTTAACCCTTTAAAACCTGCAGGAGCGCTGGCACTCCCACTGCATTTCTATTTTTATCCACGGGTAAAATTGCAACCAAATGAGACTGAGCATTAATTCTTTTTGCATATAAAACCAGAGGAGTAACACTATCGTATCACATTCTGCATCCCAGAGTTCTGCTTCTTTCCATAAATATCCTTCATTTTATTGCAGAAATGGAGTAATACTGTAAATTGTTTATTTTTATAAACATGCTGTCTTTTTGCAAATTGCGCACAATTTCATTTTACTTTTGTGTTTGCCTTCTAAGATAGATCATAAAGGGTTAAGGAGTCACTTAACCTTCAGACCACTTTTTCTTCCAGATGAGACATTAGCTGTGTTTCCATTACCCTTAGAAATGCCCAAAATCTAAATAGCACAATAAAAAACTGGTTATGGAAAATCCTGAATTTTTGATAAACCTCTCAAATATCACTGAAAAGTTTTTACACTCTCATGAGGAGGTTTTTCAGATGTTTTGATATAGAAATATATCACAAAACACTTTTTTCCGCATTTACAAGTAACAGGATGTGACCTATGGTGCCACATGTCCACTTCACTCCAAGACAACATGGTGCGGTACTTAGAGGACATGAGAGTTTTCTTAACATCATACTTACACCCTTATATGCGGCTTTTGCCAAACATACGGACCTTACCTCTGAGCTATCATTGTCTTTGTCTTTTGTTCAAAATTATCAAGGCAACTGCTGTAGATGTAACCATAACCTTAATGACATGCAACAGGTTTTGAGCGTCCATCTTCCTTGCAGTGGATTCATATGAGATGAGATTTTATAAGAATTGCGAGGCTCAAGCCCAAAACTCCCTTCAATGGAAACACATTCGAAGTGCAATTGTACTTTTTTGAAATTTAGGAAATGTCTCTTCTATTTTGCAAAAGACTGTAATGGAAATGCAGATATTATTGATTGGTTGAATTGTGGTCAAAGATAATTTGATTTTATTTGATTCGATTTGAGGAAGATGATTCAATTAAATTAGATTCAATGTGAGACGATTCAATTCCATGCGATTTAATTCAGTTTGATTTTATTTGTTTTGAAAAAATGAAATGAAACTCGACAAAGCAAGACAATTTCCAGTTTAATTATATCTCAGATTGATTTCATTTGTTTGAGAAGAGACGGGACGGGTCAATTCGATTTAAGTTAAGGTGATTGAATTCGGTTTGCCTTAGATTGATCTGATTTGTTTCTAGATGAGATGAGACAAGACAACTGGATTTGTTTTGATCAATTCCCATTTGTTTTACATTGATTCAATTCAATTGAAATTGATTTGATTTGATTCAAAGCAAGAAAATTTGATTGAACTACATTTAAGGTGAGTCGATTTAATTTGATTGGAACTGGTTTGATTTGATTTTTTTTGACGAAACAAGACAAAGCAGGAAGGTTGAATTGAATTTCATTTGAGGTGATTTGATGCAAAATGATAAGATTCTGTTTTTCAAGATGAGATGAGGTGTGACAAATCTGATAAGATCAGCAGATGGTTCAATTCCATTCAAGGAGAGGCAAGTTAAAATGATTTCATTCAATTTTATTTGATTTGTTCTAAGATGAGACGAAGCAATTTTATTCGATTCATACTGAGAAGACACGATACGATACTCTTCCCATTTGGTAAATTTGTCTTGGCCTCCAAGTGCTGCACACGTACAGCTGCTGCCACGGTTATAAATTAGAACAGTAACACACATTCCACATGTTCATCAACATACATGTGCACCAACCACCATGCATACCAAATGACATTTCCACATACTGATATTGTGATCAGATCATCTAATATCTGACTGAACAGTTAACAAATGCCTTTTATTCCATCTTAAATCAACAGTTCCATGAGCTCACTAACATTCCACATGATGACACCAACGCTGGATTTATGTGTCTGTGTGTGCCGTGCACGTGTGTGTGTAGCTTCTGCGCCCACTCGGTGCAGCGGTGAGTTAGCTAAAGTCAACCAATTAAGCAGACTTCCATATGTGGTGAAACACTCCAGCCTACACACACTCTCACATGCACACACACACACGGACAGACACAGCCACTTTGAGCCTTTTTCCCCTTTTTAATTACACTCTCACAGACAGGTTTATTTAATTTATGCATTTCATTTGAATATGTGGAGCAGCAGAGTGGATATGACCGAACTGTAGTCTCAGGGTATAATTACATTTTCTCTGGTGGATGCTGACAGAGAGGGAGTGAGCTGACTACAACAGACAGTGGGGTAAAATCAACGTACAACTTGTCTTCTTCTCTCTTTTTACTCTGCATGCATCCCCGTTAGATGTGCACAAACTTAGTACCATGACAGCCATGACTTTCTGGTTTTAGCTGTGCTGCACAGTAGATCCTTTCTTCTCTCGCCCGTCCTGTGCATTTGCATGTGTGTGTGTTGCTTCTCATAGCTTGGCACACCAATTTGTTTCCATTCCCTGACACTCAGCAGGCTGCTAATTGCCTTTAAACTTTGATGTCTTGAGGGATTTCTGCAGCATTGTATGGTTCTGTTGTAACACCTTCAAACAAATCAAATCCAAAACAAATCCTGATCATGAGATTTGAATAAAAACTCCTCAGAGAAAAGTGTTTGTTCTGCAGTGAAATGAGGAAATAAAAGATGCAAACATCTAGAGAGTAAAACAGGCAGATATGCAAGGCGTATCAAGTCATCTTTTTATATCGGAGGACGTGAAGCTAGTTTGATAGCTCAGGTGTTGTCAGGTAGGCTGAGTGTTAGGCCTGAATATGCTAAATATTAGCATAGTAATAAGCATTGTCCACTTATGAGACAGGTGGTGGCAGTTCATGGTCTGCAAGGTCCAGCGGAGGAACTGCATCCAGTAGGCACCCAGTAAGTGGCTGAATGTAAAATATTAACCTTTCAAAGCAGATAGATTGTCCAGATTCCATGTCTGTCATCAGGCAAGTCCATCTTGAGCTCCAAGATTTTGAGCTCCAGAGCTCCAATCGGAATCATTTGTGCCCTGACTGAGAATGAACCTGACCAATCAGCATCATTTGAGGAGAGTGGGGCTGTATCTTTGGGCGTGGTTTAGTTATGCGGGATGCTGGTAAAAATGACTGCTGCAGGTGTTATTAGCTCAGATGTAGCTATAGGCTACTGTAGTGACTGTTTTATAAAGTAGGAGCCCACAGGTTTTATATACTACATGTCTTAATATGAAATAAGTTTGTTGGTTTTAAAAACCTCTTTTATTATTGTTTAGCTCTTTCTTGTGTTCCCTGTTAAACTGTCTTAAAAGAGAAAGGAAAATTAGAGCATAATTTGCATAAATATCTGCACATGCAATTTGAAAAAAAAAATTTTTGGAGCTTGGGATGCACGGTCACTCAGGGGTTAGCGCTTGCGCCTTACAGCAAGAAAGTCCCTGGTTTGCTTCCCGATCAGGGTCTTTCTGTTTGCATGCGTGGGTTCTCCCCAGGTACTCTGGCTTCCTCCCACCACCGAAGACATGCTCGTTAGGTTAACTGGTGACCCTAAATTGGCTCTAGGTGTGAGTGTGAGTGTGTGTGTGTGTGTGTGTGTGCCTGGTTGTCTGTCTCTATATGTCAGCCCTGCGATTGTCAGGCGACCAATCCAGGGTGTACCCTGCCTCTCGCCTAGTGACAGCTGGGATAGGCTCCAGTCCCCCCTCGGACACCCAGTGGGATAAGTGGTATTGAAAATGGATGGATGGATTTTTGGGTCTTTTTTCCTTCACTTACAGTATCTGATAGAAGAGCTGGAGAGAGACAGGAAATACCGGGGGAATAAGGGAAGACACACCAAACAGCGCTTGGACAGGGAATCTTTCCTGCAACCAGTGCGTCGAGGACTCCAGCCTCTGTATTTAGGCACCTGCTCCACCAACTGAGCTAACCTGGTGCCCTGCACATGCTATTTTAATCATTTAAACATCATGCCACTTTTATTTATTTACAAGAGTCATTTTTGCTCTTTTATGTTAGTTAAGGACAGCCCATCCATCCATCCATGACAGCTGGAGCCAATCTCAGCTGTCATTTGGCGAGGGGCAGGCTACCCCCTGGTCTGGTCACTCATCAGTCTTATGGCTTTGTTGGCCATTATTAAAAGACAGGACAGTGAATACAGTCAGACACTAGGGAGAGAAGAGAGTGGGGAATGACATTCTTCAGGACCTGTGTACGCAGGTGGAATTTTTTAGCACTGGCAGAGCTCAAAACTTCATTTTCAGAGTGCCTCTTACCGTCCTCCATTACCACTAGGTTACAAAAGACAAGTAGAAGACTGTCCTTGGTAGAATCTGTAACATCATTTAAAAAAAATCTGTGCTTCATATTTCCATATTTCAAGGATATATCACGAAGAAAGTGCAACGACATTGTAAAAGAACCCTGCCCTGACATGGGCAGCAGCTGTAGTGTTGGAAATTTCCGTCTAAAAAAGACAAGTCTTATTTGTTTCTCTTCCCCCATTACCAGACCGCCTGCTGCTTTTTGATTGGCCGATGAAGGACAAGTGACTATGATTAGTGCAGTGCTGTTCCAAAAGCTGAACTGTTAATTTAACAAAGACAACAATGAACACAGCAACAAAAACATCCGCTCCAAGGACCCTAGCGTCTCAGCCAGGTATGTCCAAACTTTTTCCACTGAGGGCCACATACTTAAATATCTGACAATGTTGGGGCCACTTTTAAACCTCAAAGTCAGGTATGAGAAAGTTTGTTTAACCAGTATACAGTAATGTAGGGTAAGACATGCTGCGTGATTAAGTATTCATAACGGCTGGTTCATTCAGGACGCAGCAAAAACCCAGAGCAGAGCAGGCATCAGTGACAACGATAGACACTGATCAAGTCAGAAGCAGTGTAAAGGAGGAGCTGGGGTGGAGGAGGATTGCAAGAGCAGCTTGCAGAGAGAGCAACAGAGCGTTGCCAGGCAAGAGCAGTTTAGATAACCCCCAATTTCCATATACAGCGTGTGCGCCACGCACCGAAGCGCTGCAGGTTTGCTCCGACCGAAAGGCGAGCGACCTTGCCCATTGGAAGCAAGTCTAGAGTGCTGCGCTGCGGCACACAAGCCCTGATCAGCAGGAAGAGATCACGGGAGAACTGTGAGTTCACGCAGGAATAGCATGTCAACAGCAGACTATTTTACTTGAGGGCTTAATTTATCATCCTTTCCGGTATAAGTCCATGATATTATTGCTTCCTCCATTGAGTAAGTACATTAGGAAGTTAAAAGGTTAATGTTTGATTAAAGGATCTGTGGTTTTATGCAAAATTCTTTGGCTAAATATCCCCAAATGTGAACTTTTCCTCGTCAATGGCGCCACTGTAGCTCTATGACCCACTGACCTCTCGGTGACCCTTTGCTCTCACTGCAGAATGAGGCGTAATGTTGATATAGTGATGACTTATGATCGGGAGTCCGTGCATTGTGTTTTATTTTGAAAGAACCGGATGTTCTATGCTTGTGACTTCCATGGTTGGTGCTTTCTGAATAACAGTGAATTTATGAGGTTTGGCAGTGGCCGGCGCTGAAATAGACCTGCAGCGTATCTGAAACGAAGCGGAGCAAAGTACTGCTCTAGGCACGCGCCGCTGCCAGTCTAGAGCGCCCACTATGGAAATGCTCTGATAGACTAGAGAGGGAGCAAGGTGTTCCGCAGTACGATTCGCCGGCATTGCGCGGCGCGCACACTGTATATGGAAATTAGGGGTAAGGCAGCATGACAGCAATTAGCTGCTAATCAGCTAGCTGTCAGTCAATGAGGGCTTTGGTGATGACGGCGGTGCTGGACTTGCCTAAACTAACGCTATATGCTCGATTTAATGGCTGACAAGGCAAGAAGACATTTCCAGGTTTTTGGGGAGGCCCTAACTACCACTGGCTCCGCCCCTGGAATATTATTATGTGTGCTATTTGTTTCCATAACCCATCAGGGTGTTTGAAAACAAGATGTTATTATTTTGGTTGTCAGCATGTTTACCATGTAGTGTCATCTCAATTGAGTCAGACAAAAACACATCAATAAATTCTTCTTGTCAAAATGTTTGTTTACAGAATTAGCATCGCAGCGTCAGCTTGAGCTGAAACTGACTGAAAGTCTTAAAAATACAATACAGTCAAGCAAAAACTTCATGTGCTTTTTAAAATGTCGGCCATATTTCATGTAATTTCTAGAATTTTCTGTGGGCCATCAAAATTAGACCACGGGCTGCATTTAGTTCAGACACCCCTGGTCTAGGCCATGCAGACATAAACCCTAGGCTGCTAGTGCTCCAAGCATAGGCTTGAAATGTGAATACGAATGTTTTCATTGTCTTTAAATTCCTAACAACTTAAACCAGTTATAAATATACAAAACAAAGAGTGATTAATATGTTTTTGTCAATGGGCGTGTCTTGATTATAGTGTAGTTGTAGTATTTCTAAAATAGTTTTAGAGTAGGGCCTTGACTTGGCTGAAACTTTGAAGTGAAAGGTGATGACAAGAAGGGACTTTTCTGGGAAAACAAGCATGTTGCAGAAATTTTAAAACAATAGTTAACTAGATTGCTAGGTTTTTGCTGTGTAATTTAATTGTGCATTGCATAATAAAAGCAAAGCTTTCCATTTATTTCTCTTTTATAGTAATTATTTTTTCTCTGCAAAGTTCACTTAAGTCATTAAAAATGCCAAAGACTTAAAAATACAGCAAACAAATTCAAAGGTTGGAGGCACTTTAGTTGAATAAAATGAAAAAAATCACAAAGTGGTGTCAGGCAGCGATGAATAATACGGTTCTCATGCTGTGATTGCCACTCACCACAGCAGCTTTTAGTTGTACAGAAGCACTGGAGATATTCCTAGAACTAACATCATAATAAGCAAAAACAGCAGTGTAGACAATGACGGATTCATTTCCACAAAGAACAAAGGAGTAAAATAAACACTGACATATTTCTTGTGGCAGCCCCATCAGACAGCATCATCCCTGATGCCCTGTTTTTAGAAAGTCTTGATGTTAGCGCTGGATAAACTCTCCTACTCTCAGAGGAGATGGTTGTCTGACTTTACTTAATATGTTAGAGAAAAGCAAACACTCTGAATGAGTCACACCGCTGTGTTTCACTTCCTGAACGGCTGCAGCTGCCTTAGGTGTGCTTTTAAATGTTTGTTTCCACGCTTTCAGTCATAAATCCCCCGTTTTCTCACCCTGAAACCTATCTCACCTCCCCCGGGCTAATTGCCCTGGAGAGTTACAGCTCACCATAAAACTGCTCAGTGCTGCATCCAGACGTCTCATTTCATTCTGCTTGTTTACCACACAAATCTAAATGAACCTTTTAGGTTTAAAATGAGACTTTTCAGCCACCTTTTTAAGTCGGTGTGTTGTGTGCCCGATGCCTCAATCAGAGCCTAACATCCACAGCTTATAATGACGATTGATCATGCAAATCAAACTGATTAACTTTGCTGTAATGCGCTGTGATTTGCAGACATGCTATATGTTTTACCTTCACATCCATCATGTATAGTGCTAAATTTAAAAGTGACTTTTTAAAGCCATCCTGATTTTCAATTAACACTTCAGGAGCTGTTGATTGCAGCTTTAGAGCTTTTCATGACTTTAACTTCTAATTTCTGTCAGTGAAACTCCAAATGTGATGCTGTTTACAGCCTGAAAATGTATTTTTTTAAGTTTGACCTTCTGCATATCTGACAACATTCCCCATCATATGAAAGCTGATGTTTTCTTTATTTTGATCACTTTTTGATGTTCCCCTGGAAACAGCACACTGAAGAGGAATGGATTCCAAGCAGCAGCAGCTTTTTTTCTGTTAAAAGCATCCAATAATTAGTCAGGTTTTTTTTTCTCAGAAAAAAGGACTAATTAGATATTCCATTTTAGTGAAATTTAAAGATGCTGCCATGTGGCTTGAAGAGAAAATGAAACAGGTGATTGTTTCCAGAAAAGCTTTTCCAGCTCGTGTTTTGCATGCTTGGTACTGAAAGATGTTCATATATTTTGACCATCAAGGTCTTACAACTATGTCTGAGGTCATTTTTGGTGTTTTTGTGCTCTGTTAGGTGTTGTTTTTTTTTCTTTATTTCATGGCACTAACATCCACTCATCAGTCACAGTTATTTTTAGTTACAGCATGAAACAGGAATGCCTGATATCACAGTAAATATGATTTTGTTACGTCCAGCTTAGGGATACTAGACGCCACATATAAGTGACTACTCCTTTCTTATTCCAAGATGACCCAGCAGCACAAAAGGAACAGGAAACAAGATTGCAGTCCATAAAGTCAACTTTATTTGTTTCTTTTTTTCTTTCCAAATGCAACAAAGCTACCTCAGGGAGAGATAGCTAACATAATAAACAAAACACTCTTATAAATCAAATAGCGTACCTGCATTTAAACAATGAAAAATATACAAATCTAATCTGGTTACCTAAACGAAAAACAGGAGAAAACTATCACCCCAGCTATTCTCCCCTACTTACCCGGCCTGCTTTTACTTTTAACTTTTAGTTTTCACCAAAATATCAAAATCACAATTTACAATTCTCAGTCGAGCTATCACGATAAATGAGCTGCTCTGTGGAGAATGTTGGTAGTAAGGAAGGCTCCTGCAGTCTCCTTTTGAAAGAGCAGCCATCAGCTCCCAGCTAATCACAAGCCATGACGCCACATCACTCCTCTAGTCAGCGGCTAGTGTGCTCCTTCAGCTCCCGTCCAGTCAGGAACCATCATACCTGCAGCGCCGCGTAAAGTGGAGGAGCACAGAAAGAGAGGGAGGAGGGAAAAAATAACTGCGCTCCTCTACAAAATACAATTAATACGCTGAATAAACAATACAATAAATATGACACAGTCATAACAGTCCAGAGAGAGAGGTGATTAAAATGCTGATTGCATCAAATTTTGGCCCTGCCATTTGAATGTCACAGTAGAAATCAAGACTCAACAAACTGAGGCAACATTTATTCAGTCTTCTATTGTGCAAACTGTAGTCTCAGTTTGCTGTTCTTACCTGACAGAAGTGACACCAGGTGTGGTCTTTTGCTGCTGTACCGGCTAGCCCTTCTGCATGCCTCGGCTACAACCAGAGTCTATCAGCTCAAACCCGTCCCCTTTGTTTGACTGGACATTTTCTTTGTTTCTTAGCATTCTCTGTAAATCCTTGAGATGGTGTGAAAATCCCAGTAGAAGCAGAAGTTTGAGGAATACTTAGAGTAGCCCAGCAGCAACAACTATGGCACAGTCAAAGTCTCGGCAATCTTTGATTTTCAACCTCAAAAGTTAGTCGTGGTGCTGCTTCCTGTCGCTCACAAATGCCAAATTCATTCAACCTTTAATTGATCTTGAAAATTCCTTCACGATTATGAAGGCACAATTAAAAACAATCACGTTCAAATGCAGAATAGTTCTAGTTTTAAACTGACCAACAGGAACATGTTTCTGCAGTTTTAATGATCATTGCAATGTGCTCCATGTGAACGTGAACCTGACAGACTCTAACAGCTAGTCTGTTACTCCCAAGTTTGATTATGCATGAGCACTGTACTAAAACTCTTCACAAATTTGTACTGTTGTTTCTTCTTAGTAACACCTCGGCACACCTCTTGATGTCAGGACGGATTAGGTAGCATTTCATATCAAGGTGTGCATAAGATGAGGCATCTCAGGGTGTAGAGATCACACCTTGAATTGGTAGTCTGAATAGGGCTGCTGGAAAGCTCCACACTGAGTTTAAGTCCAAGACTTGAATTTGTAAAGGCGTGTAATTTTACCGTGATCCTGTGTAAACGATGCCAGCAGGTTTTACTTATGCAGAAGTTCATATAACTGCTAATATATAATGTTTACTTTTGCAAATAGGCATTCATAATTCTTGGAAGTGAGTCAGCTTTTGTTTTGTCTTGGCACTTCTGAGTTTGTTACAGAAGAATAAATACAATTGTAGCCAGCATGTGTGTTCACTACTGACTCATTCTGTCCAAATAAATAGGATTTAATGTGAACATGGCTCCTGAAAACACATCTGATGAGCCGGGTGTTTGAGAGAAATCCTGCATTCATTTGCATTTCTTTCTGTGTGGATGCATTATGCAGCAATACCATGCAAGTTAGTGCATGAGCCAAGTCACGCGCTCAAATGCTCTGCTTCTCTTCGGGCATCAGACGTTCTTGTCGGGCTACAAGTTTCTCACATGACACAGGCGAAAGAAACAGGCCTGTAGACGTGTTTGGAAAACATGAACCGCTGCCCAGCGCTGAGAGTTTCTGCTGCGTCCTCACTCGCCAGAAGTCGCAATCGCTTTTAATGAGTCCGAGGGAAACAGTAAATTATGCATTTGGGTCAGGGGCTGAGAAGAATCACACACAGAATTAGAGACGATTAACCTTTGTAGTTCTGCAGCAGTGATTTTGTTGATTGGTTTTGAATGCAACCTTTGTTTACACAGTGGAGGAGAAAAGAGCAAAGAGGCTGTTTTAAAGAAAGACCTGTGACACTGACTTATTTGAAGCCAGGCTTTATAAACTGCATATGCTGCAGTTTATAGAGATGTTTTTTGGTCTCTCTAGTTCTGCATTTTATTGACAGCCATGTTGTTTTTGGCCCCAGTGGTCTGTCTGGCCATGCTTTCTTTAAGTTTTGCATTAAATTTTGATGTTAATATTGGTTGCACCTTGGAGGTGAAAAGCCTTAGCTACTTCAGGTTCAAAGTTCAAAGAATATAAGTATTTTACACTTGTTTTTATGAGCGACATCCAGGATATTCCAAACTGTAGACTCCAAAGGGAACCCATGCTTAAATTAAAGGCTGTTACTCCTGAATGCTTCAACATACAGGCACCGTCTTGGGCTCTTTAAGGTAACACTTAGATAGTCCACTATCAGCGTTACTGGCACAGAAAAAGAGGAATTAAAAAATAAATATTAAGCTTGAAAAAATATGTTTACATGCACTTATCAACCTGCACCTTACATTTCAAGAGACATTATTTATAAATTTAACTATTTTCTTATTAGTGGCAGCATGCCAGTCCTTATATGGTCAAGATTGGTAACAGCACAAGAGCAATGGGCATGTCCCTTCAACAAATGTGCAAATTGGCTTCTCTAGGCTCTAGAGGGAGTGAGGAAGATCCCAACAGACCAAATAAGGTGTCCATCTAAAGGTCAGAGGTTCGTGATGCTAATAATTGCCTTGAAAAAAATCTTTATTCCAGCATAAAGTGACACATCAGCTTAAGACCAAAACTGTCTATATCTCAGACTGTAAATGTGCATTTCTGCTCTAGAGTTGCATGTTTTAAAGGTCACATATTTTACCCCTTTAAGACAAGTTCATATTGGTCTCAGAGGTCCCTAAAACATGTCTGTGAAGTTTGTTTCTGAAAAAAACGCTTCAGTGTTAAATTTTTGCATGTCTAAAAAGAACGAGATGTTTTTGTGTCTGTGGATTTAAATGTTACTGAGCTGTCTAGCTCCGCCCTTGACTCCGCCCCTCTCAGTACATGAATGTGGCATGGATGTGGCTCTCCCGATCCTCCTCTCTGCTGCTAGCTTAGATGAGGATCAGGAGAGGAGAGCGGAACTTTCTTCCAAGTGGAGAACCTGAGGGACAGCCTAACTCCCCACATGACATCATGAAGGGAAAATCTGAGAACAGCGTATTTCAACACACATCCTATGAAAGATGGAGAAAGAGAGGGGGGAGGAGATGGATTTTTACAATTCCTGGGGGGAATTGTGGACAGGCCAGGGGCACATGTTGTTGTTAGAAAGCCTGAAAAGGTGACTTTTGCAAAAGATGTGACCTTTAACATAAGGCTCACTTTTGGAAACAGCCTCTAATGGCTTTGTGAACTTCTGCATCGGCTGAATTTTCAAACTGACAGTTTACAGCTTATCTTTGTTACAAAAGGCAGATAAAGTCTCATTTCAGGGTGGAGGTGCACAAGGCCATTCAGGAAGACAGATTTGTGTTTCATCAGTGAGTTTGTGTGTGCTTGTACAATCAGGTCGTGTTTGCTTGATACTCCAAAAACATCTTTCCATATTTCAGTAAACAGCTTGGCTTCTGTTAAATACACACATAAACACCCATACATACACACAAATCCCCACACAGAATGA
Source organism: Cheilinus undulatus (assembly GCF_018320785.1). Lineage (NCBI taxonomy): Eukaryota > Metazoa > Chordata > Actinopteri > Labriformes > Labridae > Cheilinus > Cheilinus undulatus. The sequence goes on from NC_054868.1 coordinate 4,798,440, forward strand.
GTCGAATGAAATCATATCAGATAAGCAGCACGCAGACACACTGAGAGGAGAGAGAGAGGGCGCAGTCCAGTCCACAGACTGGATTTTCCAGTGGACGGACAAAAAGCACACATCTCTAATGTGAAGGCAGGCCATCGCTGTGGAAACGGATTAGTGACCTAAATCATAGCAAGGTCCCAGTCAGGTACCCCTGGTGTGCGGGCGCTATTTGTGGATACAGTGAATAAATTTGTGCTTGTGCATAATAAGGTTTACTGTGTGTGTGCAGTCAGCATTTTGCAGCACAAACAAAAGCAGTGTGTTGTGAATACATTCTGCATAGTAAACACCTAGAGGGTGGTTTAGTGTGAGTGTGTCAGTAAATAATAGGAACAAAGAGGTGTGTTTAGAAGGCAAAACATTGAGCCCAACAGACTGATTGGAAGAGATAAGTGGATTTATGCCCAGTTTTTTAGTGTGAGTCACTAAACAGTGAGCTGGGAGCAAATCACTGACTGACAGGGTGTGTAGGTCTTGGTATATGTGTGTGTATTTTGTTTGTAGTACAAGGTAAAAGCCATCGTGAGTCTGTAGACATGTGCTTCAACTGGTGGATCACTCCGAGTCTGGTCTCACATCATTAGGCTTACTACTGTAAGACAACCCTTCAAAATATTCGAATCAATTGAGCTGGCATCCAGATGCAACCTGACACGCCAAATAGACTATTTCATACATGCATTGCATGGGATATTCTAGTAGTTCTTGTTCATATGGGTTACCTATCTCACAAAGTGTTTGGGTAGAGCAGGACTTGTCAGAGAATTCTTGGAAGGTAATTGAACGAACGTTCTGTCTGTCACATTCATTGCAGCCAAAATGAGGTAGCAGACGTGTGCAGCTCAAGTAACTTGAGCTCAACAGGCAGGTGCTGCTGTTTCTGAACTTATTGGTGGATAAAACTCAGGCCAAGTTCGTTCAGGAGAAGTAAAAAAACATGTCTGCCAAGAAAAGCTTTCAGTGAGGCTCTTTTCCCTTATTTTAGAAATGAAATTTGGCCCAGTTCTGATAAAACTACTGCAAAGCTAAAACCAAACAAATCACTACACTTGTGGCAGCCATTGCTATCAGGTCAGTACAACTAAACCCCGCCAAAAGATACCACCTTGTACATCTCAAATGATGCTAATTGGTCAGGTATGACTTCACACCTGGCACAATCATTTCAGACTGGAGCTTTGCAAGATGGATTTGCCTGATGACGGACATGGAATCTGGCCAATCTGTCCACATTGCAAGGTTAGAAAAAAATATGGGATCTTCAGATTTGAAAATTATTGCATTCTGTTTTTATTTACCTTTTAAACAGCACCTCAACATTTTTTGTGATTGGAGTTTTATATGGAAACCTCTGGAAGAGTAATATGTTTACGATGCTACAGAAGGAAGCCATGTAGTTACATCACAGAGCCTATCTATCTATCTGTCGTCAACACCAGGGGTTCCAAACTTTTCAGCCCGTGACCCCTGCAAAAAACAGTGTCAGAGATCAGGAACCCCCATCTTCCCTTGAGGGGGATAAAGTGCACAATATTGCACCAAGTATTGTACAAAACTTGCATTTTAGGTTGTTTTTATAACTTTTTCTAACATTTAAGCACAAATGTCACCTAATAACTACATTTTGATTTTTAATTTGAGCTAATTTTAATAATATTTTTTAAAATAATAAATAAAATGTATCATTTTAAGTAATATGAATTTCCTCTTTGTTTTATGGCTTTCCATAAAATCTCGCAATCTCGCACATCTCGCAACCCACCTTCTCTGTCATGCGACCCCCATGGAGGTCCTAACCCTCACTTTGGGAACCCAGCCTGGGGTCTGGGACCCCCTTGGGGGGGTTCCAAAGATTTTAGAGGGGTGTGCAAGGCTTTGTCTGTCCTGAGGCTGCCAAAATTAGATGTGCAAATATTGATTAAAACCATGATAAAGCAGTTATTAAGCTGTTTACACGAAGGTCTTTTGATAAGAATAGCGAGCATCTAGGTTGATTTTTGGCGGCAGTGTGTCACTTTTTCTTCTTTCTCGGGTCCGCTTTTCTTTGGTACATGTATGGGGGGGCGCCAAGGAAAAATGGTTGGGAAAAATTGGTCTACACCACCTATCCCGTTTAGGGTTGTGGGGGCTCGAGACAGTTTAAGCCGGCATAAGTTGTAGATAAAGTATAAAAAATTGAATGTTTTTAAGCTGTCATAAACAATAACAACTTAAAACTGCTGAAACCTTTTAGTACCACTGCAACAAAAATACAAGTCCAAAAACCTAATATTGATCAGGATTTTTGGAAATGCATTAGTAGTAATTTGTCACCAATGTAATCCTACTGGTCAAACACTGCAGAAAGTTTTTTTATTTAATTGCTTTTCAGTGGTGGCTTTTATTAAAATAAAAGAGATTGTATTGCTTTAATGTATGCATGATCAAAGTAAACTGCAGGAGGAAAATTTAGAGACTTTAATTTAAAGATTTTATGACTCATCTGTGTGATGTGGTTGTGGTTATCAGAAGGCAACCGTAGGTTGTGGTCGAGGGCTTCAATGCTCTATCTTTTTACAGGGCCCATAAATACTGGAGCTGCCATGGTCACGCACAAGCTGATTTATTTTGAAAGCACCTCAGCTACCTTCCAAACACCTGGACTGGCACTGATACACAAGCTTTTTAAAGACACTATCTTCTTTGTCATATATTTCTCTTTCCATTCAAGTGAAACCACTGGACCCAGCGAGCGCCTTCTCCTCTGTTGTTCTTGGCTGCTAACTCAGGATGAATTGCGTCAACTGATAGCAGATAACTGAGGACTTAGGAATGCTATTTTTCCTTTAAATGGTCTGGATGACAGTTATTTTTCTGCTGCTGTCCCTCATGTATCCACATTAACATGTATCTTTCTGTCCAATTGATCAAACAGTTGGCGCCATAGTGGCGTGTGATGGCATGCATGCCTCTAAGTCAAGTGTTGATGCTGCCCCTCCAAACTGCATGCTTTTTAACACTGAAAGTATTCAGTCATATTCTAAACTTGATGCATTTGTATTCACACCCTTAAAGTGGCGTATTGTGACCACAGAGAAGAAAGTAAATAAATTCTAAAAATAGTTTAAAACAGAAAACAAGAATCAAGAGAAAACAGAAAAGAAGCAAGAAAATCTGAATCCTCTTTCATCTTGTTTCGACAGAATATTTACCTCTATTTCTGCCCCTTTCTTCCACACACTGTGTTTTATCAGCTCCCTGGATACTGCCACACAGGAAGTCACATTCCAAGCAACAATAATCCGCCTTTTTTCGATATCTCTGTGCGAGAGCGTGTGTCTTTAATGAACAATCAGTATTTGTTCTTGTGCTTCCGAGTGTGAAGATGTCGGTGTGGTCTTGTCTGTCTGCTGCCTGGTGTCTGTGTGTGTGAGCGTGTAGCCGGAGAGCATATGTATGTGATGCGTGAAAAAGAGTCGGCTTATTGGAAATAGAAGAAGAGACTGCTGGAGCACAGAAATAGGTGTGAGAAGCTAGAATATCTCTTAAATACAAGAGTAGAAGCTGAAGATAGAGGGTGAAGATGTCGGTTTGCTTTAGCTTGTTTCAGCCTTGTGCCTCTAAGTTGTGGTCAAGGACATGTGTGTGTTTGTGTCAGTCCTCTGTGGAGCCCAACAGGTAACAAAAAGTGGTAGTTTGTGGTCATTTTGCATTGTAAAGTTCTGGAAACTATGTATCTCATTGGTAGTATCTGTTTATATTAGTAAGCCAATGCATTGTTGAAACTGCTCCCATTGATTTCATGTGTTTGAGCTTACTAGGCACAGATTATCCTTTTGTTGCTCTTTTGTTTCTCTGAAAAGTATTTTTCATTTCAGAAAAATTCTCTAAACTTGTTTTAAACCTAACTCATCAAACACAACATTTCCCAAGATGCATTGATGCTTCTTTTGTGGCTCGTCTGAATCGTGGTGTTCCACAAGGCTCCAATCTTGATCCCCTGTTTTTTTTTTTTTTGTTTGTATGTTTTGTTTTTTCTCTTTGAAAAATTCTTTTTAAATGTAAGTGAACCATACATAAAGTTTGGATCATTATCTGTTCATTCACAAAACCAATTCTGTTTCAGGTTCAATCATGATCATTCATAGAAATAGTGTCTGCTGTAGTGGGACTCCCCAGAAGCTATCTGGAGCTGGAGCTTAACTCAGGGCTCAGATATCAATATATTTAATACATAAATAACATACACAATATACAATGTTACAACAAATTTTCTGCCAGCATTCTTAGTACTAACCTGAAACTCCAAAATCCCTAAGAATTACTTTGATTATCCTTTAGTATGTTGTTCAAAATAAATGTGATTTAAAAAATGATTAAAGATCCTCACCCACAAGCTTTCACATGTCAGTCATTACAAGTAAAAGTTCCTCATTTCAACATCAACATCACTGACACCCTGTGTGAAACAAAGCCAAAACTCAGTAGGATAAGCCCAAAATCTTAAGCCATACCATATTCATATCCCTTCATATAGCCCTTTTAACATGAGCTACAGGGCCCTCAGTTGTTGCACTGTTGTAGAAACATTAATGGCTGTAAAAAATTCCCATGGCACACCTAGACTTGCCCACTATATGAGACTGAACAGAAGTTTTTTCTTCTTCTTCTTCTTCTTCTTCTTTTTTTTTTTTTTTTTTTTTTTTTTTCGGACCAGAGTTGTTGCCAAGTGTCATCTTCACTTCCTGTCTACAGATTGTCAAACCTTCAGCCGGAGACTTTGGGTGTGATATTTGAATAGTGACCTTTACTTTGCAAAGCAAGTTATTCCATCATGTTTTTTTGAACAGTTGAGGTAGATTATTTTCTCTCTGCCTGATCTTCAGAAGGTCATCTCTGCTTTTTTTCCAGTAAGTTTTGTGGATTTCATCATTTGCAGGGAAAAACTTAAATACTGTCTCACAACAATGCATCCATTTCAGCTTCACACAATGGCAAACAGTCAGTTTAAGAAATATTTTGAATTTTTTACCAACTGCCTTTGAGGATCCATTGGGCAGGTACCAGTTGTAGAACTGATTTGAATCTCAAACGGTGTAGGAAGGCGCATGAGTGTGCCTTGAAGTTTGGAACTTGTAGAACCATGCTTGGTTATTGCAATAATACAAATATTAAAAGTGCATTTGCTTACGCTTTCACATGTATTTTTGATACAATAATATTGTTGTAGAACTTTGTTTTAGAATATCACGTTATATAAGATTATAAAAAAGTTGTAAAACCTTTAAAAAAACTTTTTTTTTTCTCCACTGGATATCCAATACGTACTGTTCTAGAGCCATGTCCCAATCTTAAAATTGCACATGCTAAGTTTTCGACACAATAGAAGTTTATTTTCAAGATTAGCAGCATTATATTTCCTATTCCCCTTCATCAAATAGCAGCAGCCCCCCCCCCCCAACCCATCCCAGAGCCACCCCCCTTAATGCCAGCTTTCACCACCCACCATGCCAGACGGAGATATCATCTTACCTACCTTACCGCGTGACCCACACACCCTAAACAGTAAGCCACCTTCAACAGACCCAGGCCCCGTCCAAAATAAACATGTTTAAAAGAACATCATTACAGAAGGAAATGCATTCATGCATTTTATTTTACCCAGTTTTCCCAAGACAGCATGGAAATGTGGCAATTTCATAAGAAATGTATCAGTATCTTTGGAAAACCTGCTTGTTATCCAAAGATAAATAAGTTGAAATCTGGAGACTGAAGTTAACTCATCATCATAGGAAAACCCATGGAATACATGTATGAATGTCTCCTTAGGGCTTCCATACAATAGACTTTTTACCACCTTTTTTCCCTGACGCACATTTCGGGAAACTCTTGAAAGAGCAACCACTGGTGTAGATAATTGATGGATGAATATTCATTTTTCCTATTTCGTGACTTTTGCTATCTTGTCTAAACATTGTAGTGCAGTTTAAATCTCCAAAGGACTGTAGTAACCAGTTTTTAATAAATATGAATATCCCCTGCCAGTCATATGAGGTGTGCTGTATATACTTGATTGACAGTGAAATTACAAGGATGTTTTAAGAAGAAGGGTAGCTGGAGGTTTTGTGGACCGTGACCTGTAACATCCCAAATGTAATCACTTCATCCTTGAGTCAGAGTGAACATTTTTGTAAATTTCAAAGAAAACTTCTTAAAGCATTCTTGAGTTATCACAACATCTGACAACCGACGACCCAGCATGCTCTGATGTATGGAGACATCGAAATAGGATCCAAAATGTCACAGCCAACACAAAAAGTGATGATGAAACCAGCTGTTCTGATTGGAAAACTTCAGGAAATTGATGTCGATTCCAGAAACCAGTAACAAAACATATTTGATATTGTAGCTGTTTTGCTTGGTCTGCTTGCTCCAGACCGTATTACGATATCTGTGCAGAATAAAAGCTTCACATTTCCTGAGTTAGGAAAGTGGCAGCAATCATATTAACTCCAAAACACATTTGTTTGTAGCATAAAAGGATTTCCCAGCGAACACACCCATCCAAAACACATCGATATAAACATTAGATTGGAGACGTCTTCTTTCAGACGACGTCTGTCTCTGTGGTTTGGCAGACATGTGAGATGTTTCATCGCTCGTTTACTCGTGTTTTTGGTGTTTGATAGTTGTCATATACAGTCAAGTATTCTTGCCTGAGTTCTTGTCCTGGGAGTTTCTGCCCGGAGTTTGTCAGCGTGAGCTGCCAGGACTCGACAAGCCCAACAATGAGCAGACACTGAGCTGTAGACCAGCTTGTTCACTTATTTGATGAATCTTGTTATTCAGTGTCAACATGAACAATATTGCTTAATGGAGCTTTAAATTACAGGGTAGACAGGGTGGTGGTGCTATGAAAGCTGGATTCCTATGTCATTTCCAACGCTACATTTAATATCTAAAGAGGATTTAACACTCGAGTGCCACTATAAATAAAGATCAGGCTGTGACTCAGCAGAGGTGTTTGACAGCTTTACAGCAACATCTCCACAAAGATTATGTCACCTCTGTGTCTCTGGCGGCTCTCTAAGCCAAGTTCTTCATAATTTGACGAGTCTTGACACAGTTCCAGGATCATTTGTTGCTGTTGCCATGTTTTCACCTGTTTGACTGGCTGCTGGAGTTACTTAAAAGCTCCAGACTGGTGCTCTGTTTACTCCACCTCATGTCCTTATAAAACCCCAAGTATTTTGGCATTTGCAAAGACGAGTGCGGAGAATGCTGGATTTTTTTAAGTCAATGAGAAAAACAGAACTCCTCAGATTTAGCGTGCTGTTATGAGCAGCTCTGTGCTTCGCTGTTTGTTTGATCAGCAAGGCAGTTAGACCAAAACATGTCCTAATCTTTGTGTGTCCATGCGGTGCTACATTGAATCTTATTGTGCTTTGTTGTACATCTATGAACTGTTTTGAAGGAGGCATGTGGCCTAAGACTGCATCGATGAGAGGATTCATAGACTTGTGTAAGATTTTGTCTGATGTCTTTTTTTGTCTGATTAAATCATCATTGTAATAAGTTGTGTTAAAGAACAACATTATTCCCATTTTGTCAAATTCTGCAGGATGTAATGTGCCTCTTGCAGAGGAGGAAAAAGTACACGACTGTTGTGCACAAGTAGTGTTGAACTTAAGACCACACTATCCAGGTCCAGAGTGCACCTAGACGAGACTAAGACCATAAAAATCAATTTTAAAAACCCATGCCAAGGTTGAACAGTTAAAGAGCACTCTCTCTTTAATTTTAGTTTTCTTTTTAATAAATCTGACAGATAAAAATGAGGTGTCTGCAACTCTTTCAATGCAAAAAATCTCCAATATTAATAAATTTGTTCAGATAACTTATTGTAAAAAAAAAATCCTTGTCTGCATTTTAAAGCCACTGACAAGTCTGGATTTATTTTAAATATCTGAAAATGAGATGTTCATCTAGATTTGTCAGGTGAATGAGGCCTAAAGTAAGTGTTCAGAGGTATTTCTGACTAGAAATAAGATGGACTGATGTCCGAGTTTTTGCAGGTGTGGATATTTGTTGTTTTAGTAAGTGATTCTCCTTATTATCACATTAATGAAGTGGAAGAATAGCAAAGCAGTGCTGGTCTAGACCAGTCTGGAAGGAAAATCCCGAATCTGGCCAAGACCAAGACATTCAAAATGTCTCAAGACCAAGACCGTTTGCATACTCCAAGTCTATGCACAAGTAAAGGTACAGTCACTTTGGTTAAACTTTACAAAAATAGAAATAAAAGTACTGGTCTATAAATATACTCCAGTAAAAGTAAAAAGTAAGTCACTTAAAGTTTATTCCAGGTACTGCGAAGCTAATTTTAACACCCAAGGAGCTCACACTGTGAAGTTTGATCTTTCCTTAAAGGTCACATATTGTACAAAATACACTTTTTTTCAGTAACCTGACACTCCAGATGGATTTGTTTCACACATCCATCTGGTAAACCTCCCATACACAGCGTTTGGGAAAGGCCAGAGCCTTAGAAAAAACACAGAGGGTGATTGGATGACTGTTCTGTCTGTCACATCTTTACGGGCCAATCAGAGCAACAAAACACATGACGTTAACGCAGCTACCGAGGAGTAAACTCCATAGAGAACTGCATAACGTGAACCATGGCGACTGTAGACATGTCAGTACACGATTTTTGTTGTTTTTGAACAGAGAACAGCTCACTGCTGTTCTTTGTTCTGCTTTTAAATAAAAAAAGTCATCAAGTTCTGATAAAACTGGTGCTTTAGCAGCATCCATGCTAATCTCTTCCGCCATAATTGCACCGGCCTCTTCTTGCTGCTTGCATACGTCACAACTCCGCCGTGCCCGAAAGTATTGCCTCTTGTCACTGATGGGTCCTGTCACTTTCTAACCGGGCCCAAACGGTTCAGACTGAAGCTTTGTGAGATGGATTTGCCAGTATTTGCCCCCACGATCATTGGGGGAGGCAAATCTTGCCTCAAATCAAGCTTAAAATCCTGCAGTGTGGCCTTAGTCAGCATCAGAAGATTAAGATCATTCCACGCCTATGGTGCACAGTCAGATGTTGAGCTCAAACCAACGGATCCACTTGTCACTGTAGCTTAATTTGATGGGGCTACTTCTCTGGCTCTACTTCCCAGATATAAACAAGCACAGTTAAAGCTTGAAGGATCAGTGTGGTTTCGAAGTGTTTTGATCAAGAAATGGGGATTAAAAGACATGCCTGATGTGTCAGGTTAATCAGGAATATGCCAGAGCAAAGTAAGACCACGTTCAGCTCAGGCATGTGGATGTTAACCTGCAAAGGAGAACAGAAGGCTGGTGAATTCAAATTTCCTGTTATAAACTTAGAAATAAGTCACTAGGAACATCCCTGACCCTCTCACTTTTTCCTTCAGAATAAAAATCAAACTACTTTTACTAAATGCCCTGTTTGATACGCCATCTAATTTCAACACCACATCAAAGCAGCAAGCTAATAGATATCAAGGAAAATACTGAAAGGAAACCAAGTGAGTCATATTTGGTGTTATGCCAGCTGCTGTATTTAAAGATGTAGTAGTGAGAGTAAGCTGTAGAGAAAGATGCAAGCACAATTATACTCACACATGGTTGAGATGAGGCTGTGTTTGTGTACGAAAGCATGGATGCATGCTCCCACACGGTTGCAGTTTTTGCAAATTCGTGCTTGTTTTTCTGTCAGTCCTCAGTGTTTCTTCCCGTCATGCTCTCAGCTGCACAGCTGCGAGCCTTAGCGAACAGAGTTCACAGGAAAAGGAGGAGACGGACTGAAGGGGAGCGAGACAAGGAGGGCTGATGACTGTGAGAAAAAAAAGCAGAGCAGAGGAGAGGAGAGTACGAGGGAGAAGAGTGTAACCGCAGATAAGGATCAGATTTTAAACTGTCAATTAGGCCGAGTGACCAGAGAAATGTTCCCCGACGCCACCCCCTCCCACCCCGTGTCTATCTCATTTTCTCTGTTCCTCCCTGCTCGAGTAGCTCAGAGGAATGTGAACCAGTCTATTAGACATCAATGCCATTCCTGCTTTTCCCTTGTTAGGGTACACGTTTCCTCAACTTGGCTTTCTTTGGATGAGAAAAACGAGGGGCTGTTTCATGCATCTAGTCTTGTATTTGTGCTACGTTTTTGATGCTACAGCACTTGTGCAATGTGAACCGTCTTCAGTGTGATTCTTCCAAAACGTTTGATCGGAATGAAAACGGGATACAAAGAGCAAAAAAGCGCAGATAATAGCTGGCTAGGTGAAAAAAAGAAGAGGAGCTTTAAAGTAGGCAGAGGGAGGAGGTGAGAAGTAATTTTGGAAATGTTACACAAAGCACATATTCACAAAGCACATAAAGAAAAAAAAACAGTGGTAAAGCTAGAAGGATGAAAGAGCCGATGCTTTGTTGGGAGGATGACATTTCTTCTGAGAGCAGTAATAAAAGAAAAACATGGAGAGTGTTAAAAGAAAAGAAATCCTTTCAGTAGGAGTGAGAGAGTGAGGCAGTGATGCAAGAGTGTCTATTTTGACAATTTCAGGCCAACAAAAGAGAAATAAAGGCGGCAAAGAAAGAGAGCAAGAAAGAGATATCAGAGGGCTTTAGTAAGCAATCGTTTTTCAGGACAAACATGTTCTTGAACCCCTCTCACACAGTTCTTAGGAAGATGCAGACGCTCACCACAGTTGACTTTTTCTCATATTTTTTCTTAACGAAGAACAGAATCGAGCAACACCCAAGAGCCCTCTTAGTCACATTTGAGAGCTGATTCGATGAGGTAGAAAAGGTCACATATTTTACCCCTTTAGGACACGTTTATGTTGGTCCCAGAGGTCCCCAAAACATGTCTGTGAAGTTTGTTGCTGAAAAAACACTCCTGTTGCTGGATTTTTGCATGTCTAAAAACCCCCTCTGTTTCAGCCCTGCTCAGAACGAGGTGTTTCTATGTCTGTGGCTTTAAATGTTAATAAGCGGTCTGACTCCGCCCCTGACCACACCCTTCTCAGGAAATGGATGTGACTCTCCTGATTCCTGAGAGGAGGATCAGGAGAGGAGAGCAGAACATTCTTCCAAGCGGAGAACCTGGGGAGGGCCTAACTCCCCACATGACATCATGAGGGGAAAATGTGAGAACTGCTTGTTTCAGCAGACATTTTCTGAAAGGTGGAGAAGAAGGTGGAAGGAAATGGATTTTTCTTGTATTTGAGGGGATTGTGGACAGGCCAGAGGCACATCTTTTGCCCAAAAAATGTATTTTTCCTTAAATGTGAGCTTTAAAAAGATCTTTCCTCTGTGAAGTAGTTGAATTCAGTAACCTAACACACAGATAGACAGTTTTATATATGCATCGCATGGGATATATTGCACATTCATCTAGAAGAGCTCCCATACAAAGGGAGTGATTGGATGAACATTCTGTCAATCACATCCATTACAGGCCAATCAGAGTGACAACACAAAATAAGTTAGCAGGCGTGCCCATCTCCAGCAGCAACCTGAGCTCAACAGACAGGTTCTGCAGTCGCTTAAGAATGGTGGAGGGTATCTGTGGATAAAACTCATGCCGAGGTCAATTGAAAGATGTGCATGACATCTAAGAGAAGTTTTCAATGTGGCTCTTTTTTCTCGTAAAAGTGCCACTACTTACATCCAAACTTACCACTTTAGTGGCAGCAGTGGTTGCAAATACTGCCTTCCAGTATGACTAAACCCCGCCCTTAACTCTAGGAAACTCAAGCAGATCAGGAAAAGAAAAATCTTTTCTGTCATGAAAAGCTTTCATTGTGGTTCTTTACTCTTTACATGATAGAGAAAATTGTCCCAGTTGTGATACAACTGCAGCTATACTAAAACTACAACCCAGCTACACTGGTGGCAGCCATTGCTATTGGCTTCCAGTTCAACTAACCCCGCCCAGAGCTACTGCTCTGTTCTCTTCTGATGGCGCTGATTGGTCAGGTCAGTTCTTCAATCTTGAATTGAATCTGGCCAGTCCAGCTGCTTTGCAAGGTTATTAGACATTATGCATACAAGACATGCCAGTATTTCCATCCATGCATTTTAAACCAGTTTAAGTATTGAGAGTACATTAATATGAGTGTTTTGCATCAATATGAACTTTACAATTTAGCTGCTTAAATTAGTTCAAAGATAGTAAACATTGGGACTGAAATGTAGAGATTTTTATTGACTTAAACTGGACTGAAACTTTAAAGAAGGAAAATGACTATCACTAAAACTAAGAATGCAAAAAAAGACTGAATTTAGATTAGCCTCGAAAATTAACACTGGTGTGTCGTGATGCCTGCACGCTATTAGTACATGGTTTCATTTTGACATGCACAAGTTTCCAGCTTCAATTTAAAGGCGCTGGTGCAAACAACCTTCATGAATTCAACTGAGCATTTTGTTTGAGCTTTAAAAAACAAAGAAAAATCATCACAAGATATGATTTCATGAGACCCAGTGTGTTTAATGTGACATATCATTAAAGTTAATTTAAAAGACACAAAAGAAGAGGAAAGGCTGCAACTGTATCATTTCATTTAAATTCTAATACACCAAAAGGATCAGTCCATGTATTCATTTTATCTTAATCCTTAAATTTACACACGCAGCTGTGAGAGTAGTAGCGGAGGGTGCTGCACACACACACAAACGTCTTTCCAGAGACCTCCATGCGAAGTGACAGCAGGGTCAGCGTTGGCATTTTAACTGCTGACCCATTTGTCTGGCTGAGGAGCATTCTCTTTGTCTGATAAACACACAAACACAGAGGCACACTGTCAGCGTGAGCACACGGCTGCAGCATCCACAGAGACATCAGTAAACAAAAGTTTGATCTAAATCTCATCCAGGCTCTGACTCAGCACTCAGCACCGCTTTTACTGTAAGGAAGTTTCTAGTTTGAATTGCATTCTTATCACTTCATCGTTTGTTAACATCCTGAGCTCGTGTGTTTGTCGCTTTGTGTGCCTGCATGACCTCAGGGTGCATCACTTCATATCCCTTCCGTTCAATCAGTCCTGACACGAGGAGAATTAGACGGAAACAAATGAAACAATGGCCGCGGCTCATAAAAGGCTTTGTATGGTCTTTTCTCAGTGAATGCTTCTCTGCACAGCTGATGGATTATAGAGCTTCAAGGAGGAGTGGAGATCAGCTCAGGGTGTCTAGCTTGAGGGAGTAAGCCGCAGCCTTTCTCAGCTGCTCTGCATGCGTTTGACCAGTTTAACCATCCTGGGTTTTCTGAGACTGATATTTTCAAATTAAAGCTTCCTGCAGCCGGTGATAAATCATTTTCAGGCTGCTTTTAGAGACACAAATATGAGTGCAAGCACCAGTTCATAGAGAGGATCTTAATTTCATGAACATTTTGTACGGAAATGGTGTGTTTTTTAAAAATATTTTCAAATCCAATTGTTTAAAATTAGGCAGAAGAGATAGCAGAAGTCATTCACCTCCTCAGACCCTGCGTGCACATATGTGGACATTGTATTCTGGCTTTCCCACAGCATACCACAGAAATACTTTCTACTATTAGGATTTTTGAGAAATTGTCCATTGAAATATTAGTAATTCACTTGAAATACTGTGGGAATTCTGATGAAAATCAGGGATTTCTATGAATAATTTTGGGATTATTTCTTGGAAATTTTCATGGAATTTTTTGTATACTATTTTGTATAGTTTCAAGGTAAATTTTGCAGTAATATTTTTAAGTATTTGCATCAAAATTTGTTTTAATGTTTGTTTTTTTTAGTTAATCTGAGAAATGTGTTTAATTTAATTGAATTTTATTTGAATTTTTTGGGAACAATTTGCTTCTAAATTTTAAGGTATGCTCACAGAAACTTGGGAATTTTATTTTTTAATTTTAGGAATTTGACTGGGGATTGGGAGGCAGCGTATCCTTTGATATTGCTACAATGTAATAGAATTTGCAGAAGAATTTGTTGGCATGTTTGAGGGAATTTTCCATTGTTTTTTTATGGAACCTTGGGAATATATTTGTTTTGGGGAATTTGATTTAGTATTTTTTGGAAAATATGATTAAGAATTTGCACAGAAATTTTGGTAGTTTCTTTGTGAACTCAGTGAATTTGTGTTGATATTGGACATCAATTTTTGTCAAAATTAATTCCTGTTAAAATACAAGACTGAGCTTTTCAAACTTGCCATGTCCTAATTATCCCAAGTAAGTGGGAGAAACTAGAACTGAATTCCAAACAAAAGCTTGTGTATCAGGAGGTTATACTTGTAAAAGTGATGATTTTGTTTAAGTAGCGTCTTGCAACCGCCAATTTATGCCACAGGATCTTCAGTGATTTTTTCTGGATGGCTAAATGCAAGACTTACACTCTCTAAGTTGGAAAAACCCAAATGGCAACATGCCTCCACTCCTCCTCCATGACCCTCCTGCTGCTTTCATCCCCGTGAGGCTGACCAGCAGCAGTGTAAAATACTCATGCTGGCTGAAAACATTTTTTGGCCCTCCTCCATGCCCCAGTCAGATGTCCATGCTGGTTTGCACAGACACAACCATTCCAGGGCTAAATCAACCCACCCTTCCTTATACACAGAGAAAGGCATTATCTATGTTCACATGATTTCCCGTTATGTCTCTCAGCAGCAAAAAAATATATAGTTTTTTAATTTGGAACGACTCTCAAATGAAATAGCAACTCAAACTTTAACACATTTTTATGCCTGACGGGACAATCACCAGTCATAATCAATGCATTTGTGCACAATCATGCTTCTGCCTTAAACATTTAGGCCAGTGATGTGAGTTACACCTATGCATTCATCCATTCATTCCTCATTCACACACAGAGGTTGCTGGAGGTTGGAGAATTGGGCATCATTATTAGCTACACCCATTCACACCGACGAAGAAGCGGGAGCAAACTGGAGTTAGGCATCTTTCCCAAGGACACATCGACATGTGACTGCAGGAGCTGGGGATCAAACCCACAAATTTCCAGGTGTGAGACAACTGACTCAACCAGCTGAACCACAGTCTCCCGAAACCCATACAGCGTGGCACCCTAGGTGACAGCCTCTTTCACCTGTGCCCGGCCCTTTCTAAAAAGTCCCACTAAAGTCATGGTAAATCTCTATAAATCAATTAACAGGCAGACAGAGAAATACACCATGCTTTTTCAGACGTTTCTGCAGAATGACAAGCAGAGATTTTCTAAAACTTGATGGAGTTGCATTCTGCAATGTCAAGTGTAAACCCAGTTAGGTCTTGCACAGCATTTGAGATAAGTACAACTTGCATTAAAATCAGTGTATTATTACTGCACACGATTAAAATAATAAATGAAACCTAATGGGTTACTTTTCCCAATTTAAGGATAAAAACATGAGTAGGAGAATATTTTTGGTGCGTTAAAATAGTTTGAAATATATGAAAAAAGAGCTTTTAATGAAGTCATCTTTCCTGTCCTGACCCCATTTCCCCAGCTTTCAGCCTCATTTGCTGTATCTTGATGTATCTTGGGTTTATGGAGTAAAAAAGTTCGAGCATTTAGAGTGTACTTGATCCGGTGTGAGACCATTTCCTCCGTCTAAATGTGTAATAATAATTTGGTGTTCTTCGTGTGTTCGGCTAATCTCTCGCCCTTGAACTACTGTCTACCTGCTCGGCAATAAATCACCCTGATTTGTGTGAGTGTGTGTGAGAGAGAAGAGAAGAGAGAGAGAGGGGAAGAGTGTGTGTGAGTGACCGTAATAAATCACTTTCCATGAGCTTCCTCTAGTGCCGGGCTGCAGTACACTGATTATAAAAGAGAGAGGGAGAGAGAGAGAGAGAGAGAGAGAGAGAGGGAGCAGCAAAGGAAAGAGAGAGGGAGCTGGGATAAGAGGGGAGGAAAGGGAGGAAAGATAAAGCTGCGTTTGGACTAACTCACCTCAGAAATCCTCATTAACACAGACGCTGGTACACACAGTTGGATGGAACAGCTGGACACTCTAACCTTGGCAGCGTTCATGTCTTCCACCGGGGACTCGAACCCGTGACCCCAGCGATCCACTTAGCTCCCCGTACCATCCACTAATTATTTCTCTTGTCGGGTTAATACCCAACATGCATCTGTTCACATGTGTAATCTGAGCTATAGGTGTGTGTGTCAGTTATAATTAAAATTATAGAGGTTTCATTTACAGCGGTGCAGTGGATAAAGTGAATGAAGAGAGTTTTTAAGCTGATTAAAATGATTTATTAAGATAAAACATCAGCGCCTCAGTGACAACGTTTTTAAATCAAAGTCAGCATCCCTATCATTATTCTAACATTAGTGTGTATTTTCTAGTTATTGTATATTTTAAGATTTATAAGTGTAGTTTAAGTCTTGTGTCATTCAAAAATATGATGTGACTTACACAAAACTCTTTATCTGTTAAAAAGACAGACAAGACAAACAATAACTAAGAAAGTGCAAGACTCATTCATAATTAAAGTGCTGGAATTGAAGGAGCTTTTCCCTCAGAGTTAACTCTTGCCATTTTTTAATTATTCTTCTTCATTGTGTTTTTACACTCTGGCTTGAACTTTTGGCAACATTACTCAATACTAGCCCCAAGTTTGCCAGTGGTTTTTCCAGGTTTTTTTTGTGTATTTAGGTTCAAGAGAACATTCTGAAATATGGACAGAAAGAATGCAGCATAGAGACTGATCACTGTGTCTGTATTGTTAATATTTTAATGTATTTCGAACCTTTTCATATGAAAATCGATCTGAACTTTACAGCTGCGACGGTCTACAACTGTGTCCTGAATGTTAAGAGGACATTAACCCTCTTAGACTAATGCTGTTGTATAAGACAAGAAGAGACATAGGTTACCCATCCATCCATCCATCCATCCATCCATCCATTTTCTATGGATGAGGGCTGGAGCCTACCCCAGCTGTCATTGGGCGAGAGGCGAAGTACGCACTGGACTGGTCGCCACTCAATCGCAGGGCTGACATTTAGAGACAGACAACCAGGCACGCTCACACTCACACCTACGGCCAATTCAAAATCACTAATCAACCATCATGAGCATGTTTTTGGTAGTGGGAGGAAGTCGGAGTACCCGGAGAGAACCCACGCATGTACGGGGAGAACATGCAAACTCCGCACAGAAAGGCTCTGGCCGGGTAGCGAGAGACACAGGCTACAAAATGTAAAAAAAAAAAATACAAATACAAATTTGAACCACTTTATTTCCTCTTGAAGCCCTCTGTTTTGCCATTCCAATAGTGCTATCCATGCCTTCTTCAGTTTTTTAAATCAGTTTTTCCATCGTTGCTGCAGCTAGCAGCCAATGCTACATGCATATTGTCTATTTTGTATCCCACAATGCATTGTGAAAGGCTCACGTCATACTTTATCAAACTGTGTATGTCTTTACATGCAGGAGATGGCCTGAATAGCTCAAAATGGAGAGAAAGAGAGACAGAGAGCCTGTGATGTGGCCTTCTGTTTCGCTGCAAACAGGAATGAATTTGAATCATGGTACAATAAAGCTAACACAAAGAAAAATACTTTTTTTTTATCAAAAAACATGGTTTTTCTTTTTTCTTTATAGTCCTAAAACTGTTTTTAAATCAAGTGAAATTGCAGCAAGCATGCATGTTCTTAAAGCCCAGGCTGTCCTGCAGAAAATGACGTTGAGAGCTTGACTTTGCACCACAGGGTTGATGTCTTACAGGCTTTTTAAGACTATAAGTCAAGGTATGACACAATGGTTTCACTTCTCCACAGCTCTGTTTCAAATGGCAGCTACAGTCCAATCCCAGGCCTGCTCCTCTTTTAAAGTCCTTCCCTTTACCCAGACGAGCTAGCTTGAGCTAACGTCTTACAGTTCCTACCCAAATCAAAGTCTGGTCATTTTCCAACATGACCTTCTTGGTTATTTTCTGCTAGGGTGACTAGAAGTGTTGGCTGTATTGGTCAACATTGCCCCCACAATTCCGAGTGGTATTGCAACTTTTCATGTAAGCTTAATGTGCAGTAATAAAGACAGAAATCCTCTGCTTACAAACCTAGTTTGTAATATTACACATTCTGCTCATAAAACTCTTCTCTTATGTTTTGTTTCCCAATATCAAATTTGGGATTCATTCCAAAGAAAAACTGTCCTGTTGATTCTGTTTTCTGACATGTTAAATGAATGTTACCACAGCTTATTTTCCATCCAGGAATCCAAGAATCTAACCCAGAGCACGGTGAAGAAAACAGCCCCATCATGTAGCTCTGCAAAGTCTGCTACTCTCCTCTCTTTGAATCTGCAAATCCCTGCAGCATCATTTAAAACCCAAGGAGAGACATGTATCATTGAGTTGTTAGTGAGTGAAATCGCCCAGATCTGCACATACTTTAAACTTGTTGACAACAAATCTGAATGCTTTTTCAGCTGAACCTGCCAGGATTTTTATTCTTACTTTTTAAATCATAAATCCACGTGGACAAAGTGGAAAATATTTTTATTCTTTGTTTGTGTTTTCCAGCGACAAAGTCCCAAAAGTCACATTTGTCCCACTTCTTAGAACAATCTGTTCATTATATTTGCATAACACAGTGAAGAGTGGGCGATTATAAACACGAGAGGGAGAGGAAATGTGAGCACAGTTCATATCCAGCTTCATAATAAGCACAGACTGGATGACATGTGTCACATGTCAGCGTCATTCAGGCAGCGCGCCGCTCCAATCAGGATAATTATGAGTTAGTGAAATATAGACGATTATTACAAACGGTGATCCGCACAGCACCATCTGTTCTGCCCTGCTGCACACACACACGCGCACACACCCCCACACACACACACACACACTAAGACAAAGACAAATTAACACACGAATATGACATCAACAGCATGCAGCTCTATAGAAACTCAAGTGAACAGTATAGAAGATATGCACATGCTCAGAAACACTAAAGCAGAAAGCTGGTGAGATAGAGTGTATTATTCACACATAAACACAGACACATGCACATGACTAAATTAATTCCTCCACAGACAGATGAGGGATGGATTTTATTTGCTCGATGAACACACAAATTTCACACAGCATGAGCCTGGAGGAGAAAAAACCTTGCACACTTATTCCAAAGCTGCATTTTCAATTAGTTCCCTCCACTGCTCAACATAACACACATATTTATGTGATCATATATTATCTACTGAGAGGCTATCATTGTTGTCCAAAGCCAAGTTCACAGCAGCGTTAATTTTGACAGCCATTTTTAGATTTAGTCTTAGTTTTAGTCACATTTTCATCCTGTTCACCCTTCATAGTTTTAGTCTAGTTCTAGTTGACAAAAACTCTGAAAATATTTTAGTCCACTTCCTGTTCTCTCTCTAAAAAAACAGCTAAACTGTAAAAGATAAATAAACACTCATTTTATACAATCAATAGCCTACATGTAGTGATCTGTATGCTCACTTTTCAGGCTTTTCTAGCAAAAATATGTGCCCCTAGCCCAGCGTTACTCAACCCTGCTCATCCAAAGAGTCATATTGTTGAAAAAAATGCCTTTGCAAGAGCCACAATGTAAGTGGTGAAAAGTGGCAAAAACTGGTTAAAGTGGCAATAAAGATAAGTTAAATGTGGCAAATAATGGTCAAAAAGTGGCAAAAACATGGCAGAAAGGGGCGAAAAGGAGCAAAGTAGGCATAAAATGGAAAAAAGTGGAAAAACAGGGGGGGGGGGAGTGGCAAAATAGAGTAGAAACTGGCAATAAAAAGGTGGAAGTTACCAAAAAAAATGAGTTAAAGGTGGCAAAAAATGACCAAAAAATCATGGCAAAAAAATGAGTGTAAAAATGACTAAAATGGACAAAAATGTGGGCAGCATCCTCACCAATCTCTTCTGCCATAATTGCACCGGCCTCTTGATGTTTATTGTTTACATCACGACTCCACTGCGCCTGAAAGTACTGCCCCCTGTTGCTGATTGGTCCTGTCACTTTCTAACCATGCCCAAAGGGTTCAGACGGGAGCTTTGCAAGATAGATTCGCCAGTGAGAAACACGGAAATGGGCGTATCCATCTGCTATGCAAGGTTAGGAAAGAGTGGCAAGAATGCTGAAAACAGTGGCATTTAATGGCAAAACAAAGCTTAAATGGGGGGAAAGTGGCAAAAACATTTTTTAAAAATGGCAAAAAAAATTGTAAATTTAAAAAAAATAATAAATAAAGGCTGAAAATTAAAGCCAACCGAAGTAATGTGGGGATTCAAACTGATTAATGTGACTTGTAATGGATATTTCTGAGGTCATAGTTTCCCTTTTTTATGGTTTTCTGGGGCAATAATATTTGAAATTAAGGCATAAAAGAGCCACAAATAATCACAAAAGAGCCACATGTGGCTCCAGAGCTGGGTGTTGAGTATGACTGCCCTGGTATGTCCACAAGCCCCCCAAGAATCAGAACCAACCCCACCTTTCAGAAAATCTGTGCAAAAACAAGCCGTTCTCAGATTTTCCCCTCATGATGTCATGTGGCGAGTTGGCCCTCCTTGCTTGAAAGAAAGGTCTGCCCTCCTCTTCTGATAGGATCAGCCTTTTAATTTAAATTGGTACAGTGCTAGACTTTCTTTACATTCGGTACTATCTGTAGGTCAAATATAAATTTTGTGCAAGTGACAGAGTACTAACCCCTTTTAAATCTGGGTAAAATTAGTCAAAAACATCTATCCTGGAACACTTGAATTAATCTGAATGCTGTTGTTTAACTGTTTACATATACAAGGTGTCTTTTGAAAAGGTGACTTTAAATTTCCTCCCAAACTGTCAGACTCATTGAAGGTTCTACTGGGATTAATAGTTTTTTAATCATCTGAATGTGCTGTGAAACTAAGGCCTGTAGATAACTCTAGTAAAAGCTGGAAAACTCACCTGGACTAAAGCATAAAGCCTTAGCTAGTTCAGCTTCAAAGCTGACAACAAGAGATCAGAAATGAGGATTTTACACCTGTTTTCATGTGGAAAATCCAGGTGTTTTCAAACTGGATAATCCTTGGTAAGATTGGCTGTGGACACACTAACAAATTCAGGGTTTACTGCTTTCTCCCCCTCCTCTGTCTTGCATAGTTGCTCGCTTACACTTACACACATCAGTCTTGCAGCAATGATCCATTACAGCAGACGTGTATTGGTTATCTGTTATTTATGCTACCACATTGCCTCTGTATTCTGCGTGTCCTTCTTCAGCTTATCTTCAGTATACATTTCACTATTCAGTCATAAAGAAAGAAAACAAGAAAATGTAAGAAAGTACAGAGCCTTGAGAGTCCATTAGTGTTGTCCAGGCCTGTGCTGTGGGAATAAAAGCCTGATTGATTGTAAGTGAAAGGACAAATAAAAATGCTGTTAGGGCTCATTTTGTTCTTTTATGGAGAGTTTTAGCTGATAAGTGCCTACATAAAGCATAACTACATAAAGATTTTTATGGGTCTGAATTTATTCACAAGTGTTCTGGGTAAACGTCTTATTCATGTTCTGCACAAAAATATCCGATAACTGACAACTGGAGCGCTTCTTCAGCATGGCTGTGCTTTGTCCCTTGCCTCCCTGAAGTTTCCTTTTTTTATTATGCATGTCTCCTTGTTGTCATGAGTGTAGATTAAAATAAGTGTGATGAGGTATTTCTGACATGTAATTAGAGGAATAAGTTTGCATAGATTTGCATTAATGCACGTGCATTTGTAGAAAATGAAAGTTTGCATTCGCCAGATAAATGTTAACATTATGCATTATTTATGGATCCTGTGGTTTTGCCCTGCAGCTCTGATTCGAGTTCTTATCAAACTGGAGTTTAAACATAGTCCTCTTTCTTATTTTTAGTGTTTTGTCTCTCTTAAATTTATTCTATTTACTTTTTCATTTTTCTAATGTCTTATCGCTCCATTTTGTATTTTATGCCTTGGTTTTGTCCTTAACGCCTCTATATCTTCACTTCTCTCCCCCAATTCTCTTAGTTTTTTGTCTTCTGTTCTATTTATACATTTTTTGGTAATGTTTTCATACCCTTTTCTCAAAGTTTTTCTTATCTTTTCTTATGGTTTTAATTTTTTTTCAATTTTTCTCCTCATAATATCTTATTTGCTCTTACATCTCTGCTATGGGTTGCACCAGTTTTATATTAGTTCAAACATTGTCTAATGTGAATGCAAGCTCTTACGATGGAGTTTACGTTTGAGGTGTTGTACCAGCTGGGTTAGTTTAAAGGCTTAAGTTATAACTTGAATATTACAGCTACCTCCTACTGGCTGTAACATGAAATATGGTACCATTGGTGACAGGTGGAATAAATCAGAGGATAACAAGGTGCTGATGATTTTACTTGCTGTTTGGTGTTCTCTTCAATGAGATACACTGTCGTTTTCCATTAGAGGAGAATTTCAGGAAAAAGAAATAGAATTTCACAAGAAATAGCACTGTAAGAAACACTGGGTTAAGAAATGCTTGCCACTGATTGGTCAAATTAAATGAAAACATTAACCTTGTCAAGCACATGGATTGTCCAGATTCTCTCTCAGTCATCAGGCTCCAGTCTGCAACAACTGTGCCAGGAACTGACCAATAAGAGACATCCTCGGTAAATGAGGCGGTAGCTACAGCCAGGGTTTAGTTGTACTGGAAGCTGATAGCAATGGCTGCTGCTGGTGTAGTGTTAAGCTCACATGTAGTTAAAGTATAACAGTAGTTTTGTCAGAATTGCTTCAGGGTGGAATTATCACTAATGAAATTAACATTCAAAGACACATTTCTATATAAAAACCAGAGCGTAGAACCATACTGGAATCTTGTCTTGGCAGAAAAGATGTTTTGCACTTCTCCCGACTGGCCTTGGCATGAGTTTTATCCACCAATAAGCTCAGCCATTCATGAACTACAGCAGCGCCTGCCTGTTGAGCTCAGGTTACTACCATAAACTGTAAAAAGAACTGGACACAGCCTGCATGACATCAGCCGTTTAGTTACAATAGGCGGACTCAAACAGCCCTTGAAGCCAGTCAGCCTAACAGCCCACCCACTAAGCTCGACTTCCTGGTTGACATATTTGTAGTTTCTGCCTTTCAAGCTATCTGTCAAGTGAGAGGACATGAAGACATTAGCTAACGAAACACATTTTTGAACCAGGCTGTAAATCAGTTTATTTCTACTGTTAAAAACTGCTTTATAACATGTGCTGTGTATGTGACTTCCTGTGTTCCTGCAGCCAGCCTCAAGTGGACACTCACGGTATTGCAAATTCTTGCACTTCTGCATTGGCTTCATTTTTCAGGGCTGGAGGTTGCTGCTTGGTTACTACCAGAGCTGTTCTGTCTACTTCCCCATTTTGTCTGGTGGTTCTGATAGAAATTTCATCCAATCACCTTCTGGGAATTTTTTTGAACAGTCCTACCCTCTCCATACACACTGTATGGGAGGTGTCCTTGATGAATGTGAATTATAAACCATGAAGCAGTGTTTCTGGATATCAGGCTATGACAAAATGTTGGTTAGTTTTGATGTTTAGCTCCACTAGTTAAGATCAACCATGTGTCGCCTTGGTACAACCAACCAATGACACAACTCAAGAAACAACTTACCTTGGTCTAGTGAGGACTTTAAGGCATATTAAAACTTATAGATATGGTGCAGCAGGCTGCTGGTCCTTAGGTTAGGTAGTTGGGTTCCTGTGTTGCCTGGGTTTGTATGGGTTACTCTGGGTTCTTATGATCTGTTTCTAAGCCCCCTATGATGTGTTCTTGGGTTCTCATGAAATTATGCTTTGTTTTATTTTGCTTTGCTTCTTGCTTCCCTAGTTCTTAAAAGTGCCATACAAACAAAATTTATTTCTATTATATATAGAATATAAAGGACTGCTGAAAAAAGGACACATTTGGGGCATGCAAATGAGTCTGTTGCTCTCCTCTCGGCTGTTAACCACTAACCAGGTGGTCTCTTTCTCTTGTTCTATCCTTTGCACCCTGCAGGCGGCTTGTGCTATGCACTTTTAGCCCCCGAGGCTCCAAAGCATTTACTGCATTTTGTTTACAGCTTTGTCAATATTGTTCCTGCGCTGCGTTAATAAAGCTTTCTGCATACCCAGTAGCTTTTTATTTTCCACACCCACAAGCCCTGTTGTGACAGGAGAGGTAGTGCAGGACCAGAGGGGATGCTGGGAGTTCTTGTAAGGTCAGCACACGACGCACAAACACGCACCAAGGCATAGAGAGAGACTCCACTTGGAGGTCACTGTCAGCCTCCAGGCGAGAGCAGAGCAGTCACTCAGACACACAGAGGGAGTGTCTGCCAGCGTGTGTGTTGCTGCTTTAGTGTGTGTGTGACCTGGTTTGTCAATGAGGCAGTGTTTCCAGCAGACACCATTGTGTGACAGGGACTGCTCCTTTTTGTAGCAGGTAATGCACACACACAGTAAAGGCACATGCTCTAAAGCGTGGCTGATTGTGCACATACACAGGTTCTTCCCTCCTCTGTGTGCAGGATGGAGCTGCCTATCTCAGCCTCTCGGCTGCCTCGGGCACAGTTGGTTTCTCACTCTCTCATGTTATTGGAAACAGGCCCGGTGTGTTGTAAATGACAGATAATTTAAGTGGATGCAGCACATTTAGAGGCTGACGCACACTCACAGAGGCAGTCCATAAATATGGCATGACGTGGAAGGTCCCCCTTCTTTATTTGTAATTCTTTTAAATATTGATTCTTACAGTGGGATTGGTTGAAAAATAATTTTTCTAAGCTGCATGGTAACATTAAAGTTTAATAAAACAAACTAGTACAACAGATATCCTGCATATTTGTCCCTTTGCAAACATGCACTCATTTAGCATATATTGATTACTCCTGCTGATGTTTCCTCAAAGCCTTTGGACATCCAGAATTTAAATGAGTTCACATAACCTTGAGGGAGCATTAGCCCAGTTTCAATCATATGCTATTTCATGCACATTCATATGGAGTTGTCTTTCCTTTTCCAGCTACAACAGCCTCTGCTCTTGGAAGGCTTTCCACAAGATTTTGTGAGTGTTTCTGTGAGAATTTGGGCCCATTCATTCTGTAGAGAATTGATGAGATCAAGCACTGATGTTAGACCAGAAGGCCTGGCTCACAACCTCGGTTCCAGTCCATCCCAAAGATGCTGGATGGGGTTGAGGTCAGGGCTCTGTGCAAATCAGTCAAGATCTTCCACACCAAACTCATCAAACCATGTCTTTATAGTCCTTGCTTTGTCCACTGGTGCACACTCATGTTGGAATAGAAAAGGGCCTTCCCAAAACTGTTGCCACAAAGTTGGAAGCATAGCATTGTCCAGAATGTCTTGGTATGCTGAAGCATTAAGATCGGCCTTCACTGGAGATAAGGGGCCTAAACCAAACCCTGATTAACAGCCCCATACCATTATCCCTCCTCCTCTAAACCTCACAGTTGGCACAGTCAGGCAGGTAACAATCTCCTGGCATCTACCAAACCCACAGCCACCCATCTGACTGTCATACAGAAAAATGTGAGATCATCTTGCATAGTTCAGTGGTTCTCAACCTTTTCAGCCCACAACCCCCAAAAGAAAGGTGCCAGAAACCGGGGACCCCCACTCAACCTGAAGGTGGTTGAACACAGCCATGCACATTCAAGAAAAGTCATGTGGAGACAAGGCTGCCCGTTGGGGGGAGGGGGGACAGGAGAGCTTTCTGGGGGCCAGCAAAATATGGTCCATTGTAAAGTTAAGCTGTGGTATTTTGTATTAAACCTGAGTAATCATCACTCTTATCAAAGAATCAAATTTTAAATACTTTGTGTTGTAAGTAGCCCTCTTTTAAAATGTAAATTCTTTTGTTGAAAACATGATTAAAATACATTAAAAATAGCTAAAATGGGTTAATAGCGGCAAAAAGGGTGGGAAAGGTGGGGAAATTGGATGTTAAAAGTAGCAGAAATGGGTTAGAAATGCCAAAAAACTGAAAAATGTTGCAAAATAACCAAAACAATGGCAAAAATGGGTTAAAGTGGCAAAATGGGCATATTGAGTGATAAAAGGGGATTCAAAAGTGGCTGAAATGGCATTAAAGTTGCAAAAATAGGTAGAAATTTGGTAGAATGGGTTGAAAATTGATAAAAACTGGCAAAAAAAAGAGTTAGCTCTGGCAGAAAAGTCAGAAACTGGCAAAAATGGGCATATCAAATTGTAAAATGTGGCTTAAAATGTGGTAAAAGGGATTAATAGTGGCTATAATGTGTCAACAGAGCCAACAATAGGCAGAGAGTTGCAGGATTTGGTGTAGAAGTGACAAAAACAGGCAGAATAAAGTGGTGGAAAGGGTTTAAAACTGACAAAAGATGGGTTTTAAGTTGCAAAAATGTGTTAAAATTGATAACATTGGAAAATTGGTGTAAGTGTAATTTTAGATATATTCCTAGCTTTTTTTAAGGTATCCGGAGACCCCCTCTCAGTGTCTCATGACCCCAAATGGAGTCCCGACCCCAACGTTGAGAACCCCTGGCATAGTTCACCTGAAAATGGACCTTCTGTGTTTGCTCATTGTCATTGAACTCCTCTGCTTCAGGGAGGAATTATCACTAATGAAATTAACATTCAAGGAAGAGCAGATTGTACCATCACCATGGCTCCACAGACCTTTGGCTTAAAGCATTGGTGTGCATTTTGAGTTACTGTTCCCTCATAGGGTTGGAGGTGATGCGATAGAAAGCAACAGACAAGCATAGTCAGATTACTTACTGTTGCTTTTGCTGTCTTAAGACGTCGGCCTTTCCAAAAGAGACTAATAAATGAGTGGGTATACTCCGTACATCTGCGTTTACCCTCCACTACACCACTGAACAATGTGTCTTCTGTAAATTAACAGTCACAGTCTTTGCAATAGCTTAAATTATAGACTATTTTGGATGTGATTAAACCAGAAAAATGAGGCAACAGTGGGAATGAGAGCTGTAGGAGGTATGACGACAAAGCTGACCATAAAACCTGTTTTTCTTCCATGGAGGCAGTGAAATGTTTGGATATTTACTTCTATTAGTGGGATGTGCATTGGCTCGATTTTCATCTCAGCAGAAAATCTGAAACATAACCTCCTCTGGGTTTTGAGTTTTGCACGGGCGGTGCAGACACCACAGGGACCTGGACACAATCCCAGGCTGCAGCTCTTCTGACTCACTCTAGTTCATTTTAAGACCAAACCATGGACCGCTCCAAGCCTTAAAGAAGAGCCAGCTGCTCTGTGAACATGATGAATGTTTGTGATTGTAGGCTTTACTCAGACTGTGACCATACTGTAACTGATAGTTCCACCTCTCCAGAGCTGTACATCCGCGTGGAAAAGCAAGCTTAACAACTTCTAACAGTTTTTAAATGTTTGTAAAGACAGAGTTGAGCATTTTACACAATTATGTTACACAGAAACTTATCAGCCACACTTAAAATGAAAACTGGTTTATTATGACCATGAAATCAGTTCAGAGTGTCTCTAACCAGTCTCTTGTCTCTCTGTAAAACATCTCTTATTTGATTCAGCAGTTAGATCTACCTTATCTGACATGCCATAGACAGTGTCATATATCCACTGCATAGGTTATACTGTATTTCACAATCATCTGTAAAACCTCCCAAACAAAGCATCTGAGAAAGGCAGGACTTTTCAAAATATTCTTGGAGGGTGACTGGATAAACATTCTGACTGTCACATGCATTACAGGCCAATCAGAGCAATAACAAAATGAGGTAGCAGGCATGTCTGATGGAGCTCAACAAAGAGGCATTACCATAGTTTATGAACAATAGGGCTTGTCAGTGGATAAAACTCATGCTGAGGGTTTTCTTTCCACAGCTAAACTCCACCCATAGCTACTGCCACATTCTCCTCAGATGACCCTGATTGGTCAAGTCCATTTTCAGAGCTGGAATAATCATTTCAAACCAGAGCTTTGCAAGATGGATCTGCCTGATGACAGCCGTAGAATCTGCATACTGGCAACTGATATCTGGTCGTGCCACGTCATTAAGCCAGTGGTTGTTTGCAAACATGTCTGGCATACCGATGTTAAACTGATGCAGTCTAAGAAAAGATATAAGAAAAATGGAGATTTTATCATTTAAAGCCCCTTTATTTAAGACAGTGTTACTCAACCCTGCTCAACCAGAACCAAATTGCTGAAAAAAAAAAAAAAAAAAAAAAAACTTTGCATGAGCCACAACTTAGTGGTAAAAGTGTCAAAAATGTGTTGAAACAACAATGAAAATTAGTTAAAGCTGGTAAAAAAAAAAAAAAATAGCAGCACAAAAGGTGGTATAAAATTGCTGAAAAGGAGCAAAATAGGCATAAAATGACAAAAACTGTGTGAAAAGTTGCAAAAATGGGGAAAAAGTGGAAAAAGGGGCAGAAAGTGGCAGAAATTGGGTGAGAAGTGATCAAAGAAAGATACATCTAGCAATAACAGTCAAAAAAAAGCTAAAATATGGCAAAAAAATGAGTGAAAAATGATTATAATGGGCAAAAAGCATCTTAAAGGTGTGAAAAATGGGCTGAACGCAGCAAAGAGTGGCAAAAATGGGCAAAAGAGGAAAAAAGTGGCATTTAATGGCAAAAAGTGTCAAAAAATAGAGAAAGAAGGGCAGAAACAGGATAGAAGTGGCAAAAAGAGGTGTCAAAAATGGGCTTACATAGCAAAAATTGAATAAAAGTGTCAATAAAAAAGAAAAATAGGGGCACAAAATTGCAAATAAGGGATATGGATTATACTGATAAAAGGTAAAGGTCAACAATTAACCCTGACAATTAAAGCCAGCTGTATACATGTGGGAAACAAACTGTTAATGGCTTGCAATGGCTAATTTCTGAGGTCAAAGTTACACTTTTTTAAGGTTTTCTGGGGGAAAAATATTTCAAATTAAGACAGAAAAGAGCCACAAATCATCACAAAAGAGCCACATGTGGCTCCAGAGCCACGCATTAAGAAAGATTTAAAAGAAAACTGTGACTATTTTTTAAAAAATGGTATGTTGCAAGTGTTTTTGTACCATTTAGACTGTATGCAGGAGTTTTTTCTGCAGTTTTTGACAATTAACAATGAGAAATTGACCAATTTGATGTGTCTGAGACTTCTCTTTTGTTGCTATGATATCAAACAGGTTTTATTGTTTGTTTGATTATAACTAGAATTAAATCAAAGTTCATTATTCTGGTATTAAAGACACATAAAAAAGATATATATCCTTTTATCACCATTCAGCTAAGAAATATCAGGATATGACTTTTGATCTCTGTTGCCCAGCTATTTGGGATGATTAGACAACAAACAGAGAACATCATAAATGACAAAACTGAATGAAGATTATAACAAACAAGGATAATTCATGACAGATCCAGGCATAAGCTAGCGTTTCAGTAGACTTAATTCAATCACTATTTTGCAGCCTCCTATTTGTAGCTGATTTCAGGAGTATTGGATTTTTATTTTTAAGTTTTCCTGCAGTTTGTGGCTCTTAAAAATATGCAGTCATTGTTCCCTTCACAAAGATGAATGTGGCTGTGCACAGGGAGGTACATCTCTACCAAGTTGATCTCACCTTTCCCTGCTTTTTGCGTAGCTGTGCTGGTCCATGTGAGACAGTGAGCGGTGTTTGGTCGTCTCTCTGAGGAGGCAGACAGCGTGTGGATGTTGAAACAGAGGGTAATGTATTGCTCTCTGTTGTGTTGTCCCCTATGGAGAGGCCTAATTTATATCACGCACACGCACAAATCATTCCTCCGAAGGATGCATTAGCAGAATAACGGGATGTCATGGGACGGTTCAGATGGTGCTGTTGGTTATACACCTGCGTCATGGAAATGTTGTGATTGCTCTCTATTTCCTCTCCTATGTAACACCTTTTATGCAAAACATCCCAGCCGGGGTTAGCTTCCAGACCTTTGAATCTCAGACGCCACATTTTGTTTAGTCTTTCTGGCTCTGTTTCCCTCAGACAGGATTTTTTAACATTATTACTCATCCCAGTCGGTCAGCGTTAAACCAATCAGAGCAGGGCAGCAATCAAAACAAACTTAAATTCCAATCAGAGCGGGCTATAAAAGTGTCAGAGCGGTGGTTGGGTTTATGTGATGGTTTCTCTGTGCAATCTGTTTCCCCTCTGTGCTGGTTTACATGCCAGGGTTTCTTTTCTCAGTTAGCATGACTCGATGGTTTTAGCATGTGTCTCTGCACCATCAGAGCTGTAACAGTACTCGGGGGACTGAGGGGCTTTACACGAGCTTATAGTCCAGGAGAACAAAAGGCCGACATGATCTCAGAGACTCATAAAAGAGACGGACAGAGATAATGAATGATGGGGAGAGAGCGAGGACCAACTGTAGCCCACTTTACTTTGACTTTCTTGTTCTTTTTTGATTCCTTTTCCCTCCATTCATCCATCTCCAAAGGCCCAAATTAACCCTTTGAACTCTGCCAAAGAAATAAGCCTGCCTGCATAATTTGCTTGTTATGTCATTTCTTGGAGTACTTTCAAATTCTTAATATTCTGCATGACCTGAGCTCAGATTTTATGCAACTCCCTAAATCAGCGGTGTCAAACTCAATCACAGCAGGGGCCAGATTCTGGATTCAGGTCTAACCTGAAGGCCTAACAGCGTCACCTTTTTAACCATTAACTGTCAACCTCATTTCACCAGTAATAAAATATGAAAAAAAAAAAATAGCACTGATGATCAATGATTTTGACATTTAAAAACTTAAAAAGATAAGTTTCAAGGCTCACAATCTAAAAAAAAGTAAATTTATTAGTTCAAAAAGGTCAAAAGATGACACTGAAATTTAAAAATTATGTTTTTTAAAGGCAAGTATTAGAAAGAAAGTCAAACTGATGAGTTTAAAAGGTCAAAATATGAAATAAAATTTGTAAGCATTAAATTAAAAGTCAAAATATGGTTCAAAATTTAAATTGTCAGTCTAAAATGTGGAACTATGGAATTATGAAGTCAAAGTTTGGAGTTGAAAACATGAGATGAAATACAAAATAACTGGTTGGCGCGCCGGTAGTCGAGTGGTTAAGGCGCACGTCATATACTCAGGCGACCTGGGTTCAAATCCAGCCTGTGGCACCATTTCCTGCATGTCTCTCCCTGTTTCCGACTCTATCCACTGTCCTATTTAATAAAGGCCAAAAATAAATCTTTAAAAAAAAAAAAAAATAACTGGTTAAAAAGGTCAAAATATAAATTAAAATTTATAATTATGAATCTTAAAGCTCAAAATATTATGTAAGAAATCAAAATTATTGGTTGAAATGCTCAAAGTATGAAATAAACCGTCAGAATCCTAAGTTTGAGTCCTAATTACAAGATGCAAATGCCCTCAGAGCTTAATAACTATAGCAGAAGTTAACTTTCATAACCTGACAGCAACAAATGCCAAGGTTCTGAGTGCTTCTACGGGCCTCCAGATTCTCCTTGATTGTAACACTGCATAAAACATCACTGGGATACTGTCGTCAACAAACGTACTGGTTAACCCTCTGATGCAGAAGTCATAATGCTCCAGCTATTCTGGATTTAATTTCATATCAGCTGAAACAAGATGACGTCTTATCTCAAGCCCACACGAAGGCTAAAGTGTTTCAGGAAGGTTGTTTTCTCCCTCACCGAAGCTAAATTATAGAGCAGAGTGAGTGTGAGGTGCATTCTGGGAAGGCTTGGGTCTGTAATGTTGGACTGTGAGTGTGTACAGAGTCATCTAATTGGTATGTTTGTGATGGCCTGGCCTGGTGCTTCAGCTATGGTCAAATATTTCCTTTTTAACAGAGAAGTAACAATTAGCTATATGAACACTTCCTCCTGATCTCCAGCAGCTGCGTGCAATGTTTATCACGATGGTAAAAACTTGTTTTAATGTGGTAGACCATGGAGATAAAACCTAACCTTTTCTGTAAAAAGTTGGAACTTATGTCTTTTTTCTTTACAGTGGGTAAAGTGCACATTTTAAGTGAAAATGCTTTTATATGAGAGTAAGGAGATTTAGAAAAGAGGCTGACTTCCCTTTTCACTCACTGAGAGGTCCTTCATGCACTGAGCACCCACAAATCCACTCTTCTGTTGTGTTAGTGGTTCTATATTTAACTGTAATGACTCAGAGAACCCGCTGATTTTTGTAAAGTAGCTCCAGGCCACATTTTCTGTGTTAAACTGCAGCCGTCAGATCAGCCACATTCACTAGAACGGGCTGTTTCCCATCACTGATACTGCTCATCCATGAAAATGTTACGATATAAATGTGTTTTCTTAAAAGCCACTAAAACCTTATTAATCACCACTTTTGAATAATATTAGTAATGGTCATAAGAACTACTAAATGTGTGAGCATTCAAAGTGTCTGTGCTATAAACTTTCACTGGGTTTGATTTGGCGTTTTAAACACAGTCTGAGAGAAGCATAAAGGCCAAAATTTGCCTGTTTCAATAGTGTGGGTTTGAAAATGGGAGTTAAAGGTCACATACCATACAAAATCACTTTTCAGGCTTTTCTAGCAAAAATATATGCCCCTGGCCTGTCCACAATACCCCCCAAGAGTCAGAAAAATCCATTACCTCCTCTGCTCTCTTTCACCTTTCAGAAAATGTGTGCTGAAACAAGCCGTTCTCAGATTTTCACCTCATGATGTCATGTGGGGGGTTAGCCCACCCCCAGGTTCAGTCGGCCCTCCCCACATCGAAGAAAGTTACGCTCTCCTCTCCTGATCCTACCAAGAGTACCTTGCTGCAGACAAGACGGCCGACATACATCCAATCCATACCGGAAGTCTCAACCGGAAGTCCGTACATCTAAGGTTAGGCTTAGGCATTTAAACCCGAGTGGCTAGGTTCAGGGTAAGGCAGTGGGGAAGGTGATATATTTGAGATCCAGCACCAAGGGTTAGGCTTAGGCATGAAAAAGACTGACAAACACTGGCAGCTGAGTCCAACACTTGGGACTTCCGGCATGGATTGGATGTATAGCAACGTCCATGTCGGCCATCTTGACTGCAGTTGGGTCCCTCTCGATCCTACTTGCAGCTGGCAGCCAGGAGAGCCACATCCGTTAAACCACATCCATTTCCTGGGAGGGGCATGTTTAGGGGGTGGGGTCAGACAGCTCATTAACATTTAAAGCCACAGACACAGAAACAGCTTGTTCTGAGAAAGGGTTAAACAGAGGGGTTTTTAGACACGCAAAAATCCAATACTTGCATGTTTTGGGTACCTCTGAGACCAAAATGAACTTGTCTTGAAAATGAAAAATATGTGACCTTTAAGGGCTTTTGGTTAATGCTGCATTCATACAATTAATTGACAATTAATTTGCGCACAACAACAGAGCACCTGCAGCCAGAGAGGGGTACAGCTTACAAGACAATGAAGCTGTCATAATAATTGTTCTGGCAGTTATACACAGTGACACATTTATTTTTATTTTTATTGATTTTTTATTATAGAGTTTCAGTCCATTATCCTCCATGTTTGGTGCTCGCCATGCTCTACAGCAGTTATCATCAACTAGCACATCTGCCCTCCCATAGATTCCTATCTAGCCCCCAGAAGATAATAAACACATGCTTCACTCTGTTCTTGATCAAAGTTCCAGTTTTCAGCTTCAGCTCTCCACTTCAAATTCTCTGCAAGTGCACTTCTCTGAGAATCCAGACGAAAGACATGTTTCCAGCACTTGTTTTTAACCAATCACAACACAGCCTATTCAACCAAACCCATTGATGGACAACATTTATGTAGCCAGCATATCTCAGTATAATTGTAGTTAGTGACCCATGCACTATTGGAAATAAAACAGTTATTCCATCATTATTTGTCTTTGAATGTGAGCTCTCTCACATTTTACAGGCTGAATATTAAAATATATTAGTCAATAAGTGATCTCAAACCGTAGCATATCTCTAAGTGCTTACTGTAGCAATATGAATTGATGAAAATAAAAATTGTTTCCTGTACTCTCAGTCACAGCTCAAGTGTTTATGCTGACTTCTTTGGTTGGTTTGAGGTGCATTCCTTGCAGCTCAACATTTGTGGCTTATAATTTATTGGAAACTGTGATGAATTATTTATTTTCAATCAGCTTCACATCAATTTGTAATTTGATCCCGATGGTTGTTTTTTGCCTCTTTATAGATATATGGCTGCTTTTCACCACAGACTTTTAAATTCATTTTTTATGCATTAGAAGAGGTCTCAACAAACCCCTGGAAGAAAACCTCCATGGCTTCTTGTTTCTCTGCTGCAGTGACTGATTACTGGTCGGGATGCACAGTGCATCACAATAATGTGCTTCACAACGATCCAATGCTCTGTAGAGTCGTTTCTAGTAAATGTGAAGACAAGGAGTCAAGGGAAATCTGTCCAGTCACACACTGCTCATTACAGCAGATATGTTGAGTAGTCACAACATGCAACAGAAGGTATGGGGTGTGTAAACACAAGCAAACCATCAGAGACGTGCATTTACATCTGGAGATATTCTGTTTTCTGATTGCAGCCTCTTAGACGTAATCTGCACTTCACACGTTATGATCACAACAGAAATGTCTCTGCTGGAGAATGAAACTTAAACAACAGAATACTAAAAGCTAGCTGCTGGAGGATCATCTAAGGATAGGCAAAACCTTCCTTCTGGTTTCATGGGTCTATTTTAAGTCTAAGACTAATCATGGTTTTGAATTTACTCCAGTACATTGGCTCAGTCAGCAACAGAGAAACAGGCTATGATGGCTAAAACATCATAATACGATGATGCACCTGCCATGGCAAAGATGCAATATGTGCACTGAGCTATCGAAATAAAGGCTGTCCTTGGGTTAAATATTTTAATTGTGATTGACCTCATAATTTCTAAAGTTAATTGCAGTTAATCTCCTTTTTGAAATTCTACTTTTTGGCATTACAACAATTGTTTTTTCTTATTTGATTTTTGCCCTTTCTTACTAGGAGTAGTTAATTTCTTGCTTGGATACAGA
This sequence comes from Cheilinus undulatus, assembly GCF_018320785.1. Taxonomy (NCBI): domain Eukaryota; kingdom Metazoa; phylum Chordata; class Actinopteri; order Labriformes; family Labridae; genus Cheilinus; species Cheilinus undulatus. The sequence continues at coordinate 4,833,512 of NC_054868.1, forward strand.
GCTCCTTTTATTTTGAGAGAAAATAGGAACCTCACATAGATAGTAGGTTATAGAAGTGGGAGTAGGAACGTGTCATGGATTGAAAAGGATGGGAATAGTAAAACATAGTCTGAGCTGTCTGTGAAGTTTTAAAGTGAAACAAGCCATTACAGAGGAGTGGTGGAGTTATTTACATCACTGTGGCCGCAGGTAGATGCTGACATGGCTTCACTTAAGTGTGCCAAAAGGGACGATAACAAATGCAATTAATGCTATTAAAAATGCAATAAAAAGTAATGCACTGATATATTTTGGATCATATTTGCATCAGGATTAAAGCATTAAATTTGACAGCCTTCGTCTGAATGAATTAAACAGGATTCATCCTTTATTGCATGTATTTTATAGATGAGAACCTGGTCTTTAATTGATATAATTTGAGTATGACGCATATTTTGGTAGCGGCTGATGTGACAGAACCAGCAGGACAACAACACAACGTGTGAATTATTACAAGGGAAAAACTGGAAATTACCCCTTAGACGGCTGCATAAGAAAGTGGCTACTGCTTCTGGAAGCTGCCGTTCTGTTGCTGTACCTCATTCATGTTTGTGCTGCTTACTTGTGATAGACCCCGATTACTCTCTGCCATCAGTGCATCAACTCCAGCCCCAAACTAAACCTCTGATTAACCATCAAATCAGCAAAGTTACACAATAACATGGACAAACAAAGGCAGTGGTAGACCAGCAACTCTGGTGTTATGTGATTTAAAACTACTGCTCTTTTTAATTGGTTTGAAGATTTGATAAAAAAGAAAATTAAACTCTTTGACACTGAAGTCTTTATGTAGTGATAGTTTGCAATGTTGTTAATCGCTCTAAAAAAAACTGACCTTATTATATCTGAAAAAATTGTTTTAATTTATTTAAAAAATGCTGACAAAACAAAACTTCAGTTTAATTGAAAAAAAGCCAGACCATTGTCACTCAATTGAATTTGGTAAACTATATCAGTGGGGTTTGGTACCCATGGGATGCTTCCAAACGTCGGGAATAAATGAAAATGACTCCAATTAGTATATTTTATCCATTATTGCAAAAAAGTATCCTAAAATGAATTCAGTTGCAGTAAAACTATCAATATTAGGTGATATTTGTGCTTAAACAAAAGTAATGTGTACAAAAAAAAACAGTAAAAATGTTCAATTGAACACGATGCTTTCACTACCTCTAGGGTGGCCTCCAGTCTTGGGTACTGTTCATATATGTTCATCTTAATTGACAATATAGACAAGAAGTCAAAAAGCAGTTGCCCATTATAGGGCCTGAGTCCACGGCTGGTTATGAAAAAGTAAAAAAAAATGAATAAATTAAAGTAGAGATAGTAAAAGGTGAAATGCCAGCTTGCTTGGGCTTCAAGGAGCCTCAAGACAAAGTCATAGATGTGCATCAGTTATGAGGTATGCATCTAAAATTACTCTTAATGTTTAAGACACATTTATGGCAGTCAGTAAGGAGCTGAGAGCGTGTTAATTTTGGCATCTAGTTTTAATTTTAGTCTTGGTTTTAGTCTTTAAATAAAATGCTTTTTAGTTTTAGTCACATTTTAGTCATTTCTATCCTTTTTAGTTTTAGTCTAGTTTTACTCAACGAAAACTCAAAACAATTTAGTCTAGTTTCAGTCCAAAAGTCCTCACATTTAAGTTTTTCCACTTTTAGTCGGAGCATTTATTCACTTGCCAAAATCTGGTACCAAATCATGGTAGTATGTTCTCTGCAGTCTGCTAAACCTGGGGTCCCTGCTTTCTACAGCTGAGTGGCAGAAGAGAAACAGCTGCATTGTTTTTTGACAGATTTACCCAAAGTGGAGAAATATCACGGATTTCGAATGTCCACCAAAAACTATGTGACATTTTAGTCTAGTTTTAGTCATCTTGATGAAAACTAAACTTAGTTTTTGTCAGTTTTAGTCATCACAAATCTATTTTTGTTAGTCTTAGTCTAGTTTTTGTCATAGAAAAGAGGCTGTCAATTAAATTTTTAGTCATAGTTTTAGTTGACGAAATTAATACTGGCCAAGAGTGAATAAGGATGATTATCCCTAAAAGTCCCTAGAGGAGACACTCAAAAATGTCCTTAGATCAGTTGAACTATATAAATGTAGGCCTTTGTTTGGGGTCTTCACATTATAAAACCACCTGTGGTCCATTGCACCAGTTTTTGGGCTAATTTTCTATAAAATCAATGCAGTTGAGCGTTCTCCATGCTCAGTGTCCTCAGTGCAACGACAAGCATGATCTTTCCCTCACTGACCAATTAAAATCAACATGAGGCGGGACTTTTAATGTCAGCTCTGTCAACAACAATGGTGGAGGAGAAATGTCTTTTTAGACTTGTCTTTTTGACAATAAAATCTCCTGATCCAAGCCAGCTGAGGGTGATTTTTCACTGACTAGAGGAAAATAGTCAGCCAAAGATGTCTTTGGACTATAGAGACTGTTTGGTGAGACTGACCTGAGATTCAGTGTTGTCAACATTGTATTTGTAAGCAGATCTGACTGGAAACACAGTCGCATTAGCCAAATGTGGAGTAGATTTTAAACCCATGTTAAAGCTTTGCAGTGATAATATTTGAGCAGGTGTTTAAATGATAATCATCAGTCCTCTAGACTCTGTTATTGCCAAAGAAGAAAACCTGAGCACTGTTCATCTTCTTTGTTGTTTTTTTTTTTTAGTGTAATGAATCCTAAATTAGTGTAATGTCTTCCTCTTTTGTCTTTAATTTGTTCAGGGAGAGTTTAAAAAGCAATTACTGTCAGGATTTAGGAACTTGTCTGCATTAAAATGTAAATTTTGCTGTTATTGATCTGTCGGGGAAACTTTACCAAACAAAGTAAAGCACACCTACTGTGCCACACAGCCGGGGGCGAGCGAGTCGTCAGGCAAACAGGAGGAGAGATGAAAAGTAGAGGAGAGAGAGGGTCGAGAGAATACCGAGGGAGATACCTGTGTCTGCCAAAACTAAGCCAAGCAGGGATGAAGAATGAGGAGGCGCTGAAGGAGCCAGGTGTTCACAACATACACACAAACACACAGTGGCTCTCCGCAGCAGCAGCTGGGTGAGATCTAAGGTTGCACTCGTGTTGCGTGACAAGGCTGCCGGGTTAAAGAGCTCTGCAGATTTTTCCATCGAGACGACAGAAACCAGTCGTCGCTAAAGTACACAAGTTGCCTCTGGAGTCACCGTCTGACTCCTAATGTTTCTGTCTGACAAACTTCTCCAGCACGGCTCGCTGCTGAAGCAACAAACACTGCAGTAATGACAAGTTTTCAAGGCTTTTCATTTACAGGAGGAAAAACCAGATTGTGGGTGCATGTTCAGCTCAGTTTGTAGAGCAGGCACACATTCACAGACACTTGAGTCCTAAACCCACTGAACGAAGGATCAAATACCCATCCTGGTGCACTGTCCTTCCCCATATTGCCTTCTCTCTTTAGCTTTCCTGTCAAGTAACCAAAAAGCTTACCAAGAGATACAGCCAGTTAAAATCACCTCTGGTCAACTTAGAGCAGTGACACTCAACGTGTGGCTCTTTTGTGATGATTTCTCTCTTTTATGTCTTAATTTGAAATATTATTCTGTTAAACTTTGACCTCAGAAATTATCCATTATAAGTCACATTAATCAGTTTGTTTCCCACACTTATACAGAAGTCTTAATGGTCAAACTTAATTGTCAACCTTTTTTTTTTCTCTGTGTATTTCCATTGGCCTCATTTGTAATCTTTTAGTCCCTTTTTCTTACATTTTTTTCCACTTTTAATCCAAGAGGCATCTGGCTGCAGCCCTCGGGCAAACCTCTACGGGCATTCAGCTGGAGACCTCTACGGTGGAGCGAAACCTCATCGCTGGGGTGTGACGTACATTGACCAAGCCATGGATCTCTACGCTGGGGCATTACGTATATTTCCCGAGCCGGCGGACCTCTACGCTGGGGCGTGACGTATATTACCCGCGACGAAATTTCAGCTCTATCCGCTTGCTGACAGGCTGAGCCTAAATCTAACCAGTCAGATTTTAATGCCTAAGCTAACCAGTCGGATTTAAACGCCTAAACCGAAGCAGTCGGGTTTTAATAGCGTAGACGGCGTTTGCTACTGCACAGTCCAGCCAAAAGCCCCAGCATAGAGGTTTGCTCGAGGGCTGCAGCCAGACCCTCTTGTTTAATCCATTTCTGCTGCTTTTAGCATATATATACCCCTTTTTAGACACTTTTTGACCATTTTTGCATCACACTTTTTGTTAGCCACTTTTATCCTGCTTCTTTGCAATTTTTTGCCCATTTCAGCTTTTAATTGCCACATTTACCCAATTTTCCCACCTGCAGCTTTTTTTTTATTTCCCATTTTAGTCACTTTTCTCTCATTTTGTGTATCTTTTTGACCACCTGTAACTCAATTTTTTGTGACTTTGCACCCATTTTTGCCACTTTTCTCCCAGTTTTTTTTCCATGCTATGGCTATTTTGCCCCTTTCCCCCCATTTTTTGCCACTTTTAATCCATTTCTGCTGCTTTAAGCATATTTTTAACACTTCTTTTAGCCTCTTTTACCAGTTTTTGCATCACACTTTTGCCCTTTTTCATAAGTTTTAGCCACTTTTATCCTGCATCTTTACAACTGTTCACCCATTTCAGCTGCCTTTTGCCATTAAATGCCACTTTTACCCCATTCTCCCATCTTTTTACAGCTTTTTTGCCCACTTTAGTCACTTTCACCATTTAGATTGTGGCTCTTGCGATGGGATTTTTCAACAATTTGGCTCTTTGGTTGAGCTGGGTTGGGTAAAAGTGACATAGAGTTATGAACATAAGGGTATGTTTTTCGGACTGTGGGAGGAAGCCTGAGTTCACTCACATGCATGAAGTGAACATACAAATGCAACATAGCAGCCATGTCTGTGAGGCAACAGCACCGTGTAGCCCTGATACGTGGCTTGCTTCACCCAAGCATTTGTCCAAATAATTCTGAGGTTTGTTGGTTATTTTGACCCCAGATTGTGCTGCCTCCAGTACCTGTAATAGTCAGTGACAACAAGCAAACCACAAAGGGCCACTGACTGGATGTTGAGTGCTTTTACAGCTCATGACCATGACAGTGAACACAAACAAAAGTTTGCTCTAAAGCCCAAAACAAACCAGCACCATCTGAAATGCATCAAAATGATCACGGCTATTTTCTGTCAACAAACCGACCCCTACCAGGGGACGAGCAGCGGCGCCCTCGGCCACAGCTGGCAGAGTGTTTCCCTGAGACAACAGCGGGTTTGTTCACCTCAGCTGTTGTAGTGGCAGCTCTTTTTGAGAGCACAGAAAAAGTAATGTAGCGCATCTTTTGTTTGAGGTGCAGACTAAACCGGAGGCTGCTGGTAAACCACTGCTTCTATTGTTTCTTCACTTACCCAGTGAGGCAGAGAGGTGGTCCCTCAGAGGGCTTTTGGCCTTGGCATCAAGACCCGGCCATGCAGTGGCTGGTGGGGAGTTTGACTCTTGATTTGCTGCTTTTGGAGTGTGTAGGGGACGGCAAATTACGTGACACAACGATCTGGTGCCGATGTGTTTTGGGTTTAAGTCAAGTAAAATATTGAAGAAGTAAACCAAAGTAGGAAGGCCAGTCAGCTCAAGATGTTGATCGTCCTCCATGTTTGTTTTTCCTCTGAGCTCACAATTGCTCATGCAAGTTTCTGTGAGATCTTGAGTATGGAACTCCCACTGAGAAATAGTAACTACATAGGACAGGTGTGTGGTCTCAGAGGATTATAATATTATAAATGACTAGAATATGTCCTTATGTTTGTGGTTTCACCTTTTCTGGATTCAACAATCGTGGAGTGTGCAGCCAGCCTTTGTCAAACTCATGAAACAGAACGCTTTCTTGCTCTTTTTGCATTTTGATAAGTTTGTTTTGTTGCAATTGATTGGAGGAAAAACAGACCAGAGCAATTTTTAGCTTTGCTGCTTTTCTTTGGTTCAGCAGTGATTCCCTTCTATCTGCAGACTATTTGTCAAATAGAAACACTCCTCAAGGAATTAAACAATTATCGCACAAATAGAAATACAAAGCCACTTGGCTGATTGCTTCTCTCTTAAGATGCTCCCTAAATTAAAGCAGCGTGCTATGCTAGCACAGAAAGAGCGTAGGTGTCTTCAGGAAAGGACTGAGACAATGGAGACTGGGTGAGCAAGGATAGGTTTCTGTGCCAAGGCTTAAAATGTCGTCACATTACAGAAACTCGATTGATTGATTCTTTATTTCTTGTGACTTCATATGAAAATAATTGCCATCAGCATTCATCCATGGTGACAGAAAGACTTGAGCTCCAGCAGACACAAATGTTCTGCCTTTCTAAGATCATACACCTATACCTAGAAGCAAAGGGGCACTCATTACAACAGTAAGTGACATTTAAATGCCAAGAAACTCCAGAAACTTCCAGCCACATGTCTTACAGTTACCTTCTGCACTTACTTAATATTAGCCTCTTTTTTAACATCGTTCCCTCATGTTGACACCAATTTGTGGTTTGCATTCTCTGAATAAAATCGTCTTTCTAAAGTGGATAATAAATCATTGGTAAGAGCCATCCTGTATGCAACCTCTCTGCTCTCCTCTGTATGCGTTCTTGTCTTCATTTTCCATCTGTTCTCTTTCTGCCCTCCGTCTTTATCATCTATCATCTCCTGGCACCTGCTCCGCTCCCCCTCTGCTTTTGTCTTTCTCCTATCGTGCGCCTCCTCGTCTGCTCCCTCCTCTGTTCTCCTGCCTGTGACCTGATCGCAGCGTGCCGTCTTGAAGGATGTCTTAATTCCTGAAAATCCATCTGGAGGAGAGAGGAGAGGTGGGCAGGAAGAGCACAGGTGTGGGCTTTTCCTCTTTCTTAGAGTCGTTAAAAAAGGAGCTTGGTATAAATCTCTATACCAAATAAAAAGAACTACATCTATAAATAGAGACTCCCCTATGCTTGTCTGACAGAAATTTTAGCATTTAAGGACAAAATATATACAATTTCTTAACTACAATCAATATTATGCAGCTGTGAAATCCTTTAGCTCTGAAGGATGGATGGCATGTAAGCTCAACCCAAGTTTTCAGTATAGGGATTTGAGCCGTTAGCGCAGGGGTGTCAAACTCAATCACAGTAGAAAGAATTGTATTTATCCTAGCGTATGTCAGCCACCTCCTGTCTCCTTTTTTTAACACTTGTTTTTATTGTAATGTTTGATTTTTAAAATTATAACGTCGTGATATGCTTCATACTATGTCAGCATGTATTGTCATTATCAGAAACATCACTGTGCTACTCTAGGATTGTGGGTATTGTAGTATTTTTTACCTAAGATCACAAATAAGCTAGGTTTTCTTGAAAATAGTTTGCAAATTTGTCTTCTGCAGCAGGTTATACCCCCATTTCACTCTCCGGTAGCTCATGGTTAGTCTCAGATGTTTCTGATATTATGGCTGAAATCAGCTACGGGGAAATGCATGGGAGTTTTACTTCCAGATCAGCACTGCTGAGCTCTGTTGGCTGCTACAACTGAAGAAGGTGGTAACTGTTGAGCTCAGTGCGCTCGCCAGGCTTCAAGCTGCAAACTGCAGTCTTGTGCAAACTTAAGAATTTAACCAGTTTGTCCTTAAATGTCAAGATTTGGACCAGAAGTACAACCATATACCCATACAGAAAGGTTTAGTCAGAAAAAAGTGGTCTGAGGGTTGAGTTACTCTTTAAATTGGAAGTGGTCTCACATTGGAGAAAGTTGAAAATGTAGCATATCTCCTGCAGACCATGAATGCATACAATTAAAGTGCATTACTCACTGTTCAAGTAAGTATGAACAGTGAATGAGAACTGCCTGATTAGAAGGGAGCTACTAAGCCTCGTGCAAGGAAAGGAATCGAGGATGAAAAATGTCAAGAGGCTCTTCTCGTCTTCATCCTCCTCCCCTCAGGCACATCTGAAGTGGAGTAGAGTCTTTGGGGAGGAGGGGGAGGAGGGTGGGACGCCGTGTTTGATTCTGCAGTAAAATTCCTGAGCTACAGTCTGCAGGTTTCATTTGGGGTTATTTAAATACTGATCACCGTATCTATTTTCTATGATTAGTTTCTAAGTATTCTGAGTCACATTCACACCTTGTCCTTGTCTTTCAAAATGCAATGCAAATGTGTCACACTATCATCTATGTGGAGTGTAAAATAGAAGTAAATCAGGAGCAGAGTCTGCTAAACTTGTCATTCCTGGAGTCTCAGTGGCTTCACTTCAGACACTCGAACACATCCAAGTCTCTGAAGCGCCAAGTTGTTCTGCCGGGTTGCTCCCCGGGGATGTGAAAGCAGCATAACTCTCCTCTCTCAGGCACTGTGGGGAGAAGCCAGGAGGCACCTCGCCATTTGACAGACTGAGTATTTCATCCCGAGTTATTTTTACTCCATTGATCAGAGCCTTAAAAGAATATTGTCTTGAGCCAGAACAACAAGCTCCTAGGCAATCATAGCAGAGATTTAAACCGCGTCCCTGTGGGGCACGCTGGACGGCTCCATCCGACCTTTTGACAGTCATAATGTCTGCCTGTGACCCAGTTTTTAGCACACATACCTGCAGAGTTTGAGGAGTTACAGTGATAGGTTTGGGGATCTCTTCAGGCCTTAAAGTCATATTTCAGTCTCACCTTCTCTCTCCTTGTAATCCCTGGTACAATATTTCCTGGCAGAGCATCTTTGATATGGAGATTGACTGAGAGCAGGCGCAAACAAAGAATGACAACCCAGAGATTTCTTTTCCCCAAACTCCACCAAGGTGGACGAAAATAAGCTTCCAAACAGCTGGAACTCACTGGAGTGTGAGACTACGAGGCTCTACTATGATAAGAGTTTGCTTTTGTTGCAGAAAAATTGACCAAATTTGCAGCAAATTGAATATTCAAATTTGGAGTTTAGTTTAGAATGAATTGCGATTAAAATTTGCAGAGGTTAGAGTATTCAACGATCTTATCTGCAAAGACAGGCTTAAGTGCAGGGGTGTCAAACTCAAGGCCCGTGGACCAAATCCAAACCATGGTGCAGTTATACCCGGCCCACCAGATCGTATGATATTTTTGTTAGAACTGGCCCACCAGTATGAGGTCTGCAGATTTTGTCCAGTATAAAAATGTAAACTTAAGCTTGATGATTTATAATATCCTCATTGAGTCATAAAGATGAGAAAACGTAAACACTGGAGATAATCTGATACAAAGTCAGTAACGCAGGAGACATTTGTGTTGTCTTTATATTTTCAATTTTGCATTTCACAACTATGACTAAAAGTTATGGTTTTGACTTTTTATTTTATATCTTAACCTTTTAGATTCATAATTTGACATTTTAAACCCTATTTTGACCTTTTAAAGTCGTGATTTTGACTTTTATCTCATGTTTTGACCTTTGAAAGCCATGATTTTGAGTTTTATCTCATGTTTTTGACCTTCTAAAGGCATGATTTTGACATTTATCTCATGTTGTGACCCTTTAAAGTCATAATTTTGAGTTTTAGCTCATGTTTTCACCTTTGAAAGTCATGATTTTGACTTTTATCTCATGTTTTGACCTTTGAAAGTCACAATTTTGACTTTAATCACATGTTTTGACCTTTGAAAGTCATGACTTTGACTTTTATCTCATGTTTTGACCTTTGAAAGTCACGATTTTGACTTTAATCACATGTTTTGACCTTTTAAAGTCATGATTTTGACTTTTATCTCATGTTTTAACCTTTTAAAACTCATAACTTTGCCTTTTATCCCATTTTTTACCTTTAAAATTTGTGATTTTTAATGCTATTTCATATTTTGACTTTTAAAACTCATGAATTTGAAATTTCATCTCATATTTTGATTGTTAAATAACATGATTTTGAATTCTTTCTCAGTTTTGCTGACCATTTCAACTCCTAACTTTCACTTTTATCTCATATTTTGACTTTTATAACTCATGACTTTTAATTCTATTTCATGTTTTGGCTTTTAAAACTCATGAATTTGAAATTCCATCTCATATTGACTGTTAAAAATCATGGTTTCAATATTATATCTCAGTTTGACTTGACTATCATAGATGTTGAGTTTTGAGACCTTTTAAGCTCAGAATCATTTAGGTTGACACTCAGTGGTTAAATATTGACTCTGTTAGGCCCTCAGGTTAGACCAAAAATTCAGAATCCGGCCTCTGCTGTGATTGAGTTTGACACCCCTACTTCAGTGTGTCTCTTTGCTTCTCTTTCAATAAAGAAATGCTGTTTTGATAAAAAAAAAAAAAAAAAAAAGAAAAGAAAAGAAAAAAAAACTGTCACTGAAGCCACATCCGAGCTAACAGCTTCACTGGTCAATTTGTTGATTTTCTTCAAAATAAGCTGCTGCATGTTACAGTATTCACAGGTGTGAGTGAAATGTTTGATATTTCAGTAAGAAATTAAAAGCATAAGATCATGTATAACTTATGTTTGCCCCAGGTATATTTTCCTGTCGGGGTAGAAAGGCCTCTCAGTGCAGGTTTTAATAATAAAACTGCCCCAGGAAATGCAGCTTTTTTTTTTTTTATCATGTAAATGAAACACAAAGCAGATTCAGACCTTCCTATGTGGAAGCTAATTTAAATGTCTCAGGAGGATGGGTCCAGGTGATGGAGCTTTCCACACACAACCACTGCAGCCTGATCAGTTTTGCACAAATTTTGGAGTGAAACCAGTGGAGCGTATCTGCTGTTTAATATTGCCCACATGCAGCACTAATCCTGTGTTGTTCCTGTTTCCCCTGCAGAAGCCAATGGGCTTTTTTTCTCCATCCACAGCGTCACTCTTGGGGAGGAAGTGGGGGTTGGGTTTTTAATAGAAAATGCCAACATGCATGTGATTTTCTATCTCAGTGGAAGGAACAAGCCAAGAGGCATTCTAGTAAATAATCAAACTCAGATTCCAGTCTTGTTTTTTTGCATCTGTTTCCATCAAGCCGCTGGACTTTAGTTCAACCCAAAACTGAAAACCCCCAAATACGTGACGAGGGAGTTTAAGGTTTATCTCTGGAAGGGACAACATTGCATGTGTTTGTGCATGCAAGTTCAAAACTATGTTTACATGACTATGTGAGCCAGAAACTGTGACAGATTTTGCTTCTTGGCTGTTTGGGTGCCTGAACGGAAAGTTATGAAAAACGCTGTATAAACTGACAATATGGGAGTCCTCTCATAATAGACGCTTTTTCCACATGCATTACAGTTCCAGTCAATTCATGGCATTAATGAAACGTTAGACACTCATACAAATGCCTCCTGCAGGAAAAAAAACAGCTCTCTATTATTGCACAATAAAAAGAGAAGTTGATAGTCTCAGCTGCTACTTACAGGTTTTACGTCTACTAAACCCCATTAGTGAACTTCATAGATTAATGCTGTTAGATGCTCTGCAGTTATTGTAGGTTATAATAGAAAGTAGCACAGATGTTGCCATCAGATATTGTGCTAACATGATGAAAAATGTTTTCCTTTACAGCTCCAAAACATTGTTTGAAAGTCAAAGCTGACGGTGAGAGTACTATCGCTAAGTACTCGCCAATGCTAGCTTTGGCCCTACCCCAAACTGTTGCCACAAAGTTGGAAGCATAGCATTGTCCAAAATGTCTTGGTATGCTGAAGTATTAAGATTGGCCTTCACTGGTCTAGCCCAAACCCTAAAAAAAAACAGCCCCATAACCATTATCCCTCCTTCACCAAACTTCACAGTCAGACAGGTAAAGGCCCATTTATACCCCCATTACGTACAAAAATGTATACGTCGTTTTCAAACAATGTTACCGTCACTGCTCACATACTTCCATGCATCCTTTACGTTGGCATGGGTGTTAACCAATACATCCACCGGGGGGGACAGCCCAGAGTCAAAAGTTTATAACAACAAACTTAAAAACAAACATGGCGACTGTGGAGGAGGTATTGATAATGTACCTCTTGCATAAAAGACAAAAAAGGAGGCAGCATTGTAGGAGGCCAACTCGCATAACTTTTCCTCAGAAAGTTCCGTAATTGTTATTTCTTCTTCGTGTCCCACTAGAGCTACGTATCGGGTAGTGACAGCAACACTGCCCCCACAGTTTCTGGTGGTACTGCTCCATTTGGCCCATGTCCGTAAGCTTTATGGACGGAGCACGGACAGAAGGCTCCCTCCGCATCCAGATTCATATTTAACGTTGAGCATAAATGGGCCTCAACGCTCTCCCAATGTCAGTGCTCTTTACACCACTCCATGCAACACCTGGCATTGAACTTGGGGATGTGAGGCTTGCAGCTGCTCAGCCACGGAAAGCTATCCCATAATGCAGTGCATGTTTGAAATCAGAGTAAACAAGCATGGTTGACTAATTTTCCACCCCCAGCTAAACATAAAGCAAAGATGTCAGAGCATTTTGGGTTTCTACAAACACCAGAAAGTTGAGAGTAGGACCTGAGTCATGCAATATGCAAGCTGCAAAAAAAACAAGGTAAAATACTGCAGCAACACAACCAACTTTTAACTACACAACACACCATCCTAATCGGCAGCTAGCTACAACATCTAGGCTCACCACACAGGGGGAGTGTTTCAATCGTCCCGACCAGCAAGTCAAAATATTTATCCACTCCTAAAAGGACCTTGAAGATCACTTGTGCTTTTATGCCTTATTGATAAAGACTGGTACCCCCATATCATATTTGATCAAGGATTCAGGCAGCTGCTTAAAGGGTGTGAGTCACAATTCCCACTTACAGACTCATTATATAAAAGTCAATTGTTAGATTGTATGGAGATGTAAATAAGACTTTCCTGCAAATACAAGCGGATTTATAGTCAAGGGAAAAGAAAACTATTTTTGTTGTATCACAAGAAGGGAAGGGAGGCAACACAGAGAGCCATTTAAGTTCTAAAAATTAAACAATATTTCAATTTGCATTTCTTAATAGCTCGGGGAGTAAAAGCAGAAAATTTTAATTTACTTCTAGGTTGTCTAGGGAGATGAATTTTAAGTGTTTAAAGTTGGAGGAGCCTTTGCTTTTATTCTCCTCAGTAAAGATAAGCTGTCTTAAGCCTGGTACACGTCAGACAATCTTACCTGATGTTTTCAGAGTGAGGCTCCACACATTGCTCTTCTTCAAACCCACCTGTCATTGGTTTGGGGCAGGGACAGGCTGTAATGTATGCAATGTAACTGTGATTTTTAAAAAAAATCAGATCTGGGCGTTAGAGTTATAAACCAACAAGCTCCACCACTGGAAAACCACAACAGTTCCTGCTTGGCTCAGGTTACTTGATGCTCTGACAGACATAAGTCCTGCTCCTCCCAACCACTTTGTATGGGAGGTTTCCAGATGGATGTGAAATGTAACCCATGCAGTGGGTATTTCAAACAGTCCGTCTGGTGTGTCAGGATTACGCAACTTTAAAGTGGACATCTGACTCCTCTCGCTGTTAGTTGGATTGTGGTATGTTTTCCAGGGAAATTTGTATAAACAGTTGTGTTGTTGCCACAACTCAGGAAGTTGCTTCACCATTTCGGGCTTTCTGTTTACAGTCATTGCCATGGCTGTGTTTGTTGTGCATCCTCCTTCAGTCAGCTTGCTTCCTAACTGGCTATTGCTCCATTCCGGTTGGCAATCCTGCTCACGCCCACTCTGCTGTCCTTGGTGTTCAACAGAATCTAAAGTTGGAGCTGCTCTGATCGTCCTTCCAGCAGATCAGAGAGGGAACAATCCCTCTTAAAGCATCACGCACCAGAAAATCTAGCAAGATAATCTTTGAAGCCATCAGATCAGTGTTACTGAATGTGTGGCTCTTTTGTGATTAATTGTGGATCTTTAATGTCTAAATTTGAAATATTATTCCCCCAGAAACCTCAGAAAAGGGAAACTTTGACCTAAGAAGTTAATCATATTAATCAGGTTGTTTCCCAGACTTATACAGAAGGCTTTAACTGTCAAACATGATTGTCCCATTGTTGCCCCTTTCCACCATTTTTCACCACTTTTCGTCCATTTTACGCTACCTTTTGCCATTAAGTACCCCTGTTTTCCATTTTTTGCCCATTTTTGCCACTTCTGTCCCATTTTTGCCCCTTTCCACCATTTTTTCACCACTTTTTGCCCATTTAAGCTACCCTTTGCAATTAAAAACCACTTGTTTCCTATTTTTGCAACTTCTTTTAGCCACTTTTATCCAATTTTTTTCACTTTTCACCATTTTTCTGCCCATTTCAGCTACCTTTTGCTATTAAATACCACTTTTTTTTCTTATTTTTCAACATTTTTGCCACTCTTGACACCTTTTTGCTCATTTTAGTCACTTTTCTCTCATTTCTTTGCCCCGTTTTTGCCAGTTAGGACCATTTTGGCCCATTTAACTTATTTTTATTGCTACTTGAAACCATTTTTGCAACTTTTCACCACTTACATTGTGGCTCTTGCAAAGGTATTTTTCAACAATTTGGCTCTTTGGTTGAGCAGGGTTGTGTAACACTGAGTCAGATAATGAGGCCTTTGCTTTTTTTAGTCAGAATGGGGAAATCTGATCTAAATCTGCATAATTATCTGCAATGAAATGTGTAAGACATGGTTATCATCCATAATCAGTGTGGTACATATCATACCAACTGGTTGCGGGAAATATCCAACCCTGTTGCACATTGTGTTTCATTAAAAACTGCACCATCAACTACTGGTCTGGTGTTTATTTAAGAGCATTTTTACACATCTAAATCACGACAGTTGTTATTAAAAATCATCTAAACATGGAGTAATTCCATATCCAGAGGAAAGTATGTGATTTTATTCACAAGGTGACTTATAGAAGTGATGTTGTTTTTCCTATCTGAAAGATAATGCCAGATATTATGTGTTTTCAAGTGAAGGGCAGTGTGAAAGAGTTCAGTGTGGCATTCTTCGCTGCAGCTTTACCAAACTAAATTGCAATTCTTTTCCTGCAAATGACCTAACATTGATTTTTGTATTTCAATTTCTCCCTGCTTGCTTGCAAATGTGTAAGCTCAAGAGATTTAGATGGAGTCCTAACACATTTTTATCTGTAAAGCCAGCCACCACAGAGAGAGCTGTTAATGCAATGTGTTTCTCTCTCATTCCTTTGCTTTTCAACGGCTAATTTCTTTCTTTTGTAGCTGCACATTTGTATGGAATGCAAGGCTGGTCAGAGTTATCTGTCTGAGCAAAACACACACAAAACCTCCCAAACAGAACACACATATATGTAGAGAGAAAGAGAGCCATTTAGCATTCAGAAGTCACTAAATGCCAAGGTTACCACATCGATACACAATTGATTTTGCCTCCTCTGCTGGTGAGTTTGGTCTCACAGACGCACAACAAATACTCACACTGTTCAGCAAATCAGACCAAGTTCTTCTTCATTCACAAATCAGCAGCGGTGAAGATGCAATGTGGGAGTTAATCGAGTTCTGTCCTTGTGGAGAGTGAAGGGAAGCAGCTGGGAGGGATGAGGAGGAAGGTCCGTGACAGTCTGCACAGAAAGAGGGGCAGCGGCAGTGTTTTACGGAGCACTGTTTGGGAACAATGACACTGGATGTTGTACATGAGTGGATGGAGCTATCACGGTAAATTAAAGGCTTCAGGCTATGCATTTTGGGCATCATCACTTTGCTTTTATTCAGCCAGAAGAGAGCATTTTGGGCGAGAGGCTGTAGCTGGAAAGGAGTGAGTGATTAGCAAATGCCAAGAATCACAGTTAGACAGTCTGTGCCCAAGGCTAATTCTTTAGCAGGCTAATTAACTTGTTAACCACACTATTTCACTGGGAATATGATTTATTTGTTGTAATAGCTGGGTTTATTTACTGGTCTTAGACTTGCAGGCTGGAAGGCTTCTCTTTTGAGAGTGAGTGGCAGGAGAACAGCATGGACCAACTTTCAGTCTGTACAGCTGAAGAGAGAAAAATGAGCTACTAGGGAGTAAACATGTTGATTTTGTCTGTAAAGTCAGACGGGTTAAGTCACCACTGGACACTCGGAGAATTGCAGTTTTTTGTTTTGTTATTTGTCACATTTTACGTTTCTAACTGGCGCTGACCAATGAAGCGTCACACATCACATCACTGAACATCCTCACTCAGTCATTTATTTTTATTTTACGCTTTTGTTTGCTGTGGTTGTGACTTTTATCCATTCTCTACATTCATCATTCCTTTTTGTTTCTTTTTTTTGGTTCTGTTCTTTTATAGGTTCTCCAATGCCCTCCCCCTCCTGTCCATCATCTGTCATTGACCAATCACATCCACAATCAGCCAATCCTCATGACAACCCGTTGTTAGGCGACGTGGCTGAGCCTGAGTCAGAGGAGGAGGAGGAGGAGGAGGAGGAGGAAGAAGAGCGAGAGGAGTATGCAGCCCGATTGTACTTACCTGTAACTCATGGTAAAGGGACTTTGATTTGATTCATTAGAGCAGGGGTGTCAAACTCAAGGCCCGGGGGCCAAATCTGGCCCGTGGTACAGTTACACCCGGTCCAAAAGATTATATCATATTTTTATTACAACTGGCCCACCAGTATGACGTCACAATGTAACTTTTTAACTCTTTTGGTTTGAAGTATCCTTAATTCATCAAAATTTAAAAAAAAAAAAAGGGAAAATAATTAGTTAAAAAGTCAAGAATGTGGGAAAATTAAACTAATTTGTGTTTTAATTTAATATTTTCAATTTTGCATCTCACAATTACAACTTATACTTCTGATTTTGGCTTTTTATTTCATATTTAGACCTTTCAATTCATAAATTTGACCTTTTTTATTTTAAGCCATATTTTGACCTTTTAAATTTATGATTTTGAATTTTATCTCACTTTTTGACCTTTTCAACTCCTAACTTAGACTTGAACCTTTAAAAATGTGACCTTTAAAACTCAAAATTAAAAATTTAAAACTCATGATTTTGACTTATATCTCTTATTTTTACCTTCTAACTCATGATTTCAAATTTTATCTCATATGATAACCTTTTAAACACATTATTTTTCCTTTTATCTCTTATTACCTCACATTTTTCCATTTATACTCAGAATTTCAGGTTGTATCTCAAACTTGGACATTTTAAACCCATGACTTCACATCTCAGCTTATACTTTGACCTTTAAAATGCCTGATTTTTAATTTTATCCCATATTTTAACCTATAAAACTTGTGATTTCAAATTTCTATTTCACATATTTGCCTTTAAAAAAATTTATTTTGACTTTTAATATTGTGTTTCAACCTGTTTAACTAATAAGTTTGACTTTCGATATCAGATTTTGAGCCTTTAAATTTCTAATTTTGACATTTTTAAATCTCAAAATCATGTTTCATCAGTGCTAATTTTTTTTTTTTTTTTGTTCCATATTTCATTACTGCTGAAAATAAGGTTGACAGTTTAGGGTTAAATTTCGACCCTGTTACGCTCTCTGGTTGGACCTGAATTCAGAATCCGGCCCCTGCTATGAATGAGTTTGACATCCCTGCATTAGAGACTAAGTATTCTTAAAGTGTTATCTGAGCCGGATTTGACTGATGAACTGAGTCAATATTTGTCTTTTTATAAGAAGCCCTGCTCTCTGACATTCGTATTTCATACATTTTTGCTTTCAAATTTAAAATACTGAATGAAATTTGGCACAGAATCTGACCTTTCTAAGCTTTATCCCATAAAAAAGATTTTTTATTCCACCAGTCAAATCCTGGTCGTTTGTTAAAGCCTGTATGTTTCCTCTGGATATTTTTGTCTGCCTTTATTTGGATTTGACTGTCATACAGGAGATCAGGGTGATTGGGGGGTTTTGTTGGAAAATCTCATTTCTTCTACACTCCCTCCCTCCCTCCTGGGAACTATTTTTATGTTTAAATCTGAGCATACAGCTGCTGCTGCACTTTGTAGATTGTGGTCTCTGGATTAGATTTTGGCTCATGTTTGCTCATATTTCTTCTCAGCTAGGCTGGACAGGTGGTCTTTGGTAATTGATATGTAGCAAGACGGACCTAATCATGCAGGTCAAGTGATTCAACAAAGCTCGCTCTACGCTAACTCATCTCCGAGTGTCTCTCTGGCTGTTACACGTTACAGATTGTGGATATTTGTCATGTTGAAGTCACTCTTAACACTTGGCGAGGGTTGCAGTCTGGCGGCCTGAACTTGTGATGACTTCCAGCGGTTGTCCTCGATATATCAGTCGTCCTCTGTGGGAGTTGGGCCGACCTTCTCCATCTCTGTCATGCTTCCTCGCGGCCGTTCTTAATCTCTGGTTTGCTTTCCAGACACCCCCTTCTTTTAATGTCTGTTTCTCCTTCTTATCGCACAGAACCCTTAAACTTTATCTTCTCTCAGAGATGTCTGACAGATATAAACACGAAAAGGACAATTAGGGATTGAGAGTCCAGGGAAAGGTCAGCAATCTATGAACTAAAAGAAGAAAATGTTTCTCGAACAGTGCTCTCAGACACAGTTTGTACAGAATGTGGGGCTGGAAAAACTTACGCAAAGCTTTTTGAAAGTAGAATAATGGGAAATTGAAAACATCTGTTGAAAATTGACATGTTTTGGCTGCTGTAGCTATGAGGGGAATATAACAGCCACTCTTATACTTGAAAGCTTTGATCACTGCTCTATGCGTCTACCTAAAATTGTAGGTTTCTTTTTGTTCTTTTAATATGCCATGGTTATATCATATTGGACTGCAAAAAAGCTGCAACAAAAGGCAAGCTGGTGCCAAAAAAAGTGGGACAAAGTTGCATAAAACTAGAGCCAATGATGTCTGTTAGTACCAAGGCCCAAAAACTCACCTTTAACCAGTAAAAGACAGCAAGGTTTGGTTCGATGTAGCCACTACTCTCAGTGCTTGTTAAGAGCCTTGCAACAGTAAATGTGCTCCAACACTGGAGTCTGCAGGACATAAAAGCAAGAACGACCTTTTCTTAATCTGTGCAGAAAAAGGACAATCAGCTCTTGGTAAAAATGTCTTCTTTTGGCTGCAGCACTTTAGACTCCTGACATTTCACAGTGAAAATTACAGCCCCACGTATTTTTAGCTTTTATTAGATCAGGCAACCGGATAAAAGGAGTGAGGGGAAAGTCTGCTGAAAGTCCTACAGTGTGGTCATCTTTAATGATCAATACTTTAGTAGAGTTAAAGCCGTGTATTTTAAATCACTAACACCAATTATTTTGGTCTCTCTTGACACAAATTAAAGGCGGCCTTACACCTAATGACTTTTCTTTGATTTCAAAGTCGCAGAAAAATTTCCAAAGTCAGAGTAAAATCACGGAAGGCTGCAGTCAGATCTCTGTACCTGTGTGTTTGTGTGCTAGGCTGACATGACAGGTACGGTAAACAGCCACTGGGATTTTCAAAGTAAAAGCCTGATGAGTTTGTTTCTGTGGTGAGACAACCCATGTTTTCATACAGTACTTTTATTCTGGAATGTTTCTGGGATAGATCCTCTATTGTTGCAGTAACATGCAAAGTCAATTCAGTGCTTAACTTTCCTTTCATTTCTACTCTAAATGATTTAAAACATCAAAATTTTAAAATATATTATCTTAAATGTGCTCTCCATCTCCTTCAACATCTTGTTCTCTGCTCAAAAATGTTTTTTATTGTTAATTTCCACCAGATGCATGATGGGAAATAGTCTCAAAAGGAACTGTATTCTAGTCTTGTAGTTAGTGACCTACAGTCTCTGCAGAATCTGAGACTAAAAAATCAACAGCTTGCCAACAAATAGTCTGTAGATGTGAGAGGGTCTCAGGTTTAAAAGTTTTAGCAAAATCTTTAAGTTGTGAGGCCGGCATTTGCTCCTTATTGTTAGCAATGTATGAAAACATTGCCAACATATTTATGCAATTAAGACGGTGGAGAAGCACATAAATACTCCTGCGCAATGGCCGGCACGGTGCTGGCACCTCTCTAGAATCAAACATGCAGCACTGGTTGTAATGTGTATGTGTTTAAAAACACTCTAGCTCTCCTTCCTGGGTGTAGATCAGTGGTGAGTAGATGGTTTTTTTTTTGTTTGTTTTTTTTTAAGTTTAGGCACTTTATGATACTGTCTTTTGTATGGTGGGCATTGTATTGAATTATTAAATTACATTATCAGCAACCTTTCTTGCAGAGTAACTCTTGAATAGTGCAGATGACATGTTTTATTTGTGTTATAAGATTGAATTCACCAAATTTAGACAGCTGCCATTTTTGATTCCCGTCCAACCAAAAGAGCTAATTTGACCAGAATTCGGCTGATTCAGCATCCTCCCTGACGGCCATCATCCCTAATCCTATACTGCTCTGCACATGGCAAATGTTAGGCTGCAAGCGGAGGGTGAAACCAAAGTCTGGCAAATTGAGCCACTGGGGCCGACGGTTCAGATCTGATCCGAGACCTGTTTGCCTGCGGAGATTGACTCGCACCAGATGCAGAGTAACGTTTCCTGGCTGATGACCCAAGATCAGTCATCTTATGGAGAGATCTGTGATAGGAAACAGACTCTGGTGATGTGAAGAAAGGAACTAAGACAACCACAATTAGAGTCAGACTGCATCAGGGCGGAGGGCATGAAAGGGAGAAGAGAGGAGGGAGGAGATCTGGAAGGAAGGAGAGTGAGAAAAAGAGAGACAGCTGCACGGAGTGATGGGAATCAGGAGACAGACAGACGTCTCCTCGTATATACATTGCCATCTAAATGTAATCAGAAACAGCTCTAAAGTGGGTAAAGGTTGTGCATACGTGTGAGTGTTTGTGCAGATGTGTGTGGTCCTCCTCCCCTAAAGTAGTCCCAGCCCCGACCGAACCGACCAATGTTCAGCCAAACATCTAAAATATCACTCTCACCACTTCCTGCACTTAAGCTTTTTTTCTCTGCTCACTTATTTTGCTCTGAAGCAAAATATCAGACGTCTTTAGTTCAGATTGTGGTGCACAAAAAGACATAAATGCAAATGCAGTTAAAAAAAAAAGTCGGTTGTTTACAGCAGGAAGGAGCTCAGCAGGGAGAATGGGAGAGAGAGAATGTGAGAACGGGGAGAGAATCCAGGATTTTCTTTTTTCCCTTCTCCTCCTAAAAGCATATTTTTATTGGCTGTTGGAAGCGTCAAAGACGGTGTGAAAAAACATTTGTTCAATCCAAAAAGGCATTTGTGAGAGTTGTCTCACTGCCTTACATGGAAAATGTGTTTCAGGATGGAAGCCACGAAAAAGATATTCTGCAACAGGAAAAATAATAATAAACACGCTTAGAGTGATGTTCACGCAGCCGTTATGATGGACAGATGACGGAGTTTATACTTGCTGCTACAACAAAACCGTCTGTTTGACCCCACGGCTGTGCGTTTTCTTCCCATGGACGTGAGTTTCACTCTTTTTTTTCTGCATTTAGTTGAAAGAAAAGTTTTGTTTTCTTTGTCTTGTATGGTTTTTGGTTTGTTTTGTGAACTTTGCTACACTGACTGCTAAGAAAGGGAAGAATTTTAATGCTTACCCCAACTTAAATGACAGTTGGTCACAAAATATGAAGGAAATACCCAGGAACATGGCTTTACTCTGCAGCTTTGAATTAAACTGTAAAAACAACCATTTGACAGACTCAGATTGTTATCAACTTGTTAAAATCATTTAAGATATAACTCATGTCTGATGAAGAGCTGTTAACTTAGTTAGATTTCCAACCACGGCCCGTCAGTGAAGTGCTTTTTATTAAAAGAGAACATGATGTGTTGTAGACTGTGCTCTGCTGTGCTAAACCAACATTTATGTTAACCCTTTGGGCGCCACAGTTTTTTCAAGAAGTATTCAGTTTTGATATCAAATTTTCAAAAGGCAGAAGCTTGAAAGTGGTTAGAGCTAAAGGCATACTGTAAATGAGAAAAAGCTTCAGTACGACCCAAAATTTGTGATGGAAGTAAATTCACTAATCTAATTTGCATATTCTGATGTCACCAGGTGGCCTCCACTGCGACGGCTTCTACCAAATCTGCCCCTACCTCCACTGTGCTTTTTATTCCGCTACCTCCGTCAAAATTCCTCACTGTGGCTGGGGTGGGAGTAATCAGCGAATCCCGATGAGGGGACGTGGTGGGGGTTTCAGGGGTGGTCAATACACGACGTCGTAAAACTGCCGTGCGTCTGTGAGCAGCCACCGCGAGTCTCTGCTGTGCCATTCTAATGATGCTATCCACACCTGCGTAGCTATAATTTGGCTGACATTCCAAGATCTTTAGAGATTAAAGGTCACATATTTTACCCTTTAAGACAAGTTTATATTGGTCTCAGAGGTCCCCAAAGCATGTCTGTGAAGTTTGTTGCTGAAAAAACACTCCAGTATTGGATATTTGCACGTCTAAAAACGCCCCTGTTTCAGCCCTGCTCAGAACAAGCTGTTTCTTTGTCTGTGGCTTTAAATGTTAATGAGCTGTCTGACTCCGCCCCTCTCAGGAAATGGATTTTGCTTAATGGATTTGGCTGAGAGGAGGATCAGGAGTGGAGGATGGAACTTTCTTCCAAGCAGGGAGGGCCAACTGAACCTGGGGGCGGGGCTAACTCCCCACATGACATCATGAGGGGAAAATCTAAGAAGGGCTTGTTTCAGCACACATTTTCTGAAATGTGAACAAAGGGAGGGGGCGAGGGAACAGAGTTTTCTGACTCTTGGGGTGATTGTGGACAGGCCAGGGGCAAATTTTTTGTAAAACAAGCCTGAAAAAGTGAGTTTTGCATATATGACTTTTAAATCCACTCTAGTTACTCCAATACTGGACGTCTTTTTGTCCATTCATAATACAGTTTTCAATCGTTCCGGCAGTTAGCTAGGTAGTCCACCACCATTCCATCTGTTTAAATCCCAGAATGCATTATAATCCATTTTTCAATTGTTCCGGCAGTTAGCTGGGTAGTCCACCACGATTTTGTCTGTTTAAATCCCAGAAGGCATTGTGACTGGGCTGTGACAACCAGTGGCAGGCTGTTCCATTGTTACATCATGCTTTGCTGCACAGCGCATGTGCACAGACTTAGAAACTTAGGAAGAGAGTCTGAATGAGTCATAATAGAGAGAAAGAGACACAGAGAGGCCGTGACGTGTTCTGAAGAGTCTCTGCAGGCAGGAAGTGCTTTAAATATTGACTCGAATTCAAAAAAGTGCAGGGACTCATTAATAAAAATATGTATATTTTGAAGACCTTGGTCTAAAGAAGATGGGTGAAGAAGTTTGCAAAAATAACTTAGTCATTAATGTTTAGTGTTTTTAATACAAAAGTCATTTAGTTTTAATTTCTTTTTTTTCTTTTTTCTCTAGTGTCCCATGTTTTTTTTAATTCCACTGGCATTACTGTGGCACACATATTCTTTAAGCCCAGGTCGTCTTGAGAAACCAGATGTTTAGAGCTTGACTGTGCACACAGGGTTGCAGTTTAACAAGCTTTCTAAGACAAAAAGTCCAGATAAGCCACAAAAATAGCTTAGAGCTCAGAGGATTAACAGCAAAAATATTGCAACACGACATTATGTGATTTATGTTGTCAGCGTCAGCTATGACAGTTGAAATTTAGTAGTTTCAGTAGTGATGATAATAAAAGTAACACAACTTAAAGTAATTCAATACTAAGAGAAAATGGCCGTCAAATTTCAGGCTTGTTTTTACCCAAATGGGAGTGTGGTCACTCTGGACAGCAGGAAGTGACGTCGCACTGTTCCAGACTTTAAACAGAGGCGTTCAGTCCATGTCAGCTTTTTACTCTTTTGCCTGAATGTGTCACTACATTTGGGACACAAAGGCAGCTTAAGATTGTTTTATTTTCTATTTGAATTGTTTACACAGTCATTAACAGCACAAAACGTTGGCATTTCATCACTTCCTGCCCCCTGTCTGGAGTTCTCCACTGTGATGTAATCTTATCTGCAGGACCTCAAATGCCTGTTCAGAAAACACGGCTGGAATTTATTGTTTTACAAATATTATCCTGCTGAACTTTGCATGGTAACATGCTGCAGGCCTTTATTGACATGTGTGATATTCTCATAGACAGGTGGTGTTACTTTGAGAGGTTTGCAGGAGAAATAGAAGCTGTGAAGAATGATCTGTCCATCTAAAGGCATCTGTCGAGTGTTGGCCCTATCGCCAGATGTTTTTGCTGTAACGGCAGCATCATATTTGTTGTTATAGCAACAGCAGCACTAACCTCTTCAGCTTCTACTGCTGGTCATGTTTCTACCATAAAATTTAAATACATAATTGTTTCACTCCAGCTGTCGGTGATATACAGTGGCTGTGTAAATTCTTAAATCGCCACCTTTATTTACCTCAAAACAGAAAATGAAAACGGACGACAGGTGTTTGACATGAGAGGCCCCTCGGGTAATCGTCTTTGCCTTTCATGATTCACCTTTAATGAGTGTGTAAGAGAGAGAGAGAGAGAGAGAGAGAAAGAGAGGAGCTCTTTAAATGAGCTCAGTAACACAGAGTCTGCAGAGAGCAGTGTTGAGCCGAATGTCGCCTCCAAACAGACGGCTCTGAGATGAGTGTCTCACTTTCACAACTTTCTTTGTTTACAGTGGTGGGCTGAGCAGTGATGGGACACACGCTGTATTATTTTATTCACACTGCTGCCTCAGGCTAACTCTCCCTCACTTATTCTCCTTGTAGTCAGCAGCTCGGCTCTGTGTCTGTGCAAGTGTGTGAGGGACAAAATGCAGATTCATTTTGACACAAAAAACTGGAACATGCAGCATAAACAAACCTGATAAATTATTGTTGATGGTGGCAGATCATCACTGACGCTCAGAGAGAAACAGAGGGGTAGTCTCACATAAGACATTCTGTTTCTCTTGCCTTAAAGGTCAAATACGTCAAATTTTTTTTCCCAGAGTGTCTAACTTAATTTTGAAAAGGACTCATCTGGTTGGTCCTAAATGGTGTTCCCAGGCCAGCACATGCAATTTAACAGATCTAGGTAAGAGGTAATCATGCAGCCCCTCCAGTGCAATGTAGAACACAAGAACATGTGCTTGAATCGACAACAATATTACAGTCTGCATGAGTCAACATGAAGGCTTTTTGTAGGTGCATGTAGAAACGATGCAAACAGATAAAAGAAATATGGTCCAGGTTTGTTAAAACTAGGGGTGGGAATCACTAGTGACCCCACGATATTACGATATTATCAAAATACTTGGGTCATGATTCGGTATTATTGCGATTTTAAACATTTTGCAATACAGTGAGTATTGTGATACCATATATTGCGATTTCTACCATTTTTCCAACTGTTTAGCTGGTTTAGCATTAGTCTTGCCCTCATGTTTCCATGTAGCACTCTTACAAACCTCACTGTTTATCTGTGCAAGTTCCTTTCACTTATTTATTTTAAGATTATACAAACATTTACAGGAAAAAACAGAGTCGGAGGTGGGGGTGGAATAATCGTTCATTAATGTAATCGAGGTAAAAAGTTTAATTATCATGATTTTGATTTTTGCCATAATCGCCCAGCCCTAGTCATGTCCATCTCATTTGAGCCCTGCTTGCATTCCTAATGTCCTTCCCCTGGTGCTGCCATGTTTGTTGTACTGATTTTCTCCTGCTGTATGACTTTGACCTCTGCTGACCTCACTGGACAAACAATTGATGTAATTTTTCCATTATCAAAAACTTCAGTTCATATTAGCAGCTACTTTGAAAAAAATTGATACTTGGTGGATGAGACAATATGATATATCACCAGGCAAAATATTGCGATACTATGCTGTATCGATCCCCCCCCACCCCACCCCTAGTTAACCCTTTAAGTGCCAAAGTCGCAAAATTGCGACACGCAACATTGCTGAATTAAACAGGCTACAGCTGCAAATATGGTGCCTAATGTTGTTACTACTTTACACCAGGAGATGGCGGACATGAGTAACTTCAATCCCAGCAGCATTTGTGGGTGTGTTTCTATTCAAAGTTTTAGAGAGAGAGAGTTTTGAAAGATCCACCCCTGGTCCAGGAGACGAGGCAACTGTAGTTGGTTGTAGTTGGAGTGTAAGGGAGAGAAAGAGAGCGAATTGTAGCGAGAATACTCACAATGCCGGGAGGAATAGAGGAATATTCACCCTCTGACATGACGTTCAGTTGTCCGGTGGGACCATGGGTGAGACTGAGACTGAGTCTGTGAGCACCGACAGCGCACCCGTGCGCCATGATAGTCCACAAGCGGCACATACCGAGGCCAATGCTTTGCTCCATCATGGCCGTGGAGGAAGGGGGCATAGTGGGGGTGGCCAGGTGGTCAAAACACGGCTAATAGTGACGGGGTTAGGGAATGAAAAACACTGTGGCGGTAGGGGCAGCCATGTTAGAAGGCGTGGGAGAAAATGCACAGCCAGTGGCGGTGGAGGCCACCTGGTGATGTCGGAATATGCAAATTAGATGAGTGAATTTACTCCCATCACAAACTTTGGGTCACACTGAAGATTTTTCTCATTTACAGTATGCCTTTATCTCTAACCACTTTGAAGCTACAGCCTTTTGAAATCTTGAAATCAAAATTGAATATTTTTTTGAAAAACTCTGGCGCCTAAAGAGTTAAGACTGTTGCTGTACTACAGCCTCATCCAAGCGTAGTGCTGCAACAGCAGAAGCCATTGCTATCACCTAACAATGCAACTAAACCCTACCTGTTGCCACCACCTTGTTCTCCTCAAATCGCACTGATTGTTCAGACCTGGCACAAACCTTAGATTTGCCTGACACAGAATCTGGATAGTTCACTCACTTTGCAATACTCTGATGACCTCTGATAGTTTCAACAGTTTTCAAAGGCAGAAAAGTTCTGTCTTTTTAAAGTTGTATCAGGAAAACTTGTTGATGATCTTGTGATGATCTATGATTATAATCTAGTGTCAGCTTAGACAATTAAATAAAAACCTATATCACAATTGCAAAAGCTCTCTTTGATTGGAAACCTTTAAAAACAACAATTGTACCATTTTTCACTCATAGACTTTAATCATGGGACCATTTCTGTTCATGACAACAACAATGAGCTGAAGGCGATGTTAACTAAAGATGAACAATGTAGCATTGATTCAACCATAAAGGAGTTAGAAACAAAACAACTTCAGTGGGTTTCTTTTAAAAAGTATTGGCTGTGTTAATTGTTTAAACCCAGCAGTGGCTTTTTGTTTTAAGACAGGTGAACAAAGACGTTTTAATGACTTCTCACTCCGCATCACAAACAGTTTCTCTTTTTCCCCCTTGAGAGTGAAAAGACGCCAAAACCCTTCCACAGTCCAGCCTTTAGGTGCCTCAAAGACGCCAAGGCTATCAACGGCGAGCGGAAAAAGCAGCAGAAAAAAAGGCGAGTTTCTTTGTAAACGGCTGGTTGACGCCAAGGGTTATTGACAACGTCTATACTGAATGTAAAAGGGGGGTGTGTGGGAGGGAGGTGGGCGGGGGGGAGAAACACGGATAACACTTAGTGCTTTTTACTTTGGGACCAAGGCAATTCTCCTCAACACCAGAACGAATCAATGATCCACTGAATGAGAGGGAGGGAGGAAAAGAGGGAGACAGAGACATATTTTCTTCAACAGCAGACCTGATCAATGATGGCGACAGGAAGACGTGGAGAGGGAAAATAATGAAAAGAAAAAGAGCTCTCTAGAAGAGACGGAGTCGATGAAAGATGGATAAGAAGAGAGGGAGGTCAAACTGCAAAAAGAGATATTTATAACGAATTAGAGGAGTGGAAAGTCAATCATTGATCAGGCTAATGAAGCTCAGGATGGTGGCCGCGCACGCACACGTGCAGAGAGGCGACAGAAACGGCTCACGTCTGAGACTGATTGCAGAATGGAGTCGCTTAAGTGTATCAAAATGTTGTAGCAGACTCCACACGCAGAGACGGCCAGACAGAGAGAGAGAGAAAGATGAAAAGGAGTGTGAGGAAGGTAGAGTTTGTGTGTACGTGCCTGACAGCGAGAGCAACATCAGTTACGTGTGGAGGAAAATTTGAGCAAATATGAAGGCCATATTTTCAAACATGAAGCTGGTTTCACTATTCTTTATGATTAAAATGACTTTGATGTGCCTGTGACAGATTTTGTATTTGTCATATTTGTGCAGGTAGTCTTACGACGAATGTCAGAGTGGAAAAAAGAGGCAGTCACCCCAGTCCATTCAGGGTTAATGATACAAACAAACAACTAACAATGAAGAGGAAGAAGCAGACACAACAGAAAAGAAGAGTAGCCTGACATTGCAAGACAACATGGTGGATCTATGACCCACCTTTGACTCTGTGGTCACCTTCACACCAGAGCGGTTTGGTCTGCTTTAAGGCAGGAAGTGGTATAACGCCTAATGATTTATACGTGTGATTTAATGTGTTCCAAAACACATCAGTACCTCACTCAGCATCTGTGTCACCATTACAACACATTGTAGTCCTTCACTCTTATTCCGGCTCACCTTTTCCTTCAGTACTGATTCATTTATCTCATGTAAAGAACATGCTGGCTGCTAGCTCCCATGTGAACACCAAATCAAAAGCAGAAATCCCAAATGGCAACAAATGGGTGTGGCTCTATCGTCTGTTTGCCAAAAAAGGTGGTGGTTTTTGTACGTTGTCTTCTCTGTTTGTTTGGGACCTTAGCGCCACAAAGGAATAACTGTGTATTGTCGTTCAGATGGTTTGGTTCATTTGACCAAGAGCAGTGTGAAAGCAAACCAAAAGCCATGAATGTGCAACAATATAACAATCAGCCCCCAAACCGACACAAACAAAGTCCCCCAGATTATCAGGTGTGAAAAAAAAAACCTTAAGCAAACACTGGGGAAAACCGCAAGCTTACAAAGCAGATGATCGACCAGATTCCATGTCTGTCACCTGGCAAATCCATCTTGCAAAGCTTAAATCTGAAACCACTCCAGATCAGAGAATAGACTGATATATATATTATATATATATACTATATATACTATATATAATATATATATATATATATATATATATATACTATATATAATATAAAATATATATAATAGACTGATCAGTGTCATTCAAGGAGAATGATGCAGTAGGAACCAGTGTTAATTTTATCGATTAAAACTATGACTAAAAATGTTCGTCAACAGCCTTTTTTTTCATGACAAAAACTAGACTAAGATTAACAAATATAGATCTGTGATGACTAAAACTGACAAAACTAAGTTTAGTTTTCATCAAGATGTCTAAAACTATACTAAAATGTAATGTAGTTTGGACATAAATAAAGACTAAAATGTGAGGACTTTTTTTGACTAAAACTAGACTAAAACTAAAAAGGGTAGAAATGACTAAAATGTGACTTAAAAAAGACAATCTAAAGGCTAAAACTCAAATGAAAAATAGCTGCCACAATTAACACTGGTAGGAACACACAGGGTTAACTTGTACTGGAGGCTGGTAGTAATGCCTTTTGCTGGAGTAGCAATTAGCTTGAATGTAGCTAAAGTATAGTGGCAGTTTGATAACTTAAAGAAGAGCGCAGGACCACACTGATAGCTTTTACTTGGCAGACAAGATGTTTTCACTTGTCCTGATTTTGCAATAGTTACAGGTGTGTTTTGGTTGTACTGTAAGCTTGTTTATATACATTTGCTGCTAGCAGTTATCTTGGATGTAAATGTAGGAGTAAAGTGGTTAAATGTGAGACCAGTGTTGGTTTCTTACTGACTCTAAGCCAGTAATCTCTCTGTGAATACAGCTATAGTCTACTCCTCGTTACAGATTTCTCACATATTTTGTTGGCAGAGGTGTCAGAAGTATTCACATTCATTACTCAGTTAGAAGTATAGATACTAGGGTTTAAAAAGACTTCTGCAGAAGTTTAAGTATCAACTCAAGCTTTTTATTCAAGTAAAAATATATAAGTACTGGTTTCAAAACTACTTAAAGTATAAAAGTAAAAGTAAAGTAAAGGGGAAACAATTCCATTAGGACAAAAGCTTTGGCTGCTCCACAGGAGTCAATTCCATTCTAACCATTCCATTTCATTATACTTTCCATTCCATTCTACTATTCCATTCTATTCTACCATTTCATTCAATTCTACCATTCCATTTTATTCCACCATTCCATTCCATTATACTTTCCATTCCATTCTATTCTACCATTTCATTCTACCATTCCATTCTATTCCATTCTACCATTTCATTCCATTATACATTCCATTCCATTCTATTTCATTCTACCATAGGGCATTACTCCACCTCCCCAAAAAACATTTTTCTAAAGGCCAGAATGACTACAATGTTATATTAAAGTGTTAATGTTAAAAATTTGGGATGCACCTGTTTCAGCTACATTTATGCCCATTGAAAATGAACTCATTTTAGTACAATGCAAATACATTCAAGAACCATATATGTGTACTACCAACCTCCTCACTGGTGCTTGGTTGGGACATTTCGCTCCAGTTCTCTTGAGTCTCTGCCACCGACATCTTCGTACTAGGCTACATACGTCTGCTATTTCCTTGATGGAGTGTGACGTGAATTGTGTCATATTCAAAGGTGCAATGGGCTGTGAAAAACCAATAGGGTGTCAGAATGGTTTTATGTTTATACTTCTCATTCAACCACAATCAAATTCACTCTATCCAGATGGTGCGATTTATCTGGATAGTTTTTGGGTTTTTTATTTGGGGTTTTTTTGAACAATGCCAAGCTGGAATGAAAACAAGCTGAAATGAAATACAAGTAACAAGGCTATTTTTAAAATGTAAAGAGTAGAAAGTACAGATAATTGTGGGAAAATGTGAGGAGTAGAAGTAAAAAGTAGGCTGAAAAATAATTACTCCAGTAAAGTATAGATACCCAAAATTTCTACTTAACTAAGGTAATGAAATGTTTGTACTTAGTTTCTTGACACCTCTGTTTGTTGGCATATTAAGTATGGTTAAAAGTTCAGATCCAACTCAGGTAACCTGGTTTAAATAACACATGAAATATGTGTGTGAAAGATGCCAGGTTTTCACAAATCCAGTCACAAGGTGGGTTTATTTTCCCGTTTGGCATATGAAGTCTTTCCTATCATTCCTTAGATAGTCATCGTTTTTATGTTTAACTCACTAGCCATTGGGTTTTACTGTTAAACTGCCCAGTTTCCATATTTTCAACTCTTAAAATCACTAACTCCTTTTTAGTTTACTGCCATTCATTTTAATTGAGCGTTTCACCCAGAAAAGAGACCGATCCAGCACCATTTGGGCAGTGTCCGCATGGATTGCTCTTATCAATTATAAACCAGCTCATTCTAGTGCAGCTGTTCAGGTTTTTGGCAACTCCTTAACAGAGATTTTTAGCCGGTAACGTGAAGCTAACATCTGCTGCTGCAAGGTAGGGAAGTTAATTAAAAAATACCATAGACCAATCAAACATAAATGGAGACTGTGTCCCTTCTGTATTCTTGATGTATTTTCCATGTGTAAGTCTGTTTTTTAAAGCGATTTTCTTCATCAGATCCATTTATACCTACCTCACTCCAGGATGATGTTGGCCTTGTTTCCGCTATGTGGATTAGTGGGTTAAAACCACAGACTGGGTCCACGGACGCCAATTTACACACATATGCTGAATAAGCAGAGAGCTAGCGTATGCTATACACTGGAAAAGTATAAAACCAGCTTTGTAATCTTAACCATTAAGACACTGAACACGTCTGTTAAAAATATAAAGCCTGAGCCAGAATAAATGGAACCTGGGCCAGTGTTTAATTATGTTATTTTCACTTCTTCTCAATAGATTTGGACTTGATGTTCCCCAGAAGAATTGATTTCTGAAATAAGCCCGTCAGTCAGACTAGATATCGACTAACAATTGTGTGCAGAGCTTTTGGTCGACTGTCTGGAAAAACACAACCTCGCTGCTGCGGATAAAATAGGTCAAAACAAATCTGACACCACACCAGTCGGCGCGTTTGTCAGTGTGTACGATAAATCTGACTTTTCTTATCACACAATTTACTCCCTAAGTGTTCAAGAAAACAAGTGGAGACCTTGTTGTCAAAGCAGAAAAAGCTCTTTGATGCTGTGGTTGTTGTAAACAAGAAAAAGTCCTGACTCATTTATTGGAAGCAGAAAGGAGTCTGGGTGTGCAAAGGGCATGTTTCTATTCATCACAGTCAGTGTGAAAGTTGTACAAGCAGTCCTGTTTTTCCTTTCACCCACAGCACAGCTTTCTCCTATAATCCAGACCATAGCTGAACCTTATAAAGACTTTTTTTAACAGCTCTGCCGCCTCT
This sequence comes from Cheilinus undulatus, assembly GCF_018320785.1. Taxonomy (NCBI): domain Eukaryota; kingdom Metazoa; phylum Chordata; class Actinopteri; order Labriformes; family Labridae; genus Cheilinus; species Cheilinus undulatus. The sequence continues at coordinate 4,865,850 of NC_054868.1, forward strand.
ACATTTAGGCAGAGTATAGTCTACAGTGATTAAAGGTCACCTTCTTTGAAGAAAAGCAATCACAAGTTGATGTGAGCTATTTGAGACACAACTAGTGAGTAGCGTTCCTTCATTTTTCAAATCAGTCTTCTTTGTTCTTTTTTTCTGCTCTGGCTGAAAACATTTGGCATCATGGCCCAATGCCGCCCCCACAGTTACCGGTGGTATTACAATGCTTGGTTTGGGTCCATAAGCTGAGAGAACGTGCCAAAGTACAGACAAAATGGAAGCAGAGTATTTACAGAAAATTTTGTTTGTATTTGTTGGCATTTCAAATAGAGCATCAGTGAGCTACCCTTGCACAGCACATGGGTTGTCCAGATTCCACGTCTATCATCAGGCAGACCCATCTTGCAGAGCTTCAGTCTGAAATTATTGTCCCAGGTCTGATCAATTATTCGAGGCAAATTAAGCTAAAGGTTGGGTGTAGTTGTACCAGGAGAGTTTGGTGATGGCTGCTACCATTGTAGCAACATTGATGCAACTGTCTGTCGAGCTCAGGTTACAATTGGAGCGGTACATGCCTGCTGACTCGTTATGTCTTGTCGCTTTGACTGGTCCGTAATGGATATAACAGACAAAATATTTGTCCAATCACCTTCCAAGAACAGTTTTTGAAAGGTCCTGCACTCCCAAATGCTTTTTATGAATGTTTACCAGGTGAATGTGAAACATATCCCGTGCAATGGAAACAAGAAAAAGTCTATCTGGCATGCCAGGTTATAAATGAGCCTTAAAGATAAGTAGAAGACACTAGCTGGAGAGGACAGACCAGTGATTGATGAATTTCATCATCTAAAACTATGACTTAAAATTTTTTTTCATCCCAGAGACTAAAAAGAGACTAAAATGTTAGTGCTGGGCTATTGGTCATTCAAAATTCATGATATTTATTCTCTGTCTGTATCATAAGTTCATCCAGGAACACCCTGGTCATACATTTAACCCTTTTATTGGAAAATGTAAATACAGTTTACTTAGTGGAGTAGGCTCTGCCCAAAATAAGCTCTGGGTTAGCCAAGCAGCATGCTTTGACTATCCAGGTAGCACATGGCTAGAAACCCCCATATGGATAAATACATTAAGGAAAGTGCTTATTGAATACAATGAAATTGCAACAAGGGGGTGAAACAACCTTTATGCTATAAAGGAGGAGGCTGGGGTGGAGGAGATGAAGCTTTATGCTATAAAGGAGGAGGCTGGGGTGGAGGAGATGAAGCTTTATGCTATAAAGAAGGAGGCTGGGGTGGAGGAGGTGAAGCTTTATGCTATAAAGGAGGAGGCTGGGGTGGAGGAGGTGAAGCTTTATGCTATAAAGGAGGAGGCTGGGGTGGAGGAGGTGAAGCTTTATGCTATAAAGGAGGAGGCTGGGGAGGAGGTGAAGCTTTATGCTATAAAGGAGGAGGCTGGGGTGGAGGAGATGAAGCTTTATGCTATAAAGGAGGAGGCTGGGGTGGAGGAGATGAAGCTTTATGCTATAAAGAAGGAGGCTGGGGTGGAGGAGGTGAAGCTTTATGCTATAAAGGAGGAGGCTGGGGTGGAGGAGGTGAAGCTTTATGCTATAAAGGAGGAGGCTGGGGTGGAGGAGGTGAAGCTTTATGCTATAAAGGAGGAGGCTGGGGAGGAGGTGAAGCTTTATGCTATAAAGGAGGAGGCTGGGGTGGAGGAAGTGAAGCTTTGCCAGCAGCAGCTGCAGCGTGGTGCATCATCAATATTGCAAGCAGGTATTACTGACAAGCATGTTATAGTTAAATACACAGCTGTGTTGAGAAACAGAGCTTTGATTGGCTGTGGGAGCTTAGGGGTGATAATTGGAATCTGGTGGCTGTCAGCTGATCACGACTGGGCATATAACTATTATGTCCGGCATGAACTACCATTAGACTTCATTAAACTATGGCTGTCAGACAACCAAAATTACTAATTGTGATTAATCTCAGAATTTCTGTGGTTAATCAGATCCTTCTTATGGAATTTTAAAAGGCCACTATTTTGCATTCAAAACTTTTTGTGTCATTTTGCACTTTTCTGCTGTCTAGTCCTTCATCTCCATGTCCCTGCTCCAGGCGAGCATGCAGACAGGAGTCCCCATACTGGAGAACATAGGTGAATCCCAAATGTACAAAACCCTTACTTGCTGCTCTGTCATTGGCAATGCTCTTGTTACAATGTTTGCTTAAACCTTTCTGCTGAAAGCTTCAATAAATGCAGGGTTTTTATGAACGCACCCAGTCCAGCAGTTTTCATGGAGTGAAAGGACTTGGAGCTGTTAGCGGTGTTCTTATATTTCAGTTCACTGGCAGTACATTACATCTGTTACTCAGCCCAGGAAAGCAAATTTGATTTTGTGTTTTTTGGGGAGCAAAAAAGGGGAATGTCTTGAAAATATGATAACAGACAGAGGACAACAGTACAAAAAACCTCTTGGTGGCTGAGAGGACAGAAAAGGATGGAAATCAGATGAACGAGGTAAAGGAGTAACAGTAGATGAAGACTCAGTGGCTTAGAGGAACACAGTCTTCCATATTAACAACTTGGCGAGAGAGGGAGGAAGAGAATGAAGAGAAAGAGAGAGAGCGAGAGAGAGACAGGGGCACAGAGAGCTGACTTGGCAGGAGAAAATGAATGAGAGAATGAGGGCGAGAGACAGAGAGGGAGAGGAGGGTGGACGAAGGGTCAGTGCTCTGCAGCTACAATAAGGCGAGAGAGAGAGAGAAAGGTGCAGGACTGATGAGAGGCTCTGAAAAGGCTGCAGCTGCCGATACTAAAAAAAACGAGTGGAGGAGGAGGAGGTCAGCAGAAGAGGATGGAGGTAGTGGGAGGGAGGTGATGGGGAAAAAAACACACATGAAGAGAGTGAGAAAGAAAAATGGAAATCGAGCCATGCCAGAGAAGATGAGAGGTAGTTTCTAGTAGTCTCTGTCCAAATCAATGCAGGGAGACAATAGGAAAAGGTATTGATGCTTTCTTCTGTCTCATTCTTTATCTCTTTGTTACAATAACTCCTGGGCTGAATTGTATCCGTAAGTCTTTTCCCTGTCTCTGCCTCTCCTTTGTCGTCAGAATAAGCTTTATCGGAACAAGTATTTCTTCGAAGAGAACCATCCAAAAGGATTGTTGGGCAATTCAGGGACTATTTCAAAAACCCTTCCTGTTGGAGCAAAAAAAGACTCAGAAGATGTGAGATGGGTTTATGTCGTAAGGTGTTAAAAAAGTTGCAGAATAGCAAAACCCACATGAACAAAGACACCAAACTCTGAGTGAAGTATTTCACAACTCCATGCTTGACAAAAAAATACACGTTATTGATAAGTTTCAATGATTAGGATTATTAATCTTTCAGGTATCTTTATATTAAGATGTTTATTGCTTTTATTCTCTAAATTTAGTAACCATCATTGAGATGAAGAATCTAATTTACAATGGCCAAGATGGCCAGCAGGACAATATCAAAGACACAGAAACAAAAATCTGAGCAGTTTCAACCACAGAACATCCAAATCCTGAGTCACAGAGCACAGGGTCATCAGTCTGAACATCTACAGCCTCATGCATCTTCCTCCAATTCCTTCAGTCTACTTTAAAGACAGTTTTAGACCACCTCCAAGACAAGCACTTTCCTGCAGAAGATTCTAGGCTGCAGGAGCAGCATATCAAAAGCCCTTTTTACCCATCTCAGGACAGACTTTTGGAACAGATTGCAAAAGTAAATTTTGTGACTGAGTCACAGAGTGATGCCTGTCACTTCCAGCACTGTTCACATGAAAGAAAAAAAAAATCACACAAGTATGATGGAAGAAATGAAGTAAAGCCTGAATAAGGATGTGCCAAGGATTTAGCCTGAGTGGTCAAAGAAGGCCAGTCAACTCAGTCATACAGAATGCAATGATGAGTTAAGGACTTTAGATTTGCTATAAACCTCAGTGCGTCATGAAACACAGTATCTAAAGCTTTAAGGCATTGCGAAGATGCATGCATGCACAGAACATCATAATCAGTCAGAGGCATAAAAGTGGCGGAATCAAAACTTTTCTTTGCAGCAAAGGAAAAACAAGGCTTATTTCTGAAGTAAAAGCCCACAACACAACTTTGACTCCTTTAAAAGTTGCTCAATATGAAGCTCAAAGGGATACTTCAACGTTTTGGCAAATTCACCCATTGCCATAATCCCTATAGTCTTAGTAAAAGGTTTGTTTCCTTTAGTTGTCAGTGCCAGCTATTTTTTGATCTGGGGGGCTGATATGCCAGCTGCTCAGCTAACACTATGGAGACTTCCGGTATTTCCGGCTTTCCCTCATCAAGCTCATCAAATACTCCAAAACGCTCTTGTGGACAAGTTGTGACCTGCACATTCACCACGCTTTGAAATAATAAACTACAATTATGTAACATTACGACACATGAAGCAAATACTCCAAACTACTTTCTTAAGTAAACCACTGGGCAGAGTGACACAGTGTGTGCCTCAGGCAGTGCCGTAGTTACTTGGTTTCACCAGGAGTATCATTGGCTGGACGTAGCAGAAACAGCTTCATCTCAAGTTTTATTGACGGAAGTACCTTCACTAAATGTGCGCTTTTGAAATCACTCCACCCAGCAGCCATGCCTGGAGTGTAGTTCCGGCTTTGCATTTGCCTCTAAAACAACTTTGTCTTGTATTGTTCCATGATTATCTCACAGCGTGGTGAATGTGCAGGTCACAACTTGTCCATGAGAGCGTTTTGGAGTTGTTGAATTGTGTATTTGATGAGTTTGATGGGGGAAATACCGTAGGTCTCCATAGCGTTAGCTGAGCAGCTGGCATATCAGCCCCCCACATCTAAGAAAACAGCTTGCACCTACAACTAAAGGAAATGAACCTATTACTAAGACTATAGAGATTATGGCAATGGGTGAATGTGCCAAAATGTTGAAGTATCCCTTTAAAGGTCACATATTTTACCTTTTTAAGACGTGTTTATATTGGTCTCAGATCTATTTTTTTTTTAATTAATTGCAGCAACAGCAGAAAACATAAATATCTCACACAGGTAGGATGTAACAAAAGTGAAGAGCGTGGCCAAGGCTGTCAATGGCGTTGTTGAATCTGAGGTGACATCAATGAACTGCTCCTATTCTGCAGCACTGAAGTCATCAACTTGTGTTGCTCAGCCTTGCCTTGCCGTGCCCTCTCTATCATGACCTTGCGCCCCCCTGAGGGAGCCCACAGCCCACTTTGGGAACCACTGTGTGAGGTAAAGGTAGATTAAAATAAGTGATATGAGATATTTCTGACTTTAAATTGGACAAATACCTTTGCAAAAATTGGAGTTTTTGCAGTGGATTTGGCCAGCAATCTTTTATTCTAAACAAAGAAGTTATCACAGTCAGTGTGGCTGAATTTATTACTCTAATCAAAGATTTTTTCTTAAGTTTCTATCTGTGGTGCTAATATACTGTGGACTGTGAAGCCTGGCCTTATTTTAAACACTGACATTCCAGTTCCTCTTAAGGAATCTTATTATGTTTGATCTTAATTCACAAAAGCCTAATTGTAGACTGTGTGGACTCATAAGCTCACAATCTATGGATAACGCCTATTCATGTTTATACTGAATAAACTGCTCTGACTTTACTCTTGAGTCAAGCAGTTTTTTTTTCTGAAGGGGGAAGGGATTTTAACATTTTAATTGCTCATTTACATGTTTAATCTGATATTTAAGCCTAAGAGGAAATAAAAAGGTGTATTTTTCAGTTGAAAAAGAGTGTTTTCATTCATTTAAGTCCCCTACCCTTCACTGCTGGATGTAGATAATCAGAGACGACTGACAGAGATAATCCTGATTTTCTGCTTTTTCTATATGCACCTCATGGCTCATTAGATGAGCATGTAATCCTGCTGTCAACAAAGAAAAAACAGTATTGAGATCAGAATCAAAGCAGAAACTCTATGAAACAGTAGTCTGTGAAAGAGATACAGCTTTGGAAAAGTCTTTAAAAGAAGTAGAGTACAGCAGCAGCAGCAGTAAATAACGGAGAGGTGGCTGTTTCTGGATTGTGTTGAGAACTTTATTACCCATAAATCCCAGGCAGTGGTGTGAATAAAGTGAAGGTCTATAGCTCAGAGTGCGAGGAAGTCATAGAAGAGGGCTTCAGCTGTTATTGTTCCAGCTGTCTTTAGAGGGATTCTCTCCCACATTTCTGCAGAGGAGATACGGTTACATTTCATTCCTGAACACAACAAAGTGTAATCTCTTCCAAAGGTGACCTCTGTGCTATTTTTCTCCTGCATGTGGTGAGTCATTATCAGCTACAAACAGCACCGATATTTCACTCACTTTGAGTCGAAGAGACAATAACTTTCAGTGGGTCCCCTCTACTCCAACACTGTTGTGTTTCAGTATATCAGGGTGATAATCACACCGGGACTTGAAGGTACAATAGGTGGGATTTTTGCACAGAAAAGTAAAGCTTTAAAGCTTTCCGCTTTTCTCTGTAAGCAGTCCTAGATACTTTGTGAGCTGCATGTGGTGCAAATCTGATCTAGGCAGTCAGAGGTCAAGATCTTTGGCCTCATGTTCATGTTCACCCTGCTTCTAAAATTTCTATGAATCACACTAGTACAGAAACCACCCCAGCCAGGCTGTCCGCAAGGGGGATAAAGGTGGTGGTGGGGGGGGGGCTGTAAAAGGGTGAAATGTGGCAAAATTGGCATACATGTTGCAAAAATGGTAAAGAAAGTCAGATAAGGGTTAAAAATTAGAATAAAGTGGTGGAAAGCAGCTAAAAGGTGGCAATAATGGGATAAAAGTGACAGAAAATTGCAAACAATGTGGTGAAATGTGGCAAAGTTGGCATACATGTTGAACAAAAAAATGGTAAAGAAAGTCAGATAAGGGTTAAAATTAGAATAAAGTGGTGGAAAGCAGCTAAAAGGTTGCAAAAATGGGTTAAAAGGGACATAAAATTGCAGAATGTGGTGAAATGTGGCAAGATTTTGCATACACGTTGCAAAAATGGGTAAAAAAAAAAAAAAACATCTGGTAAGGGTTAAAAATGAGAATGAAGTGGTAAAAAGCAGCTAAAAAGTTTGAAAAAATGTGTTAAAAATGACAGAGATTACAGAAGAAGTGGTAAAATGTAGCAACTATGGCACATGCATTGCAAAAATGGAAAAAGAAAGTCCGATAAGGGTTGAAAATGGGAATAAAGTGGTGAAAAGCAGCAAAAAAAGTGGCAGAAATCGGTCAAAAGTGACATAAATTACAGAAAAATATGGTGAAATGTAGCAAAAATGGCATACATGTTGCAAAAAGGGGCAACGAAAATCAGACAAGGGTTGAAAATGTGAATACAGTGGGGAAAAGTTGCCAAAATGTGGCAACAATGGGTAAAATTGGCCTAAATTAATGGCTGAAATAAAATAAAAATGTGGATGGCACATTCAGTGGGTTGTTCAGGGGCCCAATCAGTTCTTTGCGTGCTTCTGATCCCAGCTCTTCCTCTTCACCCACCACTGTACGCTTCACATTTGTGTCCTTCGGTGAGTCATATGACCTTTAGGTGGTCACTCTGGTTACTGATGGAGCAACAGTGGATATGACAGGAGGGATGCAAACACTGTTTCTGCTGTAAGAAAAGCTGCCTAACTGAGAAACAGTCATTGTGTTGCACACTTTTAACCAATGACAGCATTTGTACATCAGTTAACAAACTTTCACATTAAACTTGAATGCTCTGGGTCCCTGTTATGATGGAGAACAAATTCTTTGAGGTAAATATTTCAGATGCGGCTTTCCCTTTCTTTTTTTTAAACTAAAACTTGTCCCCGTGTAGCTTAATGATTCCTTTAATTACATGTAGTGAAATCCCTTCCCAGGGCTGCTGTGTCTAAGAGGATTACCGTGATGCTAACGCTGTCGCTAAAGCGGTCTCAGAGGACTAACTGTCGCTTCTGTCCGACCTGTTGTTGTAGAAACACGTCTCCCTCTCACGCGCTCCCTCCCTCCTTACTCCACTTTGCTGCATCCCATTATATTTTCATTTCATGCTCTCTCTTCCTTTCACTTACCCTTAATGCTTTCACGTGTCACTTTTTGTTTCTTTCTCTGGGACCTCGCTCGTCCTTGTTCCCACCCCTTCTCTTTAAAAGGTGATGTGCATTGTCAGATGCAGCAGCCATGAAAACTTCAATTTTACAGAGCAGGAACTCAGGAGCAGGAGTTACTGAGGGGGAAAGAGCACTACCATAACATTCAGACAGGCACATACACAGATAACTACACATGAGGCCCTTTATTTACTCTATTGTTATTAAAGCCACTGGACCGCAGCTTCAATCTTCACGTTCACATTTTTGTTCCTAAATTAAACCCTTACTTTGAGATTTCATTATTAGGGGCTGTTGGTTTAGCTCAGCTGGAGGAGACGGCATCACATGCACAGAAGCTACAGTCCTTATCACAGGGGTCGCAGGTTTGAACCCTGATACCCCTGATGTTCTTTGGTGCATGTCACCCCCTGCTCTCTACCCCCATATTTCCCTTCTCACTGTTCAATTAAGGCTTAAAAGCTGAAAAAATCCTTACAAAAGTAATGCATAGGACAGGGCAGCTGAAGAAGGGAGGATTGGGATTTGAACCTGCAATGAAGCTACTGTCAAAGACATGATCCTGGATATTTCAGCACCATGCTCTTGCAGCTGACCTAAACTGTCCCCAAGGGATTTTCAGCTGCCTTTTAACCATATCTTAACTGTAAAAACTCAACTGTTATCAAGTGTATTCCCCTAATTCCTGGGCGGAGTCAACCAGAGAAAATCTTGTTTGAAATGCTAATCTTGTGAAGCAGTATTTCATGTCTGTCATCAGGCAAGTCCGTCTCACAAAGCTCCAACCTGAAACGATTGTGCAAGATCTAACCAATCCACATCATTTGAGGAGAATAAGGCGGGAGCTTTGGGTGGGATTTTGTTGGCCTGGAAGCTGGTAGCAATGGCTACCGCCACTGAGCGACTAGCTCGGATGTAGCTACTGGGCCACCTTTCTCTGTTAAAACAAGAGTTAAGAGCCATTCTGAAAGCTTCTCTTGACAGGTAAGATTTTTCACTTGTCTCTAGAACTGTTTTGGCATGAGTTTGTCAGATTTGAGTGCTGGTGGAGCAATTAACTGGGATGTATCTGTAGTATAGCAGCAGTTTTATCAGAACTGGGCTTTATTTAACCTTAGAATATTCCTAAGTGTCTGGCTAAATGCTAATTTAAATTTAGTTTAGCCAACTATGCTAAAGAGGAAAAAATCCTTAGTAAACAGTCAAGTTCCTCACAGGGTCACTGTGTCAGCAGGTTTCATGTTAGCCTGATGTTCCCTCTACAGTGTGGCTAACATGAACAGCTAGTGTCACCAGCCTTCATTCCTTTTTGCAGATTAATATCCAGCTCTGATTTGTGGCCTCTTTTCAATTTGGTTCAGTCGTTACACGTGAGTTCAACCCTTTGACAGCCTACATACCACTTTATTTCCATTTACTACTTAAAAAACTGTCATACTGATTGGCTCATAATGATTGTGACTGACAGAATGTACGCCCAATCACCTTCCAAAAGTTGTTTGAAAATCCTGCCCTTCACAAACGCTTTCCTTGAGAGGTTCCCCAAATGATTGGGAAATAAATCCAGATTGCTCTTCTTTTGATAAAGAAATGTCTCGCTCTGATCAAACTGCTGCTATAGCTATGTCCAAGTAAAGCCGGTCACACAGTAACTACCCTGAAAACCGCCTCCCTGCCAGAGGATTCCCCCGAAATGCCGAGCGTTTTTTAAAGCGGCTGCTGCCGCCGTGGTACTAGGTGGCAATGATGTAGAGGTGCTTCGGTGAACGTCACAGCAGAGCCCAGCCACAAGTCCATCACAATCCCCCCCTCCCCAAAAACACATAGAATACCTCACAATGTCTGTATATTAACATGTATAATGTACTATAAAACGAAGGGAAAAATATGGTTCTGTCATCAAAATAATTCCCTCTAGAAAATACGTTTCAATGGTTGGTTCCACAGTTTTTCTTCTGGTTGTCTTTGTACGACGGTAGAGCTCAGGATATTCCGATATCAACATTATGAGCTCCTCCATTGTTTGCTATGACCCACAAAGCCTGCTATTTCCGGGTTCTCACCCTCCTTCAATGTGATTGGCTGCTGCCAGGTGGCTGCTGCCAGAAAGTTCAACACGCTGAACTCCCAGCGGCAGGGCAAAATCTGTGTGCGTTCACGTGGGCGGCAACCGCTTCCGGGTCCTACTGCCGCGGTTAAAATCGCTTCCCGTCTGCTGCCCTTCCCTCATTAAAATAACTGGAGGCGGTGAGTTGCCGCGCGGCGGTGTGAAAAGGGCTTTAATCACTTCATCGGTTTCCATTGTTTACAGGCTTGCTGTTAAACTTTATACTGGCCTTACCCACCATACTCTTCTCCCTACGTGACTCTGATTGGTCTAGTTATTCCTTGACCCAACTGTGGTTCCAGTTTGAAGGTTCAGGAAATGGATCAGCCTGCTGACAGGCCAATCCATTGGCTTTGGAAGGTTACTGGACATGACTGCAAAGTACAAAACTGCATGCATCAAGAGACTTGTATGCTTTGAATTCTTCTTTCGTGTAGATGCTGGGTTCGGTCCATTCACTTTAACTTTGTTGGGCTGTTGGATGGTTTACCTGAGAAGTTCACAGTGAGCAGGACACAGCCTTTTGCTAAAAGTTAGCTTGTAAGACAACTTGCCTTCTGCAGGCGAGTTTTCAAATAATTGTTGGAGGCACCAGTAGCTCAGTCTGTTGAGGCTAATATGAACCAAAGTGTGGAAACTGGCTCAGTAACTGGAGACATGCCAGATCACTTGCCCTTAAAAAAAACCCTGAATCTCCAACTGCTTGGTTTCCTTTGAGAAGGTGAGGGGGCCTGGATGGTCCAGAATGTGAATTTGATTTGAATTAAACATAAGCCAGTGTTGCTTACTCTCTGATACCAGTGCAGCTCAACAAGTCATCTCTGTGTACAAAAACAAAAAGGGTCTATTAATTCATCGTTTGACTTGTTGACACCACTGCTGCAGCATTTTTATCGCTGGAAACTTTGTGAAGAAAAGGAAAAAAATCCTCGCGGAGCCTTTTAAGAAAGACTGATTCTGTCCAAATACAAAGCTCTGAGAGAAAATGAGAAAATGTTGGAAGTATACATGGTCAGCAAAGGTTGTGTTTTCTGCAGAGAGAACTGGAGCTGAGATTGTACCTATTTGCTTTTTTTTTGTCGACAGTGAGTTCTAGCCCGGGGGCTGTTATGCTTTTTGTGCTTGGAAACACCATCAGCAGCTTTGCCTCTTTCTCTCCTTCACTCTCTTACTAGCTGTTGTGGCCCTGCATGTAAAGTACGGATGAAACCATCCGTTTAATTTCATTTATAAAACATTTGTTATATGAAGACATTTTGGGGAAAGGGCGAGAGTCATTAAAGTGGCCCAAAACTCTTGCAGACTGAACAAATTCATGGTGCTTTTGGTAATCATTCCTGCTAGGTTGGGTTCTAATTTGTGGGAACAAAAAACATGGTAATTGATGCAAGTGCTGAAAACACATACATCATGACAAAAAATAACTTCATTGTAGTTGAAACTGGGAGAATTTAGTGTCCTATGGATAGCTGTCAAGTCCTATTAAGGATAGGGGATCCTAAGTGTTTAGACTCAAATTTAGCAAAGGAAGGCTGCAGATGCAATGCATTCTTGTACATGCAAACAATGTAAGCATCGCTGCACAACCTCTGCTTTCTATGCATGACGAGAGGGTAAAACTTAGTCAAGATTGATTTGAAATCAATGTAAAAATGCAACAGGATTTCATTCCTTGTTTGGTTTCAGCTCAACCAGCTGCTCATGTAAAACCAGTCTGCTCTGCTTTATTCCCCTCAGCCTTGCTTGATGTCTGCAACCTGATGTGGAGAGACACATCTGTGTGAAGCTCACCTGTAGATGACCTGAGAGCCGGCCGAACTCTAAACAGAGGATCAGAGCTGCTCTCCTCATGTTAGATTCACACATGATACCGGGGTTTAATCATCGAAGGCTTAACAGTTCATCCAGTTTACAGTGAAGGTTTTTAAGGATCTCATGGCTCAGTGGGAGTCTCCTCAGAGTTCACTCCTGTGTTTTATTGCTCTTTTTTCAAAGCTTAGTTGCACTTTTCATCATGATTTTTTTATTGATGCGTATAAAACAGCTCAATTCTGCAGTAAGGGTTTACTATAACTACTGTCAAATGCCTCCACGAGGTAAACTGTCAGTGAAAGCACAATGGAGAGTCAAGGAATGGTGCTGGTTGGTGTTTGTTGTAGTGTGATCTTATTTCTGTAACCATTTGAGCCTGCATGGAGCTACCAGTGAGCTGTGTCCCAAAGAGCACACTAAGCATATATTTTCAGCCAGCCTAATCATATTTCAGCTAGTAAGTTCTTGGTAATGCCTTCAAGGCCTGCGACCAGATAACTGACCGTGTCCTAATAGGATGCAAGCATCAGACTTGGCTTGCATTGCACAGCTCACTGATCACACTGGATCAGTTAAATATTTGATTTTTTGCCTTATGCATTCCAGTTTCTCCTTGTAGAAATATGACATCTAGTGCTTTTATGCTGAAGAGGACAAACAGATATGTGGTGCTCTGTATTGATGAGCATGTGTCAGCTTTGAGCTGAATAACTTTTGTCTCTGTGTTGACACAAGCCAGAGCATGATACATTTTAATATGGATATGAATATTATTCAAGCACAGCTATCTCCACTTTGTAAAACAAGCTAACAAGCTCTACAGAGCCAGGACAATGAAAGAAAGCAAGGAAATATTCCATCCAAAATTTATTATGCTTTCCTATGTACCTGTTTCCTTGTTCTTTGCTCATCTTAATGCGAGCGGCAGAGAGGAAAATTGGAACAGGGCGATGGGGGGATGTTAACACGTATGTGGCAGCTTCGTGCTGCATCGCTCGCATGCTGTTGGGAAACTGCAAGATAAATCAACTTAATCAAGATGATTTTGTGTTATTCCTTCTGCTATCAGGTTATTGAACCGACTCATTTCAACTGACTCTCATCTTTTAGTCTATTGTTATTATTTATGCATTTATTTTATGTTACTGTTGAATGTTGGTTATTGTGGACATGGTTGAGCTGTGAATGAATTGTCCTCCTAGGATCAATATCTGAGGTGAATACATGTTGAATTTAACATACCAAACTGGGATAAACTCATGTAAACATTTTTTCCAGCACCAAAAACAACTGAAATCATGTGACCACTGAAATCATTATAGCACCACCTAGTCACACATTTTAGCTACCAGGCGTGTGCTACTGCATGCTACGAACACAAACAGAGGCTTTTTTTTTTGTTTTTTTTTATTGTAAGTCTGATCCACTTAAATTCTTCAATCTTTAGTCTGGTCTGTGTTTTTTGTTGTTGTTTTTTATAAAAAGGACAGAAATGTTGGAAAAGGACACACAGAGTGGCATTTGAGTGAAATTTATTTTTTTTATATTAGGTACAGATGGTGCCAAATGTGCCCAAAATTGACCACTTTGGCACAGTTTGAAGATTTCACCTCAATACTCTGGACTTAAACCTCACTAATTTTGCTCAGGATTGCTTTAGTTGGCACAGATGTTGTTCTATGGTTTGCTCAGGATTTGAAGCTGCAACTGCACAGCAGCACAGGGGTTAGTGCTGTTGCCTCACAGCCAGAAGGTCCATGATTTGGTTCCTAGTCAGGGCCTTTCTGCGAAGTTTGCATGCTTCCAGTGCATGCATGGGTACTCCGGCTTCCTCGTGCTCGTATCGTTAACTGGTGACTCTAAATTGGCCATAGGTGTGAGTGTGAGTGTGCCTGGTTGTCTGTCTCTTTATGTCAGCCCTGTGATTGACTGGTGACCAGTCCAGGGTGTACCTCGCCCAATGACAGCTGGGATAGGCTCCAGCCCCCCTGCAACCCCCAAAGGGACTAGCAGTATAGAAAATGGATGGATAGAACTGCATCATTCATAAGGGAGGGGTGGAAATAACACCTGCACATCTGGATTCCTTTTAATATGATGTGTACGTTGATTGATCAAACTGGAGTTGCAGAGATATACTCTGATAATCATGAACATGAGACCCAAAATAAAGGCCAGTTCAGTCAGGAACACTCTTGTCATACATTTTACCATCGTATTACAAAATAGATATACAGCTTTACTTTGTAAAGAAAGCTCTGTTTTAAAGATGCTCCCTGTGTTAGTCAAGCAGCAGGCTTTGACCTTCCATGGAGCACATAGCTAGAACCCCTGATATGCATGAAAATAATAATTGCAATGTGTACTGAATACAATGAAATTACTTCAGAAGCAATGAATCCATAGTAGCATGGATCTCAATATGAGGGTGCAGCAAGCTTTATGCTGTGAAGGAGGAGGCTGGGGTTGAGGAGGGGAAGTCCTGCCAGCAGCAGCATGGTGGTGCATCAGTATAAATGCAAGCAGGGATTAGTGAAAATTGTGTCATGTTTAAATGGACCACTGTGTTTAGAGAAAGAGTTGTGGTAGCTGGGAGGTGATAATTGGGATCACCTGATCCCAGCTGGGTATATGATTACTGTATCCTGCATGAACTGCCATTAAGCTTCATTTCTTGTCAGGTTTATGGTGTACATAGGTGACTTTTTGCGATAAACTTTGAATTACAGAGCCAGTTGATTGTATTGGAGTCAAATTGCTGCAACCTTTGACCTCTACAATCTGATTAGTTCACCTTCAAGTCTGAGAGATTTGCTCACTGTGCATTCTTGAAATATTGAGAACACAAGATTTAAGGTCACAGTGATCTTGACCTCTGACATCCACATCTCACTGGTTCATCCTTGAGTCAGAGAAGACAATCAGAGTGGGCGTTTGTGAAAAGTTTAAGAAGAATCCCTGCCATCATTCTTATCCTATTGGGAGATCTGGCCAAGTTTAACCAGGACTAGCCAATCAAAAGCTGTTTCTAGAGGGGTCTTTCTCTCTGGTCAAACAGACCAATCAGAGAGGAAACAAAGGGTCAGTTGAGCTTCTCTCATTTTCTTCTGATCTTTTAATGGACTACATTTATATTTGTTTGTACTGCTTGTGTTAATTCATTAATGCTCTGTGCACATAGAGAGGAAACCTCTGCGTTCTGTTTCTCTTCGTTTTTGTTGTCTCAGTCTAATTAAGACCTCCTCTTGTTTTCAGAAATAACATCATTACAGATTTTAGTGACTCAGAGCTGCAGTAATTTTATTTGCATTACAAATCTGTCCTCTTGCACAGGTGTTTGACCTCCTGAAACAGTAAACAGACAGACGGCTCACTCGCTCACTAATCTGGCTCTGGCTCCAAACATCTGCAGTTAAATAACACAGGCCTGCTCAGTGTTGCCATGATACACTAATCCTGTCCCGGTGGAGCTATCCCACCTACAAAATATCTCTGTTTTTAGATTCTTTTCCCTGCTGCGGGTCAGCGAGCAGAGAAAGGGGTGTGGGGGGGTTCACTCCACCTCTGTGCCCCACTGAGGCAGCCTGTGACCGGGCACAGAGACCTGGCTCGTTCCCCTCTCCTCACCGGGAGTCTGGAGGTGGAATGAGTTTTCACGCTTCACAAATCACAAATCTTAACTCGTCCACTGACCTCGTTCACTTTGTCGATGAAGCTTTTACTTTTCCCAAGATCTATTGTCTCTTCCTTTTTTTCCTCTCTCCCCCTCTTTTTTCAGTTTTCTGTTCGACTTTTTTTCTCCCTGCCTCACCTCTTCTCTCTCTTTCAGTCGGTACTGTCCTCCTTCCACCTTGTCCAAACTCCTCAGATCATTGTTGTTGCTTCTGAAACTTTTAATTGACTCTGTGTGACACCTCCTGTTCCCGCTGTATCCTCTCTTCCTCTCTGAGTTTCCATCAACAGCAACATTTCAGACTCTGACCGGAGCTGCAATCAGACTCCTTTCTTGGCTTTTCATCTTTGAAATTGTGTTATATAGAATTTTTGCACTGAAATATCTAAAATAATCAAAACGTCTATTTTTCTTAACTGAATACTTTAATTGCCTCAGGTATCACCAATGCTTTCATAGCCAGATAATTCCTTAATTTTTACAGCTGTGAATGCATGTGTCTTATCACTGCAGCTGCCATGAAATACTTTTATAAAATGATCTTTATCATGTTAAAACATGAGCTTATCTGGTGCAAAAACAACTGAATGTGGAGAGAAGTCAGAGAGGGAGGTATTAAATGAATAAATATGGCGCATTTGATGTTTTAAATCATATTCTAGCATGTACAAATGCCTGCATGATTAACGGGTTTTGTTTTTTGTTTTTTCCTGGTGGTTTTTCATTCTCTGTACCTCTTAGAGCAGGGCTGTCAAACTCAGTCACAGCAGGGGCTGGATTCTGGATTTAGGTCTAACCTGAGGGCCTAATAGGGTCAACATTTAACCATAACTGTCAACCTCATTTTCACCAGTAATAAAATATATTAAAAAAACCAACACTGATGATAAATCATTTGGAATTTCAAAGAAGTAAAAAAGTAAAAAGATAAAAATTCCAATTTATTAGTTCAAAAGATCAGAACACAATATGAAATAAAAAATGATGTTTTTAAAGAGCAAATATACAAGGAAAGTTGAAATCATAAGTTTGAAAGGTCAAAATTAGGGATCAGATTTGAAATCATGAGTTTAAGAGTCAAAATATGACTTACATTTTTAAATTGTGAGTCTGATAGTTCAAAATGTGGGATTAAAAACACAGAAATTAGGAGTTGAGAATGTCAAAATATGAGTTAGAATTCAAAATTATGACTTAAAAAGTTAAAATTATGATTTAAATTGAAAATTGGGAGTGGAAATGGTCAAAATATGATATAAAAAGTAAAAATTGTGAATTTAAAATGTCAAAATATATGAAAAAAATTGAAATCATGTGTTTAAAAGTCAAAATATGGGACCACAAAGTCTGAGTAAGGAGTGGAAAAGGTCAAAATATGACTTAAAATTTAAAATTGGGAATCTAAAAGATAAAAATGTGACATATAAAGTCCAAATTATGAGTTGAAAAGGTGAAAGCATAAAATGAGAGTCAAAATCATAAGTTTGAGTCGTAACCTTGAGATACAAAATTGAAAATATGAAATAATCACAAATTATTTTTTCCCCCCACATTCTTGACTTTTTATGAAATTTTGCTTACTCTTTACTTTTTCAGATTTTAATGGCTTAACAAGGATGTTTTGAATCATCAAGTTGAGGTCAACATTTTTACACTGCAGGAAAGCTGCAGACCTCATACTGGTGGGCCAGTTATAATACAAATATAATATGATCTTATGGGCCGGATTTGGCCTTGAGTTTGACACCTGTGTCTTAGAGCAAGAACGAGGTTCCTATCGGCCTGTTTATACCTTGCATTGACATTTATTTATTTTGGATACCAAGGCTGGATAGACCAGAGTGCAGGGGTCATCGACCCCGTTTTCATGAGGGATAGCTTTTTCTTGACCGATGCTGTGGGGGCCGGACATTGAAATAAACTGAAATAGAATCAATGATTCCGTCAAATTAACTGATTCTTGTTAAATATTACTTTGTTCCAAAATTAATGGAACATTAAACATTTAACAGTGACTTCAGACCCTGTCACCTATGCTGCAGCCAGCCACAAGGGGGCGATTGAAGTATTTTAGCTACATATCTCTAGAGCTATCATGATTTCTGTCACTGAGTTTAATGCTAATATGCTGATTCGGTAAAAACACATGATAGACACTGATCATCTGTGAAGATTCTCAGAGAGGGAAATTGCACTCTGAAAGAGCCTTATGTGGAACTGCAGCTTTAATCAAGAAAACAATGATAACAATGCTGACCATGCTAACTTACAGAAACACTAGTCTACTTCTTGTCTGATAAGCCAGTAGGTTAATGGTTTTTATAAACTTTAAGGAAAAATTTCAACAAAAGCATGCCATATTTTGGTAAATTTTCTGAATTTGATCATCTTCTGGGGTGCGAATGGAAAGCTGTGGGGGGCCGGATGTGGCCCTAGTGTGTACTAAAGACAGTTTGATATCCGATTGCTCCCCTGCAAATTCCACATACTCCGTAGGGCTGGGCAGTTAATTGCAAATGAGATTAAATCGCAATATGGCCTGCTGCAATTTTCAAATCACAGAAGGTGGAATATTTCTTTAACCTGAAATTTGTGTCAAAATACCAGTTTAAGACTTTTTTGCTGCAGAAATGTTATGTATTAAATATCATGCAATCATTCTAGTGGCATATTTTTAGAATAGTGTATCATAAAAATCACATTGTCTTCATTTTTGTATGTTTTTCTTTTGAATATGTGAATTACATAAAAATGATATTTTCCTTTAATACAACAGGTCATATCCAATTTGTAAAATGAGTTGAAATCATCCCAATCAGATGCTTTTTCCAAACTGTTCAGCCCTAGTTTGATCTAATATTGTGTTGGTTATAATGTAGAATGAATTATTGCTTGTTTTTTTGGAAAATACATGATTGAATATTAAAGCACAATATTGGATAAGAAAATTGCAATTAGATTATTTTCCCAAATTGTTCAGCCCTAACACTCCATACTGCAGTATTCTGTGCAAGATGCAGTTTTGCCCCGACCATCAGTGAAGACCTTTGCCCACTGGCTGTGTTTCTGAAGTGATGTGCAGCCCTGAGCAGCTGGGGACAAGAGATCACAAGATCACAGGAGAACTACGAGTTCATGTGATAACGACCCAAGTCTTAAACTGAGTTGTCATTTCAGTCTAGTCAGCGGGTAAATATACTAAATATTATATCACTGCCTTTTTTAAAAGCATGTTGATGACATAATGAGGGAAATAGAGGTGGAACTAGCCTCTTGGATTATGACTAATTTGCCCCAATCATTTCTATTGCTAGCAGTGTGGTGTCCTAGTCATGAGTGAGACAGATGTAAGTGTATAAGCCTGAGAACTTTAGAAAGGATATGCCGGCTGGGCAAGGGAGATTTAATTCACATTGTCACTGGAGATGTATTGTCAATGCAAAGTGTGGAGGCCACTAAGTGCACTCATTGCGGTATTTGTGTGCTCAAAATAGATGTTTTGAGGTACAACACTCCTTCACATTCCCCATCTTTTGTTATTGTTTGATTGATAACCCCCTAGTGGCAGAACTTACACAATGAGGCTTTGATTCCTTTTTCTTTTGGCATCATTTACTTCCACAATCATTGCATTTAAAAGCTTCTTTGAATAATTTTCTCTGAAGAATAATGCCTTTCTTTTTTCTAAGTCAACCATGACTCACTTCTCCAGACTTTATCAGAGACATATTGTGCTCCAATTGGATCTATATTTATATAAACATTTTTAAACATTCACCAGACAAAACATACCATTGTTATTGTTGCAGCCAACCGAAGAGTCTGGGAATTTAGCGTCCCTTTTTCGAAGCGTTTGACAAAATCTGAGTCGAGACAAAAGAACAAAAGGCTGGAAACAGTGACAGGAGAAATGTATAACTTTTGACATGCAGGAGAAAAAAAGGAGAAAATCAGTGATGCAGAGAGAGAATAAGTGCTGTGAAGGAGCAGAGAGAGCCATGGACGTATAGACGGAGACACAGAGTCATAGTGAGGCTTGTAATCGCTCTGCCTTTGACAAATAACCTCTTCCCTCTACGACAGCTCACCTCACTGCTCCACTGAGATGTCAATTTACTGAGCACACATCAGTCCATCTCACTGATGGAAAACTGTGTGTGAGAGAGAAAACTACACTCTCACATTCTTGTGTAAAATCCTCTCTGAGGGTTCAAACATTTGCTACGAAAACATTTGTCCCGCCGCACACAGAGAGCAGCTCCTGCAGGATCAGAGAACTTTTTTCTCTCTTCTTCCTCTATCTGAAATTTCATGTCAGCTTGTCTTATGGTATGTTTCTTCAAGTGACAACTCAAGCGCACAGAAAAGTCCCTCAGGGAGGTAATTAAGCAGTGAGAAGGAGTTCTGGGCCATCTGAATTTGGCACTGGTGTGCTGTGGTGAGCCCACGACCAAAGGCAGAGTCTCTACAGAGCGAGAGCAGCAGACATCACACATAGATAATCATCCTGACTTTGGGTAATGTTGATCCCAATGGGAAAAACTTTCTGCTTGACTGACATTTAAAGAGGAAGGCTGATAATCATTTGTGATTGTTGTCAGACACTTTAAGTGGAATACTTGCTTGGAAGACAAAGATGATCACAGAGAAATACTCCAAAGAGAAAGGTAAACGGTGGATTATTAAAAAAAATATGACAGGAATCGCATATGGCTAGAATGTGTAACGTCACAGTAGTGGCACAAAAACCCTTAAAGACAGATTCAAAAGTGGCTTCCAGTTGAAGAGCATGGCTAGATTGGTGTTTGTTTGTCATCCTTGTTTTGGGCTTTTACTAAAGATGAGCCAAGTTGTGAAAATTATTGTTGATGCTGGGCTTCAATCCCCAATATCCTCCTGAGATTTTTCCAAAGTTTGTTCTTTAGAAAGTTTCTTATAGAAACCTACGTGTAGGGATTCGTGGCACAATCTAAAACTGTTGACTTTTTCTCACCTGTGCTCTTGAGTTGATGAATGCCAGGTTAATGCAAGCTGGAAGTACGTACACATTTCTCCTGTTTGCATTGAGAGTCACCCTTTTTATGCCCATATAAGGGCGTGAGACTGCAAGGCCGTGTGCAAACACAGAAGGAACACTGGAATGAGAGGAGAAAAAAATGTAAATAAAATTTTTTAAAAATTAAATTAAATAAACTGTAAAGGCAATCACAATACTTGACAATATTTTGATAGTCCTAAAGGGGAGTTAGTGCTGCTGCAATGGGAAGATATTATATTTTAAGCACCAGTACAGCATTTTGAATATGCATGCATTTATTGGATGAAATCACCGGTTCACCGGTGATTTCAGCAGAAATGACATGCATCATGCTGTCATCAGAAAAGAAAGCATTCCAGATTTTTTGTTTCTTATTTAAAGTGAGTTTGATGAGATTTAAATGTACACTTTATCCAAAATCTGATGCTTTAAAATGATGGAACATACAGTGTTTAACAAATTTATTAGACCACCTGTCATAAAAATGAGAAAACATAAAATTTTGGGGAGCAGGGGGCCTAGTGGTTAAAGGCGCTCCCCATCTACGCGGGTGGCCTGGGTTCGAATCCAGCCTGAGGCCCTTACCGCATGTCTCTCCCCCACTCTTGACCCTGTTTCTGATTCTATCCACTGTCCTCCTCTATCTAATAAAGGCACAAATGCCCCAAAATAAATCTTAAAAAAGAAAAAAAAATAAATAAATTTTAGAAATCTTTCAAAAAAAACTTGTTTAAAACTAAAAATGTTATCGTTATTCATTTGTCAAATAACAAACTGAAACAACTAAATAGTCCTTTTTCACACATAATAACCAAAAAAACTTCATACTTTGTATGGCCTCCTTTGGCCTTGATAACAGCTTGCATTCTTGCTGCCGTTGTTTTTATGGACTTTTCCACAGTCTCTTTTGTCATTGAGTTTCAAATAGTTTCTAGCTGTTCCCACAGACTTGCTTTAGATGAAACTTTTGTGCCATCAATCTTTGAATCTACTAAATTCCAAATTTGTTCAATAGGATTCAAATCCAGGCTTTGACTTGGCCAGTCCATCAGTTCCAGTCCTCCAGATTACTTTTTCTTGCTCAAATAGTCTCTGCACAGCTTTGAAGTCTGCTTGGGGTCATTGTCTTGTTGGTATGTGAACCCGTGACCAATCAGATTAAGTCCAGAAGGGATTCCATGATCCGCTGAGATGTTGTGGTAGATGTTCTTGTTCATGATACCGTCCATTTTCACTCATTTGCCCACGCAGTATCCACAAATGGAAGCCCATACCATAATGGAATCTCCACCGTGTTTCACTGTGGGTGCAATGCATCTGGCATCAAAATGTTCTCCAGCTTTTCTGTGGACATAAACACGACCATCCTGACCCAAGAGTTCAGCCTTGGACTGGTCTGTCCAGAGTACCTTCTTCCAGTCATCAACAGTCCAGTGTTTGTGCTCCCTGGCAAATCTGAGGCGTTTCTGGATGTTTGCAGGCCTCAAAAATAGCTTCTTAGCAGCTGTTCTTCCCTTTAAGCCTTGTTCCGTCAGTCGTCTGCTTATGGTCATTCTGGAGACTTTCTCAGTCTCTGATCTAGAAGCATTCATCTCTGCCTGAAGATCAGCAGTGATCTTCCTTCTGTCTCTAGTACTTCAAATCTTGAGGTGTCTGACATCTGCTTCAGTTAACTTTGGTTTCCTGCCTCTTCCTTGGAACATTTTGTAAGTACCAGTCTCAGCAATTGACTCCAAAGCAGACTTGACCACACTGTGAGAACATTTTATGTCTTTCCCTGTTTGTCTCAGAGACCATCCAGCACCATGAAGTGTTTTAATGCGGACTCTTTCATTTTCATTGATCTCTCCACATTTTACATATGAACAGGAATGAGGAATTTCAAACTGAATTCACCTTTTTATATCCAAATTTGAGCCGGCTCACTGGGCTTCTCTGAGAAGTCAGAAATGAATCAAGCATAACATTCAACCACTAAAACTCATTTTTCTCTTCAGGAATGCAAGTAAATAACTATAATTTGACATATTATCAAGAAATAATAATGTGCTTGACAATTTTTTCAGTTTTTTTAAATCAGTAAATTTGAAAATTCATGGATAACAATAATAATTATATTTTAGCAATAAAAATATCATTTGGGTTAAAGAGCTTCTACATATTGGTGTATTAACCATTGCAGAAACATCAAAAATGATTTTGGTAATTACCAATGCTGTTAATTTAGGGCAGCTGTGGCATAAACAGCCACAGGGTTAGGATGGTCTAATAAATTTGTTAAGCACTGTATGTGACCCTTAAAAAATGCAGAAAGGGGAGCAGGTGGCCTAGTGGTTAAAGGTGCTCCCCATGTACGCGGGCGGCCCGGGTTTAAATCCGGCCTGAGGCCCTTTACCCCATGTCTCTCCCCTGCTCTTGACCCTGTTTCCGACTCTATCCATTGTCCTCTTCTATCTAATAAAGGCACAAAACTGCCCAAAATTAAATCTTTGAAAAAAAAATGCAGTAAAATAGAATTTAAAATTTATTGTGTCATTGTTCATAAAACAGGTTTGAGTGCTGATGAGCTAAAAAAAAAAAAATAATAATAATTTTGTTATATCAGCACTCTAATGTTTTTGAGAGTGCTCTTCTTGGTAGAGAATAAATCACAGAGAAGAATCTCTTCTTAAAACCTGCATAAGACGGGTTAAGAACAAGTATCTTTGGCTGGTGAATGAGGCCCACTGATGTTAAAGGGCCGTCTAGTGGGTCTTCTATTTGGATTTAATGGGATGCTTGTCCCTCTCAGCACACTTTGGTGAAACCCCGTCAGCATCTCTCTGCAGCCACAGTGATGTAAAACAAGTCCACAACTGCTCCTTAATATTTTATTTCTCTTTACAAACCTCACAGACAGCTCAGTGGATGAAATCAAAAGTCATATGAACCTCGTGCTATCAAAACTTAACCTCTTTACTGTTCCCCTATTTCATTTTCAATTCATAACAAGTTCCTTTTTTTCTGTAGTTCAGTTCATGTCAGAATCAGAAGACAGTGGAAAAATCCAAATTGACTCAAAAACATTTTCAATGCAAAATAGTGGAATTTTAAAGATCCCTCTAAGTGTTCTTGAGATATCGTGTTCAAACTAATGGTCAGTACAGGTGGACATGGATGCACAGGTATGTGCAGACGCAGGAGCATAGATCTGTACATAAAACATGCAGACTCCAGCCTTGGCTATCAGCAGTGCAGGGGCTTCAAAAGTTCTGTTACACAGACACAGATAACAGGATAAGGCAGTGGGAGAGAAAGAGAAGTCTGCATGAATTCAGATGGAAAAAAAGAGAATGACCTTTGGGTATGAAATGCTGTGTTTAAGCATTTAGTCTGAAAACTTAGTCATCAGCTCCTGAGGAATAAAACAACATGCTTCTGGGTGTGAATATAAGACAAGAAAAAAACAACAATGAAATGGCAAACACTGTGTGAGTCTCCTGGCTGTAATGTAACCGGCTGTGAGTCACAGCCCGCAGGGTCGGTGACTGTGCTTGAGCGTGTGGCATCAAACAGGGACAGCGGCCGCCTTAGGCCCAAACTGAGGAGTCATCGGACTCCTCGGACAATGACAAATGTTTTCTACCCGCCAGAAACATTCACCTGTCTGATAATGCTCAGGCTCTTTCTCTGCTTGTTCAACATTTATCTGCTTTTCATGAATCAGGTTCTTGGACTTACATCACAGTGGATAACAGGATGGAATCAGTGTTTTCTTAGCAGAAAAGGGCATTCACTGCTGGCGTTAGTTTCTTCTTCTGCTGCATGAATATCTCCATCAAAGACCCAGAAGAATCAAAAATAACTTCAACACAGGCTTTCCTTTTAGGAGTTTTCCTAAATCATCCTGTACAGATCAACTCATAGCCCTCAGATGTTTCGTGAAAATGGCCCCTGATGTGTTACATAAATCATCCGCCGTCATTTGCCAAAAAACTTGGCACGCTCTCTAAATAGTCTCTTGTGTGATTTGTATCCAAGATGTTCTTCCTGTGCCAAGGAAGCCATCGCTCATTATTCCACAGTCATTACTCAGGAAATCTCTGACACGGCTGCCAGTTTAGTTATTGATAACAGGAGCAGGTACAGTAATCACTGGAGCTGGGATTATTATCTGCAGGAGACATTGATCTGCAGCAGTCAATAATCCTGTATATGTTGTGCAATGAGTCAGTAAAACATCCATGTATGATTAAATTGCAGCATTTTCAGCAGAAATAAATCAAAGTTACGCAACTTGCATTAGAAAAAGTGTCCTTTTTTGGTTCTGTCCTCTGATCAGACTAAAACAGTTGTTAAGAACTTTTTTTTTTTTTTTCTCCCATGCAGCTCTGCCAAGAGAAGATATTTTATGATGGCTGAGATCTGTGGAAGAGCACATAATCAGAATTGTTGTTATAATCAAATGCATATTTGCAAATTTGCACATGATGAGACAACATGCATGGAACATGCTATTACAAAAATTAGTCCTGGGTCTTCTTTACTAGATTTTTCCTCCAAATGTTTCTGTTGGTGAAAGGTCTGGACTGCAAGCAGGCCAGTTCAGGACCCAGACTCTTCTCCTATGAAGCCATGCTGTTGTGATGGATGTGGTATGTGGTTCAGCATTTTTTGCAGAAATATACAAGGCCTATTGTCTATATGGGAGCACATGTTGCTCTAAAACCTCTCTCTAGTTTTCAGCATTGATAGTTCCTTTCCAGATGTGTAAGCTGCCCACATAGGGACTAATGCAACCTCATACCAACAGAGATGCAGGCTTTAGTACAGAGCCAGGAGAACAAGCTGGATGCTCCCTCTCCTCTTTAGTCTGCAGGACATGGGGGCCTGGTTTAAAAAAAAATCCAACTGTCATTCATCTGACCACAGAACAGTTTTCCATTTGGCCTCAGTCCATTTTAAATGAGCGTTGGCTCAGAAAGATGGCGTCTTTGCACGACACAGCTTTACCTGAAAATTTATGGATGGCACTGTGAACTGTGTTGGCAGTGATTTCTGGAAGGGTTCCTGAGCCCATGCAGGAAATAGTAAAATGTCTCAGTTTCAACATCTGATATGTTGTTAATGTTCTATTGTGTATAAAATATGAGTATATGAGATTTGCAAATCTTTGCTTTGTTTTCGTTGACATTTTGCACAGTGCCCCAACTTTTTTGAAATAAGGATTGTGTATTTATAGTGTGGTCTTCATCTAAATGGGTGGGATTTTTACTTCTACAGCAATTCTGCTGAGCTCACTGTGCCTCTGCTTTAACCAGATAAAGGTATCAAAAACTTCAAAATGCATCTCTTATGCATGGAAGTCCTCCCACATTTCTCTGATGCCCAGGTTTGATTTGGACACGCTGTTGCTTCTGCAGTTAATAATGCAACACATGTCTGTAAGTTGTTGGATTTATCAAGAAGCCAATGTTGCAATCATTATTCCATATCAGGGAAGAAGATGAGGCGGGAACAGTTCTATACAGAAAGCTGCAGAAGAAGAAGAAGAAATGCACAAGGGCCCTTTTGAAATACACTTGTTCATTATGAAGGCAAGGAATCCTCACAGTCCCATTTTAACCATTAGGATATAGATTTCCTGATATTTATGACAACAGCAGTAAAGATAAAGGCTACTCTATTGCCCTGTTAAAAGTGTAAATCAATCTCCTGTATTCTCAAATAAAGAACCAGGGAGGAAACAGTCGATTAATGATCAGAAAAGGAGACACCATAATCTGTTATATCCAAGTCCCTGCAGGACAGAAAACAATCCAGTCATAACTGTGCGCAAACACACACTCTGTCTCCTCAGTATACATTGGATGGATTTTCAGCTGCTGTGAAGTGCGTGTGTGTCAGCAGAAAATAAAAGATGAGAGCGAGTCAGATCAGCAGTGAGGAGAGCGAAGGGGGCAGTGGACCCTGAGAGCGACAGATAAAAGTATGCAAATCAATGAAGGGACCAAAGAGAGGTGGAGTGAAGAGAGATGAAATCGCTGGTTGAGGAAAGGCGCTTTTCTTTCATATGGAGGAGAGGTTTTTTTTTTTCCCTCCAGTGTTCTGATGGGCTGTCTCTCTGCACACGGAAACAGCTTTTACAGTAAAACTCACTGTCACTCAGCATGTGTGGATCACAGGTTTCTTTTGAGGTGAATAAATGATCTGATGGGAACCAATCAAAGCTTCATTAATCAAAAACATTCCACATGTCATCACAGCAGAGAACTTAAAGGTTTCTTCTGTGTGTCAGTGGTGCTGATGTCAGTGCAAAGCCAATCAGATGCAGTTTTAATTATGCATTTTCAGATTTAAAACACATTTTTATGATTATGTTAAAGATTATAGAGCTCAACTGTGGATACTGAGGGTATAAACATTCATTTTCACCATAGCAGACTTTATTAACCATAATGATGTAACCATTACAATTTTCTAAATACCTTCCATGAAAAATGTTGCATTCTGGACTTAAGATGGTACAAAACCCATGATTGAACAAAGAGACAGGAAACAATGTTAAAAAAAGCACATCAGTTAAAAAGGAGGACATGCCTATATTGACTTCCAGTGAGCAGGGATGCCCTCTGGAGGATTCTGGAGCTCCACAGGATCCCACATCTGCTCGTTCAGCTGAAGTATGCCCTATATCCTGGTACAGAGAGTGATGTGAAGTGGTGGCTCCACCTCTGACTTCTTAGCAGTAAATGCTGGAGTAAGGCATCTTAGCTTCTACGCTCTTCAGTACCAGTATGGACTAGATAATGTGGCAGATAACAGGGGTAGCAAACTGTGGAGTGTCATTTGGTAATGCCCGGATCCTTGATGTGGACTTTGCTGATGATGTGATCCTTGCAGAGACTGTAGATGTCCCTGGAGAGACTCTTAACTTGCTGAGTGAAGAGGCCGAATCCTTGGGTCTGCACATCTCCTGGGCCAAAACAGTGATCCATGCATTTGGGGGCAACATAGTCTGCCTTCCAATCTGTGTCTGTGAATGTTGAGATCATGGAGGTTGTAGAGCAGTCCACCAACTGTAAGGCTAAGATCAATCGCAGACTTTAACTTGTGCATGGGGTGCTAGACCAGGCAGTATGGCTTACAGCAGGGCTATTCAATTACAAATTCAACTAGGCCAGATTTTAAAATCAAGAAATGTAGTGGCTGGACATGTTCAGCACCCAGTAAGCAGCAGGTAATGTCAAATTTGGATTTGAATTTGATGAAAAATGTGCACTTTTTATTCATAGTGTCCCTTTTGAATTTGACAACATGACAAAAGCATGTCAAAAAGTTCATAAAAAACTCAACAGAGCTGTATTTGAACATAACCTGAGGTAGTAGAAATGTTTCTTTCACTTGAATAAAAGTAAAATAAATAGAAAGGATTGAAAAGGACATGTTTTATGCTCAGAATTTGGGGCTACTTCTGTCGGCTTCAAAACAACCCAGTGCATTGTAGGTAGCCTGTTGCTAAGCTACGCGGAGTGTTGCATTTATGGTCTAAAATACTGTGGGAATTTATGAAATCTTGCAAACAGGTTTCATCTCTGGCATGACCAGACTGGGCCACTTGGAGGTTGGCTCTGGGCCGCATGTGGCCCCTGGGCTTCTAAATGAATAGGTCTGGCTTACAGTATCATACCTGAGCACTGGCCTATGCTCCCAAACCTGACCTTACTTGAAGACATGCATGCATGCAATTTATTGTAGTCCGATTTTTTTTTTTTTTGCAAACTTTTACATTTTTACCAAGGGATCTGCAGAAATGAACACATTATCAAGGAAAAACTAGCTTTTTCTCCAAAGAAAAGGAGACACATAAATCAAGATCAGGAGTAGAAAATAAATGGGCACACACCGGCTCGGAGCTTCCACATGGATTCTAAGAAGTCTTCTTTTGACCCACAGAAAACAGCCTCATCAACTGATAAGCACTGTCCAGGAGTATGAAAGTGATATATCTGTTCGGTGGAGCCCACTGACAAGTAGCTTTTTGCGATTAATTCCAAAATTTATCACAAAAAAATGTAGTTTTTGTGATAAAGTCCTCAAAAGCATCAAGGCTTAGCATCTGATATCTGAATGTATGGAAGTGATGTAACAGTGAAGTTTAAACGATCCCTTGCTACTGTTTATTGTATGGCTTCCTGGTTAAAAACAGCCTACAAAGAAAACAGATACTAACACTGTTCAGAATGAATGCTAATATATTTTATGACAGCAAGCTTTTTGTACTAGCCTATCCCAGCTGTCATTGGGCAAGAGGCGGGGTACACCCTGGACTGGTCGCCGGTCAATCACAGGGCTGACAAATAGAGACAGACCACCAGGCACTCTCACACTCTAGCATTTGGTCAATTTTGAGTCACCAGTTAACATAATGAGCTTTTTTTTTGTTATGAGGAGGAAGCATTAGTACCCAGAGAGAGCCCACACATGCAAAGGGAGAACACACAAACTCCACACAGAAAGGCCCTGACCAGGAAGTGAACCAGTGACCTTCTTGCTGTGAGGCAACAGCACTAACCCCTGCGCTGGCATGTTTTTAATGTGCGTGCTTTTTACTACATTTCTGCAAAAGAAGAAAGGATATTTCTGGAAGGAAACAGAACTCTGGGACACACTGACTGTGTGATATGTTTGTGTAACTCCTCTGGCCTAATATACAAAAAGAATTATTGCTCTATCTCATTTGATTGCAATTCTACTCACGGTAGAAAATAGATATGCAATGTGAGCGCCGGCGCTCCTGCAGGTTTGAAAAGGCTATGATGTAGAAAGACAGTCTGTTTATGCTTTGAAAGGAAGCACATTAATCTCTTGTGAGTTGCATCTTGTTGAAAAAGAGAGTATTTACAGTAATATAATGGAACCGCAATGTATTGTGGGTTGTGTAGTTCTTAAGTAGAGGAAAAATAGTTGTGTACAAAGTCTTTTTTTGTCTTTTTCTCCATTACCAATGAAGTTTTTGTGCTGAATCAGATGTTTTAGAGCAATGAGTATTTGGGTGAACAAACATAAACAACAATGAAATAATGATATAGTCTCACCTATCGTCATGCTCCTTAATAGATCCATATATTTATAAAAAGTTGTTCCTGGCCCTAAAACAGCATTAAAAACTGCTTAATTTAAAGTCACAACCTTTTTTACACCAAACGTATTTTCTGGATAATTTTCAAGATCAACGATCTAAGACACACACAGACAAACACACACGCTATTGCAGGTCTGTCACTGCACTGGGATTAATTCAGAACAAAATCTATTACGCTGAGGTACTTGGTCAAATGACCTTTCCAAATTAATTCCAGCTCCCTGAGTTAAAAAATCCATTGGACAATCAAAGCTGCTGCAGACTTGTGTAGGCGTATGCGTTTATATCTGGGTCTGTGTGTATTTATGTGTCTGTGAGTGCTCTAAAACACAGCTCAAGATGGAGAAAAGCACTCCAGTCAACTACTTTACATTAGTTACTTTCACTGTTACTTTCAAGACTTGAATACAGTCTAATCTAATGATTATAGCAAAATATCATGTCTGTTCAGCCTTGCTTGGAGTGGTAGGAATTGCAGCTATTTTTAGAGATCCTGATTGTTTGTCTCAGCTCACCTTTCGGTTCCCAAATGACTCTTTATTCGGTTCCATTCTGCTCATTTTTATCTCTTTAAAACACCAACAACACATGGAAAAAGTAAACCATCTCTCCCCACAGCTCACAGAAGGAGCCAGCCATTTGAACAAACTCATCTACGAACACACATCACAACTCCTTCTCAGCTTCTCATCTTCTCATCATCTAAAGGCTGAAAAAGCCCCAAAAATATATTTGATGCATATTATGGATGCATGCACTAAAGTTTATCTGAATGCTTAAATTGCATGATTAATCCACATTAATGCATCATCTAAACCAGGGGTTCTCAACCGTTTAAGCCTGTGACCCCCAAAATGAAGGTGTCAGAGACCGGGGACCCCCACTGTACCTGAAGGTGGCTGATCACAGCCATGCACATTCTACAATAGTCATGTGCAGACAAGGCTGCAGAAGGATGGCCCAGCCAAACTGAGGGGCAAGCAAAATCATGGTCCATTGTAAAGTTAAGCTGTGGTATATTTAAAATACGTTAAAAATAGCTTAAATGGGTTAATAATGTCAAAAAATGTTGGGAAAGGTGGTGAAATTGTTGTTTAAAAGTAGCATAAATGGATTAGAAGTGCCAAAAATTGGATAAAAGTGGCAAAAAAATAACCAAAAATGGGTTAAAGTGGCAGAAACGGGCATATTAAGTGGTAAAAGGGGATGAAAAAGTGGCTGAAATGGCATTAAAGTGGTAAAAATAGGTGGAAATTTGGTAAAATGGGATGAAAATGATATAAACTGGCCAAAAAAAGGGTTAGCTGAGGCAGAACTAGGCCAAAATGGGTTAAACTGGCAAAAAATGCCATATTAAATTGTCAAATGTGGTGTAAAAAGTGGAAAAGAGGAGTTAACAGTGGCAATAATGGGTCAGCAGAGCCAACAATAGAGAATCGAAAGATTTGGTTTAAAGTGGCAAAAACAGGCAGAAAAAAACTGACAAAAAATGGGTTTTAAGTGGTAAAAATGTGTTAAAGTTGGAAAAATTGGAAGGAAAAAAGGGATGACAATGGGTTAAAATCTGGCAAAATTGGTGTGAAGTAGCAACAGTGTAAATAAAAAAAAAATATTCCTAGTGTTTTAAGGCATCTGGAGACCCCCTCTCAGTGTCTCGCAACCCCAATGTTGAGAACGCATGGTCTAAACAGCCAATTACATTCAGCTGTCTTTGGTCTGCCGTGTGGAGGCAGCCTAAGTTAGAATACATCGCGCTCCGTGCTTATTCATGAAGCAAAAAAATACTGTAAAAATGTCCCCTTTTTCTTGTTACAGATAGCGTTGCTTTAAAATGTACAAATCACAAATGCTGCAGTATTCAGGAGCAGAGGAGTTCCCTAGCTCTGCACTGATTCAAACTGAAGTAGCCTGCTAAAGTCTTCTGCATGTCACCAAAGCATTTATAGACATTAAAGAGGCTTTCTGGTGATGGTCTTTTTCAGGAATGTCCACACACCCTAAGTTGATTGTGTCACAGAGGGATGCTTGATTATCATAAAAGTTTCCTCTGTGGGGTAACGAATGAGAAGCGAGTGACATCATCCTGGGATGGGCTGCTAATAACTCAGCAGCTGAGAGAGATATTAAAAAACAGGATATTGTCACGGTGAATACTTGTAAGTGGGACTGTCAGTATGCATTTAAGTGAGATGAATTTAAGTCCGTAACTACTGCATTAATTTAATGTGTAAATTGAGGTTAACTGCATGTTTTATTGTCCCTTTCAGCACACTTTTTAAAGCCATGCCACAGTTCTGTAAAACAAGTCTACCGCTGCTCTTATGTCTCACTCTACTTTAAAAGTACTCACAGACAGCTCAGTCAAAAGTCATCTGCATCAAGTGTTACCAAACATTTACCCTTTAACTGTTCCCTTATTCCCTTTTAAATCCATTACATGGTCACTTTTTCCTTGCTCAAGTTCACGCCATCATTTTTGATCTCCTGAAAGTTCTTTATTGTCTTTCAAAATAAAATTCAGGAAGTCAATTACCTCGAGTTTAAGAAAGAAAAAAAAGAAACAGTCAAGTTGAGCCAGGTGTCGTGAATATGCATTATTTCTAAGGACCAACAGAGAGCAGCAGCTCTGTGAGAAAATGAGACATCCTCTCTGTTGATTCGTTCCCTCAGTGAACATTTTTCTGGAGATCTTCAGGGCGTGGATGGCCTGGCAGTAGGGTTGTGTCCTGTGTGTGTGGGTGGCCCGGTTTCAATTCTGGCCTGGGGCCTCTTTCTTTCATGTCTTATCCCCACTCTCTCATCCTGTTTTTGTTTCTGTCTACTGTCCTGGTGTCTAAATGAAGGCATGAAAAGCCCTTAAGGAAAAATAGAGATCTTC
This sequence comes from Cheilinus undulatus, assembly GCF_018320785.1. NCBI lineage: Eukaryota > Metazoa > Chordata > Actinopteri > Labriformes > Labridae > Cheilinus > Cheilinus undulatus. Next base: position 4,898,610 of record NC_054868.1, read on the forward strand.
AGCCCATAATCATTCACTATCACTGGAGCCAGATGGTAAATGAAACTCTTTCTGAAGGCAGTCAGTGAAAACATAAAAACATCTTTTGCACTGAAAAAAGCTGCTACTGCTACAGCTGCACGTTCTGGCAACCATTGTTTGCAGGCTTGCAGTCACTTCAACTAAATTACGGCTGTAGCTACTGCCTCTTTCTCCTCAAATGATGCTGATTGGTCCTCTCATTCTTAGACCAGGCAATCATCTTGAAGATTTGTAAGATGGAACAGCCGGATCAGCCTTTACTGAGTTAGAGGTGTATTCTCTCTGTTGGATAATGACAGATAATAAGTCCTAACATGAGTAAAGATCTGAAAAGTTACATATATGTCACCTTGGGCATCAATGGTAAATTTATTCCTCAGTTGCAATTAAATCAGACTGATAGCCTTTTCCAGTTTGGTAACAAATAATTGTTTTTTTATTTGCAATTTAACTGAGAATATCATGATTTTTTTTTTCTTATTGTGACATATACAGTGCTTAACAATTTTATTAGACCACCTGTCATATTTGTCTCAGAGACCATCCAGCATCATGAAGTGCTTTAATGCAGACTCTTTCATTTTCAGTCAGCTCTCCACAGTTTACCATTTTGAACAGGAATGAGGGATTTCAAACTGAATTCACTCAAATTTGAACCGGCTCACTAGGCTTCTCTGTGAAGTCAGAAATGAATAAAGCATAACATTCAACCACTAAAACTCATTTTTCTGTTCAGGAATGCAGGTAAATAACTATAATTTGACATATTAATCAAGAAATAATAATGTGCTTTACTTTTTCTTTCTCTCTCTTTTTTTTTTTGGAAATTAGTACATTTGAAAATTCATGGATAACAATAATAATTCTACTTTAGCAATAAAAATATCATTTGGGTTAAAGAGCTTCTACATATTGGTGTATTAACCATTGCAGAAACATCAAAAATGATTTTGGTAATTACCAATGCTGTTAATTTAGGGCAGCTGTGGCATAACCCTTACCTTGGGTGGTGGTCTAATAAAAAAGCACTGTACATCCATGCATGCAGGATATCAAGGGGCTTTAATCATTAGAGCCATGTTTCTATCCCTGCCTTCTAAAACAACTGCCATTAGTTTTTTCTAAAAGTGCATGAAAGCACTGAGTGTGTGGGGAGCTGTGATTTGTGAAGGAGACTGTATGCATGTGGTTCTTTTTCCTCTTAAATGTAGAGTCAGTGTGCCTCACTCTTTGAGATGCTCATTAAACGACTCTGTCCCTTCTGTCTGAATATTTCCATGTAATGGGATTTAGTGCTGGAGTGAATTTCTTCCTTTCACCATGAGAGCTTTTTGTCTGTCATCTGGAGTGATATATCCTCCTGCTTCTGTCTCACTGAGATTTTTTTTTATTGGAGAAACAGCACCCAGAATGATCTGTGTGAGCGTGTGTGGTATCTCACTGACTAAAAGGTGTTTAGTACTGCATTTGCAATGATGGCACACAGATGTAGTCCTGCTAATGATGCCTGAACACTCATCCTGAATTCCTGACTTTGTGTGTGCATGTGTGAGTTAAGCATTTAGCCTTGAAGGTTTGCATAAGTGGAGCAATTACTAAGCCGACAAAACAGCATATGGACAGAAGGAGGAGAGAACTTCCTCTCTCTGTAACCAAAACGCCCTCTCTCTCCTTCTCTCTGTTCCTGCATGTTCTTTACTCTCTTCACTTTCTGCTTTGTCCTGTGAGGACGGCGGAGAATGAATAACAGCAGGGCTGGGAAATGGAGACGTGATGCTCTTTATGCAAATCAAACACCAGCGTTGCCATTCATTTCCTTCAGAGCACCCCGGGGACAGAGAAGGAGCCAAAAAGCAGTGCAAGTAAAGCAGCGGGGAAAAGTTGAAGCCAGGTCAACTTTGTGCAAATATTTTGTGGAAAAACAAAGCTGGGTTTTGTGAAGGCCAATCACTGATCAGTATTCATCCTGGCTGAGCGGAGCGCAGCGTAGGGTTACTGTTCTCACCAGCTTTGACCGGCCTGTTCACCGCAGAGGAATTTACATGGCGGTTAACATCCAAACCAGCAGTCGCTCTGAGCTTTTCTTCTCACATGAAGCTTAAAACAAACAAAATATGTGAACCTGCAGCAGATTCAAGGACACTTAGATTAAAGTTGTGTTTTATTTTAATGAATACGTTTCTCCTTATTTACATCTGACATACATGGTTAGAAAAATAACACATCAAACACCTGCTGGTGGCTGTGTGCTCTGGCGAGTCGTGCCGTAGTGAAGTCAAAGCATGTGTGAACATGATTAAATTTAGCTGTTACTCAAGGAAATGTAGTCAGTATAGTTAACACACCTTTATAGCAATAACTAAAAAAGAAGAATAAGAAAAAGGAATGTTTTTGTAGGCATAAAAATGGGAGATTGTAGTTAGAGGGTGAGTGTTTGATGTTTTAAATGTGAAAAGTCATTGCCTCCCTCTACCTAGTAACTGGTTGTGCCACCTTTGTATGCAACAAAGTTTGTGATAACTGGCAATGAGTCTTTCACATCAGTGGGGAGGAATTTTGACCCACTCTTCTTTGCAGAAGTGTTTTCATTCATCCACATTGGAAGGTTTTTTAGCATGGGACGCATGTTTAAAGAGCCTGTAAAGTGAAAATAAATTTGTATTTAAGTTTGTTGTATGATAGGCCATTGAGTTATGAACCCCCAGGTCAAGTTTCGGTCCAATAAAACATCTCTAAGTCTATAAAATCAAGCTTCAAAATCATGTAAAATCTGCTCCAGGATGGTGTGGGCGTGTCTGTTGAATGAGCTGAAGCCACGCCCACTCAGGAGAAATAAGATGCTGTCAAATTTTTAAAAAATGCAATACAATCTGAGTTAGGGAAAGCACTCCTGTCATTAGCCTGCTTCTTGACCTTTCGTTGACCTCAGAAGAAGAACAAAGGCCGTTTTCTGGCTCAAATCTCTGTTCTGATGCTTTAAATGATCCATAGACCACTGTGGCTGAAAGATTTGGCAATTTACCTCACAACGAAAAAAAAAATAGTATTTAACTGACTGTTAACTTTCAGTAAAGGCAGTGACATCAGCTAACAACAGACTGTACTGAGATGAACTGCTCTGATTTTATATTGTAGTGTTAGAGAGGCAGGGTCATTCCCACTGCCCACATATTGGCCCCGCCCACATGAAACTAAGCCAGGAAAGAGGTGAAAAATTTTCTAACAGTCTCAATTCAATATTCAGTCACATGTAGATCTCAGCATTTTCACATGTTTACGGCAACCATACTCCAACATATCTAGTGTGTTAAGACACAGACTTTGGATTTCACTTTACAGGGTCTTTAAGGTCATGCCACAGCATGAATCATCATACTCAGTATTCATGAATCATGAATACTGATCCAAGAGAGGCCTGCAGGTCTTTAGATGTTGTTCTGGGTTCTTTTGTGACCTCCTCGATGTGCATTTTGTTGGGCCAACCACTCCTGGGAAGGTTTATCACTGTTCTAAGTTTTCTGCATTTGTGGATAATGGCTGTCATCATGGTTTGCTTGAGTCTCAAAGCCTTAGAAATGTCTTTTCTCCATAGAATATCCTACAATTTGGGTATTTTAACAACCATTTATCATTGATCATGTATCCTTCATCTTGAAGTTATTAACACATTTTTGGTCCATTTAACCCAGCCCGGCATCCACCAGTGCTTTAAAGCATTTACTGTATAAAACTGCATTTCTGATGCCCTGCAAACATAGTCTTAAGTTTCCTTGATGGATGGAAACTCCCTGTATCCTCTCTGTAACCTTTATGGATATGTGACAGATTGTTAAATTTGTGTATTATTGGATCTTTAAGCACTCTGGGGCCTTGAATCTCCTTTCCTCTCTCTTCATTAAAAGTCAAGTTCTGTCGCTGATCTTCCTCTGACTCTTCAGTCCATCCTCCTGTTGCCTCAGGGCTCTTACATTTAGACTCTGACAGTCATCGGAAACATCTCTGCAGGTCAAACTGCCTCAGGCGTCTGAGTTAGATTTTTTCCCAGTCACTGCTTCATAAAGATTTCTATTTACTCTGATGAACTCAGCCTGTGATAGTCTGACGCTACTTTTTGTTTCCATGCAGACGACAGTTATGATATTCTCACAACTGCTTAATTAGAATTTTAAAAAAGCAACGTGATGAGTTTTCTCCTGTTAACAATGCAAATGTTAGTTCATTAATTTAGTCCTTACTGAGCATAAAGTCAGAGGGAAGTTTGGAGATATCCTCCAAATCCTGCCAATGACATCTCTGCAGTGAAACTCAAAAAAAACTACAAACACACGTCCTCCACACACCAGAAACTTCTTTTGTTTGAACCTGGCAGTGTGAGGCGCCGGTTTGGATGGAAACGGAGCTGGCAGGCAAAGTAGCCGCTTCTGTCGGTGTTTGATTTGCATCCTTTTCAAATTAAAGCCTTTTCTATTAACTGTATTCCTTTCCCACCATCCTGAACAAGATGAGTGGTTTAGAAAAAGGAGGGATTTTCTTTGTACAAAATGAAAGCCAAGATTTTACTTTATTATAATCCAATGAAACCCCAACCCATCCCCAAATCTCTGTTCTCCTAAAATTCATTTAAACCCATGAAAACACACCCCCTGCCTGCTGCAGATTGTTTTTGTAATCCTGTTTAAAATGATCTAAAATATTGAAAAGAGAAGCAAAACTTCACTTAGAGATACCATTCATTTTCCAAGAAATACAACAATGCAACAGTATTTGCATTTTAGAAGAAACAATCAGAGAAAATTGTTTTCTTCTTTTAAGATAAGAATATTTAAAAATGTTAGACGTGCAAAATTCAAAGGAGGAAGGAGACAGTTGTATGTTGTCTTGAATGCAATGTGTTGCATAATTGTTACCCTACTTTTAGAAGCCCAAGAAACTATCCATTTATGTTAAAAATGTGTGAATTTCAACAAAGATTCCCTCTGACCACGCCTCTCTTCTGTTTCCACAGAGCAACCGTCCAATCACCACGGCTCCACCCTGCCTCCAGTACCTCCCCCTCACCGCCAGCAGCCCTCCATCACAGCTCTCAACCAATCCCTGGGCCCCACGCACCACGCTGGCCAATCCCTGAATTCACGGCAGCTCACCCCTCCCACTGGAACTCCGGCCCCCGTGGCCGGCCAATCACCAGCCGAGCTGCAGACCACGCCCCCCGAGAGCGTCCCGCTGCAAGACAGCTGGGTGCTGGGTAGCAATGTGCCTCTGGAAACAAGGTAAAGCGACTAAGTCTTACCTGTTGGTGTTGCTGAACATGTATTTATTCATTATTATTATTATTATATGAATTTATTTCTGGGCAGTTATTGAAACAATCAAGTTATTTGCAAAGGTGGTTGCTCTTTCTGGGGTTCCCTGCTAAACTTTCTAAATAAAACAAACTAACAGGTAGGCTGCTTTACACACTCTTCTGATTATATAAAACATCAGTTTAAGGGCCATAAAGGTCTTCTCTGACTTTTCTGTGTATGCAGTTGTTTTTGCTACTGTTTGTCAGTCAGCCACATTTTTAATACAAATAAGATTGTTTTATAAAAGTCTGTCATTGTGGCCGACATAACAAGGTCCAATTACAAGCCAGAATTTGGAAGTTGTTGGCAATATTTTAGACAAGTGAAGTACAACACTAGAATAATAGTCATTACTAGTTTTTTATTCAATATGGACCTGTGTTTTTCAAAGTGTGGATGAGTAATGATTTTATTTTTATGAGGAAAAAATCCATCCAAACCTATTTGGCCCTATCTGAAAAAGACACTGGCCTTTAAACCTAATAATGGTTCTTCCATTTTTGACAGCAACAACTTCAAGCAAGTATTTGCAGTAACTGGCAATGAGTCTTTCACTTTGCTGTGGACAAATTTTGGCCCACTCCTCTTTGCAGAATTATTTTAATTCAGCCACATTGGAAGGTTTTCTGTATAAGGTCATGCCACAGCATCTCAACCATATTAAAGTCCAGAGTTTGACTAGGCCACTCCAAAACCTTCATTTCCTTTTTAAACCATTCAGAGGTGGACTTGCTGGTGTGTTTGGAATAATTGTCCTGCTGCTTAGTCCAATTATGCTTGAGCTTGAGGTCTCAAACTGATGGCTAGACATTCTCCTTCAGGACACATACCTTCCAAAAAGTCTGGTCAGTCCACAGAATATTTTCCCAGAAGTTTTGGGGATCATCAGGATGTTTTTAGTCAAATGTGAGACGAGCCATTGTTTTGTTTTTGCTCAGCAGTGGTTTTGGAACTCTCCCAGGATGCCATTTTTGCCCAGTCTCTTTATTATTGTTGAATCATGAACAATGACCTTAACAAAGTCAATTGAGGCCTGCAGATCTTGCAGATGTTGTTCTGGGTTTTTCTATGAACTCCTGGATGAGTCATCCATGTGCTCCCACTCCTGGGAAGGTTCACCACTATTACAAGTTTTCTGCATTTGTGGATAATAGCTCTCACCATGGTTCACTGGAGTCTCAAAGCCGTAGGAATGTCTTTGCATTCCTTTCTAGACTGATGTACTTTGTTTCTCATCTGTTCTTAAATTTCTTTAGATGGTGTGTTGATGTGTTGGAGGTCTTTTAGCTGACTTAACGTTGTCAGACAGGTTCTATTTAAGGGATTTCTGGATTCAGCAGGTCTGGCAGTAATCGGGCCTGGGTGTGGAAAGTGAAACTGAAGTCATCTGTGCAAAATATTTGGTTAATGACAATTAATTCAACAAAGGGTGGGGACGTTTTTCACATAGGAACAGGTAGGTTTGGACATTTTCCCTTAATAAATGAAATCATCATTTACAAACTGCTGCTTGTTTTCTCTCAGGTTATCTTTGTCTGATATTCAAATTTCTTTGATGATTTGAAACATTTAAGAGTGACAAATATTTACATAAAGAAATTAGGAAAGGGTAAATATGTTTCCAAAGCACTGCATAGCCTTTCTGTTTAAATAACTTAATAATAGAAGGTAGGACATAATATTGCATGCAGTGTGCATCACTTTTTCCTATTGCCGTCTCAACACCATCCATGAATCATTCTCGTTATGCTTTCAGCTATCAAATAATTACCAGAACATCCTTTTATGTGCACCTCTGATTTAGTGGGAAGTGATTCAGGTCTGCACTGCAGAGAGGAATCACTGCAGATCATCCTCCACCTGCAGTCATGATCCGTTCTTGCTTTTGATTAATGTGGATACCCTCCACACAGTTGGCCTCGGTATTTGCACTGCTAAATGTGTCTTTCCTTGTTTCTGACAACAATGGCTTTAGCTTTCTGACCAACAGCTCCTGTGGCTTGGTCACCAAACTTGGGTGCTTGGTCTTAATATGATGCTGGAGTTTGCATGGCCTCATAGGCTTTTGCCAGCATAAATTTGTAAATTACATTCTTTGGCTGCAGTTCATCGTCAAGATGAATCTAAGACAATCTAAATTGCAAGTAGCCATGCTGACTGTTAAAACATTCACTCCAGAGCCTTTCTTTTCTCTTTCTGTAGCTACTGGATATATCTGCATTATGCCCTATGCAGGGCCGCCCCTGACCAAAGTGAGGCCCTAAGCAGACTCTTATAGGAGGCCCCCCAAATCAGCAGGGGCGGGCATGGCCCTATATGTTTGTAAGGCATGCATCGATAGTGTGCATGTTACTGGTCACACATTGCATTTAAATAAAGGCAAAAACTGTCATCACACCATTAGCCTCTTGGCTTTGTTACTATTATCATGTCGTCAGTGTCCATCATGTCTTCCCTTTCCTCCCATCTGATCACCCAACAGTGTTTTCAGCAAAAGAGTGAAGGTTATATTATCACTTTTGGAGCGAATAAAAGCTTTATTGTCAAAGTTGGAGAAAACAGTTAAAATCATTGCCTGTTTAAACCTGAGACAGTCTTCCTTTTTGATCTTATTTTGTGCCAGATATTGTGTTGACTTCTGAGCAAAAGTTTAAAACAGCAAAGTTACTCTACTAAAAGAAAACGAGGCATGAAGACAGAAGATGAGGAGTAAAGCAGCAGCTCCTGTATAAAATGAATGTGTCAGCTGCTTTTAGTTAAGGAAAACAAGGAAGTAGATGTATCACTGAGGAAGAAATGATGGTAAGAGTAATTATGCGGTTGATTTTGGGGCTAATGAGACAGAATCTGAATAGTCTTTACTGTGGTGTTTTGTATTCAAATGCCGAGCCTCTCCCCATGCATCATCTCAGCGTGTGATTTATTATGAACGTGAAGTGGAGTGACAGTCAGCAGTGAAACAGAATGAAAATTAAAACAGCACCGTCTCTTTATCGCCTAAACCACGTGGTTCCTCCCGAACTTCCAGAGCAGCTCTCCCTCCTCAGCAGAGCCGTGTTTAATTAAAGGGAAGAGGAAATGCTGTTTACTCCATTATTTATTCATAAGAGATCTCAGCTGGATAAAAGATTTAAAGGGAGGGGAATTGATTTGAACTCGACTCCTTTAGGAAGTGAGCCACCCCAACACCACCAAGGCTTTGGTTTTTGTGAGGAAATGCAGGAGGAAATAAAGCAGAGATGTATCAACATATTTCAGCATACATAGGATGAATGTGAGAATAGAGGCAAGCGTCGCTTCTTCAAGGCAGTTTAAGCAGCACTTTATTAAAGAAGCAAAAATGTTACATCAAGTTGCAAACAGTCACAGTTTTGTACAGTTTAAGTGTCAAAAAGGCACGCTTAGCTCTAGCGTCATTTCCAGCGTGCATGCACATTCTGAGACTGCTTTCAGCATGAACACAGGCGTCGCTTTGAAAATACATTTTAAAATACAGAGTGTGTGGGGGGGGGTTCACGTCCCGTTACAACTAAAGATAAAGAATGTCCCTCTCTGGAAACTTTAGGACATTTTTTGTTAGAAAGTGGTTCCCAACCTTTTTGCCATAGCCCCCCCATTCATATCTAAGGGTGCTTTCACATTAGGCCCAGTTGTATTGAACTGCGCCGTGGCGCGATTCCTCCCAATTCCTGGATTCTGATGAGAAAAAATGTGAACAAACTGCCACGCTGTTGAAAGAAGTTTAGTTTTTACGATGACGTCATAAAGCTGATATGACGCTCTGTCCCGTATCTGAGCATGGTTGCATTCTCATCCGGACCGTGCCAGAGTCCACTTGAATCGTGCCTGAGACCACCTCCCCAAGTGGACCCGGGCCCGGTGCCTGGGCGCGGTTCGTTTTGCATTCACACTACCCAAACAACCAGACTTTGGGCTCAAGTGCACTCAGATTCAGGACCGGCCCCCTAGTGTGAAAGCCACCTTAGTAAAGCTTTGCCCCCCCCCCAGGACCCATTTGGACAAATTAAAAATAAACTGTTTTCATTGACAAATCCCAACACGATAGGCCTAGAGAGCCACTCTAAAATACAAAATAAATACAGAGGATCTGTACATTTTTAGAAAAAAAATAAAAAATGTTCAAGTATGAAAATGTTGTTTTTTTTATTGAAACCCTTAGAGATAGGGTTAGGAGTGGAGGGAACTAGGAGTAGAGTCCCTGCTCCTTCACATTGAAAGGAGCCAGTTGAGGTGGTTCTGGTGTCTGATCAGGATGTCCACCTGGGCCCCACAAGGGTTATATGTGGGCTATAACACGGGTCCCATGTGAACTGCAAGTGTGGATCAGCCCATATGAGACCCAAATAGGCACCATCTAGAGATCCAAGGTAGATCCCTACTTGTAGTAAACATGGGTAATTGAAAGCATCTCTGGATGGGGCCTATAAGGGACTCATATGGGCTGATCCACACTTGCACTTCACATGGGCAATCACAGGTGGGGCCACCATGGAACTCACGGACAAACCCACATGGGACACATCTGGTAGCCTGCATATGAGCCTTATGGGGCCCATGTGGACATGCTGGCTCCTGGACGCCTCCCTTTGCAGGTTTTCTGGGCATGCCCAGCTGGGAGGAGACCTCGGGGAGGACTCAGAATGCCCTGAAGGGATCATATTTGCTGTCTGGTCTGGGAACACCTCAGGATCCACCAGAAGCAGTTGGAAAGTGTTGCTGGGGAGAGAGATGTCTGGGTTGATTTACTCATCCTACTACCACTTGTGACCCGGCCTCAGATAAGAAGAAGAGGATGGATAGATAGCTGGATGGATAACCTCGAAATTTCCAAATTCAGAAAGCAGAAAGTTTTGACACTATAAACTTTAGAATTTAGATTTTTATAAGTCAATAATGTACTGAATTGTAAAGTTAGAAATTCATGGGACACCAAACTAAAAACAGTGGTTTGATAACCCCACTTTCAACAAATGTCTCTTCTTAGTCCACTGATCAGTACTGATCAGTCCCAAGGAGTACATACGGCTTTCAAGCACAGGACTTGTGCAAGGAAAACAGCTCTGTCTGATTTATTCCACGCTATCTGCTATTTTCCACTTAATAATCTCAAATTTCTAAGTTTTTATTCAAGTAAAACATCAACTCTGTGTCAGCTGCAGGTCTGAGGTTAGGAACATTTCCTGCTTGTATATTTCCTTTATCATAGCATGGCTGTGGGTGCATCAGAAAGTCATTCCAGCTGTTGTCATGGTAATTTAGGACGTTGTCTGACAGTTTACAAAGGAAAACCATACCCCAAAGTTGTTTAATCTGTTCACGTTTCTGCTCTGACTGTGGGAGTGTCTGGAGTTGTACGACCAAAATATCAAACATGTCAGAAATGCTTCTGGCCAGTCGGGAGGAGCTCGCCGGGCTGTAGTTGAGCCGTGGTCGGCACAACAAAATGACGCCCAATCTGACTAAAAGTCAGCCCAACCTCAAAGTGAGTCGTGTGACTCAAAACTCGTGGCTGAATCGGAAGAAATTCACACAGTGTATGCATGGCTTAAAGCGAGTTTAAAGCAGTACAGAGGTTTTCATTGGAAAATTGAGCCTTGAATTTTTTCTCTTTGAACCATTTATTGATTTATCTCTCTGTACAGTTGGTTTAATACATTGAAAATCACTCTAGCCGAGTGAAACATCAACCTGCTGACTGTGCAAACACCTGTTGCCTTGAGCTACCCCCCATCACACACACACCCACACACACACAGACACACACACATACACAAACGCAGGATAATTAAGGGAGCGACTTTAACCTTGACCCTGTGTTCACCGGGCGGTTTATTGCTCGCTCTCTCTTTCACTGCGTCTTCCTTTTTCTGCCCCGCTCGTTAATGTTTTTTACCCGCAGAGAAAAGACAGAGACAGAGTGATAGATGGAGAAATGTTAAGTCTTTGTAGCTCCCAACATTTGGCTTTCTTTGTATATGTCTGTGAGCGGTGGTGTGTTTGGGAGGATTTGTGGAGTCTGGGGACAGCCAAGCCAGAACCCTGCTGTAGTTTTATATTCTCATAAAGGCCGACACACAGAGACACAATTTATGAGGCTAACTTTAACCTTGACCTTTAATTCCACGGACAATTTGTAGCCGGCTCTTTCTTTCCTCCTTTCTTTTCTCTTTTGTTTTGTGCCCTTAGAGAAAAAAAAGTGTTGCTGATAGATTGATAGAGCAGGAAATGTCTGCCTCAAGGAACTTTACAACCTGCAGCTCTTTTACCGCTTGTGTGTGTGTGTTGGAGCATGCGTGGACCCTTTGGGATAGCCAAACCATGTCCTTGGCTCTGCTTTAAATTCATATGAAAGGCTAAATTTCTCACACATACACACATGTGGAGTTCAGGGCACCATTTTTCAAAACTGACCCCCCCCTTCCACTGCAAACACAGACCCCATACCAATGTGGAGAGTGTGTAAGAAATAGTATGCTGCTCTTTCTTTCACACACACACACATATATTCAGACAGACTTGTAGATGAAAAAACACATGGGGTGGAGCTGAAAAATAAATGCTATGTGACCCGGAGGCGCTCCCTGCATGGTAAATCAAATACATCCATCCACAGCTGGACGCTGCAGTCTGCTGCCCGTCTCTCCTGCTGACACACAGACACAGTCCCTGTTTAGACCATGCATTAACAGGGATTTCCATCTGTTTTGGGCAATCAGATTCCAAGGGGTAATCCATAATGCTTTGTGTGGGTGAACCGAAATGTGTGCTAAAGATGGTTTGATATCTGACAGCTCAGACTGCATACAGAGGTGATCTGCGATGTCTTCATCTGGACTAGACTGGTTGTGCAGACTGGCTCTGATGTAACCTGTGTTATTCCACTAGTAAACAAAAAGCAACACCACTTCCAAAAAAGTTGGGGCAAGTAAAACAGAATGCAATGATTTGCAAGTCTCCTAAGATCATGTTTTTTCACAATAGAACCTAAGCAATATATCAGATGTCACAACTGAGACATTTTGCAATTTTATTAAAAATACTATCTCATTTTGAATTTGATGGTAGCAACACATCCATGATTACCACTGTGGAGCATCCCCTCTTCTTTTAACAACAGTCTGGGAAAGTCTGGAGAGTGAGGAGAGCAGTTGCTGGGGTTTTGGGAGAGGAATGTTGTCCCATTCCTGTCTGATGTAGGATTGCATGCGTATGTTGCTTTAAAACTTAGATTACATATCAGCACTGATAGTACCTTTCCAGATGTTTGACCTCCAGTTTCCACATACAGCGACAGCGCTGCGATCTGCCGGCGAATCACACTGCGGTGCAAATCGCTCTCTCTCTAGTCTATCAGAGCATTTCCACAGCTGGTGCTCCAGTCCAGCAGTGGCGCATGCCTGGAGCGCTACTTTGCTCCCCTTCATTCAAGAAATGCTGCAGGTCTATTTTCAGCGCCGGACACTGCCAAACCGCGTCAATACCTGTCAATACCTGTCAAAGCTCCAAACAGGAAGTCACAAGCGTAGGATATACGGTTCTTTCAAAGTACAACACAAGTGCCACAGTGCAGTGCTCTAGACCTGCTTCCAGTGGGCTTCAATCAGAGCAAACCCCTGCACTTCGTTGCGCAGCGCAGTCGTCCTATGTGAAAATTGCAGGTCAGCTATCCACATCATAGACACTAACTAATGCAACCCCATCAGGGATGCAGGCTTTTCAACTGGGCCCCAATAACAAGCTTGATGGTCCATCTCCTCTTTACTTCACAGGACATGACATTTATGTTTAATGTTTATGTGTTTGTATCTGTTCTGGGATCCCTCCGCCCTTCCATGAGCCTACGTAGAAAGCAATCAAGCAGGAACAGTACTCATTCCTGCTTTTCCTATGCTGATAAGGAAAGCCTAAGGCAGAAAGAGAAGCAGCAATACTCAGAGCAGGAAAGGCATCCATGACAACAGACTGACACTGATTAAGTCAGAACAGAATGGAGGAGCTGGGGTGGAGGAGGGTTGCAAGAGCAGCTTGCAGAGAGAGCAGCAGAATGTAGCTAGGCAAGAGCAGTTTAGATAAGCCTTCGTCTTTGTGGGTGGCATGGCCTACTGTGTTGGCAGACAATGATCTCTGAAAGCTGTTTTTCATCAGTACCACTTTTTCAGCCTTTTGTTGCCCCGTCCGAACTTTTTTAGATGTATTGCTGCCATCAAACTTAAAAAAGAACGAATATTTTTCATGAAATGGTAAAATGTCTCATCTAACATCTTACAGAGTGCCCCAACTTAGGGTTGTAAAATAGACTCCAGCCTAGTGTTTCATCAGTGTGCTTGAAGGTGACAGTCCTGTTGTGTTTGGTAGATAAACTTCCTAATGACAGTCCTATCCTGCTCACTGACCACTATCAGGTCCGCTGTGATTTAGAGATCAACCATTATTCTCATCTTTTACTTCCTCTCATTCAAGTTTCATCATCAATTTGGCCCAAACACGAGTTCAAACCTGTGCCAATCTTTTAAGTACAACCCAGCAGCCTGCTTTGAAAAGAGCAGACAGGAGGATTTCATCAGCAGCTCAAGTTTCTCTCTCTTCAGTCAGTGTCGCTCCGTCTTTTACTCCAGTTCTTCACTGTTTAAAGAAAAGATGTTTTCCCTGCAGACACTTTCAAAGCTTTATCTACCCGTCATCTTAGTGTGTCAAAAAACCCAGAGTGAAAGAATCAGATTTAAACATTGATGATGATGCAAATACCTAATACAAGAGGCAATACAAAGATTCAGAATTAAAAAAAATCTATGCAGCACCGGTAAAATTGACAATAAACATGCAATCAATCAAGCTAAAGCCACATCTTTGTTGAAGTGATACACTCTGACTTAACTGAATGTGATGAACAGATCAGTATCTCTCCAACAGAGCTGGTGTGTGTTCTGTTCAAGTGCTGGCTGCTTCTCTCCATAATACACACGTCAGCTGACGAGGTATCAGATGGACCGTGTGCCTATCTATCTGTCACTGTGTTATGTATGTGTGTTTGAAGCGGCCATGGTATCATATAGACGCTATAGTAATCTTTGCAGACAAAACACTCACCAACTGTCGACTTCACCCTGCATATACCGCTCAGCCTGACTCTCATTCACACACATGCACACACTTAAACAGTGCACGTGGATACAAAGGCATACAAGCAAGACTGACAAGTTGAGGTCATTATTTTCCTGCTGCAGACTCAATCTAGCTCCCAATACTTCAAATTCATAGCTGTAAGGAAAAAAAAAAAAGGTGTATATACATCAACCTATGTTTCTCTGCATATTTCTGAATTTAATGTTCTGGGGATGGGAAGATGTTGGGGGGCTGATGTGGTCCTCGGGCCGCCAGTTGATGATCACTGATGTCATATCAAAGCCCTGAACAGACATGCATCCATATGTTACTGCAAGATAACCTTGTTGCAGGTTGTAATGAGATCTCAAACTACTTATCTCCTTTCTTGGTGCAGCAGAGCTATATAAATAGTTAATTTCTTGACATCTCTGGAGAATCCGAATTTAATCATGGAGAAATTAGTAAAAAAAAAAAAAAAAAAAAAAAAAAAAAGTATCGTCTAAGATCTGCACAGCAAATTTTCCCATTGGATAAATTTGAGGGGTTCAAAATTTTAGAAAAATTGGTTTACCATTTCTCTCATTAAAGATCCTGAGTATGGCTGAACGATTTGGGAAAATAATCTAATTGGGATTTTTTTTATACCTAATACTGCAATTGTGATTTGATTTGCAATTATTTTTTTAGTTCCTCATCTTGTGTATTTTTTAATACGTCATTCTATACTATAACCAACATGATATTAGATCAAACTAGGGCTGAACAATTTTGAAAAAATATGTAATTCTGATGATTTTGACTCATATTGCAAATTAGAAATGAACTGTTTTTTAAAGGGAGTGATAATTTTTATATCATTCTCATATTTAGTCAGAAAAACGTATAAAAAATTAAGAAAGTAGGATTTTTTTTGTAGACAACTCTAATGAAATGGCACTTGAAGGATTGCATGATATGTAGTGCATATCATCTGTGCTGCAAAAAATAAATAAATAAATAACTAATAAATAAATAATTAAATGGTATTTTGACAAATTCCAAGTCAGGTCAGGTCAAAAAATATTGCACCTTCCACGATTTAAAAACACACTCAAACTCACACTCATGGCCAATTTAGAGTCGTCAATTAATCTAACGAGCATGTTTTTGGTGGTGGAAGGAAGCTGGAATACCCGCAGAGAACCCGCTCATGCAAACTCTGCACGGAAAGGCCCTGACCAGGAAGAAGAGCAGGAACTATCTTTCTGTGAGGCAACAGTGTAGCTCCTGCGCTGCCGTACAGCTCATTTGTGGTTAATTGCCCAGCCCTAATCGTGAGGCTGTAGTGAGCCACTACCCTGAAGTATTCTTCTGATTTTAAAACTTTAAGTGATGTAGACTTAACATGTGCAAGCTGTGCAAATGGCAAAAAAAGATAGGGCATTATCCACAGAGCATGCTCAGAAGGGAAATTAATGCAAACTGCACACAAAATGCACTCAACTGCTCAGCCAAGCATACAGCGCCCTGTCAAATTTGCATGAATGTGAATGAGGGAATAGGGAAAAATGCATATCAAAATGATGCCCCATAAGCCTCATTACAATTAGCAACTAATTCAGAAAAGTCAGCATTAACTGCCAAAGTGGTGCAAATGAACACCAAATAAAACCAGGTATTAAATCATGCCGTCTTTGTCCTTATTTCTCCCTCCTCCTCCCTCCAGTGAAGTCAGTTTAATGTGTGTATAGGATAAACTTCATTAATTCATGGAACAGCTAAGACCCTGGTATGACCTACTTTTGAATAAAACATGTTTATAAAAATGAAATATGTGAGCTGCTGGTGACATTATTTTCTCTGATATGATCAAACCTTGGCATGTTTGGAATAAGGAGCTTTATTTAGTTGCTTCCATGTTTCTCTCTGGTCTAAACCTGCTCTTCTCTCTGTCCCGTTGTCTCCTTATCATGTCTCCGCTCTAATCTCACTTTTACTGTATTCCTCTCTCTCAGTGTGAGGTGAAGCTGTTCCTCACACCCGCTCGTCTGCATATCTGATGCTGAGTGACAAACGGCTCTGTGTTATTACTAAAGCTGACACTGCCTGGAGTTATAACAGACATTTGTTTTCCTGTTTGCTGTTTTTTTTGATGATTTATATAAGTCGGTTATTCACTGGAGGGCGATGTATCTGTCAGATTACAGGAAGCACTGCTCCATTCAGTGGTTCGGAATAAACAAACAGAAAACCCCAAAACATCACAAATCTGTCACTTTAACGACAGTCACAGTGCATTAAACTAAGTAATGCTGACATTAGTTTGTACGGCTCACTCTACTGGACTCTTAACATCCTTGCTACTGGTAAAATAAGGCTGTGTTATGTCTGCACACACCCTGCGTCTCTTAAAATGTGCTCTCTCTACAAGATACAGAAAAAATGGAGCATCTCTCGTTAAATTATTACGATTACTGCATTTACTGGAAGCAGAAATTATATGAGTGCAGCAGATTATCTGTAGGGTTTCATATTTAATAGTATCTCAATGGTAGCAGATGTTAGCCTCAGACACTTATATAGATCTATATTCTTGAAAGGCACCACCTAACACTTGGCATTGGACTCATTGATGTGATGCTTGCATGCACCTGCTCAGCCATGGAAAATCTGGAAATTACTGGAAATTCACAACTCTTCATCTATGGAATCAGCAGAGTGTTGACTTTTACACACAATGCGCATAACAGCTGATGATGCCATTCTGACACTTTGCATGGTCTGCTGTTTTGTGGCTGTTATTTCTAAACGCTTCCACTTTCTTATACCATCACTAACAGTTGACTGGAAAATCCAGCAGGGATGAAATTTCATGAGCCATTAGGTTGTAAAGGTGGCTTTCATCACACAACCACGCTTGAAGCCACTGAGCTCTCCAGAAGACTCATTTAGGATCACAAATGTTTGCAAATGGAGACTGCATGGCTAGGTGCTTGGGTTTATGGCCTGATTTAAACACCTGTAGCCTGTTGCACTAGCTATGTGTAAGTTCTGCCTTAAGTTATGGTCCACACTTAACCCAACGCTGAAACTATTTAAGTTCTTATTTAAGTTGTGTCATTGTTCAGTTGCACCACACAGATGTACGGTTGATCTTAGCTAGTAGAGATTTACGTCCAAACTAATCAAAATATTGTTGCAAATATGATGTGAAAAGCATTTCTTAACCCAGTGTTTGCTACAGATGCTAAAAGCTAAAAATAACGTATGCTAACTGCCATTAATCCTAAAAGTAAAGCCAGCATAAAATAACAACACTGACATCGAAACCGCTGATACAGTAATACGAGATAATTTAACAGTGGACAGTGGAAATTATCTCCACTCACAGTGTGGACACCAAATTGCCAGTAAAATCCTCAACTCCTTGTCGCCTTCTGGGTGATCCCGCCTCTCAGAGTTATCGCTATGACAGCCATATTCTACGGAGGACTTTACACCTAGTAGGAGGTAGGATATAACTTTAGCTTGCGGTTAAACGATCACAGCTGGTGCAACACCTTAAATGTTAGGAGAGTGTAAACTCCATCTTAAATAAGAACTTATGCTCAAACTAGGCTACGTTTGAACTTACACACAGCTGCCGCAATCCACAGCAGGATTATTTGATTAACAGATGTGGCCACAAACTTTTGTCCAAGATGTTATCGTGTATCTTATGATCTTGACTTTTGGATTCATCATTCTAATGAGTGATTCACTCTCATGTTCAAAGTGACTCACTGACTCCCAAAGGTTGCTGTAAAGCATTAACCCTCAAATTCCACATACTCCACTTGCACAGTGTTCCAGGCTGTGTTTTTACAGCCAGTGCCAAAAAAACTAGATCTGGAATATAGACCTGGAATGTATCTCAAGCCTAACCCTAACCCTAACCCTACCCTTTCCCCATCAGTATGTGTCAATTTTTGCCAATTTTCCAGAGAACTTGTGAAATTACTTAATTATCATGGGAAAAGTAGCCGTTTATTACATGAAAAGGAGATAAATTAGTTGAAATATTGATCAAACATTTAAATTTACCCAATTTCACAGCTAAACAGGGTAAAATAAATGGTATTGATGCATGTCCAATAAGGACTTCAGGACTTTTGCCACACTTTTTTTTTTCAGACACCTTGTCGTGACCCACTGAAAACTGCTCCAGGACCCACGTTTGGGTCCCGACCCACCAGTTGAGAATCGCTGGCATAGATTGTCTAGAAGGGGAGCGATTTGCTACGCCTTGTGGGCCGTGGTTGTTGCACAGACGCAGTTTGGGGTTACACTTTCCAGGAGCTCACTTTCAGTAGCTTGTCTGTGCAAATAACCAGGTAAGGTTTACGGCAGAGCTAAGGGGCATTCTCTACTTACTGTTTTGCTATTACTTCTTCTTTTCTTCTGCCCTAAACCAAGGGAACTTTACTTCCTGTTCTGATTAACCCCGCAAAAAGATGCATCATAAGCTGAACCACAGGAAAAAGAACTTGCTACGGATAGAAAAGTGAATAAAATATCTTAAAAAAGAATAGTGAAAAGTGAAATATTATTCTCATGATATTCTCATACAAAGAGAAGTTTATTTTTTGTACCTGTTTGAAGGGAAATGAGATGTTCAGAGGAGCAGTGGTGTCACTTCTCCATCACTGTGAGAGCAGGCAGACGCTATGATGAGTAGCATCAAGCTGCTAGCCAGCAATGGCAGCCTATGTATGGTGCAACTGTAAGGAGAAACACTATGTAATTTATTTTAGACTTAAATTTCATTACAAATAATGCATTTATGCTGACATCCCAACTCATTCAAGCCATTTAACCTCATTTTATCAGGAAAAATAAATTAAAAACAACAATTTTAGAGCATTTCTCCGTCCAATTTGTCTTATTGAATACATAATAGAACATCTTTTCCATATAAAATGTAGTTTGCTGTGAAAACATGGTTTCATAGTAATGAAAGGAAGTGATTTTATTTCCTTCTGCCACAGAGATAACAGATTCCCTGATGTTCTCCATGTCTCACAAAGCCGTCGACATGTGGCGAAAGAATCACTTCTGGTGTTTTCTGCTGAGAAGAGAGGAAAATACAGATATTATGAAAATGAAATCTATTCAAAATGACTTGCTGTTTCCTCTGCAGACAATACATAAAAATGTGTTTACTACATGTTTTCCTGCAAAAAGGCCAATGAGCACGTCTACAGGGTCAGATTTCTATTATGCAAATCACTGAGAGAGGACTTGGGAAGGAAATATCAGCTCTGCTTCTTTGATTTATTCAGACTGAAGGTTGTGTTTGTGGCTCTAGCTGATGGTGTGAGTGACAAAGCATCAGACTGCAGTGTAGAGAGAGAGGGTAAAGAGGTGTGTTGGAGCTTTTATTGGACATGAAAGGAGGAGTGAACGGGGTGAGATGTGACAGCAGAGTGTGAATGTCCTCATTTAGAGGTGATAATCCTCCCACTGACACACGCACGCTCTATTGAACCCTCAGAAACACTCTCACAGATTCATGTGCATGCACCTGTTGTGTCAAGGGACACCCAACACAACTGGTGGCTGGATTGAACAGCCGTCAGTGTCAATCTAACCCACATAAACCCACACACCATCCTGTTATAGAGATGTAGTGTGAACAAAGTTAATATGACACCAGAGATCCTACACTCAAGTCTCCACTTACAACTTAAACAGAGAGCGCTGCTAAAGGCAAACTTTGAAACACTATATATTTATGGCCCAAGGGTTTTAACTTAAAGAAATACAAGAGTTTTCTCTGTTATTTCTCAAGATGTTGCTCCAAACAGGCAATGATGAATATTTTAATTCCTACGATCTGCCAAGAAACTTCAGAATAAAAATAGCTTTAAAGACTAACTAAACCCTCGAGTTGTGGCTGAAGTGCATCCATCCTTTTTTAAAAAATGCCTTTAAAAGATCAATGTGGACACTCCCACTCACTGCAGTGTGCTGTCACCATCAGCTGCAACATTATGCAATCACTCTTTGCAGATATATGTATCTGTATTTTTATCAGTCCCATAAAATGAGCTTAGAAATATCAGCGTGTCGGACCCATGCATGCATCAATTATCCTTCAATTATCCAATTCCCAGAAAATATTATGCACTCAGTCCTGTGCTTTTGCTTTTTTCTCAGTTGTAAAATCCAATTTTTGTGCCCAATGAAATATTTCTTTGTCCCAAGTCTGCAGGACATTTCAAGATTAAACGTAGGGGTGTACGATAATTATCTGTAACGAAAAATTTTTGGTTGATATTGCATATATTTTACTTTTTTTTTTTATCCTGATAACAAAAATGTTAACTAATAAAATACCCCGTTTGTTTTCTTTCTCACTAGACTACACACCCCAAAACAGTAGGTGGCGCCACAGTTTGTGACCTAGGGTTGAGCCCCAGGGAAGAAGAGGAAGCAGCTTCAGTGCTAAGAGGCTAATGCTAATAATACCGCGGTACTGGTGGAGTTACTCAGTATTTAGGGGAGGATAACACGGCAGTGTTTGTCATACTTGTCCTGCAAAGATCGCAAAGAGTGGAAAAAAGTACTCGAGTTTGAACACTATGGATCTTACAAGTCACTTAAAAGTCATCATCCTAACAATGTTTAAACGAAGCAGCAGCAGCCTTAGCTGCTAGCCTTAGCCGCTGGCATTAGGACCAAGCCAAAGGCTAATACCAGGCAGAGTGCTGATTCAGCAGGCTTTGGAACCTGCAGAAAGTTCACCAGAGCAAAAAGTCAACACTTATAATGACAAAATCAGTCTCACAGTCTCCTGATCCACCACTACTTTCATAGATGTATCCCTGCCTGCTCTGTTTGATGTGCTTTCATTCAGTCTGATCGACATTATTATTGAATTTCCCTGCGGGAATAAATAAAGTTATTGTATTGTATTAGGAGCAGAAGTTTAGCCACAGACCACGGTGGACTTAACATTCTTAGCCTATTTCTGATATGTACGGTGGCTGGTAAGGGCAAACAGTCTGCAAAACCCAGACACACTCTAAATGAAACAAAACAGCTACAATAAATGAAATGCTTCAACTTTAGAGATGCAATCAAAAGTCCAAACAAACCCAGTGTGAGAACTCAGGCCATTTGCAACAATCGGACTGCAGTATAAGAACATAAATCTTTAATTCTGATCATGTGTCATAAAAGATTCAATCAGATAGTGAATGCTGAGGACAGAGGACCAGAGTGGGAGGCAGTAGTTTGAGCAGAGACAGGGATAAAATATAAAACATATACACCCCGGGGATGAAAATGTGTCATCAGAGGGGTAAATCAGAGCCAGACGAGAGGAAATATTCTCACCCTGATATAACTACATAACTGGTAACGAGTATTATTACCCCGTAATGACTTTCAAAACACAATCATAAGTCCGTCCTCGGGTTGTTCTCTCTTCCATCTGTCTGTCTCTCCCTCTCGCTCTTCCTGTTAGAGTGCCCCCGGAGGCCTGGTGCTTTTTGTTGTTTCTGGTTTTGAAGAGCGTTTTGGTTTAGGATCGTTTTGAGTCTGGAATTATTTCTGTATTAGAAGCGCATTTGTCGTTCATGAATTTGTTTTTGATTCTTGGAGAGCGTTTTGTCAGTTGCATCGCGTTTCTCCTTTTGAAGTTCGTTTGGACGTTTAATTGTGTCTCTAAAATTGAAGCGTTTCTTATATTGAAGCTGTTTTGTTTCATTTAAAGTGCATCTGGTTTTTGCAGACTGTTTGCCCTTACTGGCCACCGTAGATATGACTTACATCAGTGTATTTTTTTAATCTGAA
The DNA here is from genome assembly GCF_018320785.1 of Cheilinus undulatus. NCBI lineage: Eukaryota > Metazoa > Chordata > Actinopteri > Labriformes > Labridae > Cheilinus > Cheilinus undulatus. Next base: position 4,920,920 of record NC_054868.1, read on the forward strand.
TGTTATCTTTATTTTTGACTTAAGCAGCGAAAAAAAATGATTCGACAAAAGCTGAATTATTTTTTATTGATTAAAAAGTCAGATTTGACCTCTTGTCAAGATACTTTTTTTTTTAAAGGTTTATTTTTGGCATTTTTGTGCCTTTATTTGATAGAGGAGGATAGTGGACAGAATTGGAAACAAGGACAAGAGCGGGGGAGAGACATGCAGCAAAGGGCCCCAGGCCGGACCCGAACCCGGGCACACGGGGCGTGCCCCAACCACCCGGCCACCCGCGCCCCTTGTCAAGATACTTTAATTCATTTTAAGAGAAAAGGGGAAAACGTATGTCAGTCATTCATGTATGCTGTACTTTGTTTCGTACACAAATGTTTAACAAAAAATAACAGCTGTAAAATCAGAATAGTTCTTTGCTTTTTGATGTAAACACGAGTGATGTTGGTTTGAATTAGTTGTAAATATCTTTGCTCACCACATGTTTAAAGATCCTGTTAAGTGAAATCCAAAATTTTTTTCTTAACACTCTAGATATGTTGGATGTATGGTTGCTGTAAAAGTGAAAACACTGACATCTATATGTGACTGAATTTTGTTTTTAGGCCATTAGAAAGTTTTTCACCTCTTTCCTGGCTATGTTTAATGTGGGTCATGATATCACCAGCCCACAGTAGGGAATGACCCGCCCCTCTAACACTACAATATAAAATCACAGAGCAGTTCATCTCAGTACAGTCTGTTGTTAGCTGATGTCTCTGCCTTTATTGAAAGCTAACAGTCAGTTAAATGTTGGTTTTTTTGTTCATTGTGAGGTAAATTTGCCAAATCTATCAGCCACAGTGGTCTATGGATTATTTAAAGCATCAGAACAGAGATTTGAGACAGAAAACTGACTTTGTCTCTTCTTCTGAGGTCAATTAAAGGTCAAGAGGCAGGGTAATTTCCTCCCTTCAGATTGTATTGCATTTTTTAATCTGAGAGGATTGTATTTCTCCTGAGTGGGCGTGGCTTCAGCTCATTCAACAGACACGCCCACACCATCCTGGAGCAGATTTTACAGCCTCTTTTTTCATGATTTTGGAGCTTGATTTTATAAACTTAGAAATGTTTTGTGTGACTGAAATTTGACCTGGAGGTTCATAGCACAGTGACCTGCCATACATTAAACTTAAATACAGATTCATTCTCACTTTACAGGGTCTTTAACCCAGATGTGCAGAAATACACCGAATAAACTTCTCTTTTAAAATCAACAATTGAAAAAAAATGATGGGGTCTTATCTGTTATCAGCCATCAGGAGTAGGAAATTATCGGTTCAAAAGAATACTTATCAATTGAAAGTGTTGATATGTCAGGATTTTGTGGAATTGAAATTATTGGTCACTTTTGAGCTCTACTTAATAAAAGAATATTTCTAAAAGTATTTCTGGATATTTTCAGGAGAAGATAAACGAAATACAAAAAATATAAATAAATAGATCCCTTTATAAATATTCAAGGCATTGCAAATCAACTTACACTTTAAAGTAGCTGTGTGTTTTTTGTACAGAACATCGTGTACAACCACTGAACACAAATCTGAAGCTGAAAATGTCTTTCATTGTGTGGAGGTTTGCATGCATTTGAACGGTTCAAAGTACATTAAAATGATCCGTTTATATTTCATGCTATAGGCAGAGGTAAATGTGGATTATCCTTTAATGTCTGGATAAATCTGTTGTCTGCTGGCTAGTGTTAGACCTACAGTACATACAGCGTTTACTGTGCACACATTAGCTACAGTTAATTTCTCCTCAGGGTCCGTGACCTCTCTCCCTTTTGTTATGTCACACTTAAATGCACACACAGCAGAATCATTCTCTCTGCTCTTATTGTCAAATAAAAGCTTCAGTGTAAATAGTGTTAATGTAATGTAAATGTGTTGTATAATAGTGTTATTATTAGTGGACTAGCAGATTAGTTCTGGTCGACGACATGCTCCTGTGAGCCCAGCTCGCTGTGGTTATACTCATTTTACACTCGATTATCCTCGCTCTGAATGTCTGCTGTAATTGACTTCACTTAAACACTTATAACACACATATACAGACAGTATTTAGTGCTCTCTGCAGCTCTGACTGTGTTGGTGCTGTGAAGATAAAGTCCCAGTCCTGTGTGCTTTAAATGTCCCACTGCTGCAGCGTTTTAAAAACCTCTTATCTCTAAAGAAACATGCTCACATTCAGCTGACAAACACTGCAGAGAGATGTGACTTTGACTTACACTGAGGATGATTAAAATATAGAGTCTTGTGTTCCCAAAACAATGACGCTGATTTACCGCCTAAAAACATTTCATGAAAAAAATAAAACATTTGTGAAGAACGAGTGCTGCACATATTAAAATACTGGAGTGGGAAGAAAAGTGGCATCAAATTTAATCCATTGTGTGAAAACTGAAGCTGCTCTTCTCCTAAATGTATTCATTTAAGGGTCATATTTAAGTGAAGCTCTTTCTAGCCCAACTTGAACAACACGTTCTCACTCCAAAGTAAAAAAAAAAAAAAGAATTAAAAAGCTTTGTCATCAGCATGTTCAACAACATTTTTAAATCACAGAATACCTGCAGTAGCAGGGAAGATCCGGTAGACCATGAGACGTCGCCACCCTGATGTAGCATGCATTTTCAGCTCATAAACATAGCAGAAAACATAAACCCAGCAGCAGCCCTGGGCAAGTGGAATATTAAAAAGGAAGACCTGTTTATGTGGCGGCAGTACAAGGTCCTTTATAATGCTGCATGCAAACATTCCACTATGCATAGCTTTGTTGAGACCTAGAGGGCAAAAAGAGCTTAGGCACTAGAAGCTACCAGCGGCCACTGCATGGTGCTGACACCAGACATTTCAATCCTCAATCTTCTCCAAATGAGGCATGGTTGCCTCACCTGACAAACTAAAGGAAAGTGAGATATTAGTTTCAAGTGAAATTTTTTTTATTGCATTGGACTTTAACCTCCAATTTCCACATACTCCACCTGTGCTGCTATCTGCTTATGAGGCGCACTGCAGAGTAAATCACTCTCTCTCTAGTCAGCCTTTGCAGTTCCACCCTGCCCTGCTACACGCTAGGTCTACAGGTATTTTCGGTGTACTACAGCAAATCCGAATCAATCCACGTTGATCAGATCAATCCAAATAGCTTGAAAAACATTCAAAGTGCAGCTTCATAATACAACACAAAGCACGTACTCTTGATTATAAACCATTACTATGTAAACCTCATGCCTCATCTTTTTGCTCAAGCAATAGGTCATCAGTAGGTCAGTAGGTCAGAGGGCTATCAAAGGGCCATTGACATGGACAAGTCAACTTTTGAGTTGGAAAACCACAGAATTATACATGAAACAATACATCCTTTATAGCAATCATAAACATCTAAACTTCATAAAGTGCATCGTGGTAAATCAACCTCAGGAAGTGGGTTTACATTGTGTTCCTGCATGAACTCATAGTTCTCCCGTGATCTTGAGTCTAGAGCTACTCAGGGCTGCAAAGGGCCGTGCAGTGCTCACAAGATATCTGCATTTTGAGTCATCTGAGTTTATAAATTAACCAGGAGACCGCCATGTTTTGGTTCGCGCTGCCGCCGTGACATCACAGTTCCGTGGTGTGATCCTCACCGCTCCTATGCAGTAACCTGTTTCAGACTGACAGCCAGTGTTAGGGCTGCATCTCAGAAATGCAGCACGTCTCACACATGGAGAATTCTAAAATTTGATGTCTCTTCTATTTTATATTTGCACCACAAACGGTTATCTGTCCATCTAGACAGGAAAATGATAAATACAGAGCCATATTTACCTTGTTGTAGCAAATATTTACATCTGCATGGGTAGAAAATGTTTGAAATCTGTTTCTTGATGAACAAGATGAAGGCCACAAGCTAAAATGTGTCTATTAATAAAGTTGTTCCCCAAACTTCTACTCCTTATCAAGCTTTCTGTTTCCACACAGTTCAGGTAAAGATAAACACAGAACAAAAGAACTTCCAGATTGCGCATTTCAAAGTAAAAGTTCAGTTTAGCATTTTTTTGGAGAAGCTCCCTTCGTATGTACATAATACTTTTATTTTGAAAAGCTTAGAAAAACTTAGAGGAAACTTAGAAGAATGACAGAGCTTTGACAGCAGGGACACAAAACCAACAGCAGCGACAGCTGCAAGCAACAAAACTGTCTGAAAAGTGGTTACTGCTCAGCAACGGAGAGGAGCACTGCTGAACCGTGACGTCGCACTAACGTGACACGGGTCAAAACATGGCGGTCCCCTGGTGAGTTTATGAGCTGAAATGAACTCAAAATGCAGATATGTGGGATATTTAGTGAGTTTTTAGTTTAATATACATTTGAGACATACAATTATCTATCCAACAAGATGAACTTGTCTGATCATGCAGGTTTCCTTTTAAAGGTCACATATTTTACCCCATTAAGACAAGTTTATATTGGTCTCAGAAGTCCCCAAAACATGCCTGTGAAGTCTGTTGCTGTTTAAACACTCCAGTATTGGACTTTTGCATGTCTTAAAACCCTGTTTCAGCCCTGCTCAGAACGAGCTGTGTCTATGGCTTTAAATGTTAATGAGCTGTCTGACTCCACCCCTCTCCAGAAATGTGGCTTCATGGATTTGGCTCTCCCGATCCTCCTCTCAACTGGCAGCTTAGAGGAGGATCAGAAGAGGAGGGCGGAACTTTCTTTCAAGTGGGGAGGGCCAACTGAACCTGGGGGCGGGGCTAACTCACCACATGACATCATGAGTGAAAAATCTGAGAACGGCTTGTTTCAGCACACATTTTCTGATTCTTGGGGGGGGATTATGGACAGGACAGGACAGGGGCACATATTTTTGCTAGAAAAGCCTGAAAAAAGGGTATTTTGCATGATATGTGACTTTTAATGAGCCAAACCGCTTTGTATTTTTTAATTCCTGTCATTTCTCTGTGAGTTATTTTTCCAAGTTATTTTATTTTTTTCTGACTATTTCTCTACTTTCAAGAGACAAAAGTAGTTTCAGATTAAAGAATGTATATATTTCCTCACTTTGAACGCTCGGCATAATTGGCCTTTTGGCAGCATTTCTCCATGCAGAAATCACCCCTTGCCCCCCATCTAGAGTTCTCCACTGTGACAGAAATGAAATGACTTTACAATGTTGATCTAAAAACACATTCAAAGAAAACAAATGCACAGTGATCGACGATTGTTAATGATTCTGATTTTAAAATAGCCTACCTCATGTGACTGAAGGCATTCTATCCTGACTACCAATGAGCTCACACATCAGAACTTTTAGGCATAACAAAAGAAATTTAAAATGTTTTTTATCCATTGTTGTACAATCTTGCATTTTTATATTGCATTAATTTGATCTTTGCTCTTTCTGTGAACTTGCCTTCAGGCTGTGCTGTGGGATGAGCTTCTATTTGCTTCAAATATGCCGTGAATATTTAAAAATATTTTCTTTTAGAATTTAGCAAGCACTTGGAAACTCTCTGTTAAGCAAGAGGCATAAAATTAAAATGAGACAATGAAAACAAATGCACAAAAAGTAAAAATGATCACAACCAAGACTTTGAAGAATTACCATAAGACTAAAATTGATTATCTGAAATTATCTCAGTAATTTGAAGTGGAAATTAAACTTGATGAATAGCAAACATGGCAGAATTTCAAAGGATGAAGATCCTTTAATTTGACAATTTACTAGAGTTCCCCAGATAAGAGAAGTGCTGAGCAGCGAGGGCCTTAAACGTTTATCAAAGATGACTGTTCTGCTGTTTTTCTGACATTAGTGCAGACAAAAGCATGAAGACAAAAGCCACTCAGCTCCAGCATGTTTGAATCTGTGGGTGTCTGAGTTTCTCTCATATAGAGATGAAACAGCTGAATACATCCATAAATCCAGACTGCATTTCATCGTTCTCAGCTTTCTAACCGTGATGACCTGCAGACTATCGCATGTCCACATCACGTCCCTCCTCCTCTTAACCCCACATGCTTTAGGGTCACTTTCTGTGCCGGGTTTGGGTTTCACCTGCAGCTGTATTTGCAGATATCGTGTTCAGGTCTACTGTTGAAGTCTTCCTGTGGTACCTCCGAGTGTTCAGCTTCACAGCCCAGGATAATTGCAGCTTCATGACTAATTGATACGAAGGTGATGTTTGCCATGAAAAGCAGGGAGGGAATGTAAAAATAGAAACAAAGGAACGAAAATCTTTTTTTTTTAGCATCTCAGGAGAGCCCATTGTCGCCAGATTGTGTTAGAAACATCTATTTTTTATTAGGCTGATACCAGTGACAGCAGCTTTCTGAGAAAATATGAAGAGAATATGAAACGTTTGTTTTTATTATGTTTTTTTTCTGATAAAAATTATCTTCAATCTTAACTGTGACAAATCTCCATTAACATCTGACTTTCCTGTGACGTTCGTCCCTGTTTCTCTATAAAGCACAACCAGATGAGACTATTCTATATTCACACCCTGCAGAGATGTGCTGCAGCGTTGCACTCTGATAAAAAAAAAATAATTGTCATGAATAAATATGTACCATCCACACTCTGAGGACAGAAACACCTCTGGCTGTGTGAACACAGGAACAAATTTGTCCATTAAAGAAACATAAATGCCATATCAGGTAAAGAAAGGCACAGACTGTGTACCAGCTTTCCTTGAGAGACGTTGTTGTCCCGGGATTATTGAATTTGTTCACACTGTTCACAATATTTGTCTCCATGGAGGAGCTACGAGGAACACTCATTTACATCTCTACATCTGTGACAAAGCAGAGTGCAGATATTAAGTTCTTACTTGTGAAATGATTTTTTAAATCAGAAGTAATCGTTGATTGTTAATCTGGATTAATCACAGATTAACCACACATTTGAAATTCAGTCATTCTCATATGCTGCCTATTAAAATGCACTTAGAGAGCCATGCTGACTAAATGAAGCAATGCTTATGAGTTGTTTGATTTACACCTCTTTCCACATTATTATGCAAATGACATTTTTCTCTTATTTTCCGAAATATTAATGCAAATGACAGAATATTTTTCAAGTCATCAGCCGAGCATAATTCAAATGTTTTTGAACAAACTTCATAATGATAATCATTATTTTTTTTAAATAAAAACCTCAAAATGCACTGTTCCATTTTATTAAGCATAACAGAGTTTTAAAACATTTTATAGGTCGTAAAGAACTGAAAACGATCATTTGTTGAATTTGCAGCATAAGGAGATCATATTTACTGAAATCAAAGCTATTTCAATCAAAAACATCTTAAGAGGCCAAGGTCCATGTTGACATAGGAGCCCTTCTTTGATATCCCCTTCACTATTCTTGCATCCATTGAACTTGTGAGTTTTTGGAGAGTTTCTGCTTGAATTTCTTTGCAAGATGTCAGAATATCCTCCCAGAGCTGCTGTTTTGATGTGAACTGCCTCCCACCCTCATAGATCTTTAGCTTGAGGATGCTCCAAAGGTTCTCAGTAGGGATGAGGTCAGGGGAGGATGGGGGCCACACCATGAGTTTCTCTCCTTTTATGCCCATAGCAGCCAATGACACAGAGGGATTCTTTGTAGCATGAGATGGAGCATTGTCATGCATAAAGAAAATTTTGCTACAGAAGGCACTGCTCTTCTTTTTGTACCATGGAAGAAAGTGGTCAGTCAGAAACTCTATATACTTTGCTGAGGCGTTTTTTTACACATTCAGGGACCCTAAAGGGGCCTACCAGCTCTCTCTCTGAATCCGGCCCAGAACATGACTCCGCCCCCTCCTTGCTGACGTCACAGCCTTGTTGGGACATGGTGGCCATCCACCAACCATCCACTACTCCTCCATCTGGACCATCAAGGGTTGCACAGCACTCATCAGTCAACAAGACTGTTTGAAAATGAGTCTTCATGTATTTCTGGGCCCACTGCAACCGTTTCTGCTTGTGAGTATTGGTTAGGGTGGGCTGAATAGTAGGTTTATACACGACTGCAAGCCTCTGGAGGATCCTACACCTTGAGGTTGGTGGGACTCCAGAGGCACCAGCAGCTTCAAATACTTGTTTGCTGCTTTGTAATGGCATTTTAGCAGCTGCTCTCTAAGTCTGATGAATTTTTCTGTCAGAAAACTTCCTCATTATGCCTTTATCTGCACAAACCCATCTGTGCTCTGAATCCACCTCAAATTTCTTCACAGTATGATGATCACGATTAATTTTTCCTGAAATATCAAATGTTTTCATTCCTTGTCCAAGGAATTACACTATTTGACACTTTTTGGCAGCAGAGAGATCCTTTTTGACATCCTGCAAAGAAATTCCAGCAGAAGCTCTCCAAAAACTCACAAGTTCAATGGATGCAAGAATAGTGACGGTGAAATCAAAGAAGTGGTCTTTAGGTTAACATGGAACTTGTCCTGTTAAGATGTTTTGATTGAAATAGCTTTGATTTTAGTAAATATGACCTCCTGATGCTGCAGTTTCTACAAATGACCATTTTCAGTTCTTTACGACCTATAAAATGTTTTAAAATTCTGCCGTGCTTAATAATATGGAACAGTGCATTTCGAGGTTTTATTTTAAAAAGATAATGGTTATCATTATGAAGTTTGTTAAAAAAAAATGTATATTTTGCTCTAATGGCTGATGACATGAAAATTTTCTGACTGTCATTTGCATTATTGTTTTGGAAAATAAGAGAAAAATGTAATTTTCATAATAATGTGGAAAGCGGTGTAGTTGATGAGCCCTGAAATATGGGTTTATGACATTTGACAATCAATGCATTCTGTTTTTATTTACATTTTACATAGTGTCCCAACTTTTTTTGCATTCGGGGTTGTACACTAAGAGACTGAGTTTGGTTGTGTTTGGTACAGCTTTTTTTTTTTTAGATGGTTTTGGGATTGAAAAGAAGGAAGTCTTATAATACCACCATAAAATGTAAGAAGCCAAATTATCTGCAGCTTTCTGAAGGATTTACTCGCCAACAAAAATTCCCTTTGCTTCCTTTTTTACTCCTTTGTTCCAGTCTACTCAAAGCGCTTTTTAACAATTCCTCAACAAAAGCCTTTGCTTGTGTGACTAACTACATCTCATGCTTTTGAGGAAATGCTTCAAATCACGTCCATGCTTTAATTTCATAACAAAACACAGTAACAGTGTCTTTCTCTCTTCTGCTTCTGTCTCCAACTCCATCTCCTGTGATTTAACTCTCTCCCTTTCTCCTGTGTTCCTCTATCTCTCTACATCTCGCCTGCAGGCAGGTATTAATTGAAGGGTTCTTGTTATAATAGGTTCTAATTGTTAATCACACTGCCTTGTTAGAGAGCAGTCTGATTGTAATTACAGATGCTCGTTAGCTGGGCTTCTGTCATTAATTAGACATTGTGACCTTGGTAATTACTGCAGCTTCACATGCATGTGCCTGTGATTTTCTCCTGACAGCTTTTCCACGCAGACAGACGTATTAATAAAGCTTCTTATATGTGCTTAAAGCAATCAATACTAATCTGTGCACTCACGGACATTACTGACAGACATGATTTACCATGCAGTGGTTCCTTGCGTTTTGCATGGGTAAATTGCAGATGACTTATGGGTAATGACTCAGTGCAGGACTGAAGGCAGAAGGTGGTTCTGCTCCAGTACAGAGATGCACAATGGAAAGAATAAATACACGTCACGGGCTTCATTAATCAACTTAATGGGCACAATAAAGCTATGGCAGCCTGCGTTGTGACTAATAGTCAGAGAAACAGTTGTGTGAGATTAAAAGAGTCATGGCTATTGTGGTCCAAACACAGTGAGTCACAGTTATGCCGCTGCAATTAGCCTTTTAGAATTTGTGTTGGCTGGCCTCAGACCATGTGATTTAAAAAAGATATTTTTGTTGGGCGCAGCAGAGACTGTGTTAACCTCGTCATACAACATCCAAACCTGAGGGGTGTTTTGGAAAGGAAGCACCAAAAGCTTGATGTGTTGTTAAAATCGGAGGCTTGGGGGAACTGGAACCTCTCTGATTTCCCAGCCAAACTAAACTCAGAGATTTTTCCATTGTGGGGGAGGTTATAACGCCTGTGCATGCTGTGAACATCAACAAACTGGTGCACCAAGTCTCCATGTTTGTTTTCATGCCCCGCTCCTCACAGCAAGGTGGAATAGTTCACCTTAATGAGTTTTTGGGTCGCTTTTCTCAAGGTTTTGACCTTCATCAGAACGCAAGAGAGAGAGAGGAGTAACAGGCCAAAGGTTAGAATTGCAGCAGGATCCCTTGAAAGGAAGGTACCGAGCTGTCCCGCTGGTCACTCAGCTCTCTGGCACTGCTCCTGAAATCTGATCTGCAGACCTAACAGAGAAGACAATGTTTTTATTTCGCTTATTATCTCTCCTTTTAAAGGTCAGCAAAGCCTTACACTTTACTCAACCGACACCCTGTATCGCTGTTTTTAAAATAAAAGTGTTCTTTTTGACTAATATTTAAATTTTTTTTAAAAAAAAGTGAATCACTTACATTAATTTTACAAATCAAATCGGCCCCTTTGAATTGTGAGGTTGTGTCTGCATTCTGAGTAGTTTTGAGAAACTGAGCTTTAAAGTTTTGGTATCTGAAGTAGGAAAACTGGTAGGTGGTACCAGCCTCTTTCTTTCATACATGAACTTGCCAGTCAACCTGAATATACTCGAAACTGCTGATATCAAATTTCTGTTATATTTGCAAATATATATATTTTTAGAACAGGTTAAATGTCGATAGAACTTTCTTATTCTGAAAACCCAGGTTCTGCTTGAAATATATGTTACTGTTGCACTTCCATTCCCTCAAATATTTCCAACAATATTCAAAGCCAAAAGTATTTAATTATAGGTATATTCGATGTATCTCATTATGCCAGATGTCATAAGAAACTTTAATAAAACAAACTGATTTACCTTAAAGACTGGTGGTTAACTGACATAGGGGGCCTAAAAAAACAACAACTTCATGCAAAGAAAATTCTGAGACAGAGGCAGAGAACAAGAGGGAGATCCTAAATAAATAAATGTCAAGTCAAGTCAAAGTTTATTTATAGAGCACGTTTAAAAACAACCTCGACCTTGAACAAAGTGCTGTACATGGGTACAATATAATCTTGCATACACTTAAAAAACAGTCATGATAATAACAACAATAATGGAATAAATTTGAATCATCAAATTTAATCATCAAATTACTGTGTGCAAATGCCGTTTACTGCTTTGTTGTTGTATGTTTATGTTTGAAAGGAAAACATCAGGGAAATTTAAAACAAGCCATGCAACTTTGCAAGTGACCTCAATAACTTACAAAATAACTGCAGCAAATTCAAAGAAAAAGTAAAATTCAGAATAAAAGCAGTGTGTGAAAACACAGGTGGTCTAAAAGAAAATATATTAATAATAATAAAAACAGTCCAGGCTTTTCTACAGGCTTTTCTGCTTGTCAAGTTGGGGGTTGTGGGGGCTGGAACCTATCCCAGCTGTCACTGGGCGAGGGGCGGGGTTCACCCTGGACTGCTCTCAGACAATCACATAGAAACAGACAAGCAGGCACGCCCACATCCACACCTATGGCCAATTTAGAGTCACCAATTAACTTAACAAGCATGTCTTTTGTGGTGGACGGAAACTGGAGTACTCAGAGAGAACCCTCGTTTGCACGGGGAGAACATGCACACAAACATGCAGCCCAGGGGCAATCTCATCATTGGGACAATGATAGAGATACAGCTTTTATTTTGAAACTTTACATTCAGGCTGCGATGCTTTCTAAGTTCAGTTAATCTTCCCTGGCACATCATGTTTTTTTAAACCTAGTACTTCTCAGAGCAGTGGTTCTCTGTGTCCAGAGTATTCTCCTACATGACTTGAGAATCAAACCATCAAGTTCAACAGTCCTCAAAAAGCATAATCAGGCACAACTCTACCCAGGGTTCCCTGCTACTTTGACGTTATATGCTGTTAATATTTTGATTGAGAGCCCCCTAGTGGCAGATTTTATACTGTATTTAATGGTTTACTAGATCTAATTTCTCTCCTATTCTCCCCTTTTTTTTCGCTTGCAGGCACTTCCTCTTCAAGACAGGTACAGGCACCACCCCCCTCTTCTCCACGGCAACACCTGGCTACACCATGGCAACAGGCTCCGTGTACTCACCGCCCACCAGGCCTCTGCCGAGGAACACGCTGTCCCGCTCCGCCTTCAAGTTCAAGAAATCCTCCAAGTACTGCTCATGGAGGTGAGACGGGAAATAAATGTTTTGTGTTTGATTATGGCATCAGGAAAATGCAAATTAAATTCCTGTGAGGAAAACTATTCAGGCTAGAAAAAAAATGGGGAGAGCCTTTTTTGGCTCTTTTGTCAGATAAAGATGTCTTTTTTTTTTTTGCTGAATTTCTAGCTTGTCTGGGGCTGTAGTTTGCGTCCTTATCAAAGTTTAAGTTGGAATAAACAGCTGCCTATTTGACCACGTTTTTCAGCGTATTTAGCAGCATTTGACTCACTGTAAATACTCCTCTCAAACACAGCTCAGTATTTAGATTATCTCCTGCTAATGTACATTCGGGGGATTTACTGTAAAGCTGATTATAATTGAAGCTTTGACAACATCCTGAAATCCACGCTGGTGTTTGTAAAACAAATGGCAAAGAAGCAGGATTCAGTAAGGTATGTATTTAGAAAAAAACCCACACATTTCTGTGAGATATAATCTCAGACGTGTGTTTTATTTGGACGGAATTGAAAGCAATCAATTTAAACATCTGCTTATTGATGATTTAATTAGCTCAACTCTTCAGGGAAAAGCATACAGACTGCTATCTGGTGGTCTTTTACATAAAACTATCTTTAATAAAAACTTTAAGACCTTCGGACCTTGATTTTCTGTCCCCAAACACTAAGGGTAGTTTCACATGAGAGACCAGGGCCCAGATCTGAGTACACCAGTCCCTGGTTCTTTTGAAGCTTACAGTACTGAACTTCTTCCATGAGGATGGAAGAAATGAGCCAAAGGATGATGCATGATTTTAGCTGGACTTAAACTGGGCTAAATTCAAACCAGAATGTTAGTGCTGGACTATTAGACATTCCAGTTCCATGGTTTCTCTCCACTGTATGGAACAGTAATAAAGACACATTACTTGGTCAAAAGTATTCGGCCAACTGACCATTACACCACCTGGGACTGACTTGTATTTAAACACAAGTACTTTGACTTTGAGTTGGCCCCCTTTTTGCAGCTGTAACAGTCTCCATTCTTCTTGGAACGCTTTCCACAAAATTTTTGATTGTTTCTGTGGGAATGTGTGCCCATTCATTCTGTAGAGCATTAATGAGGTCAGGCCTCGGTTCCAGTTCATCCCAAATGTGCTCAGTGGAGTTTAGGACAGGACTCTGCGTGGGCCAGTCAAGTTTTTCCAAACCAAACTCATAAAACAATGTCTTTATAGTCCTATATAGCATTGTCCAGAATGTCTTGGTATGCTGAAGCATTAAGACTGGCCTTCACTCGAGATAAGGGGGCCTAGCCCAGACCCTGAAAAACAGCCCCATACCATTATCCCCCCTCCGCCAAACTTCACAGTCAGAAGTTCGAAAGGTAATATTCTCCTGGCATCTGCCAAACTCAGACTGGCCCATCTGACTGCCACACGGAGCAGCATGATTGGTCTCCTCCACAGAACACGTTTCCACTGCTCCACACTCCAGTGTTAGTATGCTTTACAACACTCCTGTCAGCTAGCTAGCTTGCATTCTGGTTGACAGAAATGTAGCTTCTGCCTGTCAGTAAAATGAGACTCTTCAATCAGTCCGCAGTGAGGTTTTCCCTCGATATAATCTAAACCATTGTGGTACAAAAAATTCACCCCCCGTACATTGAGAGCACATGAAGACATTAGCTAATGAGACACGTTTGGTTTTTCGAACCAGGCTGTAAACCAGTCTATTTCTAGTGTAAAAAATGGCTGTTTAACAGGTGTCCGGATGGGACTTCTGGTGTTCCTGCAGCCAGCCTCAAGTGGACACTTGCGGTATTGCAATTTTTTGCGCCTCTTCATTGGCTTAATTTTTTCAGGACCAGAGGTTGCCGCTTGTTACAAACTCAGTCTGAGCAGCAGGTGGCGGTATGCATGTAGCTGTTTTACAAACCCAGCAAAAAGCTACCATGGCAACCATTCAGGTCATGACCTTAAGGAAGATTGTTTTTGTTTTAACCCAGCAAAAAAGTCCATCCTGTCACCACGGATGATTAAAAATCACTTTATAAGTTTTTGAGTTGACAGGAGACTTTAACTGCCTTTGCATGTCATGTCACTGACTCCAACTCGTGTTCATCCATAAGGTGAGTCATAACAGACTGTTTAATGACTGGATTTTGATGATTTCCACCTTTTTTGGGGGGGAAAATGTGAACAAACTCCTGCGCCATGGAAAGAAGTTTTGTTTTTACGATGACGTCATAAAGCTGATACGATGCTCTATCCCATGCATGTAGCACAGGGGGGAAAAGGGTACTGATTACCCAGGCCCACAGTAGGGAGGGGCCCTTGAGAGGCCTGCAATGAAATGTTTTTATTTATTTTTCTTAATACTTAGTGTCATTATTGAATCAAAATCCAATAAATGAATCGGTCAACAACCTGCAATTTGCATCAAACAGAGTAAAAACAATATTGGGGGGGCCCCTGGTCCAGCACTGTGAAATAATGCAAGTAAATTAAATGTAACCATAGTAAAAATCCATCCATCCATCTTTTTCCACTTAAAAATATTAATATTAATTATTTCTGGGGTCCCAAAACCCCTAGCTACACCCCTGCTTTGTGCCATATATGGGCGCGGTTGCATTCACGCCTCATCTGAACTGTGCCACTTGAAACACACCCGGGACCACCTCCCCATGTGGGCCTGTCCCGGGCCCGGGCACAGTTCATCTACAAAACGAACTGGACTTTGTGCTCAAGTGATCTGGGACCGGGCCCCTGCTGTGAATGCCACCTAAATCAGCTGAAAGAAAATAAATGCAACAAAATGTATTAACCAAATAGCTTTTTTTAAATTAAAACTGGACTAAATTTGAGATTTTTTGTCCTTCTGCCCTTTACTTTGGTCAACCTCGTACCTGAAATTATGTGTTTGCCCTGTAAATACTAGATTTCAGTCCTATCTCTGAGCTTTTTGACCTTTCCACTCTCACATCAGGGGATAAAGGTAGAAGATGAACGAGCTGGGTCTAAATGTGTTTGCCTTCATTAGTTACGTTGTCTAATAGAGAAAAATAATCATAACTGGCATTTTTATGTATTTTTTCATGCAGTGATAAGCAGCTGTCAGGAGATATTTCTTTGTGTTTTGTGAAGGTCACTGAGACAAAATGAACAAAAATGAGGCTGACAGCAGCACATCACAGATGTCTTTTTGTTCCTCTCCTCAGGTGTACGGCCCTCAGTGCTGTAGGACTGTCTGTGCTGCTCTCTGTGCTGCTCTGCTACTGCATAGGTAAGACCACACGACTTTCTGTTTCAGTATCAGCTCTGCGACTGGATACACACCTATCAGTCTGAAGGGTTTCCTTTCTGCTTCCCCGGACGTGTCCACTGTTCATCTCTCCTCTGATCTTGTCCGGTCTCCTTCTATCACAGCCTTCTTCTTCTCTTGTTGCAGCATGCATGCATCCTTTTTACTTCGGTAGTCTGAGCCAATCAGATAAACACAGTGCAAGGTTTCCTTTCCCCAGACCTTTCCTCATCTGTGAGCTGTTGAGCAGGATGTGATGTAGGTGATGTGAAGGCTAATATGACTGCAGATTTTGCACTAATCTGTAGCAGGAATCCACCTTGGACACATGTTTGAATATTGTAGGCAAACGATGTTTCTAAGCTGCACCACCAGAGTTTAAAGTCACTCCAGCACTCAGCAATGATCATGTTTCAACTGATTTGTTGGTATCCATCAATAAATATTGATCCAGACTTGAATCATTGTAAGAAACAGTGATGATAGAAAAATATACCATTCATCAAAGTGTTGAAATGCTTTTTGCACAGCGGAGCTTTTCTCCAGAGGTGCTGATGAAAGAGAGGAATCTTCTGAGAGGAATTACTCAGATTCTTCATTGTCAGGTTTATTCAGGATTAGATCACTCTGACAAAGGTGGTGATGAAAAGTGCTTTTTTTAACACCACAAAGGGAAAACACCAATTCTTCTGCATATTTCCTCAGAGATAGTTTCTTTTTTCCAGCCTTAATCAAATGTAAAATTACGCTAAAACAGACTTTTCTTGCATTGATTTTCTTACATTTTTTATTACCAGCGAAGGTGCGTGTGGCACACAAGGGCGATTTTTGCTAGTATGTAAATGATAATTATAGCTTTAATATCACACTCTTACTGAACTGCACTTTTGCAGCCAAGAACAACCTGCTACTGTGAGAAACATGCATCATTGATTACGGGCTTTGCAACTGATTGATCTTGATTACATGCATGTATACGTATATGCAGGGAAATATTGCATTAGAAGTAGTTTTGGGCATAGCAGTGGCCATAGACAGATTGTATATTTATCTTTATTTTACTCTCAGACAGTACTGGATGAGTGTTGATTTGGATGGAGTAACTAATAAAGATCAAAAGTCCAAGAAAGTTTTCATCAAGTTTACAAAGCTAATGTGAACCGCTGAATGAACAGTGGGATTTTTGGGATTCATTTGCATTCACTTCATTTTTTGGATGCGTTATTTCTTGCATAATTAATTTATATAAATTAAAACCATTTGAACCTTTTTGTTATTATTATTTTTATTTTTCTTAAACGTATGACAGCTATCATTCTGCATGATGCACTTAACAAACAGATGTTAAGACAGCTGATGCTTTAACTTTCTACAAATTCCAGTCAGAGAAATTAAAGGTCACATATTTTACTGGTTCAAGACAAGTTTATATTGGTCTCAGAGGTCCCCAAAGCCTGCCTGTGAAGTTTGTAGCTGAAAAAAAACACTCTAGTATTGGATTTTTGCATGTCTTAAAACTCCTCTGTTTCAGCCCTGCTCAGAACGAGCTGTTTCTGTGGCTTTAAATGTTGATGAGATGTCTGACTCCGCCCCTCTCAGGTAATGGATGCGGCTTCATGGATGTGGCTCTCCCGATCCTCTTTTCAGCTGGCAGCTGAGAGGAGGAGCAAGAGAGGAGGGCAGATCTTTCCTCCCAAAAATCTGACAACAGCTTATTCAGAACACATTTACTGAAAGGTGGAGAAAGAGAGGGGAGGGAATGGATTTTTCTGATTCTTGGGGGGATTGTGGACATATTTTATTAAGGAAATCCTGAAAAAGTGTACTTTGCATAATATGCGATCTTTAATAACTTCTCGAAAAAGTACATGTACCCAAAAAAGCTACAATTATGGTAACCTAAGTTTTTTTAATCCCTGCTTTCAAGTAACAATACTGCCTCAAAACATCGACTTAACCCTTAGAGGTCCAGTCCTATTTTGCCATTTTGTTAATACATTTCTTTTGAAAATATAAACCACCTCAAAAATGTTACCATGCTCATGTTTGGTATCATTTTTGTTTCTGCAATATCTAAACTTTATGAAATGAAAACTGTAATTTTAAGTTAAAATTACTGTATTACATATAGGACTTTCAAAAAACACAACCCCACCAAAAAATTGATTTTTAAAAAGTGTTATTTAAAACAATACATACATATATACAATATATATATATATATGTATATATAAATGTTTATGTCAAATTCAAATGATCATATTTCCTGTTTTCTTTGTGTTTTTGATGACAAACAAAAACTAAAGAAAGCTTAAAAATCCCACTTTCCACACAAAATGATTGCAATGAAAATGTGGCTTTGTTTTCATGCTATCATGTGACAAAAATAGCAGATGGTGAAATCCTGCAGGCATGATCGTGGACCCCTTATGGTTAAAGTTGGAGCTTGATGATCTTTCTATCATAAGGTAATGCAACGGGCTAACGATAATATTCAGCGGTGCTTTGGTGACAAGGAATAATTTGCCCTTCACTTCCCAAAAGGCAGCATTATTCACCACAACACATCCAAATACATAAAGCTGTCCCTACTTTTGTAGACTTCAAGCTTTGGCAAAGGAAGGATTCTCCACTCTACTGGCATGTAAACATGACTGAAAAAAGGTTCTGGCCGTTTCTAGTGATTGAACTAGTGTCCATGTGCAGTGAAAGGGTCACAGCTGCTCAAAACCTGCAGTTTAATTCATGTTTTAATTTTTCTGCTGTGATGTGCACATGCATCAATTTGAAGAAAATGGGAAATACACCACTCCAAGTCAACCCACAGCTCATTTAATCAAAACTAACCGGGTAAGCACTTGTAGAGCTGTCCCATGATGCAAGGAATGACCAGTAGAATTAGCATTTAATTCTATGAGGTGAGGAAAAGCAGGCTGTGACATGCAGTTATGGTTGTTGCGTTGGTGTGTGCTTTGGCTCCTTTATAATATGGCAATGTGAACGCAAAAGGCCCAGAGGGAAAAATGCAACAATGAATCATTTAACCATGTGAATGAGAACAAGACGAAGGAGCTATATGTGTGAAAACATCCTTAGAGACATAACGCATGGTTTTTGGGCCAAAATATCAGTAAAATGTGCAATTTTCAGACTGTTGCATGAAAATAGGACACCTGGAATAAAACTGTAATACTGTGGGAATCAGTCATGAGAGCTTCTTGGGAAGCTGGCAAAATTATCACGATACTTTAGTGTTTAATGTCTACCGGGAGAGAAATTCGAGATTTTTAAGGCTAGAAGTGATCTTTTCAACTTTCCTGAGTCTGGACTGCACTGCAGTGGAAAACTTAGAAAAGATTGGCTGTGACATCAACTTTTTTGAATTGATTTAACTGTGTTTTAATCACTTCTTGATTTGGCTGTTGATATTGGAACGCTACTTAATTGTGCGCTCATCCAAGTTATTTTTAACCTCTTGAAGTTGGCTGAACCGGAGCTGACATTAGAGAAAATGTCGGAGGAGGCTTTATTTTTTCTTCTCTGATGAGAACATTTTGTAAATTTTTATGCATTGCATTGCTTAGATAAAATATTTGTATTATAAACATCAGATTTAGAGGTGCAGACTGCAGCCAAAAAACAAAATCCTAAGAGATGTCTCACATTTTGCTTTTCCTTTCTCCTTTCATGGCTTTAAAGCTGTCAGTTTGCTGCTGGTCTGACTTGACGGTGATATTATATTTATTTATTTATTCTTTAAACCCGGAGAGAAAAAGAGAAAGAGGAATCATAAAAAAAGAGAGTGAAAGGAAGAGAGGGGTTTTATATAAAGGTCGCTGATTCCCACAATGAACTGAGGCAATTATGATCGCAGCTCGGATGGTCCTTGGACTTGGGTATCTCTTCCCTTCGGCTAAACTGTGTGTGCCGGTGTTTGTGCGTGGGTGGAGGGGGGAATTCGGTGTATCGTGCTGGGCTAAGTGTGTGTGTGTGAATCATGGGCTCCCTCGTGCAGAGTAGTAAGAAAGATGTTTTTTAGTTGAAGCATCTGTGAGCAGTTTCCTGGGATTTTTTTTTTATCCATGCACACATATTCTCTCTCTCACTCTCTACACACCCACACACCAGTGAGTCCATCCCATACATGGATGAGCACATGCACAGGGTAACACACATACACCCAATTAGGCCTTTACAGTACTTACCAGAGCTGAGCAATGATAGCAATGACACACACACAAACTGTAGGTTGACATACAGTGCTGTGGAAAAGTATATTTCCCCCCTATGATTTTTTTTTTTTTTTTTTTTTTTTTTTGTCACAATTAAATGTTTCAGATCATCAAACAGATTTTGATAGTAGACAAAGATAACCTGAGAACCTACCTGGCCCTATGTGAAAGAGTTATTTCCCCCTAAACCTAACAACTGGTTGTTCCATCCTTGGCGGCAACAGCTGCGTGAATGTGTTTGTGATAACTGGATCATTATTTGGTAGAAAGCAGAATTCATCAACTATGGCCGGTGGTCAAGGTCCTGATGCAGCAAAGCAGTCCCAGACCATCACACAACCTCCATGTTTGACTGTTGGTCTGATGTTCTTTGATGAAATGCTGTTAGTTTTACTCCAGGTGTGACGGGACGCTCACAAGTTATGTCTGGTAAATCCATAGCATTTTTCCCCAGAAGTCTTGGGGATCATCAGGATGTTTTTAGTCAAATGTGAGACGAGCCTTTGTGTTCTGTTTGCTCAGCAGTGGTTTTGGCCTTGGAACTTTCCCATGATGCCATTGTTGCCCAGTCTCTTTCTTATGGTTAAGTCATGAACTCTGACCCTAACTGAGTCAGTGAGGCCTGCAGGTCTTTAGATCTTCTGGGTTCTTTTGTGACCTTCCTGGATCAGTCGCCATGTGTTCTTTGAGTCATTTTGGTTGGCTGGCCTCTCCTTGGAAGGTTCCCCACTGTTCACAGTTTTCTCCATTTGTGGATAATGGCGCTAAATGTAGTTCACTTGAGTCCCAGAGCCTTGGGGATGGCTTTGTGACCTTTTCCATACTGAGAGATGTCAGTAACTTACCCACACACCAACACATATGTCGTCGGCCATCTTTCTTTTGGGATTAGCCTTGGATTTTAAACATGTCTGGCTCCGCCCCCGCTCTGATCGCTGGGTCCTCAGCTGAAATTCAGCTGCTGCTTTAGCCGTCTGCAGTCTTCCAGGTAAATACCGTAAACTCTGCTCACACTGATCCATTAACAAATCATATCATGAATGTAGCTTTCACAAGCATATTATGGGCATTTCTGTCTATTTAAATTAAGTTGAAGCAAAGCATTATGGGTGTTTTTTTCTTCTTCCCTCTGGTAAACGGTGGTCCAGTGTATTGGGGATAATAAAGGAAGCAATGACACTCCTTTTCTTATCTTTCAGGGAATTCAAACAGCTCCTTCTATGTCTGATACTTTGGTGTTTCTCTCAGTAAGCAACCTTTCTATCCAAAAAGTTCTATAGGAACTGTGCACACACAAAAATATAATCTATAACACAACAGTCAGGCCAACAGTTCATTAATGCAAGCTATTGCATGTTAAAAGGAGGACCAAGGCCATTTTTTTTAATGGCCGCTTAGTTTAGATGCAAGGCCAGATTGTGTTTAACAAACACGCTCACATACAGAGATATAAAACCCTCCTCTGTGACTAATTGAGCCGAAGTGTTCCTCATAAAATAAGACCCTGCATGAAGAGAGCTGCAACTCCCCCGTCCACTAAACACTTTTCATTAAACTCCTCTCTGTGACTCATGCAGGGTGATTAAAAGTCTAATTTCTATCTAAAATTATGCACAAAACCTAATTTTTATTACTTTTTTGTTGTTTTTCCCTGATTATCCTCTCAGTGTGAGTCAAATGAGTTAAAAAACAAGCAAAACACTTCTCTCATGTTTATTTCCTTAGCTTCCACGGCTGTATTTTCAGCATTTGCATGCAGGCTGATGATGTATAGGATACATGTTTGGTATATTTGCAGGAGCTGCAAGCTTAATTATTTAATCTCCTGAATCTGCCACGTCAGGAGTTTGTAAAATAACAAGGACACGGTGTCAGAGATGCAAAGCACCGACCTCATAAATGATGTCAGTGTAGCTCAGATGAATATGCATGCTGTAGAATAATTTATGTAAATGATCCTCTGTGGAGGTGGCTTTTAACAAGCTTTAGTTAAACTGCTGAATTCTGCTTGGTGCTGGATATACATTATAAATCCTTCATACATTATTTTAAACTTTAAGGTTAGCCTTTTGATTTAAAAACATAATTAAACTCTGACACATTCTTTTGTGTGTTGATTCTAATGTTAAAGTAATTCAGTATAAAGAGCTTTAGTGAGTCTGCTGCCATTTGAGATGTGAGTGAGTTGTCTGCAGGAGTCATAGAACTTAATGTGAGGCATTATCATGATGATAAGAATAGAGACAAATAGAAAACCAGGGCAGCAAATAGTAAACTTTTTAAAATTAAAGAGACCTCCAAAGCGCCACATATCATGCCTTCAGGGGAGCTCATGTCTTTTTTAAGGTTCTGGAGCTCCTCCTGGCAAGCTTGTAGTTTATATCAAGTTGAAAATTGACCTCTGTAAGTAAAACATTTAAGAGGATGAAGATCAAAGCTTGATAGTTTGAGGGATGTCGCCAGTGAGTTTCTCTTTAAAATAACTCTTTAACTGTTCGAGGATAGTCTTTCCCCGTAATTTTTATATCTGAGTTCCCCTTTTGTATAAAACAAATAGAAGGGCTTCCCAGGAAACATTTGGGAGCCATGGTCTAAACTCTGCATCACAAAAACCATCAAATAATCTGAGATATGTGCAGAATTCATCACACTAGTTTGGGATTTTTCATTAGTTTTATTCTTATAATCAATTTCCGTTTAGTTTTATTGGTTTATACTGCTAGTTTTTGTGTATTTTCAATAACTTTTAGTTGTGTTTTAGTTTTTTTCTATTGGTGAGAAATAACAAGACAAATGAGTGATATTCAAGTAGTACATGAAGACAGTGACAGAAGAAGAGGGGTTGGAAAAGAAGAATAAATTATAAATATTAATATTAATATATATCCATAATATTGAAATATAATAATATAATATAAATTGATAATAACAATAATGAAAAATACAGAAATAAATAAAATGTATATATCAACAATATGGAAATAATAAAAATGTGATAATAATAATAATAATGATGATGATGTAATAATCAGAATCAGAATCATCATAATACAAAATATATTTTTTTATATTGATAATATTTAAATATAATAAAAATATAATAATAATAATAATAAGAAGAAGAAGAGTAAAATAAAATATAAAAATAAATAAAAATACATATTAATATATATAAATGATTTATATATATATATGTATATGTATATATAATATTTATAATATTTAAATATTATAAAGATGCATATAATAATAAGAATTTTAATAATAATACAAATATATATTAAAATATATTAAAATATTGAAATATGATGATAAAATTGTATAAAATAGTAATAATGATAATGATAATACAAAAATAAATACAAAAATACAATTTTATCATCATATTGCAATATTTTTATATTGCAATATAATGATAAAATTGTATAAAATAATAATAATAATAATAATAATACAAAAACAAATACAAAAATATAAGGAACATATGGTTAAGACAGCAATACAGATGACTGGAGGCCTAAAGCAGAGGTTTTTAGAAGGATAACTGCTGTGTAAATAGAGTGTTATGGTCATTAGTATTAGGCTTTTTATGCGTTTCTGCTCTCACTGTGAAGTGTGGGAAGTCCTATGACTAAAATGTTAAACATGTCAGAAATCCATCCAACCATTCGGGAGCAGCTTGTTGGGTTGTAGTTGAGCCGTGGTCAGCCATACGCCCTCTGTACACAGCACAACAAATGACGCCCAATCCGACTGAAAGTGAATGCGGCCTAAAATTCCTGGCTGAATCGGACAAAAATTGCTTGCACCTGCATGAGTTGCAAGCTGTAATGTGTCAGCTTTTTTAAAACAGCTTTCAGTGTGAGAAATCCATCGATGAATTGACAGTGTTGGATTAGGTATTAGTCAACACACAGATATGTTCAGTTGGGCGGTCAGTAAGGCTCAGTCTCATTTCTAACTTTTGCCCCTAGATTTTGGGTGCTGTCACTGACCCTTTTAAACACAATGAAAAAAGGTAGTGGTAAAATCTTCCCCTTGGAACTGGGATGACCCTTCAGGTTCCATCATCAGCATTTCTATGTGCAGATGCCATGATGCTACCAGACATTCCGATGAGCTTTTTTTTAAATACCTGTTTGAAATTAAAAGGACTGTAATCCACTAAAATGACTTTTAATTAGGATATGATGTGGTTTAAGTAGTTTGGAAAGCTTGCTGATGATTCACAAGGCATTATGGGAGATTTCCTATAACACTCAGTACCTCTGGAAAATCTCTGTTTGAAGAGTCATGTATCTCGAGCACTTCACCCTATAACTCGAAAAAAATCTGGGCACCCTCTGGACGTGAATGTTTAAAGTCTAGCGATCAGGCTCGTGGTCATTTCAGAGTGGGTTCATGCAGGCGGTGTAATGGCTGTGCCATAGCAGGGTTTTCATGTCTGTGTGCATGTGTACAAGTCAGGGCTTAAAAGCCCAGTTTGCCATGTGATGTGGAGAAACTGAGGGACAAGATAAAATAGTGCAGTAGGCATGTGCTGCTGTTGAAGTTTATGAACAGTGGAGGTTGTTGGTGGATAAAAGTCATGTCGAGGCAGGTAGGAAGAAGTGCAGAAAACATCTTCTCCTTCAAGAGACGTTTCATTGTTGCTCTTTGCTCTTGTTTTTATAAGCTCTGCAAGATGGATTTGTCTGATGACCAATCCATCTGCTCTGCAAGGTTAAAAATGTATATAATACACATAAGGAAAATATCCAAGCTTGTGTCTGGATGTGGCTGAACCTCATAAATGGCTCATTTTGCTTTTGGCTGTCTCGATATTTTGAACACAGCTGAAGAAATCCAGCAGAACAAAGCCAAGACTGCAGAAGCATCCTGGTACATGCAGACCCTGTTGGGGGTTGTCTTGATTCCTCTGTCAGTGTGGCAGCAGATTTCATAGCCTCAGCTGACTACAACCAAAAGTGAATCGATATCTTCAAAAACCACTGCAGGAATTCCCTTTAAAGAGGGGAATCTGGCTGCTCCAGTCCCTCTCAGTGTGAGTCAGATCATCAGGACTTATTCTGGATCAGTGTCTTCGTCTCATTGGACACTTTTTAAGGCTGACAGCGCACGCTAGGCGCAGATTCCCGTCCTGCTTTGAACACAGGAGGAGGGATCGTCTTCCATCGATCCTGCAGGTTCTCCTGCTGCAGAGAATGTTCTCAGAGCTCTCATTATCTCAATCAGCAGTTTTTGGTTATTTAATAAAAGAGAAATATTTGGGAATTAGCGGCAAAAGGTCTTTTCAATCAATTAACATCACCATCTCCATTGCATGCAAAGTTTTAAAGTTTACTACCATCCTGTGAACTTTTTTACCTTCCCCATGATGACCACGTCTCTCTGAAATGTTGAATTAATTCCCAAATTTCCTAAAAAGGTTATGCTAGTGAGAAGCAGCCTGGTATGACTGTTTCCATGGACATTAATCCTCTTATTTTATCACGCACACACATGCACACGCTTGCTCTCTCACAGACAACCACACTCATACATGTGGGCTCCTGTCGATTAGCCAGCACTCTCCCATGACCCTTTGCTCCAGTCCTCACCAGGAGGGGTTGTGGGTAACGGGCTGGCACAGCACGGCTCTAATTTAATGAGGCAGAGATGTTTGTGTGTATGTGTGGATCGGTGTGAGACCGTGTGGGTTATCTCCCTGCAAATGTTCCCAAGTTGAATCAGTAATTGGTCCTTGACACATCTCTCTCTGATATCTGCTGTGAGGAGTTCACTGCACACTCCTCCTCCACCAGGGCTTCTTCCTCTGACAAACATAGACTCATTGCAGCTTCTTATTCTCTTTTATTGGCTGCTGTGAGAGACATTCAATTTAAGGACAGTAAATACTGGTGCATTAAAACAGCTCGGTTATGTTGGCAGCAGAACTTCAAATCTCTTACAGACTGTTTGCAGTGGGTCTCCTTTCAGCAAGCGTTGGTAGAGAAACTAAAGAATCATATGACTGCCACTTCTTTGGCCCTTTCAAACTGACTTTAACAGATATATACTGAGCTATAACAGGGGTGTCAAACTCAATCACAGCAGGGGCTGATTCTGAATTTAGGTCTAACCTGAGAGCCTAACAGGGTCAACATTTAACTTCAACTTTCAACCATATTTCCACCAGAAATGATTTATGGGGGAAAAAAAAGCAAGGTGAAAGATGATTTTGAGATTTTAAAGAAGTCAAATGAGAAGTTTAAAGGCTCAAAGTCTGAGAAAAAAGTCGGACTTATTAGAGCAAAAGGTCAAAACACAAAATTGAAAGTCAAAATAACGTTTTTAAAGGCAAAACATAAAAGATAAAATTCAGATCATGAGTTTTAAAGGTCAAAATATAAGATATTAAATTCAAAAGCAAAAGTTTTAGAGGTGTAAATTTAAAATTAAAGTTGAAATAAGGAGTATTAAGGTAAAAATATGAGATACAATTAAAAAAGCATGACTTTTAATGTCAAAATTTAAGAATCAATTCAAAGTACTGAATTTAAAAGGTCAAAAATGAGTTTCAATTTAAGATTGTTAGTTTAAAGGTCAAAATGTGATATAAAATTCACAATTATGAGTTTTAAAGGTCAAAATATGAATTAAAATAAAAAAGAATGAGTCTCAACTGAGGTCAAAATTTATTTTTACTATTAAATTGTGAGTTTAAAGGTCAAAACATGAGGAAAAACATTGAATAATGAGTTGAAAAGGTCAAATATAAGAAAATTAGAAATCATGACTTTTCAGGTCAAAATTTGAAATTAAAGTTAAAACAATGATTTTAAAGGTCAAAATATGAGATACAATTTGAAATCATTAGTTTAAGAGATCAAAAATATGAGATTAAAAGTAAAAATAATGAGTTTCAAATGAGGTAAAGATGAGTTTAATTTTGAATTGCAAGTTTAAAAGGTAAAAATGTGAGATAAATTTAAAATCATGAGTTTTAAAGGTCAAAATATGAGATAAAATTCAAAATCATGAGTGTTAATGGTCAAAATTTGAGAACGAATTAAAAAATAAAGAGTTTAAAAGGACAAAATATAAGAAAAGAAATAAAACCATGACTCTTAAGGTCAAAATTTAAAACTAAAGTTGAAATAATGAGTTTTAGGCTCAAAATATGAGAAAAGAATAAATCAACAAATACTGAGTTGAAAAGGTTCAAAAGGTCAAAATGAGTTTAAATTGTAAACTGTGAGTTTAAATGTCAAAATGTGAGAAAAGAGGTTAAAATTACGCATTAAATAGGTCAAAATTTGAAATCAAAAGTAACTCTTTGTCACATTTTTATGACTTAAGAAAATTTTAAATCATTGAGGTCAAATTTACATTTTTACACTGGAGGAAATCTGCAGACCTTCTACCAGTAGGACAGTTATGATAAAAATATGATATGATCTTGCAGGCTGGGTATATGTCACGCTACTTGGCCAATCACATCCTTTGCTCAGGCTCAGCTCTGACAGGAGAGTTTACTGAGGAATAGACGGAGCGAGTCAGAGACAGTAGAGACGGTTTGATCATGAAAAGACGGAGAAAAACAGACTGGTCCATCAAAAATGGACTGTGAAAAGGTAATTCTTCCTCATGGTACATATGGTTTGAACCAATGAGTCTCATATGTTTCAGTACCGTACCGATCAATACGGTGTCAAACATCACTACAAGACACAGCAGACGTCTCTCAGCAAACCTGTCCTGGTTAAAGTTCAGATTTAAAATGTGTACAAGATGAATCAAACATTTCTCTCACTAAAGGAGAATACATGAGAATGCAGCTGTTAGCTGGTTTAATTTGCATAGATTTACAGACAGAGATGATCTGCAAAGCAGTCACTGCGGTGCAGTGTGCGATGTTTGGTTAGTTACCTGGCTGCTTGTTTTATTCTAGAGCACTGATCATAAACTGGTGGCCCGGGGGCCAAATCAGGCCCCCCAAAGCTTCCTGTCTGGCCCCCAGAAGATCATTAAATTCAGAAAGAAAATGTGGTTTTAAGAGTGTCCTTCGGCTTTAAATGTCTGTAGCTGTTAAATCGACCCCAAAAGCAATTAATATTCAGATAGTTTTTAGGATGACTTCACATTTGATCTGTTTTTACAGAAATTCACTTGTCAGCCAAAAATGGGCGATAAGCATCTAAATGGGTTGTGGAGTGGCACAAAGGGGCAAAAACTTGGAGGAAAAGTGGTGAAAAGAGGTTAAAATGTGGCAAACCATTAGTATAAAAGAAATAAAGGGGGCAAAAAGTATATTAAAAATGGATTAAAAGTAGCAAAAATGGTGAAAAAAGTAGTGCAGAGTGGCAAAATGGATAAAGGAGTGGCACAAAAGGCAAGAAAAGTGGTTTAAAGGAGTTAAAGAATGGCAAAAAATGGGTTAAAGAGGCAAAAAAGGGCCAGAAGTAAAAGTGGCAAATGGTGCAAAAGAAGCCAATGGCAAAGCAGTGTAAAGGCAGGAAAACAGGTTAAAGAGTGATAAAACAGCAAAAAGTGGCAAAAATCGGTTAAAAGTGGCACAAAATGTTGCAGATATGGCAGAATGAAGCAGTGAAGTAGGGTAAAGTGTGAAATATGAGTTCATAGTGGTGCTAAATCACATTGTTGAGTGTCCATTCTCTGGGATTTTCAGGAGCCCAGCCAATTCTGTGGTCTACGGCATTACAGATTGGGATAGATCTCACTCGTAATGCCTAAAAATGTCCTGAAAATACAAATACTAATTAAGTAATATGTTAATCAGAACAAAATATTGATTTAATTTTTCTTTATCTGAAAGTCCGGCCCTCAGAGACTGGGTCAAGACTAAATCTGGCCCTTGTGCAAATGTACTTGATGAACCCTGTTCTAGAGTGAAACACGCTGATGACTGCAGTCTCAGCTGTTGTCTGTCACATATCACTCTGCTATGCTAACGGTGGCAGCACTTATGCCTCTTATGTGCATTTAAACCGGTGAGGACAGTGCTGCAAATATCCACTCTGTTGCTTAAATTTTAATGGTGACGGTACTGATACCAGTTTACTGCCCACAATTGGACAAGGCTGGATAGGACAGACTGTGTAACGTCAGCCTCCTCTCTATTTCTTTGAGTCTGAACAGGCAAAGCAGAAAACGGTTTTGTTATTCTGCTACTTCATGTTTGAAAATGTCCCCTCAGCCCTGCAGTCCCTCATCAGAAAGTCTGAATAATCCTGCAGAGTCCATGCAAAATACAGGAGAGGATCAAAGTTTGAGAGGGAGCTGTGATGAGGCATAGAAATGGGCTTCGTGGGCGTATTATTTATGTGTGTGAGTGCTTCTTTGGGTCTGGTTTACACCAAATTATCCTCAGAAACATCTGAGTTGAGATGGAGGAAGAAGTAGGGTGATGTTTTAGAGAAGGAGAGTGAACACAAAGGCAGCAGAGGTGAGTGTTTTATTGTGTTGGAGAAGGTTTTCTGCCAGAGGCTGCTTTTGATGGCAGTACTCAGCTCGTCTGTAGAGAGAGAGCGAGGGAGGAAAAGAGAGAGAGAGACTGGATATAGTTGTGGTCTGGGCCTCTGTGTTTGTTTATACAGCCTGTGTGTGTTCTCATACTGTATACGTTTGTTTGTAACCTGAGAGTGTAGATGTTCTTTACATTGCTAAAACATACTCTGAGTGCTCTGTGTGCCCACAACAACCATATACAGTGTTTTTTTAATCTATATCCATCCTTATCTCTCTCTTTTTCATCTCCTGACAGTCAGACATAAACATTTTTGTCTCTTTTTTTACTCTGCCAACAGATGTCTCTGAATACAAGAGAAAAATTATGCTCAATTTTGCTTCTTTAAACCTTCATTACTGTTTCAGTCACTTCCTATGTAGAGCTGTTGGCACTGACACATTCACGCATTAAAGCGTTGAATTTAAATATGGGATCACATGATGTTTTCTTCTTGTAGGTGCAGTGTAGTTAACAGGGCTTAAAGTTAAAAACAAAAATCCTGAGCCTGGTATTTTTCCAGCGAGCGTGTGTGGGTGGCTGACAGATTCACTTTTCTACTACACAAACAACTGTAACTACCATGTATAAAACTTTTAGAGTGCAAGAAACTTTCAAAGACGACCATGAATAATGCTGCAAAACAAGAAATTTTAAAGGGTACATATTATGAAAAATAATGAAAAAGTATGTACACCCGGCCTGTCCTCTATCCCCCCAAGAGTCAGAAAAATCCACCTCCACCCTCTCTTTGTCCATCTTTCAGAAAGTGTGTGCTGAAACAACCCATTCTTTGATTTTCCCCTCATGATGTAATGTGTGGAGTTAGCCCCGCCTCCACATTCGGTTGGCCCTCCCCATTTGGAAGAAAGTTCCACCTTCCTCTCCAGGAGAGCCACATCCATTGAGCTACATCCATTTCCTGAGAGGGGTATAGTGAAGGGGTGGAGTCAAACAGCTCAGTAACATTTAAAGGCACAGACACAGAAACAGCTTGTCTGAGCAGGGCTGAAACAGAGGGCTTTTTAGACACGCAAAAATCCAACACTGGAGTGTTTTTTAGCAACAGACTTCACAGGAATGTTTTGGGGACTTCTGAGACCAATATAAACTTGTCTTAAAGGGGTAAAATATGTGACCTTTAAATGTGACTTTAGCTTGTGTTTACCACTGAGTAGAGATTTCCATCTATCCACTCTGCCATGAAGCCCAGATAAGTTGCAGCTGCAGCCGTGGTTATCCTTCTAGAACATCGTCCCATCTCCATACAGGATCTCTGGAGCTCAGTCACAGTGACCATCAAGTTCTTAGTCACCTCTCTTACTTAGACCCTTCTCCCCTGATGGCTCAGGGGAATTCTGGAGCCTCTGCAGCCTTTCCCTGATCTCTGAGGTTTGCGGATACTTTGACATTAAAGGGTTTTTTTTGTGATTTTTTTGTTAGAAAGCAAAATTATGTTGATCATGATTAAATTATAAAATCAATGAAAGGGTAAAGCATCCAAGGGGGTTAATATGTTTTTTATAGGCACTGTGTGTCCTCTCTTCTTCTCTTTATATCCCCTTTATTCACATCATTTTTTATGTTTCAAGTTTTGTAGCACCATTAATGTCCCTTCTGTCCTTATCTTCACTGTCCTGTCTTTCCCCTCATTTTACCCCCCTCTTTTCCTCTTTATCTCTTTTACGTTTTGCACCTTGTATTAACCTCTCTCTCCTCTTCTCTGAAGCTATGCACCTGTTCGGTCTGAACTGGCAGCTCCAGGAGAGCGAGGGATATGGAGCGTTTGAAAACGGAGGAGGGGGGAGGGATACGACTCCAAACACCTTCATGGTGTCCACAGACAACGGTGAGTTCCTGCTCGGACAGATTGAGTCTTCTGAAGACAGGAAAAAAATGAGAGAAAACTTTGCATGAAGCAGAAGTTTCCCAGCTTCGAGGAGAAATGTTCAGGATTAATGCACAGTCATTGCTGATATTTAGAGCTTCAATGAATAAAGGAGTGATCTTCCTCAAGGCTCATATTTTTTGTTTGTTGTGTTTATTTTTCGGTGCAGGTAAAATGTTTCTTCTAGAGAACAACACCATCGACACTGGAGAGGTGGATGTGGGTAGGCGAGCGCTACAAGACGTCCCACCAGGTCAGAGACCCCCAGCGCTGTGTTACTGTACATGTGACTTCTGAAACCGCCAGTAATCTTGATACCATCATCAGATCACATAAACTAGCTAATGTTTGATAGTGATGAATTTCCACCGTCCACCAACACAGACCCAAACCCAGACACATATAATTATTAGATAAATAAATAAAATTACATAAAACTGTTATACTCTTGCAGATTTTCATCCTGGTGGCAGTAAAAGGAGAGGGCCTCCTCACATATCTACACTATATGGACAAAAGAATTTGGCCTCTGGATCATTAAACCAACAGGGACTGTTATAGCATTGTACTCAGATCCAGAACATGCAGAGTGTGTATATTTACAACAAACCATTGATATAATAAGTTTGGACATTTCAATATATGATTTTTTGCACTTTATCAAATTGAGTATAGGTTGAAAAATATTTTCAAATCACTGCATTTTATTCTTTGCTTTCCAAACAGAGTCCCAACTTTTTTGAAACTGGGTTTTTATATTGTTGCCTTTATTGATGTTATGATTATTTCCTATTGCTTTTGTAATTAGACCTTGAGTATTATAAAAAACAGTCACTGTGCACGTGGAAGAAGTAGTGTTTATTTAAGCAGCTGTTTTGAGATTTAGTCGTAGTTTTAGACAAGACAAAAAAAAATTGTTTTTTTCCCACATTTTCACCCTTCATAGTTTTAGTCTAGTTTTAGGTGATGAAAAGTTCTTACATTTTGGTCACATCATATTTTTTCTGTTAAAAAAATAGCCAAATTGTAAAAAAAAAAAAAATCAATAAACACTTATACCAGTGTTAATTTCATCAACTTTAAACTATTACTAGAAATGTTTGTTGACAGCCTTTTTTCCATGACAAAACTAGACTAAGACTAACAAATATAGATCTGTGATGACTAAAACTGACAAAAACTAAATTAAGTTTTCGTCAAGATGACTAAAACTAGACTGAAATGTAATGTAGTTTTCTTCAGATATTCAAAATCTGTGATATTTCTCCACTGTGGGTAAATCTATCAAAAGACAATGCTGTTTCTCTTCTGCATCTCAGCTGTAGAAAGCAGGGACCCTCTCATGATCTGGTACCAGATTTAGGCAAGAAAATAAATGCTTGGACTAAACGTGAAAAGTTAAATGTGAGGACTTTTATGGTCTAAAACTAGACTACAACTAAAAAGAATAGAAATGACTAAATGCATTTCATTTAAAGGCTTAAACTAAGACTGAAATTAAAAATAGCTGCCAAAATTAACACTGTTTTATACAATCAATACCCTCCATGTAATAATCTGAAATAAACTGATGAAAATACTTGTCTGAAAATACTTGTTCTTGTCTGTGTGCTTTAATTATCAAACTCTCTATTGACTTATTAGTAATATTAATAGGGATATTGGTGCATTTGGGCTGAAAAATGAGATGTTTGTAACTGGTTTCATGCTTTATATCTATTTAATGTTACTAAATAAATAAACATTTCTCCTTTTAAGGACCACATTTATTCAGATTTCCACCTAAAACTAAAATTCCAATTTCTCCATGTGACTTTGAACACATCATGATAAGTTACTTTCATCCTTCTTGAATTGCTAAAAGTCCGAGCCTCTTTAAACACATCATGATGTACTTGAACGTTGTGTCCTTTAGCTTGCTAATTAGCATTTGTCTTACTGAGTTTAACGCAGATTTCAACTTTGGATTAATATTTTTAACTAACGGGATTTAGTACAAGGTTTTAGAGTTTTTTTTTAATCAGTACAACTCTGACCAAGACTGAGGGGGATTACTGAACAGCAGCAACAGGAGCTAATATTCGGAGTCTATGCTAGTAAACAGCTGCTGGAGATTTTCAACAATTCAAAGGTAGGCTGGCTGCATTTTAGTTTAATTGCCGCTAGAATACAGAGGAGAGCTACCTGTTTTACAGGTACATCTCAAAAAGTAACAATATCATGAAAAAGTTTAATATTTTTTGTCACTCATTTCAGAAAGTGAAACCCTATAGACTCATTGCACATAGAGTGAAATATTATAAGCCTTTATTTCTTGAAATGTTGATGATAATGGCTTACAGATAAGAAAACCCAAATTCAGTGTCCCAGAAAATTTGAATATTGTGAAAAAGTTCAGTACTGGAAAGTCACGGTGTCACAACCTAATCAGCTAATGGACTTAGACACCTGCAAAGGTTTCCTGAGCCTTTAAATGGTCTCTCAGTCTGGGTCAGTAGGCTACACACTCATGGGGAAGACTGCAGACTTGACAGATGTACCTGTATACAGTTTCTATCATCAGTAATCAATTTTCCTAGTTCCGTCTTCCTCGTTGAAACAAAGGTCTTTAACGTAATGTTTTCATCATAGTGTTTGTTAACTATATTAACACTGGGAGGTAGTCCAGTTAAGTGGAGCTCAACTCATCTGATGCAGCCTTTTGATGGCACGAAAATATGAATCAGTTAAATCATGATTTTTGTGCATTTTTTGCTTTTTTTCTTGTATAAAATTAAAAAGGTCAATCCTGGACACTGGTGAAGGTTTAAGATTGTAATCTCTGCTTATTTGTGGTTCTCTTTGTCTCAGGTGTGTTTTGGAGATCTCAGCTGTACATCGACCAGCCACAGTTCTTAAAGTTCAACATCTCCGTCCAGAAAGACGCTCTTGTTGGAGTTTACGGACGTAAAGGCATTCCACCCTCACACACACAGGTTTGTACCACAAACACTGTGATAACTATTGATCACTACAGGGAAAGCAAACCGACCTTTAAGATGTTTACGATGACTCTGATGGCTGTTTAACATGTTCTCATGCTATGATAAGCTCAGTCAGGAGTGAAATGTGAATGAAAAACTCATCCCTCTACATGCTTTATTGATTGAAATGTCAGCACCTGACAGAGAGAGGAAAGGGGTTGGGACATAGAGCAGTAGTAAAAGACTGGCTGGAAGAGAGGCTGACGGGTTTAATAAGTGTCCGTGACATTTGATTGGTTGGCAGCCCATCCCCATGAGAGGTGGGTTTATTTACAAAGCCATAATTTATTTCATCTTTATTTCCACACACATAACCTGTCAGTCATTAGGCCATTTTTCACACATTATTTAAGCCTCTATAGTGACATGCCTGCGTGACCATAGACTGTAGAAAATGTTTTAGTGGTGTCAAACATCTGAAGGGGGTCTATGAGGCCGTCTTATTTTCTCAAACTGATCAACTTTGTAACAGACAAAAAGGTGAAGCTGAGACAGCTCTTAAACCTCTTGACATGCAACTACAACTTGCTAGTTTGCAGATATGGGATGGATGATACCAACATTTTTGAAATTTGATACTAATACTTTCTGATATTGACCAAACAAACTTTTAAAAGTCACACATTTCAGGAATATTTAAAGACATATCCGGGTCATTCAGAATTTTATTCCTATAATCCTCAATTAAATTAAAATGTAAGTGCAAGGAGGTAAAAAAACATTTAAAATAAATAATTTTAGCAAAAATTATAAACACAGTTAAAATATCTAGAAAGACTTCACAGGCATGTTTTGGTCATCTCTGAGACCAATATAAACTTGCCTTAAAGGGGTAAAATATGTGACCTGTCATAATATCCTATAGTGATACCCAGTTGTGAAGGACAGATCTGACATTATGCAAAGAAATCAGTGCAGAATATTGTGAAAGGGAGGTTTCCCAGATGAATGTAAAATATATATTTATGTACCGTATATGCAGTGGATTAATGAAACCATCTATCTGACGTGTCCAGTTTGGCAAACTCACCATCAGTATACTCCACATACTCCGAGCTGGTGTTTTCTACTTCTACATATCTTCATAAAGCCTTGAAAATCCAAAAAAAAAAAGCAAAAAAAACTGTAATGTCTCTGACCCTCTCTGCTTTCACACCAAGAAGCTTTTTGACAAACAGTGGAGAAGTTGAGGAGAAAGATGAAAAACCAGTGGTCCCGCTGCACTTGCTACAGAATATAACCTTTCTTCTTTGTGTGTTTTGTTATGCCAGCTTCTTCTTTATTGGTTTTTAACAACATTTAGTAGACAGTTATGAGTTTTACTACCACCTGGATTGGCATGGTGTATTCATTGTGTGCTGTAGAGTTTCCTAACATGTCCTTCGATTAAAATCTGATTCAATCAGATATCCTTTCTCCTCAATTTTAACATCACTGACTCTTTCCCTTCTAAGGTATTTCCCAAAAAAACCCTAAAAAACTGCTTAAAAAATGTCAGCCTCTTAAAATGTTAAAACCTTAAATCCCTTTTGTAACTTTGCCAGTGTGTGTAGGTCAAGTGCTCTATGGATTCTCAGCTCATAATGAAGCAGATAAGCTCCTTACAGACCGAAACTATCCTTTTGATGAGTCCACTTACATCTCTGTGTGGCAGATCGTGTCTTCTATCGGGGGATTAATCCACTTATCTGTAAGAGACAGCTTCATACAATGCTGTCCCTATCACAGCTCAATGTTAGCACTTCAGATAAAAGGGTGCGTGTGTAAGCGTAGATGTCCTTGTCATAACCTAATCTAAGATCCCATTATTTCTTTTAGTGTAGACAGATTGTCAGTGTTGTCACTCTGTCGAGGAGTTCTTCAAGATGAGAAAAGAGCAGACGTGTTAACCTTTCATTGCACTGCTTTAAATGTCTTCGTCAAAGTTTATGAGAATTCAAATTTAATTCCAATCAATGCAAACTGACTAGAACTGTTAGAACCGGAAGTAAGGCCAAGCAGTTACATGCCTTTATGGGGAACTTTACAGAGTTACATCGATGCATACAGTAATAACCTTTGACCTCCAAAATTCAGTCAGCTCACTCTGAATCCAAGTGAACGTTTGTGCCAAATTTGATAAAAATCTCAAAATGCATTTTTGAAGTTATGTACTCATAAAATTTGAGTGATCTTGACCTTGTTTCTCCAAAATCTAATCAGGTCACCCTTGAGTCAGAGTGGACATTTGCCCAAAGTTTGAAGTAAATCCTTCAAAGCATTTTTGAGATATCAGCTTAGAAGGCAAAGCATTTAAATGAGGCCTCATGATCTTGACCTTTGACCTGTGATCTCCAAAATCTCATCAGGTCATCTGTTGGTGAAATTGGACATTTGTGGGAAATTGGTAGACAATTCTTCAAAATGTTCATGAAATGTCAGGATCACAGGAATGACCCCTATGGGTATACATATGTACAAATAGAATTAGCAAATATGTAGTCTCCAGTCTCTGGCTATTGCAACCATACAAGTCACTTACAAGCTTAAGGTCACATGTAGCCCTAAATCAACATACCTCGTCTGCACAACAATCGGCAGAGCTCTGCCTTGCAAAGCACACTGCAGTGCAAATTGATCCCTTTTTAGTTAATATTTGCAATTCCACTGCCACACTCTGCCCCACTCAAGAAGAGCCACTCCATTCTGCAGCATTTAAAATACACACTCAGTCTATTTCCAACTGTGTCAGTCCACTTAAACCAATCAAAAAAAAAAAACAGACAGAAAAACATGCAAAGCATCCGGTCAACCTCTAAATACAACACAATGCACACACTCAAGATGGTAAATCATCACGATTCTATCCTGTAGCACAAACTGTAGCCCACCAGCTGGGTCAGTGGGTCACAGATTTAACACTGCACTGTTTTCAAGGAAGAGAACTTTTGAAAAGGAAACCCACAGAATTTTAAATGAAACCACCTGCCCTATATAGAAACATAAACCTTTTAACATCCTAACGTAGTCACCCATGGTAGAAGCAAAAACATCATGGAATAAATGAATGACGAATCAGCCATGGTGTTAAAAACTATCCGAATTAAAGCTATAAACACCACGCTTCGATGTAGATACGACACCGATTAGGCATAACAGTATAACCACTGACAGGTGGATAACAGTGATTTTTCTCTTCACCATGGCGCCTGATAGTGGATGGGATATATTAGTCAATAAGCAAACATGTCCTCAAAGTTGACATGCAAGACGCAGGAAAAATAGGCAAGCGTAAGGACTGAAGTAAGTTTGAAAAGGGCTGAATTCAATGGCTAGACGACTGGCTCTTGTGGGGTGTTCCCAGGAACAGCAGTGAACCAGCTACAGGGTCATGGGTGGCCGAGGCAGTGTGATGCTTCGGGAAATGTTCTACTGGGAAACCTTAGGTCCTGCCATCTGTGTGGATGTTACTTTGACACGTACTACCTACCTAAGCATTGTTGCAGACCGTGTACCTTTTATGAAAATGGTATTCCCTAGTGGCTTTGGCCTCTTTCAGCATGATAATGCAGCCTGCCACAGAGAAAAAATGGTTCAGGAATGGTTTGAGGAGCACAACAGCAGGTTTGAGGTGTTGCCTCGGCCTCCAAAGTCCCAAGATCTCAATCCAATGGAGCATCCGTGGGATGTGCTGCACAAACATGTCTGATGCATGGAGGCCCTATCTCATATCTTACTTACTTAAGAATCTGCTGCTAACATCTTGGTGCCAGATTACACAGCACACCTTCAGGGTCTAGTGGAGTCCATGCCTCGCCAGATCAGAAAAAAGGGGGACAAACACGATATAAGGCCGGTTGTCATAACATTATCCCTGATTGGTGTATATCTCTATTGCAGATAAAAACACCTGTGCACTTTGCTCATTGAGAGAGAATTTTCAAATGCAAATAAATAAACAACAAAAACAAATAGTTCAAACAGCCTTTGGAGTACTAATAGATGTTAAAAGTCATTTTTCTGCATTTATCATTTTTGGTGCTGATGTAATATGTGTTTATGTAGGAAAATCTGAAGAAAATGCTTCCTTTCTTTTAACTTTATGTAATGCTTCTTTTTCCAGTACGACTTCGTGGAGCTGCTGGATGGTAGTCGCCTTATTTCCAAAGAAAAACGAGCTCTCAGCGACAACGATGCAGGACACGCACACGAGGAAGAGTCCTCAGGAGGAGCCAGACACGCTCGCTCTGTCAACGTGTACGAAGCCGGCTTCATACAGTACCTGGACACGGGGATCTGGCACCTGGCGTTTTACAACGACGGACGCAACACGGAACAAGTGTCTTATAACACCATCGTCATAGGTGAGAGGAAGCAGGATGGCTGTTTGAGTGGATGTTACTGTCAAAACTGTTTACTGCCTGAAAGAGGGGACCTCTTGAGCTTTGTTGCTCTTCATCAGACTTAGTCAATCAGTCTGAGCAGCAAACATTACTTTCTAGTTTGATTTTCAGTAAAACAGCCTGGATCTTTCTTAAGACTACAGTATGTCCATACAGGTGTAAAAGCCTGACAAAAGCACTATTTTTCATTTTCAACCTGAGGAATATGTTTGAGCAGCACAGTAAGCACATCAGAGTCAACAATGTGTGCACCAGAGAGAGAAAACATGATGGAGAGAAAGGCAGAGGGGTAATTGGATGTTACATTGTGTTGATTGGACTCCCTGGTTGTAACTACGGCAACCAAGATTTGACAGGCAGCCAGAATCAGCCAAAGCATTTTATGTCTCAGCCAGCTGTTTCCCTTTCTCTGACTTTTACCTCCACGTCTTTTTGTTTTTTTTTTCAGTTTTTTGGCCATTTAATTCAGTTGTGTTTTGATCGTGCTGTCTTCTTTATATTTCATTTAAACCTGTTATGTTTTACATTTAAAGCAGCAGGCAGCAGGAATAAATGCCCACCTACCACAGCACTTGTCATCATGCGTGTTCACAGCAAGAGGGAAAAAATGTTGAGTTTAACTGAAAAGAAAGTCACTATTAAGGTGCCAATTTGCACCTTTTCAGAAACATTAGCAGAGATTTCTGGACATCCTGGGAATGCATTGGAATAGTCCAACCAAACTCCTGCAGGAAAACGACTTCTTCCAATGTTTATTGTTTATATTTGTAAACAGAGCAATCACAAATTTAGACTTTTCAACTAATCCTGACTTAAAGATATCAGCAGCCTTTCAGTCCTTTTATTGCCATCAAATCAGAGCTAATCCATTTACTCTGGGTATACCTCTGCTTAAAAGGTTTAAGAAAGCACATGTTTTTAGCCGATCACAACACACCATATTAGCATCAAACTCAGTGATAGACAGCAAGAGGGCTTCAGAAATATGGAGCTAAAATATCTTAATTGTTCCTTATGGCTGGTGGCAGTAAAAGTGATAGAGACTGGTCTCACTGTTAAAGGCTTAAAAAGTTCCATTAATTTAGGAGGGATATTTTACATAAATTATTACTTAGACCTCCATCCATCCATTTTCTATACCACTCATCCCGTTTGGGGTTGCGGGGGAGCTGGAGCCTATCCCAGCT
The DNA here is from genome assembly GCF_018320785.1 of Cheilinus undulatus. Taxonomy (NCBI): domain Eukaryota; kingdom Metazoa; phylum Chordata; class Actinopteri; order Labriformes; family Labridae; genus Cheilinus; species Cheilinus undulatus. Next base: position 4,960,707 of record NC_054868.1, read on the forward strand.
GTCTTGGGCGAGAGGCGGGGTACACCCTGAACTGGTCGCCAGTCAATCACAAGGCTGACATATAGAGACAGACAACCAGGCACGCTCACATTCAAACCTACAGCCAATTCAGATTCACTAATCAACCTAATGAGGATGTTTTTGGTGGTGGGAGGAAGGCAGAGTACCTGGAGAGAACCCACGCATGCACTGGGAGAATATGCACAGAAAGGCCCAGGAACTTTCTTGCTGTGAGGTAACAATGCTAACCGCTACTCTGCCATGCAGCCCATAATTAGACAAAAATGTTGATTTTATTTCTGTTTATTTCAATGTCCTGCCCCCACAGCATCGGTCAGGAAGAGTCTGGCCCTCTAAACACAAATGTAATGTTTTTATTGTTTGACACAGTGAGAACAAGAGAAATGAAAAAAACCCTCAATACATCAATAATCAATTAGGAATTGAATTATAGCCCTATGAATCCTAATCGAATCGCATCTCTAGGGTCCTAAAGATTCCCATATCTAATTGATAAGAGAGTGAATGGGTTTAACAGCTTTTAGAGGTAAGTACAGGTCAGGTTTCAAGCTGCATAAGTGACATAAGTCTGATATTAGTCATGTGAGGAGCCTGCATGAGCAGGCCCATGGTTAAAATTCAATCTCTGGATTATATGAATCAATATCGTCATTAAAAAGTAAGACTTTTTTAAAATATCAGCAAAAATCCAGTATTGAGCATCTCTTTAAACACAGTAAACTGTCCCCTAGTGGAGACAGATGGGCTGATCATCTCTGCTGATACAGGACTGCAGCAGTGTGTGGTGTCCGTCAGCAACAGCCCAGATATGATCCAAGCTAACAGCTCATCAAACTGGGATCTGGTTGGTCTCAAGGTGCATGAGGCAGCTAGAAAGTTAAACCAGTTTCTTTACTGAGAGGGTGGATTAACCTGGCTGTGTGCACATTTAGGTAATGCTGCATGACATTGCTGCATTTTGACAACTAACTGGAGAAACTGCATGAAAAACTTGCTCTTCTTTCAGCCTGAACACAAGCTAACATTTGGTATCATAATTAGATGGGATGTTCTGACATCCAGTGGGTTGTAGACAGCAGGTATTTTTGCCTCTAATTATTGCTGGCTATAATTTCAGAGGTGGTCTGCAGCCAGATATGCTAAACAGTCTGATGGAAACCACTGAACTATATATTTTCTGTATAAGTCCATTGAATTTCCTTCACTCACACCACATCTCTCTCCTTCTCTCTCTAATCAGAGTCAATAATGGAGTGCCCTCAGAATTGCCATGGAAACGGAGACTGTCTCTCAGGAATCTGCCACTGTTTCCCTGGGTTTCTTGGGCCTGACTGCTCTCGAGGTAAACACACACACTCTCTCGCATCCACACACCAGCGCTCTGCCACCTGTAGTGAGGCAGTAATTGCGGGAGGTTGTTATCTGAGCAGCGAGTGTGACCCCGCTCGGGCAGGAGGCTCTGCTGTGTTACTGTTCTGTCTCCGTCACACTCCCTCTCTCTCCTGCTGCATCCTCCTTTATCAAAGAAAACACAGACCTTTTACCTGAAAGAACCTCTGACACCCCGGGATCACCTGTGGGTGTTCAAGTGTTACAGCCTGAGACTGTTTGAAACCAGGCCCATCTATCAAACCAAACCAGACCTGGAGAATTTTAAAACCTTCTTCTGTGTAAGTCAGCTTTTAGAGCTGATGTCTTGGTTTTACTGACTGGTACATGAGGACCATAATCATTAGATGATAGGTTCTGTGAGTTATGTCTTGCAACCTGTCTATGAAGATAGAAGCACTATAGTTCTTCAAAAACAGAATGTGGAATCTCAGTGTGATCTTTACTCGTCAATTTGAAGGCCTGCTCAGGTGGAATCAGTGTTTCCTCTTCACCTTTGTCGATCCATCGTTGTCAGATCATTTTAAAGTGCTCCCACAGGCTCTACATTCCTGCAGTGCTGACCAGCTGTAATCCATCAAACTTCATGTTATCCATCACTCTGACTCTGCAATGTCTGAGGACTCAAAGGACATTCAAATCCTTTTTAGATGCTAAACTCTAATCCAAGCTGGGAAAGTGATGAGTGATGGCAGTCCTGGAGGATCAGTGCTGTTTGTTTGTTTATCCTGATGATAGACAATGTGGCATGCAGCTCTTAAATGTTGCAGAAAACAAACACCAGTGTTAATTTCTTGGAGCAATAATGTTCTTCACTGACCTTTTTCCATGAGAAAGATGAGAATATGAATTGCTGAAAAATAGAAAGAAAGAGACTAAAACGTCTTATGTCTGTGTCGTTAACCGAGTGTATATTAACATACACAAGTATGAGGTGCTGCTCCAGTGGGAATCCACTGACTTAAGATTGTTGCGTGATCGAGTGTCTGCCTTAAGCATCATTCCAGGAAATCTGTAACAACATTAGTAGCCTAAATGTATGTATATGCAGGAGACACAATGACTCTTCCTGCACATTGTTTAGCTCTTTGACTGCTGCACCATCAGTCTAATGCAGGGGTTTTCAAAGTGTGTAAGAGTGAGCCTCCCCTAAGAGAAATTTATTCATTCAGTGGCCCCCCACTCACATAAAGATTCAGACTGAAAAAAAACTTAACCATATTTTCAAACATTTATGTCTAATTTTAAATATTTTTAACATTTTTGTATCTTTGATATTTTGGTCTGCCAATGTTCTTAAACATCCGTCTTTACCAGGTAATCAGCTATTTGGTTTCAGTGATGAATTTATTGCCAATACTACCTGATTATTCTGCTCTGATAATCCTTAAAGTAGTGTTAATCAACCCTGCTCAACCAAAAAGCCAAACTGTTGAAAAATACCTTAGCAAGAGCCACAATCTAAGGGGTGAAAAGTGGCAAAAACAGCGTGAAGTAGCACTAAAAATAAACTAAAAATGACAAAAATGGTAAAAAACAAACAAACAAACAAACAAAAAAACAGCAAATATGGGTGGAAATGGCAAAAATTGGGATAAAAAGTAAAAAAAAGATGGGTGAGAAGTGACAAAAAATTAGTTATAGGTGGCAAAAACAAGGCAAAAAAGTATAAAAAAGGTAAAGAGTAGTCAAGAGTGGCAAAAATGGGCAAAAAGCAGAAAAAAGTGGTATTTAATGTCAAAAGGTAGCTTTAATGGATGAAAAGTGGAAAAAAAATGGTATAAAGGTGCAAAACCATTTCCCTTGTTTAAGGTTTTCTGGGGGAATAATAGTTAAAATTAAGACATCAAAGAGCCACTAATAATCACAGATCACACGTTGAGTATCACTGCCTTAAAGTAACTATATGTCTATTAATTTTGCTCCATGCACAGCAGAAGCTAGCAAAGCAAATCACTTTTTTTTTTTTTTTTTCTGGTTTATGGTTTCGCGTCTCCCCTGTTGTTCTGTGGCGCCCCCCCCAGGGGAGGCCCACCTCACACGTTGAAAACCACTTGTCTAATGGACTTTAATGCCAATCATTCATAATCATGAAAAGACTGGATTGAAATTCACGTGACTATTATTGCACGCCCTACACTTCTAAACTTCTGCTGCTGTATTGTAATCCTCCTCATTACTGCTAAAAAAGTTTGTAGTAAGTTGTGTTCATTAAAAATATTTCAGTCAGTAAAACTAGTCATACATCTAACCATGTATGGGAAAATGGATCCACAATTTTACTTGGCAGAGAAGGCTCTGCTCAAAAGATGCTCCCTGGGTTAGTCAGCCAGAGCCATTTTAAATCTGGGGGGTGGATTTTTCCCAGCATGCTCCAAGGCGGAGTGTTTAGACGTATTTATATTCGTCTAGATGTGTTTGGATGTGTTAAGATGCTGCGTGTTGTACAGCGAACACTCCTGGGATTCCTTTGCTTTGTTTCTGGTGGATTATTGTTTTTGATGGTAAACCCTTCTGCACCATGAGTGTAGTTGTCCACTACGTTGGTCACTTCCTGGTTGTAGTGGGGTCTGGTCTACTGTAGGCTGGGACGCTAGCTTGTAACTGTGCATATTTTGGCTCTGAGCCTTTCTTTATACACCATGAATGCCATAAAACACATGACTCCATCAGGAATTTGATATGAGGCAGAAGTTTTTTATTAAGTATGAAAAGTGCATAGATTTGTGTCAACAATTACGGTAGTAAATACCACATATTAATACTGAAAGTGGATGGAAATAACACAATATTGTGTTAAAAGTACACTCAAATGTGTAAAAAAGGCTAAGCAACTAATTTTGTAGATAGAAGATGTTTTTACTAAATGTCAAACTGGACTGAAATGTTTCAATCTTCATCAGATTAAATTATTAGGGATGAAATGACTAACGTGACCATTTATTTTTAAGATTAAAACTAAGACACAGTCTAAAACAGCTGCAAACATGAACACTGTCAGACACTTTCTAACAAGTCTCATAAAGACTTAAAGATGATCTTTAAGCTCCATATGAAAACTAGAAACAACTGCATCCAGGACATAACAGAGTCTGTAATGTACAAAGTATGCATAAATATATTTTATGCATGTTCTCCTGCGTTTTTCCCTTTTTATTTTTGCCTGTTATGGTAACATGATGCCAGGTTCCAAGCCTTTAGGAGCTTCAGGGAAACTTCTCTGTTCAGTCACCTGTCTATTAATCTATGTTCCTGTTCCTGATCCTCCTCCTCACCTGTGTGTGTTGCAGCTGCCTGTCCGGTGCTGTGCAGCGGTAATGGTCAGTACTCTCGCGGTCGTTGTCAGTGCTTCAGCGGCTGGAAAGGCACAGAGTGCGACGTCCCGGCCAACCAATGCATCGACATCCACTGTGGAGGACACGGCATCTGCATCATGGGCGCCTGCATCTGCAACACTGGCTACAAAGGCGAGAACTGTGAGGAAGGTAAGAACATCGATACAAGGCAACAATGATTAATGTCATGTTCAATAATTGCAACTTTGGCCTTTGAGAAATTCTTCCTGATGGACGATAATTAAATTCATAATGGGTTTCATTTAAAAGTTTACATCCTTTTGAGACAGCATTTAAAAGGACGCTTAGTAGCATGAGGTGTTTGGCCAATAAATAATCTGTTTCAATAAAAACACTCTGGACAAAGTTTATGCCCTTACATTTGGAGTACACTGGCTTATTTAAATTAGATGCACTTTATTTAAAAACTAATATTTGTGCAGAAAAAAAGAAAACACATTTAATCGTGGTGTATGTTTTATAAGCACCCTCCTCCAGTGAATCTCTAAAGACAAACTATGCTTGGTGTTTTTCATAGCTCTCACTGGACATCACTCACCCGTGTTAACATCCCCTGGAGGGCTATGATGCTTCCTACTTTAGGGAGGTTGACAGTCTCAGCTATCACCTACAGTCATGGACGGAAGTATTGGCACCCCTGGAATTTTTCCAGAAAAGACATAATTTATCCCAGAAATTGTTGCAATTACAAATGTTTTTGGTGTAAACATGTTTATTTCATTTACGTGCATCGGAACAACACAAAAAGAAAGAAGAAAAAAGCCAAAATTGACATAATTTTACACAAAACAAAAAATGGGACGGACAAAATTGTTGGCACCCTCAACTCAACATTTGGTGGCACACCCTTGGGAAAAAAAACCCTGAAACAATTGCTTCCTATAACCATCGACAAGCTTCTTACACCTCTCAACTGGAAATTAGGACCACTCTTCTTTTGCAAACTGCTCCAGGACTCTCAGATTTGAAGGGTGCCTTCTTGAAACAGCATTTTTTGAGATCTCTCCATAGGTGGTCAATGGGATTTAGATCCGGACTCATTGCTGGCCACTTCAGAACTCTCCAGCGCTTTGTCTCCAACCATTTCTTGGTGCTTTTGGAGGTATGTTTGGGGTCATTGTCCTGCTGGAACACCCATGACCTCTGACGCAGACCCAACTTTCTGACACTAGGTCCTACATTGCAGCCCAAAAATCTTTTGATAGTCTCCAGATTTCATGATTCCTTGCACACAGTCAAGGCACCCAGTGCCAGAGGCAGCAAAACAACCCCAAATCATCTTTGAACCTCCATCATGTTTGACTGTAGGTACTGTGTTCTTTTGTGTAAAATTATGCCGATTTCGGCTTTTTTCTTCTGCTTTTTTGTGTTGTTCTAATGCACATAAAGGAAATAAACGTGAATAAAGAAAAAAAAGAAAAAGTAATTGTGACAACTTCTGGGAGAAATGGTGTATTTTCTGGAAAAATTTCAGGGGTGCCAATACTTTTCGTCCATGACTGTATGTGCTTTATCCATTTTTTTTTTCAATTGAAAGAAAGTTTTTCAGCTGGATGCTACAGGATGAGGAGACAAGTCGAGGTTATACTTCTCAAAACGCCCACAGAAGTGTAGATAGTAATTGAAGTTTTTAGATGTCTGTGTGGGTTACAATAGACTAACACTCTTAACTTTCATAAATGACTAATTTATTGGGTTAAAGTGGACATGAGTGAGAAGATTGAAGAAAATCTCTCAAAGCTTTTTTGAAATATAAGGGTGTATATGCCGGGTTAGCACTTGACTGTGTCAGCCTTGGTCCTGTACTGCTCTGGCCTCCTGATGGCCATTATCCAGGCCTATGAAAGGTATCTTCCACGCTGATGCATCCATTATGCACACAGCTGCCCCGTCATATTGGCAACCAGTATGCATTGAGCTGGATCAGGCCTGGGATACATCAACCCTCAAAATATCACATTCACAATAATTGCTCGGTATGCGTAGGACAGGTGTGCAGATGGTCGGACAACCCAATAGTATAATGCCTCGTAAAACGAGCACAGAGGCATAAAAATAGACAACTGTTTCAATATTATTTATGGCTCATGACTATCATCGGCCCTTCAAATCGTTCAAACTTTTCTCCCCCATATGGCGCCAATGATTACAGGATTACTTCAGGTAAATGTTACATGCTGCAGGTGTAATTCCTGTTTTAATGATTAAAAGCCAATAATCCCACTGACCTGCGTGTAAGAACGAGCTTAAATCAGGTCTAAAGTGAAGCTGCTGACAGGTAGTCTGTTCAGATGGTGTTACAGCTGCTTGGTAAATTAATTTACACTAATCTCTGTCACACACACTCAGGCACACACAGTGTTACCGTCCAGCTGCTGACAGGTAGCTGGCTACGAGCTGTACACCACCACACTAATTTAATCTGAACAGGTCGATACTAATCTGCTGTTTTCTGGTTGGACACACACACTGCCAAACTAGATCATTGACTCCATCAGAGTGCACGGATTCACATCATTCAAGTCTGCACTAATGAAACACAGAGATGTGCACGTGCTATGTTTACATGAAGGTGACGGTAACCAGATTAGTTTCCGATCAGTTCAATCCTCGGTCACACTAATCCTATGAGCGACAGTTCACTGACAGACAGACAGAGAGGGGATATGCCCCGAACAACAGAGCCTGTATGTGTGTGTGAGATTGTGTTAATCCCATTTACCGCTGCTGAATCCACAATTTATGTCAAAGAAACCATATAGGATTTCCACGAAAGACGCTACAGCTGAGTGGCTTTGAGGCGCAGCGCTGAAAGGGTCAGTGTGATGTGAAAGAGGCAGAGGAGAAGGGGGAGAGGAGGAGCTTGGATGTGGCTCGTTAGACTTCTTGATATCCAAAATAACAATCATAGACACCTCCCACTTTACACCTGAAGATGAGTTTGTATATATAAAGATGTAATATGCAGAATTGTTTTCTGAATTACAACAGGATATGTAGAAAGTTTCACTGTCTGAAGTAAATCACAGGAAAACTTTGACATGCTATTCTGATTTTGTGATGTGCACCTGTATTTTTGATTCCAATAGAATAGGTACAGTCACATACTGGAGGTGTGGCTTTGTTTAAGTGCAACATAATTTCCAGGGAACATGTAATGCCAAAATACTGTATGCCATTTCTCATTTTTATTCTGTGCAAAGACTCACAAACTCATGCAGTCCACCCTTGATGTTAGTTCTGTTTGTGAGAGGTGACTTTAGGGAGGAGAGATAGCTGCAGGTGTGAGCTGTTCCTGACATTTGTCAGCAGAACTCCAAGGGGAAATTCCTCCAAAAATATTTTTGTGGTTTCTAAATGTATCTTCCAGTATTATGACTCTCTCTTTTCCTCTCTGTCTCCAGTGGACTGCATTGACCCCAGTTGTTCTGCACATGGCGTGTGCATTCACGGTGAGTGTCACTGTCAGCCCGGCTGGGGCGGAGCAAGCTGTGAGATCGCCAAGGCCATGTGTCCGGATCAATGCTCCGGTCACGGCACCTACAATGCAGAGACCAGCACCTGTGCCTGTGACCAGAACTGGACAGGACCTGACTGCTCTCTGGGTGAGTGTGGTCCAGGTCTATCTCCTTTTTCCTCTGTCTTTTCTTACACAATCTTTTGAAGCAGCGTCCTTTTTTGTCTTTTATAAAAAGCCACATTTCACTGAGCCTTCTAGAGTTAATAAAGCTCTATACCAAATCATTAAGAGAGGATAAAGAAGATCCACATCAGCATAAAATGAAAACAAAAAAGCAATTACAGAGCAGAACGTAATTAAGATAACAGCGTCAGAGATGTGAGCCCGTAGGAGCAGGAATAAAAGACAGGAAACATCGCTTGTACAACAACCAATAGAACATAAGGTGGGTAAGACAGTCAATTATGCAAAACCTGCATCTGTAAACATAATTCTGCAGAGTGATTTAAAGGATGATGGTGCTTTATTTAGGCTGTGTACTCTCCTGCAGCTGTGATCCCCTGATGGCAAAATCATGTTCACTTTTAGAAGTTAGCAGCAGTTTGAAAACGGGCAGAAGAACCTCGCCCGAGGAGCTCACTCTGAAACTTGCGCAGAGGCACAAGGTCAGTGACATAGCTGCAGGCTGAAACACATTAAGGTTTCAGTAAATCCTGTGAATCAATTCTTAAAATGACTGGCGGCCAATGAAGAGGAGCTAAAATAGAAGTTTTATAGACTCAGGATTACTAACAGCGTGTTAGACGGCCTGCAGCAGTGGTTGCAAACAGCGGAGCTATCTCCTGGCAGAGGAAGGAGTCAGAGAGCAGCTGAGTGGACAGCATGAAAAACAGCTCAGAGAGGCTGCAGATCTAACTTCCCTGATAAGTAGATGAAGTGGCTCTTTTTCCACGACTGGAAACTTTTCAAAGGCAGGGACATGATGGAGCCAGACTTTTGATATGATTTATAAAAAGATTTCAGCAACAAAAAGACCTTTCTTTTTGCTTTTCACATGCATAGACAGTTGAGGAGTAATACATCAAGTTTGGCTTTTTGACATAAGCCATCTTGTGTTTTATGTTGAGTGAGAAGTGGCCTTAAGTAGTCTACTTGTTGGTTATGCAGTCTTTTCTTATTTAGCCAGATGCTGTGGTAAAAATCTATCAAAAGTGACCAGCCTCCAAATCAATATTGTCATAGTTGGCTCGGTCCTGATTGATAGTGCTGTAGTACTCGAGAATGGTCTCAAGACCACATTTTGAATGTCTTGGTCTTGTCTCGGTCTCAGACTGACTGGACTCTGGATTTTCCATCCTGACCGGTCTCGACCAGCACTTATCTGCTGTTCTTTCACTTCATTAATGTGATAACAAGGAGAAGCACTAAAACAACAACTGTCTACACCTGCAAGAACCCAGACATCAGTCCATCTTGTTTCTAGTCAGAAATATCTCTGAATACTTACTTTAGGCCTCATTCACCAGACAAATCTAGATGAACATCTCATTTTCACATATTTAAAGTAACTCCAGACTTGTCAGTGGCTTTTAAATACATACAAGGATTTATTTTTTTACAAGAGGTTAGTTAAATTTGTGAAGATTTGAAATTGTTGCATGTTGTGCTTTGAAAGAGTTGCAGACACCTTGTTTTAATCTGTCAATCCTAGTCTCGAACCCAAAAATTCTTGGTCTTGTCTTGGTCTCAGTGCACTCTGGTCTTGGGCAAGTCTTGGTCTCTGATTGTGTGGTCTTGAGTACAACACTGATTCACAAAATGATTCTGCAGCTTTTGCACCCATTAAACCTATGCAAATCAGTCAAAGAGGCACTAATTCGCCAAACACACAAAAAGAGTTAATTGTTGCTCTAACTCTACTGCTGTAGAGCAAACAGTGTCTCCATGACTTCAGAAAGAGAAAATATGAGGACAGCCTATGTGTTAGCACCTGTCTCCTATACTTGTATTGACACCAAACACTTGAGGATTATTTGGACAAATAATAGCAAGCAACAAACCTTTAATCAGCCCAATTACAGTCATAATTAGGCCTTAAACTTGTGTGTAGCATGCTTAAGATCTGTCAGATCAGCTTAGGCATCTAATAGATAGACCTATGATAGACCTATTTCTACTGCACAGATCTAATTGGCCATCATTATTTGTATGTTCCTAAGTCGACTTTTATAACAGAACTTTGTGCGTTTTCAACTTCTTTTATACAAAGAAGACAACTGCTGACTTAAGCATTCAAGATTTTTTGAATTCTTTCTAGAAGATATTTAAAAACTTAATTTACAGCATTCATATTGTGCAGTGATCGCGCCTCTGTTTGACATTACTTGTCTGCAACATTATTAGTTTTATTTGCATGGCTTTTGACAAGTTTACATGTATCACTAATGTCACTGCCGCTTCATACAAAACTGCGAAGACACAAACTCAAGCACCAACATCAGTTTTTTCAACACCAGGTTTGTGTTGGTGGGACAACTTTGAAAATGAAACGGTCATTTCATGTCAATGACAGCCTTACTGTCTGTGAGTGATTTGCTATGGCTGCACAGTGAAGGACAGACTACTGTTGACATGCAGAGCTCTTTACCGCACATTACAGAGTGCTGTTGTCTTTTTATGTGGATGATGACGAGTTTATGAGATGTTAATCTTCTAAGTTGCATGAGCCAAGTTACTTGAACCTCCATTCATGGAACTACTTTTAAAACAGCAAGTACAGACAAATTGCATCACTTCTGCAGGTGGCGTCTCACAGTGGTGGCCTGCAGTAGGGGAAACCTGACCACCAGTTTTAACAAACAATGGCTGCGCAATGGTCTGCAAAAGGCACTGTGGAGCTAACTGCTCCCTTTCAAGCCAATTGGAGCAGGTCCACTGCCAGCACCCTGGTCCAGCTCTTGTGTGTCCCAGAAGCTCTGCTTTGTTCGAGACGTGCTGCAGGTCTGCTTTTGATGCTGGCTGCTGCAGTGTTAATTTCATCGACTCAAACTATGACTAAAAATGTTTGTCGACAGCCTTTTTCTCCATGACAAAAACAAGACTAAGACCAGCCAAAGATAGATTTATGATAACTTAAACTGACTAAAAGTGAGTTTAGTTATTGTCAAGATGACTAAAACTAGACTAAAATGTAATTTAGTTTTTGTCTGACATTCGAAATCCGTGCTATTTCTCCACTGTGGGTAAATCCGCTGTTTTTCCATTGTAGGAGGAATCGCGCCACGGTGCAGTTCGAAACAACTGGGCCTAATGTGAAAGCACCCTTAGGCAAGAAAATAAATGCTTGGACTGAAATTAAAGACTAAAATGTGAGCACTTTTTATGAACTAAAACTAGACTAAAATGTTTTGGAGTTTTCGTGAACTGAAACTTCACTAAACATGACTAAAACCAAAAGACATTTGATCTAAATACTAAGACTTAAATTAAAAATAGCTGTCAAAATTAACACAGGGCCGCTGCAGAACCACGTCAATCCAAAAAGGGCAGATTCAGCCAAACAGCCAGAAGAGCACATTAAGAGTCCAATGATGAAAAATAGAGCACAATGCATAGCCCCATAATCTTAAATCATCTCTATATCAACATCACGTCTCATCCTGCAGCACAAGGTCATCGGGAGGTTTATGGGTCACAGAGCTACAATGGTGTCATTGAAACATAAATGTTTAGTTTTGAATTTAAAAAAAAGGAATTTTACATGAAAGCACACATCGTTTTTAGCAAACGATAACCTTTTAACTTAATCATGAATTCGCCCATGGCAGAAGCAATAAATCAGGGAATCATGTCAAAAATGAACGGCGAATCAACACCAGAAAGGGAAAATAATCTGTTGACATATCCCTGCGTGAACTTGCATTTTCCTCTGACCTCTGCTCTCTTGCTCACTGACCAGGGCTGCACTATGTTGTGCAGTATTATAGACATCCAGCGTCTCACCTTTGGTTGCCATAAAACTATGGCGCTGTGGAGAGCAGCGTAGCCGGTGTATGTGGAAGTTACGGATGAGAACAGCTGTCTAATGCCAGACCCCTCTTTGACTTTGAACTTGGATTAGGGACTGGGCTCCTTATGTGAAACCACCCTCTGGGCTTTTCTGCTGTGAAAACAATATTTCACTTTCATTTCCACTCTGTGATCTTACACCCATATTACAGTTCCTTTCAAAGTGCACAAGTCTGCTCCAAAACTTAAATGTTTTGTTCCATAATCTACCACAGCTAATGATAATGTTTGGTTAGCTGCAGGAAGAAAAGCTGCTGGTTGAAGGTCACTGTAAGGTTGCGGTGATGGTTAAACAAACCGAAACTGTTTGTCAGCAGGAAACAGGAACACTCAGCGGTCATTGCTGACCCGTCTGTCAACCCTGACCTCATCCGTACCGGGTTTTCCTGTTCGACACAACAATTAAACGGGTTATTTCTGTCTCTACTCCTACAGACGAGTCATAATTTATACATCCACAAGAGGAGGCTTTTGTTGTTTCTTATGCATTTAAACAAATGACCGGTCTTTGTGCTGCAGCAGAGAGAGAGATAAAGAGAAGAGGAGAATAAGACAAGTGACAGCACTGATGTAGAAAAAAGGTGAGGAGGAATGCAGATCAGTAACAGATGGCGCGACATAAAAACAAAGACGAGAGGGAAGAAGTGTGTTTGTGTGGAAGTGTGTGCTCTCACTTCTATTTTAGTTTTCTTGGGCTCCTTTGCCGAGTGTTGTCCTGTCAAAACCATCAAACACATGCCCAATTATGTGCAGTTTATTTGTTAAACACACAAACATGTGGGACTGAAATCACTTGCATGCACACAAAAATGCACACACATATTTGTAGTTGGACAGTATGTTTATTAGAACATTTTATGACTCTACTCATGAATTTAGTAATGATTAACAACTAAAAATTTTATGCGCTTTGTAAAATGCAAATAAAAACAGAATGCAATGATTTACCAATCTCATAAACACATACTTTATTCACAATAGAACATAAAGAACATGTTGGCAACCACACATCTCAAAAAGTAGAGATGAGGCAACAAAAGACAGACAGAAACAGCTTGAGGAGCATTTTAAAACTAATTAAGTTAATTGGCAAAAGGTCAGTGATATGACAGGGTATAAAAGGAGCATTTTAGAGAGGTAGAGTCTCCCGGTAATAAATATGGAAAGAGGTTCACCAATCTGTTAAAAACTGCATCTAAAAATGGTGCAATGATTTCAGTAAAATGTTCCTCAATATAAAATTGCAAAGGCTTTGAATAGCACCATCTACAGTCCAGAATATCATCCAAAGATTCAGAGAATCTGGAGAAATCTCTATTCACAAGGGACAAGGCTGGAGGTCAATACTGGATGTGCGTCTTTGGGTGCCCAGGAGGCACTGCATTAACCCTTAGAGCTCACGCGGCACGGATCTGTACACCCCTTTGTAAATTGCTTGGTAACTTTTGGACCGTAAGTCTTAGACACTTACTTAATTTTTCCTGTTAAAGCCCTGTGCTGTGCCTTTCTAAATATGTTCTAGTGAGAACTAGTGAGCCTGGACTTGGCTGACTTCCCAGGGTCTCTGAGGACAGCGTCGTCATACTATATATAACAAGGAGTGAAACAGTTTAGAAAAATGTTAATAACATTCAAACCATAAGTCATAGACACTCTTCTTTCCTCTGCCCTTAGCACCTAAGGGCCCTGTTCTAGCAGGCCTGGAACTTCTGTGCTTTTTCGGGGTCTTTGAAGATTAAATCCACAGCGTTAGTTCTGATAATAAGCATCTTTTTGTCCATTTTTAATCAATTTTCGATCATTTACCTCTGGCTTTCTTCGGTGGGAAGCGCCATATTTGTTTAGGGCATATTTACATGCAATGCACTGTGGGAGGGGCCGTCCTCCAATAGCAAGCTGTTGCGTCTCTACTGCTTAAAGGAATAGCAAAATAATTGTAACTGCAAAGAGGCACGTGGACTTTTTTATTTGTATATATGTAGATATTTTGAAAACTGTTAGTCACAGAATGTTTATTCTTTCACTGTTTAGTCCCAAAAAGATGGGAGAACAGTCAGTGCAAAGAAAATGCTTTGTCATTATTGTTTACTGTGTGTTAATAATAAAAATCTTTGAGTTTTATATTCTGATTTGTTTTTTTCTTTTGTCTTTAGAGTCCTATAACTTTTTCATAATTTAAGTGAAATAACTGTAGTAGATATATTGTTAAAGCCCAGGTTGTCCTGAAAAAAGAAAGATGTATAGATCTTGACTGTGCACCACAGGGTTGTTTTGCAAGCTTTTAAAGAAAAAAAGGTCCAGAAAAGACATGATGGTGAAAGAAATAGCTGGGAGCTCTAAGGGTTAAAAATGAGCATTATTCCGTACTGAAAATCAGTGCACGGGCTCAGGAACACTTCCAGAAATCACTGTCTGTCAACACAGTTGAGCGTGCCATCCACATGTGCAAGGTAAAAGAAGGAGCATCATGAAAGAAGGAGCCACATGCAAACACGATCCAGAATGCTGCCAATCTTCTCCGGGTCAAAGCTGATTTGAAATGGACTGAGGCAAAATGAAAAACTGTTCTGTGGTCAGATGAATCAAAACCACAGACACCTTGTCCTGGAGACTAAAGAGGAGAGGGAGCATCCAGCTTGTTCTCCTGGCTCATCTCTGATGGTATGGGGTTGCATTAGTGCCTATGGCGTGGGCAGCTTACACATCTGGAAAGAAACTATCAGTGCTGAAAAGCAGAGAGAGGTTTTAGAGCAACATATGCTCCCATCCAGACATCATCTCTTTCAGGGAAGTCCTTGACTATTTCATTTGAAACCACATACCATATCCATCAAAACAGCATGGCTTCACGAGAGAAGAGTCTGAGTCCTGTACTGGTCTGCCTGCAGTCCAGACCTATTAGCAATAGAAAACATTTGCAGCGTCAGAAAATAGTAAACCTGGCAAATAAGACCCAGGACTGCTGAGCAGAATTCATGGTTTTAGGAGTCTAAAAAACTGTATTTTATCATGCTGTTGTAGAGAGCATGTTTGTTTCGGATTCAGTAGTTAAATCAAAATTAGCCAACGTACCGGTACAGAACTGAAAGTGATGGGGGTGAGAGAGAATCCAACCCTCCAATAGCTCTTTGAATGCTTTTCTGTTTTATGGATTTATGTTTTGTTTCTATGAATTTGCTCTATAATTTATGTATTTTCATTTGTCAGCCTTTTGTCAAAGACAAACCTCCCTGGGGACAAAACAAATTAATCTTGTACTAGCTGATTCAAGACCAAGGAATCCCTTCTAAAATCTCACTTTGCATACTTAAATGGATAAGGTCTTCTTTAAGTTCTCACCGTTTTTACACACAGAGGCTAAAACTAGCTCACAGCTTACAAAATATGATACTATGAGAAATACATGGCACAATTTTATACTAATAAATAAACCAATTGGCATTTGATTACTCCATATTGTTTCATAACGTACCCGTTTTTAATCTTAAAGCACACACCAGCAGCTCTGGAGAATTAGAGTTCAGTCCAGGACAGACACAGGTCGAGGTGAATTAGGGACAAACTTGTAGCCTCAGCTCTAATTGATTTTTTAATTTATGTCTCATTAAGCAGTGTGGACAGGTCATTATATTTAGAGGACAATCAGTTCTGACTGCACAGCTTTACTGCTGCCTCTTCAGCCGCTCACTTCCGTGCATATTGAAGGCTGGAATATCAAACATTAATTATAGTTATTAATTAACTAATAACTTTACATGCATTTTTAGAAAGTGGCGTGATAAAGACACGAACAGCTCTGAAGGTGCAATGATTTATGATCCATAAAGTTGGATCATCATTCAGCTCATTAGCCAGCATGTGCAGCTATCAGAAGTAATCACAGGATCAATGCTGAATCAATACTAAGCTCATCTGCATGCAGGTTCCAACATTTCTATCAGCAGTGGACTAATGATTCATTTAAACTGTTTAGAGCTAGCACCAGCTGTACAGTTTGGTTAAAACGTTCATGACAATGATGATCTTTATGAAGTAGTGTCCTGGGTTAACGTGGACTGTTTCACATATCATGGAATATGGCTCACATCCTTTTAAAATAATTCTCGGTGGATGATTGGACGAAGGTTCTGTCAGTCTTATTCATTACAGACTCATCAGAGTGTCAAAGCCTTTAAACAAAAAATGAGAAGTAAACCACCAAGTATTGTAGAACGCGGATTTACCTGAGGACACTCCTCAGTAAGTACAATAGACGATAACGGCACTGCAACTTGCGGCCTGTGAGTCTGTCTCAACACTAAAAGCAGAGAGCTAAACTACCATATTATAGCTAGTTGATGCACAAACTTCCTACGCCAACAAATCAGACACTAACAGAGCAACACAGCTGCACAGATACTGCACGTTGTGGACTTTGACAAAAGAGATCAAAATTGTCACGGTCGATTTAAACCTTCTCCCTTTTTAGGGAATTTCAAAACCAGACTGCAGCTTACGTGCCAGAGTAATTTACAGTCCTGTGCTTTGTTAAAAGCATGTAGGGTACGAAGGATTCATCACAGGGGCAGATGTGCAACATCCTGGGGCAGGGGTGGGTGAGGTTTTTGTCCAGGCCTTTTCATCCCGGGTTATATCCCCCGGAGACTGGGTAGCTGTTTACTGTCCATTGGGACCTCCACAGCACAACCAGGGGCTTGTGGCAGCCCTACTACATTCAGCCAGCAAAAGGCAACTGGTACTTCTATCACATCAGGGCCCTAAGTCACCAGCTTGACCCCTCTGTTGTCCCTCCAAGGTGGAATGAATTACCCAACTCCATTCGATCCGCGAGTCCCTTTCTACTCTCAAGAGAAAGCTGAAGACCCAGGTCTTTAGAGAGTACTATGCACTTAGCTAGACTTTTCTGCTGTTGTCCCCAGTGGTAGAATGAGCACTGTCCTGCTCTACTTCTGGGAGTTTTTGCACCCAGGTCTTTGTGAGCAACCCAGCACTTGGTGCTTTGGTCTAAAGGCAATTAAATTTATGGTGATGATGAGAGGTCTTGTGTTAATGACTGGTTGTTTCATTGCTGTGTTGTTTATCATTTATAAAAAAAATAGATAAACATGGGAAAAAAGATTCTATACACCATGTGCAACGCCTCTATTACTGCATGGCGGCACTTGTCTGATTGGACTTGAAGCACTTTGTGGCACTTAGTGATGTTGTTTCCTTTGCTTGTGTGGTACTTTCTCTAATAGGCCTTTCAGACCGACAGGGCTCTGGTTCCTGAACTTAACTTTGAACTGGCCAGCGCATAAATAAAAAAGGTTCGTAACCTGAAAATGGTTGGTTCTTCCTCGTGAACCGTGGCATTGTCAATCATCAGTGGGCGTGCCATATTCTAGGTTGTGAAGACGAATGAAAATGGTCTGCTGTTGAGGCAAAATGTTTTGTTGCTATCTGGGCATCGACAGAATTCCAGGTGAAGCTGGAGAGTAGAACAAGGAATGTCTGAGAAATGTCAGACCAAACAATTCCTTAACTCAAAAACCGCCTGAGTAATGCAGAGTAACGTCCTTAAACTTTGGTTCTGCTTAAACAGGTGTGATTGGAGCTGGATTGCCAGAAGGCTCCAAGGTTCTGAGACTCCAGCATGGAGCCAGAGCCATGTCTGTCTGAAAGCACTACCAGATGTATGTCTCTTTGGACAAGAGACCATACGCCATGCTAACTCACCTCATGCACCCTTTACTCTGCCCTAAAGGTGTGGACTTATTTTTCCAACAGATTATTTTCCCATGCTCCTGGTTGTATGTAGGACATCCAGAGCACATCTGGGGTTGTGTCAATCCTCGTCCACATCTGAACCTTACTTTAGCCTCAGTTCCTTTTGGCTTAAATATGCCTAAAAGTTCTGCACAGTTCTGTATGTGCAAGATTTTTCACTAGATAATCATTAGAACCATCCAATAATCAGGTCTTTGCTCACTTTAGTCAGAGGGGGTCAGTCTGACCTAAAATTGACCTAATTATCTTGTAGTGTGAATGCATCTCAACACAAACTCTACTCAGCTTCTACCACCTTTGTTATAAATTGAACATCATCTCATCTTTCCACAAGTGAATAGAAAAGTAATGATACTGAAAACAACTTGGTTCATTAGGGAGTATCAATAAGGGTTTAAATTTCAACAAATATTAAAGATCCTATCTCTGATTGCACTATAAATCCTGCTTTTCATTCCTTGATAAAATTTTTTAGTGGAGGAAAGGGAAGTTTTTGGATGATGGATCCTGCACGTTTTTTTTCTGAATGTGGCTACTGCGTAGGGCAAGGTTGAATACCACTGCTCCATTGGATCCTATTAGAAACCATTTCCTCTCTTTAGTGCCGATCTACTTGGTCATTAAGAAAGTAGAAGTCTCTCTCCTTTGCAGGATTGATTTTAGCTCCTGGCAGCCCCACCGAGTTATGCCCTGCTTCACCTTTATGAGTTTTCTTCTCATAAGCACAGTGGGCATTCAGTTACTCACATAATAACATCTGAAAAGTGTTTTTTGGTTTGTTAACACCGCATGTGTTGGAGGCAGAGCATGTTCTCAAACAGTCCTCACACATGCAGGAACTGGGAGGTGATGAAAGAAGCTACAGCAGGCTTGCTGTCATACATGTTTAAATATCTGCTCCACATCACAATACGACAAATAAAAATCCATCCAAATCCTTCGTTTCCTCCTTTTACAACTGTCTGCCTTCATTTCCTTTCTCTCTTTGAGAGCGTGTTTGATTTAGCATGAAAGGAGAGTGTATTTTTTGTCATTTATTCATTGCACAGCAGTGACAGCGGCATAGTTACAATGTAAAGTGAGTTGTTTTGTTTGTGACAGTATCACAAATTAATATTTTTATCATGCATATTCACAGCACTTATTGTTTGATCTGTTTTCCTGTAAGTGTGTAAGACTTGAGTTGGAATCTTGTTGCACTCAGTGGCTTCATATTTGGTTTTCTTTCTTCAACAGAAGTGTGTGAGGTGGACTGTGGCAGCCATGGTGTGTGTTACGGAGGCTTGTGTCGGTGTGAAGAAGGCTGGACGGGAACTGTGTGCAACCAAAAGGCTTGCCATCCTATGTGCAGCAAGAATGGAGTGTGCAAGGAGGGCAAATGTGAGTGTGACCAGGGATGGACCGGAGAGCATTGCAATATCGGTGAGTGGATCACACAAACACGAAACACAAACACAGGGCAGAGAAAGGTGGACTGTGACTGAAATAGTCCAGTAGAAACCTTTCCATGAAAGACACAGTCCTGCATGCAAGCAAGGCTTCTTCACTAGTGTCCTGAAATGTTGTCTGAATTTTATGGAAAATCAAACACATTCTTTGTGCAAAGGTTCTTCTTCTGCGTTGCGTTGCATTATCAGACCGTGACTTTGTCAGTTGCCTCAAAATAGTTTGTTAGTAACCTGTCACCACTGTTTATCCATGGGATATATTTCACATCCATATGGGGAACTCTAGACACAGTTTGGGAAGGGCAGAACCTTTCAAAATAAAACTTGGAGGATGATTGGACAAACTTTCTGTATGTCACATTCATTACCGGCAAATCAGAGCAACAAAACATGTGATGTAGGCATGCACTGCTGCCCTAGAATGCCCAGACTCAACAGGAAGCCACTGTCAGACTAGTGGGGGGGCTTTAAATAGAGAAATGTTGTCCAGTTCTGCTGCTAATGCTGGATCCATGCTAACCTCTTCATAGGCCGCCATTGTTTGCAGGCTTGCAGGCTCATTTTAACCAAACCATGCCAGTAGCTACTGCTTCTGTCTTCTCTAATGATGCTGATTGGTCTGGTCATTCACAGATTGGCAACAGGCAAATAGGATTGGAGCTTTGCAAGATGGATCCAGAAATAGAATCTTCAAATCCATCAGCTTTGTGTGATTAAAGATTTGTAGGACCTTCTATAAACTTAAAAAGGAAACTTAATCTTCTTCAACTTAATTTTCAAGATGCTTTGACATTTTATTGTCTCTTTTCTGAAGGGGTAGAAAGAATAAGGGCACATTCACACCAGAGCTGTTTGATCTGCTTTAAACTAACTCTGGTCCGTTTCCCCAGATAGTCCAGTTTGTTTGGAGTGGTGTGAAAGCTCACACGAACTCTGGTGCGGACCAAACAAGTGGACTCTGCTCTGCTTGAAAACAGAGGGTCTGCTTCCAAACGAACCCTGGTGTGGTTCGTTTGAGGTGTGAAAGCAAAGCGGACCAACTTGTGAACCAATGGCAGAAAGTGGCATAAGGTCTAATGATATACGGATTTATATGTGATTTAATACACTCAAAAACATGTTGGTCTCATTTGACGTCTGTGTAGCCATAGCAACACGTCATAGTCCGTGCTGATTTATTCTTCTCGTGTAAAGAACGACAGGCTGGACAGCTCACCATCTCACTGGCTGCTCATGATGCCCCAATGCAAGAGCAGAAACCCCAGGACAGTGTAAATTCTGTGTTTTTTCATTGTTTATGTAGAAAAAAAACAGGCGGAAGGAGCTGGATTTCCCCATTTCGTCTTCCTTTACACCGGCTTTCCTTCTTGGCCGCTGTTTGTTTGTGACCACAGTGCCCCTAATGGGCAGAGGTTGTAGGTGTTCAGACAGTTTGGTACGTTTGGCCAAGAGCAGTGTGAATGTGAACCAAACCATAGGAAAGTGCAACAATGTTGTCATTTTTGTTCCAAAACGGACCGAGTCCCCCGGACTATCAGGTGTGAAAACGACCTAAGAAATGCTGAAATTAATAGTACATGTACTTGATTAAACTTGACTTAAAGACCCTGTAAAGTGAAAATGAGTCTGTATTTAGGTTTCTTGTATGACAGGTCACTGTGTTATGAACCCTTAAATCAAATTTCAGTCAAATAATGTTTGTTGTATCATCAACACTGATGGAAATTACTAGATGTACTGCTAAAAACCCCTAACCTGACACGCCAGATGGATGTGTTTCACACATCCATCTGGAAAACCTTCAATACACAACGTTTGGGAAAGGGCAGAACCTTTCAAAAAACACTTGGCGTGTGATTGGATGAACGTTCTGTCTGTCACATCTTATGGGCCAGTCAGAGCAACAAAACATGTGACGTAGCCGCTAACAAGATACGCCTGCACCCCTAATGACTAGGCTACATTCCATAAAGAACTACATAACACGAACCATGGCGAGTGTAGACATGTCAGTACATGACTTTTGTCGTTTTTGAAAAGAAAACCACTCACTGCTGTTCTTCTTTCTTCTTTTAACGAAGAAATGTCGTCATGCTCTGATAAAACTGAAGCTTTAGCAGCATGCATGCTAATGTCTTCGACCATAATTGCGCGCTGCTTGCATACGTCACGACTCAGGACGAAAGTACTGCCCCTCGACGTTGATTGGTCCTGTCACTTTCTAACCCGGCCCAAATGGTTCAGATGGGAGCTTTGCAAGATGGATCCGGCAGTAAGAAACATGGAAACGGGTGAATCCATCTGCTTTGCAAGGTTAGAGAACCCAAGTGATACATGAAAATCCCAGGAGATGAGCAGTTTCTGAATATATATCCTCTTCTGATATATATGTATATATATTTATATATATATATATATATATATATATATATATACGTGTTGATTAGGAGTTAAAAAGGCACCCGATGAATTAGGTACTGTGCTTTCATCTATATGCATTAATTTGTTCCTACTTTGCAAGAGTAGTTAGACTCCTTTCATTAAAGCACTGCGGCCTCTGAAGAAGCCCTTTTGTAAATTATTGGTGCATTGAGAGCTAACTGTTTAACTTATTTGCAGTCCTGACAGCAGGACTGTGTTCTTGAGAGAGTATCTGTGGCGAATGGAGAAACCTCTGCTTGCTGCGGTGTGATAGTCGCACAGGGAAACACGCGAGCAGCGGGGCCTTTGTGGCAGCTTCATCTCTCCACCAAACCCCACACTTAAAAAGCTATTTGTTGCCAAACAGACGGACAGATACAGTATCGCTGGGAGAGAACGGCAAATTGGCTGCAGTTATTGACAGTTAGGCGCTCACACACAGACCGATACAAACACCCACACATGGAGTGGGATGCTGAAAGCTGAGCGGCGGTGAGATGAGTGGATCCAGTTAAACGCTGAGCCAACAAACAGCCTGTTTGTTTAGACGGGGAGGATTCATTTCGTCTTCTGTCTCTAAACATCACATGAACGTCTTGTGTTCGAGTCTGCTGGAAACTCTGACCTCACTGCAGAGTTGTTTCCAAGTTCATTAATCGGGTGTTTTTATATTCCAGCATGGAAAGAGCTAGTAAAGCCAAGACACGAGAATTCATTATCTAGAAATGTTCAAGGCCTCTTGTTGGAGCCTGAAACTGATGAATGATACAGATTGTCTACTTTTCTTTCCAAGATTGATGCAAAATCTTTATTTTGAATTTTCTTCAGACTTCCTTCCGATCTGGACTAAATCCTTTCTTTCTATCTACCCTTCTCTCTGTATTTCCTTCCCTTCTGAAAGCTCACAACCCGGACATTAGAGTAAAAGGTACTGTGCTCTTCTCCTCTTCTTCCCCTCATCACAAGCTTCTCCTCTTCCTCCCTTCATCCTTTGCTTTTTATTTCTTCCTGTATTGTGGAGCTGTGGCTGAAGATGATGGTGGCTGTTCAGTTTTTATTCAGAAATCCATTTTTATTTCTCCTTTCCTCCCCTCTCTCATGTTGTCATCTCTGATCACGTGCACCATTACTATGGCTTTGAACATTTACAGGCTTTATATTTTAGCAAAATGTACTTCAGCTATTTTTTTTACAATAACTAGTGCATTTGATTGTTTTTGAATGACAATAATTATGACTTTCTCAAATGTACGGATGGTTTAGATGAGTCAAAGTGTTTTTTCCCCTCATGTATACTTACTGTTGTTTTAAGAAGTTGTTCCAATGCTTTTATTTTCAAGCACCATATCTTTATCTTCTCAAAAAGCCTTCTTGACCAGCCTAAATTTCTTTAAAATATTCTAAAGTACTTTAAAAAAATGTTGTTTACCAGAAGAGCTAAAAAAATGTATCTTTCTGACCCTCAGAATATGAGACTGTAGGTCCCTCTCTTTCACCACGTGTAGATGCTGTCCTTGATTTTTATGGTATTGCATTTAAAATCTACTGACATAATGTAAAGAGCACGAACTGCTGTGAGCACAAATCGA
This sequence comes from Cheilinus undulatus, assembly GCF_018320785.1. NCBI lineage: Eukaryota > Metazoa > Chordata > Actinopteri > Labriformes > Labridae > Cheilinus > Cheilinus undulatus. Next base: position 4,984,228 of record NC_054868.1, read on the forward strand.
TGAATGGTTCCCTTACTTTCAGACCATTTTTGATTCTTGTGTAATAGTCAGTGTTGACATATGTTGGCAATGACACCAAGCAGTTAATCAGAATTTAGATCAACATATCTGCAATTTCCAAATCCCAGAAGTTGCAATTTTTCTTTAACCCTAAATACAATTTCTTCTTTTTTCTGCAGAGATGTGTTGGTAGTATTTAGTGTCCAATTCTTTGGAACAGTTCACAAGAAAAAACTACTTCCCTTATTTTTGTAGATATACGCTACATAGACAAAAGTATTTGGACAGGGGACCATTAGATAGATAGTCTACAACGAAATTACATTTGGCAGTCTCCTCTGTAGCAGCAAACACAGTCGTCCAAGCTGTAGTTAGAAATCTGCAGCCTCACGTCGTCCATCTTGCTGGCAAGGGAGCGGGCACCCACGAGAAAGAAGCTTGGTACGTCAGGTTTGTGTGGGGCTGCTCTTAGCCCTGCCTGCAGTCCCGGCTTGTTTGCCCCACTTCTGCTTTCTCACACGATGTCGTCTCTGCCTCCTCCCCACCCGCCTGTAGGTGACGTGCTGCATCACGTCCTCCTCCTTTCAATCTGCGAGTGCCCTGTTCTTCAGATAATCTCCGTTGGTAAAGATGTAAACTCTGCGGACACATTTCCTTTGCAGTAGTTGAAGAAGCAGTCTCTTATACACAGAATGTCAGTTCTGGTGTGAGTATAGGGTTTTGTTTTGCTGCTAGTAATGGAGTGCCGGGCCGCTGCATTCGTACGTGCCGCCCCATGTTATTTCAGTAGGTAGCATTCAGTAGTCTCCTGTTGATCAGGCAGTGTTCTGTGGCAGTTATTGACAGTTTTTGTTAGCTTTTAAGCTAGCCAGGAGTTGAAGTTGAGACTGAGGTCTTCTTTTCTGTTCTTTTTGTGTTTTTCCGTTCTTTCTCTTAGTGGTGTCCTGGACTATCCATCTTCTTGTTTTCATAGGTCTCAACATACACTATATTGCCAGAAGTATTACCTTGACTCGCATATGAGCTTAAGTGACATCCCATTCTTAATCCATAGGGTTTAATATGACGTCAGTCCACCCTTTGCAGCTATAACACCTTCAGCTCTTCTGGGAAGGCTTTCCACAAGGTTTAGGAGTGTGTTTATGGGAATTTTTGACCATTCTTCCAGAAGCACATTTGTGAGGTCACACACTGATGTTGGACGAGACGGCCTCAGTCTCCGCTCTAATTCCTCCCAAAGCTGTTCTGTCGGGTTGAGGTCAGGACTCTGTGCAGGCCAGTCAACTTCATCCACACCAAACTCTCTCATCCATGTCTTTATGGACCTTGCTTTGTGCACTGGTCCACAGTCATGTTGGAACAGGAGGGGGCCATCCCCAAACTGTTCCCACAAAGTTGGGAGCATGGAATTGTCCAAAACCTCTTGGTATGCTAAAGAATTCAGAGTTCCTTTGACTGGAACTAAGGGGCCAAGTCCAGCTCCTGAAAAACAACCCCACACCATAATCCCCCCTTCACCAAACTTTACACTTGGCACAATGCAGTCAGACAAGTACTGTTCTCCTGGCCACATGAAGTTTTGAGGTCTGTAGCGACTGACTCTACAGCAAGTTGGCCACCTCTGCGCGCTATGTGCCTCAGCATCCGCTGACCCTGCTCCGTCATTTTACATGGCCTACCACTTGGTGGCTGAGTTGCTATCCTTCCCAACCGCTCCCACTTTGTTATAATACCACTGACAGTTGACTGTGGAATATTTAGTAGCGAGGAAATTTTACGACTGGACTTGTTGCACAGGTGGCATCCTATCACAGTACCACGCTGGAATTTACTGAGCTCCTTAGAGTGAGCCATTCTTTCACAAATGTTTGTAGAAACAGTCTGCATGCCTAGGTGCTTGATTTTATACACCTGTGGACATGGAAGTGACTGGAACACCTGCTTTCAATTATTTGGATGGGTGAGGGAATACTTTTGGCATAATATATATTGTCAACTTAATTTTGAAATAACTCTACAGTTCAAAAATACAACTCAGTCACCTTTCCTGCTCTGGTTGCCTGGCAACAGCATCAGGGACTGTAATAACATTGTCTCCAAATCCATGTACTTTAATATGGATTTGTCGCTTTAACAGGTCACTCTTCTTGGCTTTCCATAAGGTGGGAATTTGCTCCCATTCATTCTGTAGAACATTTATGAGGTCAGGCACTGATGTTGGACCAGCAGGCCTGGCTCACAATCTCTTTTCCAGTTCCAACTTTTACACACCATGCGCTCTAGCAGTCATTAACCACTCTGTGATTCATGTAATCCTTTCGCTTTGTGGCCGAGTTGCTGCTGTTCCTAAACACTTCCACTTTATAACATCCCTTACAGTGGACTGTAGAATACCCAGAAGGGATGAAATTTCACAAACCGTCTTATTGAAAAGGTGGTGTCCATCCCAGTACTGCACTTTAAGTGACTGAGCTCTTCAGAACGACACATTTAGGATCACAAATGTTTGCAAATGGAGACTGCATGGCTAGGTGCTGGATTTTATACACCTGTTGCTCCTGAATTCAATCAGTAACAGGTGTGGCCAAATACTTTTGTCCATATAGTGTACAAGCAAGAGTAAATACCTGCAATTTGAAATGCATTTTCTTGTCAAACTTAAGGAAATTGGATTTTATATGATTTTGGTCGTACTAACAAGTTTAGTTGTTTTCAACCAACAAGTTAGGACAGAAGAATTCTGTCTGCATGAAAATATACTGAGTGTTTGAAATGTGAGCAAAGCCTGAAGCATCGGTCTGAAGTCTTACTCCAACTCAGGCATTAGGGGAGGTTATTCATTGATCTGAGCTTAAATGTTTGATTCCTTGTACAATGACTGTTGTCCTGACCAATAATCATCCAGTCTTTGACAGGATTATAAGTTTACATTCTGCTTGTTAGTTTTGAAGGACTGTTTTTTATTATTCCTTTATCAGTTGCCTTTTGTCCTCCCTCCCCTGGTGTGTAATTTAAATGTGAATGGAGACAGATTTGAATGAATTGCTCGTTCTTACCCTGTTAGGTCCTCCTGCAGTGTTATTGCACTCCCTTGATCCCAGCTCTTTCTTCCTCTCCTCCTCTTCCTTTGGCTGCCATTTCCATCTGTCCATCACAGAGAGTATATTTGGCAGTGCTGCTTTTGTTTCGATTTACTTTTTTTCCCTAATTTTCCTCCCTCTCTCCCTCGTGCCCTCTCCTATTCTCAGGATATAAAGGTAATTCATGCCAAAGACTCAATAAAAGGCCTTTCTGTCCCCAAATACAACCACTCCACACTCTGCTTTGTTGACTTCTTTTGATCTGATTTATTCCATTTCACCTTAATTCTTCTGTCTTTTTCTTTTTTTTTTTTATTTCAGTCTTTAGATGCTCAGTGTATCTCTCTTTTCTGTTATACTTCTGTACATCCTGTCTTTTTGCAGTCTCACTTTTGGATCGGTTTCTTTCTGGTCACATCATTATTAACCCTCTTTCTGGCTCTCACACACACAACACACACACGAAGATGCACACGACTACATGTTTCGTCTTGCATCCACAAGCCTGATATATCTGTTTGTGTCTCTTTAGCCAGCTGCTGTCCCCCTGCCTTCTTCCTGTCTCCACTATCCTGTGTCTCTCTCTGTTTCCTACCTTCACATTCATCCCTTGTTCTGTCTCAAACTGGGCTTTGCTTGGGCCTGATACTCACTGTTTACTGATCGATCTATCTGATTGTCTTTTCTGTGATCGGGGAATGTCAAACAGAGGCAGAAAGTATAGCCATCGGAGGCATGCAGTCTAAAGCACCCCGTCCTCCCTATACTTTGTGCACTGTGTATCTGTCTACTGTTGTGTTTTCACATGGATTCAAACTGTGATTCGGTTTGCTTTTGATTTAGTTACCCAGCAGGACCAAAGGAATTATATAACCAAACCAAGGAACCTTTTAAAAGAGATGTTGGAGCCTTTTTTGGCCTGACGGAGACAGAAATCCTTTAAAATTTTACCTTTTGGGAATGTTTTGCCTTCAAATGGATTTCGTGATCTAACTTTGAAATGATTCTTCTTGTCGATTAAAACAGTATTCCAGCACACAGTAGCCATTTTGGCCGTGGTTCATGTGAAACTACAACATCAGTGCATTTCACCAAAGGCTGACTGTCTGTCTGTCTGTCAGTCTGTGTCTCTCTCACATGTGGGTTAATGTATTGATCTGTTATATTTGTCTATCGATCTGTCTTTTAGTCTGTCAGTCCATCTGTAGGAGAAAGGCTCATCACTGAGGGCCGTCACACACGTTAGGATTCAACCAATGAGGCTCTTTGAAGTCTTTTCAAGGGTATTTTTGGACTGAAGCTGCTGACAGAGCTGCTGACATGCAATATGTTCATATTTAATGCCAAAAAAAAAACAAGTGCTCAGTGTTTCCTTGAAAATTGTGGAAAGCCTTTGAAAAAGTGTTGAAACTTTGCCATAATAGTAAAACTCTGGTAAGCAGCAGGATGTTTGCACCATGTTCTCTGAAAGGTATTCATGTCGTTGGGGAATCAACTAAGGCTCGACAATCCATCCATCCATTTTCTACAGGGCTTATCCTGTTGGGGGCTGGAGGCCCTGACCTGGAAGCTAACCAGGGACCTTCTAGCTGTGAGGCAACAGTGTAACCTCTCTGCCGTGCAGCCCCGCCTTGACAATGCACAAGATTATCTTAGGCTGTTTTCACCCAATTTGTAACCCCAAAACTGGGTGAGCATGTTCCGATTCAAAGCTTGTTGCAACTGATTATTTGTACAAAAATATCCTTGAGTCAGTGGTATCAACACGTCCATCATCCTGCTCCTGATCGAGTCAATGCCTCTCCAACCTGCAGTTGTAACTGTCAGATATGTTTTACATTCCCAGATGAGCTGCTACAACTAAAAACATTCAACAGCCAATTAGAATAAGCAGACCAGAAAGCACCACCAACCTGCAGCCACACTTTCACAGCCCAGAAACATAAACTGTCTCCGGGAGCCAAGTCTCTTTTAAAGAGGACCAGCTTCTGGAGTCATAGCAGGACAGCTAGCTGATGACATTGATTTCCCCTATATTTGTCATTCTTCTGAAGTCACATTTGATCATGCAAATTTCTGTGAGATCTCAGGGCTGGGAAATAACTCCAGACAACAGGTGTGTGGTCTCATAGATGGCTGAAAAAGCTGAATCCTGTGCATCCAGAGGATTATAATGTTTCAAATCAGTTAAAACTGTCCTCAAATCTGTGGTCCCCTGTATTTTTTAGATTTGTTAAGACTTAAATCTTTTAGTAAGTAGCCAGGCTGACCAATTTTTTGCGGTACAACCACTTAAGGAGGCCAGCAATCTAACCTCCAACAAAGACTCGGGATTGGTGCATGATCAAAACTGGTATCTAAAATGTTATGTTTTAGATTTGATTGAATAAAATCATTATTTGATTTTTTTTTTTTTTTTAATGTAGAATAAATTAAATAAGAACGTTTTTCTTAACAGGGCACAGGGGTTAAAGGTAGACTATGCGATTTTTTTTCCACTAGGTGTCGTAGGAGAGCAAAGCCTTGAAAATGTAAACAAAGAAGAATTTTTGACACACCTCCGCCACTTTGAAGCCTCCCCCTTTAGCTTCTGTTGATCCTAAACACCAATCATATACAAGTTTATATGTAACGTTCAAGGCAACCTTTACTGCTTATATGTTTTTCAGCTGCAGTAAACCATTTCACAAGCTCTTCTTACCCTGGACGGTTATATTATAGCACCAATTAAACATGAAAACATCAGCTTCAAACAAGACTTGGGTGATTTGAGATAAACAAAATTTGAGACACTACCTGATTTGAGTAGAGCTACCTCCGTCTGCTGCCTCCATTTATTATGAGCAGGCTAACATTAGCACGCCTAGCTTCCATTCATTTTTACCCCACATTTATTTCAGCCGCGCTATCACACTCAGCTTAAATGTCCAACCATAAGAATAGCGCTGTGTCAATAAATCAACACTGGACAAATGTTGAGACAGTGCGCACAATGAATGAAAAGATGTAGCCTACTTACGCATCCACGAGAAGCAATGCCAGTTCTGAGTCATGCGAGAGCTTTTTAGCGTTGCGTAGGGCTCGCCACTGAGGAAAAGCAAGTCCGATATTAACTCTAGTTTTTCCTCTTGCTTTGTCGGAGGGTTCCCTAGACTAATGTCGAGGCATTTTAGGTGGAGGGGAAGCCGGTGGCAGGCTTTCAGTCGGACTGGAGTCTGCCATTTACCCTCCTCTCAGCTGTTTGGGTGAAACATTTACCTGCAGCAGCACTGCTGCCCCTGGGGGCGCATCTAGGAGGAGAAGGGCGTGTGCCAGAGGAGAAGGTTACTGCCCCAGTCCGGTCCGGACAGAGCTATAAACATCCCATATAAACAAAACTACAGGGTACCAAAGTTTTAATTCAGTGTGTTGATACTGTACTCAGAAAAACATTTACATGACATATGTTTGAATTTTATTACATTTAAGTGTAAAATGTTGGATATTCTACCTTTAAGTTAGGGATAGATACCTAGGTTTAAATGCTTTAATAACATAGTTAACATTAGAATTTTAAAAATCATACAGAAAGTTGAACGGAAAGTGTGTCTTTTCCAGAGGAATTGCGGATCGCCTGTTCACTCAGTTATGAAGATAGTGCAGAATTCAAAGTTGCACTTTGGATTCAATTTTTAAACCTTGCAAACTTTGGTGTGAGATTGCTGTTGTTGTCTACATGAGTGGTTCTCAACCTTGAGGCCAGAACCCCCTTGGGGGTCATGAGACACTAAGAGGGGGTCTCCAGATTCCCTTTAAAAAAAAAAAAAAAAAAAAAAAAGATATGATAAGAAATTTTAACCAGTTTTCATCATTTTTTTTCCCACAAATCTAAACACTTTTTTGCCATTTAACACTCATTTTGCCATTTTAAACCCTTTCCACCACTTTTTTCTCTGCCTGTTTTTTACCACTTCTAAACCACAAAAGCCAAATGTTGCCTCTGTTGACCCATTATTGCCACTATTAACCCAATTTTACCACTTTTTATGCCCAATTTTTCCAATTTTAACCACATTTCACTGTCTGATATGCCCATTTTTGCCAGCTTGATCAGTTTCTGACAATATCTGCCTGTTTTTTCTTTCTCAGTTAGCACTATTTTTCCAGTTTATATTGATTTTTATTCCCATTTCACCAAATTTCCACCCATTTTTTTTGCCAATTTAAGCCTTTTCAGCCACTTTCTAATTCCTTTTTACCACTATTTATGCACTGTAACCCTTTTTGGCCTTTTTTCAATTATTTTTTGCCATTCTTATATGATTTTTTCCACTTCTAGCCCCTTTCTGCTACTTTTAAGATCCAACTTCACCACCTTTTCCACCATTTTATTGCCATTATAAACCTTTTTTTTCCAACCCATTTTGATTGTTATTGTTTTTTAACAAAATAGATTATCATTTTTAAGAAGGCGTTATAAAGCACAAATGATTGAAAAAAGATTTGTTTCACTGATAGGAGTGGTTATTTTTCAGCTTAAATGTAATATAAGGATATCACAGCTTAACTTTACAATAGACCCTGATTTTGTTGACATCCATGGGCCCCCAGTTTGGCTGGGCCCCAGAAAGCTCCCCCCTTCTGGACAGCCTTGTCTCCACATGACTATTCTTGATTGTGCATGGCTGTGTTCAGCCACTTTCAGGTACAGGGGGGTGTCCCCAGTCTCTGGCACCTATATTTTTAGGGTCACAGGCTGAAAAGTTTGAGAACCAGTGTTCTTACACAACCAGCTTAAATGCAGCAGCAGGTTCCAGTTTAGGGCTGAAATCATGTAAATTGAGCCTTAGTTAAAAAAAGAACTTTCTTTTACGAAGGTTAACTTACACTTGTTTTTATTTCAGTCAGAGTTCATCAGTCCATTTTCTACACTGAGTTTGCGTATATATTTTCAAGGTGACAGTCTGTGAATGCCGCCACATCGATTAGCAAATTCTTTAAATGTCTTGCACCACCACAAGCATCGACTCATCTTCCCCACACTTATTTCTGGAATGCGCCGTATTTATTTGTTGTTATTCTGTCAGATGTGTTATCTGAGAGAGCTTCAATGTGGCGTAGGAGGATTTCCCTCAGCTGTGTGAAACCTGCAATGAACCTGCCTCACGCCTGCAGAGGCTGCCAGATCACCTCGAGCTGTTTCTGACATTCACTGGAGATTCACCGTCCCATGATGCTCTCCGTCTGTTTCACAGGCTCTTCCAAGTTGAAAAGGAAACACTGAACATGTTGTTATTTTGGCATCAAATCATTCAATATAAAAAATATTGATTCCTCTCATCTGTCAGAGCTTTAGAGCAGAATTACTCTCAGCTGCCTTCAAACCTGCTCGCTGGTTGAAGCCTACCTCACCACCTGACGGTCAGCCCTGACCCCTCCCTCCCACTTGCTCTACTCTAACTTTTCTAACTTTGTCTTTTCCCCTGTCTCAGAGGGTTGTCCAGGTCTCTGCAACAACAACGGACGCTGCACCCTGGAGGCCAGCGGCTGGCATTGCATCTGCCAATCAGGATGGAGAGGGGCCGGGTGTCACGTAGCCATGGAAACACTTTGTACAGACGGCAAGGACAACGAAGGAGGTACATTTGTCTACATTTATGCCATCTCCTCTTTGGCCTTACCTTAGAGATAAAAGGTTGTTTTTGACGGACGACTCCGAGTCTTGGTTGGACTATACACAAATTATCCGAATGTCCAAATGGATGCTTGGATGTCTAGACCAAAGGGAAGGATTTATCAGACTTTTGTAGTCTTTAAATCCTGCTGTAGAGAAAGGTTTGGGGGTGGAATAAGAAGTGAAGTGTTAGCCCAGTATCTACAAAATGCAAAATAACTCCATTTCCCCATGTTGGTTGATTTTGGAGCAATAGCTTGCCGTAGTCTCAAAGTCTACTCCTTAAAAAGTAAGGCACAGATGTGGCAAGTAAGCCCACCTGAGGGACAAAACTCCAGTCATGCTCTGGATGTCCGTACATTTCACCAGGAAAATAATATGTTGAAAAATTAAGTCCACACCTTAAGGGAGGAGTAAGGGGTGGATGTGATGAGTAAGCATGGCCTAGGGCGTCGTTAGGGTGGGTAGTTGGGTTGCCACGGGCCCTTGGTTGTGCTGTCCCCAGGGCCAGAAAATCATGCGCTCTCTGAGCGTATTACCGGGATAAAAGAGTTATTTTTACCCGGATAAAGGAGATGCTGACGAGCTTGACCTTGGCTGCCCAGCAACAGACATGTGTGTCAACATGTCAAGTCTGACTCTAAATTTAAGATCTGTTCACTCTCTTCAATGTTCACCAATATTCTGGTTCGGGGTTAATCTCAGAATAAGGGGGAGAAAGCTGTTACAAGGGGCCTTCCAGGTTCATGCTGCAAGTAGTCCCAGCATGCTTTGCAAGTGAAATCAGAATGTTGGTTTCCTGTTGAAAAAAATACACCTAGTGGAGAGCCATTTTTATATGAACGAAGTCGTCATTTCAAAATGAGAACTTAATGATAGAGATCGGTGGAGCTGAGCAGTTCTGGTTGTTCTTTTGATAAAGAGCCCCCTAGTGGCAGAATTTTACAAACTGTGCATTTAAGACTGTCATAATGAAGATTTATAAAAAAGAAAATTGTCAAGTATCATCAGGTCTGTCTTCCTATGGAGAACAAACTTCCTTTAACCCTTTATGACCTACCATAGGAAAAAGTCCACCAGAGTGGAGTATTTAGTATTTTAATTGGCTATACATAAATACAACCCTTAGAACCCACATTTCAATGATATGCATGTGATAAGTCCATAGAAACAATTTAATTTGCTCAAAAGTGCAAAAAAACACAAGACAAATGAAAAGTCTTTGTTTTTTTTTTAACATATTTTCCTAAATACAAAGATGTGATAGCTGTATTTCTCAACATTGTGACAGTAAAGAAGTTGCACAAGATCATTTCAAACCACAAAAAAATTGTTTTGAGTATGGTCATAACTTCATTTTTCAAATACACTCATTTTTATAAACTGTGGCAAAAACAAAAATAGAATGAAATTGTGCTATATTTGGAAAAAGATTGCATCTTTTTTTTTTTTAAAAAAAAGGAACTATGTACAGTAGTGCAATCAAATCTCTAAGTGTGCCAGATACTTTTGAGCATACATGTGACCATGCTGAAACAATAACAAGAGCGACTCGTGACCTGCAAGAAAACAACACATTTATAGCCCGGATTATATTAGTTTATATTTTTTTTGATGTGTGCACTTTGTACTACATTTCTGCAAAAGAAGGAAGGATATTTCTAGAAGGAAACAGTACTCTGGAACACACTGAATGTGTGATGTGTTAGTGTTAATCCTCTGGTTTTATATGCAAAAGAATTATTGGTCTATCTCATTTGGATACAATTCTACCCCAGTTAAAAATAGATATGCAAATGGGAGCTCCGGCTATCCCGTAGGTTTTCAAAGCATTAAATGCTTTTGTTTAGCCTGTTGTTTGGATTGAGAATTTCTGATGTGCTCATGCTTGTACTGAAATTTTAACTCTAGCTGACATTTACTAGGGTCAGTTTTTACTAACTTACATAAGAATATTCAAATATTGCAAACTTGATTGGCCAAGTATGCTTAAGAGGACAAGGCATTCTAAATAATGGAATTAAATCTGTGCGCATCATATTGTTGCAAGACTGCAAGCCATCTGTCTAACTAACCACTGAAAGAGCTGCACATTGCACTTTGTGTTTTTCTTTCTGGCCATTGACTTTCTATGTGGATTTGCTTCACAAAATTGTATCAAATCTATCCACACTTAAAGAGGAATTTGTTTTGGCTAACACAGTCAATAAAAATATCAACAAAGGACCTGTGAGTCCATACTTTCTTGACCTGAATATTTAGTCTTTAATGCACCAAGCGATTTGGTGGCAAATATATTCAAACTGCAATGTTTCATAGCATCAACATAATGTTGAACGTTTGTCCAGTGCACATGTGCAAGTATGAATATATGCTAACTTGTAGGCTGTGAAATCTGTGAGTCTAAGCAGCGTACTCATACTCGGCCCAGTTCTCTTATACTGAGATGAAGCATGATTGTTCTCCCTCCCCAGTCCCTTGCTGACTTGTCACCCGAAGTGCTCCAAGCCCCACTGGGCCTGGGTATTGATGTCATTGTTCTGAGACATCATGACAGTGACTTTACTCTTATCATGGCTTATTACGTTTCACATATCGCTCCTTAACCCTCCGCATTGATTGCAAAAAAAAACAAAAAAAACAAAAAAAACAAAAAAACGAAACAGTCGTAATTATCACACATCACATGCAAGTTGTACTTTGATGCTTTGTGCATGCATTAGCAGTTGTGCTATGCAAAACCCACCTCCCAGGCCAAAGAAGTGTACTGTGCTGCATGGAAAGTTGCACAAACAAATAGTTTTTTGGGGCTCAAATGTGCTTTGACTTGGTACAGATTGCCTAATGTGAGTGCACCCTTACTAGAGCCGTTCATAAAGATGTTAACACACAAGTTTACTGTGAAGCCAAGAATGCCTATCTGAAGCTCCCTTGCACAGGAAGCCAAGTTAGTTTTCAGCTTCAAAGAAAGCAAAAGTTATATTTCATCGAAACACTTTCAAGTCTTTTCAGTTTTCTTCTTTTTTGAATTTCAAGTGCAGAAGAGGCTCGATCAATTTCAAGGAAGCCTTACCTTCCTCTAAAAGTTTGTTTTATTTAAAGAAAACCACCAAACAGTCAGTACTTGAAAGTTTCAAACTTGAGGATTGATCTCTTGTAATGTGTCCAAAAATCAATAAATTGTGTGGTTCTACTATGGGCCATCTTAAAGGAGTGAAAATTGTGTTCCTAATAAACAAGCCACAGAGCTGAAAGCTTCACATTTTTTGTGTCATACCTGCAGCAGGTGTTAACTTACCTGCATTCAAACCGCAGCTCCTCGGCTGCCAGAGTTATGTGGAAAATGTAGCATCAACCTTGATGAGGCAGTGAAGTGAAAAGGCTGCTGGTTGGAGTTAAGAGGCTGTTTTAAATAAGCTGCAGTGTTTAAAAGGAAGACACTGAAGTGAGAAAAGGCTCTGAAACTCAAGTAAGAGAAGTCGAACTGAAAGGAACAAGGACAAAGATTGAATATAAAGAAAAAAATAATAATGGCACAAAACATGAGCATTTTAGCAGTTTGCCAACATGTTAAACCTTCAGCAGCAGGGACGAGTTGGTTTTAAGAGCTACTGGGGGGCTGCGTCGATACTGATGTTTAGGATTTCTGATGCACGTAACAATAAGAAAAGAACTCTGCAAAAGCAAGATTTGTTCAGTCGAGAAGACAGAATTGAGTTTTCTGTCAAGAGTTTTAATCCAAGAATTTCTTTTAACGGAACCTAACTTGAGGCCATTAAAGTTGGTTGAGGTAAGGGGATATGTACTGCCAGGGCCTAGTGCAGGTGAGAACCCTGGCAGTGGAGATCTGGACATACTGGAGCCTGTCTTAGGGCTTTATTGTGTACCCAGACAAGACTGCATAGTCCAGACCAGAGGCAATGAATGCATGGATTTGGATTTCGGCAACAGAACCTGAGACTCTGGAGATAATTTTGCAGGTGGAAAAAAAAGCAAATTTGGTCACTGATTTGATGTGAGACTGGAAGGTCAGAGTTGAGTCCAGGGTCCAAGGTTACAGACCTTTGACACAAGGTGGATGGGGGTGCAGAGTTAAACAGATCTAAGATGAGATGTCAGACATCCTAGTGCATTAGCCCATGGAGCTTGTTGTTCTAGCTTGTTCTGCCATGCTCCGGCTAGGCGTTTCGACCTTACATGACTCATGTTGTCCATTTACCTCTAACTGAGTGGATAGTAAGGCTGTGTGTTGGGAGTGGAGACTGAGACCACAACCAGAGGGTTGGGTGTTCCATCTCCAGCTCCTACAGTCACATGTTGATGTATCTTTGGGCAAGGATAAATGGGAACGTTGATGGCCACTACATAGCAGTCTTCCCCATCGATGTGTGATTGTGGAGTGAACGGGCGTGGAGTGTGACCTGCGGTGTCGGCACATCACTAGAAAAGTGCTTTACAAGCTCAAGTCCATGATAACATCTGAAACAGCTCAATATGTGCACAGCAATAGAAATGCTCCAATCTGCTGCAGGTTGCATCACATGACAACCCTGTGGGATGATGGTTTCAGCCGGGCATGTTTTAAGGGCTGCTGCACCCCCGATCCTGCAACCCTAAAATGACAAAATAATTGAGCCGTGTGACATTATGGACAGATAGAGAAGACAGATGATGAAGAAGAGAAGGAGAGGAGTCAGGGAGAGAGAGAGTATTTACAGTAGTCCCTTGTGTCTGCTCACCAGATGTACAACTGGCTTTTATAAACTAACAGAGATAAATAGCAGCCAGTATATTATTACATACCCTTACATACCTCCTTCATCCCTCCATCTCTCCATCTGCCTCTGCTCTTTCTTATCCCTCCTTTCCTTCCTAATCTCTCTTCTCCTGTCATTGAATCCTGGCTCTTCATCATCTGTCCTCCTGCCTCCTTCCCTCTGCCTTTATTCTTCCTGCCAGCAGCTGATAAACACAAACTGCTCGTGTTTAAAATCTACTCCATTTCTCAATCATTCATCAATTCCTCTCATTTCTTCTAATCAGAAAATCAAGGAACAAAGGGATGCTGTTTCATCTTTTGTTTCCTCTTTCCCATCCTGCCATGTTTATTCTCTGATTTCTACATCATATCTCTTTCCATTTCATCCTTTTTCTCATGGAAAATGACCTGTGTATTTTGACAGTGTTGCTGCACACTTTTAAAAAAACGTAAGCTGAAGCCCCTGAAATTCTTTTTACACTCCATGTGGTGTTGGTTCATTTCAGATTTCATGTATAACTCAACGGCTTCAATTCATTATCCCAAATTCCCAAAGGTATTAAATAGGGCTGTGAAATGATTACAATTTTTGATCAAATGAATCACAGGTTTCTGTGGATTAATCGTGATTAACCACATAGATGATCAAATCCCTGTTGCCTCTCACTAACCTTCAGTGAACCCTTCATCCCCAACAATATTAGACGGTCTACAGACTTTTTGCATAACTTTTGACATCCGTGCTCGTCAACATGTCACAGGCAGACCTGAGGGGCCTACATTGCTCAGTGAGGGTGAAAACTTCACCAGCTCTCTTTTATGTTGGATTTCTATTTTATCCGTCTTGAATATGTGAACTTTAATGTATTTGCTAATGCACTTTCTGCTGAAGGTTTCTCTATTCTCTGCTCATTTTCCTTTATTTTTAACTTTAGCATCTAAAGGCATCTAAAGGTCCATAGACAGGTGCTGAAAATTAGCGCTTTGCTATAAGCACTTACAGCAGCTCATCTGCGACCTGTGCATTAGTGTTGTACTCAAGACCACATTAGCCGAGACCAGGACTTGCCAAGGACCAGAGTGTACCAAGATTGAAACAAGACCAAGACTTTTCGGGGTCGAAACCGAGTCAAGACCAAGACCAAGACTTTTGGGGGTTGAGACGGAGTCAAGACTGAGACAGAGACAAGCCGAGACCAAGACAAGACCAAGATTTTTGGGGGACAAGACCGAGTCAAGATGGAGACAGAGACAAGCCGAGACCGAGACAAGACCAATATTTTTGGGGGACAAGACCGAGACAAAGACAAGCCAAGACCAAGACAAGACCAAGACTTTTGGGGGGCGAGACCGAGTCAAGACCGAGACTGAGACAACACCAAGATTTCTGGGGGTCGAGACTGAGTCAAGACCGAGACCGAGACAAGCCGGGACTAGACCAAGACCATAAAAATCATTTTTCAAAACCATGACAAGGTTTAACAGTTAAAGAGCACTCTCTCTTTAATTTTAGTTTTCTTTTAAATAAATCTGACAAATAAAAACAGGATGTCTGCAACTCTTTCAAAGCACAACATGCAAAAATTTCAAATCTTCAGATCTTTCAAATCAAATTTGTTCAACCACATTCTTGTGAAAAATAAATCCTTGTATGTATTTAAAAGCCACTGACAAGTCTGAAATTATTTTAAATATCTGAAAATGAGATGCTTATCTAGACTTGTCAGCTGAATGAGGCCTAAAGTAAGTGTTCAGAGGTACTTCTGACTGGAAATAAGATGGACTGATGTCTGAGTTTTTGCAGGTGTCTGACACATAAGGCACCCGAAAAGATTTCCAAGATTTCCAAGCTACCTGCAGCTGTTTTAAGTCAAATTACAACATTGATTTACCAGGAACAGTTGACGTTGTCCCCACTGTTTCAGTGAATGAAGACTGCAGAATTTGCACACTACAGAGTGTTTTCTTTTGCATGTTGTTTTAGATATGAAGTCTTTGTGGTTGGGGAAGCCAAATTTGATTACAGATGAGTTAGCAGACATGCTAACTCCTAGCTCAGAGTCTCGTCCTTCTGTCGTCTCACACCTTCCACTCCCACTTGTCTGTGGGGGGAGGGGGTTAATTTTACATGAACTGAAGCTATTTGTTGTTTTAGCTAGTGCTTCTCCTTATTACCACATCAATGAAGTCAAAGAATAGGAGATCAGTGCTGGTCTCCACTGGTCTTGATGTAAAATCTCGAGTCCGGCCAGTCTGAGACAGGACCAAACCACATTCAAAATGTGGTCTCGAGACTGTTCTTGAGTACTACAACACTACTGTGCATGATAAAATGCCACAGCTTCAGTGTTACTGTGTGTCTGTTTTAAATAAATAAATAGAAAAACTACATAAATTTCTAAATTAGTCATGATTAAAAGTGTTGATTGTTTGACAGTCTATAAACAAGTTAAGACTGATTTCATGGCTTTAGCAGCATCTCTAGACCTGTAATTAGTTCCTCTTCTGTTACTGTTTTTGTCAAAGATGATATCAGAGATCCCATTTATTCTTGATTTAGTTTAGTCTGTGAGGGAGAAATGGTAGTGATGAGAGATGTTCTAAAAGCTGAACTATTTTAAGAGCACAGATAGCACAGCACGGCTCATACAGAGAGAGATTTATGCTCATGACCCTTCGTCCTGAAAGCACTGAACTGATTGGTTTTGTTTTGGACAAGGCCAGCACACTTAAGAGGATGATAACCACAAACTATTAAGAGTAAAATAGAAAATACATGAATTTAAAACATGTTTGCCCTTGATCGTTTACATCCTTATCACTAAATTTCAACATCTTTGTGTGAACTTTTTGTTTCCAAACCTTCAATCATCCCTCATTGCTTTTTAATCCCTTGGTTACCTCTTCATCTCATCATCCCTCCACTGGGTGTTTTTTATCATTTGGAGGCCACAGACAAAGACACAAAACGCAATCATAGTGAGTGGACAAAATTTGAAGTGTCTATTTTCAGGTAATAAAGCCAGAAAAGTACAGCGTGGACCTGAATCTAAAATAGTCTTTAAATACCCAACAGTGCACGCTCAACAGGTCTCAGAGTTCAAAATCATCGCATATAAAAAAACGTACTCTTATTATTAATGAAATATCCATTCTTCCACCTCAAATCATAGATTTCTATCTATTGTGTGCCATTTTGACAATAGTAAACCCCCTTTTCATTGTATTAATACTTCTATAGGGATCTGAATAACTACCTTGCCTGCTGTTAAGACATGTTGGGGCTTTTTGAGGGGCTTTGGACTCACTGTTAAGGCCAGTAGTTCTAAGGGACATTTTTTTGACATTTAAACTCAGTTTCAGTGCAGTTTCATTTGCAAATAGCCTCTTATTTACATTCAAATTACACATCTTACTCCTTGAATATCATCTTTTTTATGCACACCCATATGCACCACACCCACTGTAGCTTAATGGTAAAACTACCTGTGCACATAAATACACCAGTGATAATATGTGTGTCTCTTGTTCCAGATGGCCTAGCGGACTGTATGGATCCAGACTGCTGCCTGCAGCCCTCTTGTCAGAACCAGCAGTACTGCAAAGGGTCTCCTGACCCAGTGGAGGTCCTCAGCCAATCCCCATCCTCGCTGGCTCCTCAGCAGGTAAGAAGCTCCCATCAGAAGTTAAACCATGTAAAATCAATGCCAGTATATGGAAAGTAAAGCTCATTCCCCATCCTTGTTATGTTCCATCTTTGCATCTCTTACTCCTCCATGCCAATCTTCGCTTGAAGGAGCTGAGTCGCTAATACAAGTGACAGGAGGAGACATATTAGTGAAATGAAAGTAACCCACAGACCATTTTTGAAATTGGACACAGTGATGACGTTGTTCTGTAGGTAGAATTCGGATCAGAAAGGTCTTGACCATCAAAAGGCCCACTCCAATTATTTGAATAGTTGGTCAGCAGAAGACAAGCTGTCTTAAAGCGACAAGCTAACCCTTAGCTTTGGGCTGTGGTGTCCTGCTGACTCTGTGGGTCAAGCATCCAGCTACACAGACAAAGCCACAGTGCATGGACATCTTCATATGCACCATGGAGAAACTCAGCATTTATACTAAAAACAAACTCAAGACATACAAATCTCTTGGTGCATATAAATTTGTACTTTGCCATCATGTCCAGGACATTGACGACAGATTTGTCAGATAGTTTTTGTGCATCAAAGAGAGAGGCAATGCCAAGCCTGCAGCAAGGACATTTCTGACGCGAGAATTTTGCAGAATTCCATCAGCCCATTTTGCCCATTTAGCATCTTACAACAACAAGCGCTTAACTTAAAACAGCATCTTTGACAACTGTATTTAAATGGAGGTCATGTGTTTGCAGTCCTATTTTGACAGTCAGACTTCCCCCAATCTTTTTGCTCAGTATCTTTCCTGCCTTTGCCACCATGATGCAAGCACAGCTGCTGTAACATAAATGTGGCATCTACTCCAAATTGTTCAGTAGAAGGGAAGGACAATAAGCAATGACTATCTACTGTTATTGTCTTGTATTTTTTCCAGGCTGCCCGCTCTTTCTACCAACGCATTCACTTCCTGTTGGGACCTGAATCCACTCATGTCATCACTGAGGAGAGCCCCTTTAACAAAAGGTGCGTTCATTCCACCTATGAATGCATCTATTGATGCAATCTTTCCTGATAAATATACATCTGCTGCTGTAAAAGCTTGTAAAGTTCCAGTAATATTCATAACCATTTTATTTAGGATCATTTTACTACATCGTCAGCATTTCTTGTTAACACACTGTGAGGCAAACAAACTAGATTTTAAGACAGTTAAATATTCTGGTGATAAAGAACAACACAAAAAAGAGGGGACAGGGGCAAGCAGCCTTTTGCAGAGGACAGGAACACGGTAAAACTAACTAGACAGAAATAAGCCCAGAGAAACATGGTGAAGCAGTATGGCTGAGTCACATTTTTAGCTTTATCTCATGTAGTCATCAACAGCAGTACTGGACATTTTTATCCTGAGCTATTTATATAAAATAAAAGTGAAACTTAAACCATTATACCACAGTTGATAATAGAAATGAGCCCGCTCACAACTGCCAACCCCCTCTTAAAGAGATTAGTATTCCTGTAACCTGGAGACCTCTCCTCCCATACCACAACTGGCCCTAACTCTTTCCCTAAAGTTTTTTTTTTTTTTTTTTTTTTTTTTTTTTTTTTAATCAAAATTAAATGTTATCAGGCAAACAAAGTTTTGGCCCACTACCACCATCAAATGTTTTGTAATGGTAAAAGTTTTGGGACCTGACATTAGAGGAGAGGTCTGACTGTGGAGAAGAGGCCTGACAGTGGAGAAGAGGTCTGACTGTGGAGAAGAGGTCTGACAGTGAAGAAAGGGCCTGACTGTGGAGAAGAGGTCTGACCTTGGAAAAGGGGCCTGACAGTGGACAAGAGGCCTGACAGTGGAGGAGGGGCTTGACAGTGGAGAAGACGCCTGACAGTTGAGAAGAGGTCTGACAGTGGAGAAGGGGCCTGACTGTGGAGAAGAGGTCTGAGAGTAAAGAAGTGGGCAGACAGTGGAGAAGGGGCCTGACAGTGCAGAAGAGGTCTGAAAGTGAAGAAGTGGGCTGACAGTGAAGAAGGGGTATGACAGTGAAGAAGTGGGCCTGACAGTGAAGAAGGGGCCTGACAGTAGAGAACAGGCCTGACAGTGGATAACAGGCCTGACAGTGGAGGAGGGGCCTGATAGTGGAGGAGGGGCCTGATAGTGGAGCAGGGTCCTGATAGTGGAGCAGGGTCCTGACAGTGGACAAGGGGCCTGACAGTGAAGAACAGGCCTGACGGTGGAGAAGGAGCCTGACTGTGGTGATAGGTGCTAAAAGTGGAATAGGGGCCTGATAGTGGACAGGGGGCCTGACAGTGAAGAAGGGGCCCCTTAGTGGAGAAGGGGCCTGACAGTAGTTGTCCCCCTCCAGATTTTCTGGAAACAAAAGGCTAGGACTAAGTGTTATGGACAAGGGGTATAGCACAATTTAGTCTTAAGTCATTCTTTCTAAAGTCATTGATAGAATAATTGTGATCAATTAATTAATAGGCTCCATTTTCCTGTGATAACTGGCCAAGAAATGGAAAAAAGACAACCAGTGATAAATGGCAAGTCAAGAGAACAACTTTAATTAGCTTTAAATTATGGGTAGTCTTAGTAAAATAAAATAAAAAAATGATGTATGCCTGCTTAGGGCTTTTGTGTAAATATATTGCTGTGCTTTGTATTTTGTTCTGCACAGAAACAATAGGGAAGGACAAGGTTATCAGACTGATGAACTTCTGTGCTTAGCTGCAGGAGTATGGAAAAATTGAACATAAAGAAATGTGTTTTTTTTTTCTCTTACAGAGCACTGAGCTTTGATTCAAATAGTGAGTGAAATATTTGAACCATCAGGAATGCTGTCTACAGCTACAAGAGAGGATAAACTCCATATTTTATCATATGGGTAATGTTTCCTTTAGTAGGGTGGACGGCGGCTGAGGTAGATTTCCGCTGTTTCTGGCTTCTGTTACGTGCTGTATAGAAAAAGCTTTCCATACACTGAGAGGGCGGAGAAAATGACTTCCTGTTCTTCTATATGAACCCTGTTGTTTTTCATCACAGTGGGTTCAGGGATAATGTGTGTCTCCTCTTTGTTTTCTTTGTATAGTTGTGATAGCTCGAGTCATAAAGCCGGTGCCTGCAGGTCAGAGCTCAGCATGCTTTAGTCTGCAGTTATATTAGCAGCTGCTGGTTTCTATTGGCTGTGATGGAACCAGAGCGAAGCAGAGGTCTCCATACTGTAAAGCCTGCTATTTCACCCCATGACAAAAAAACATTTGTACCAACGCGTTCCTCAGACATGACATTCATTTAGTATGATAATAGAGTAGAGGAAGGTGGCGGGAGTGAACGGCACAGTGAGCGGCAGGAGAAAAACATGACGGCAATTTTGTTCGGCAATGTTTCTGCGATTGTCACATTTTTTATGCGAGCCTGAATGTTTCATAGCGCAGAAGGCCACAACCGGCTAATAAAAACGTCCTGTATTTCCATAATGGAGCAGCCCGGCAACCTCATCATAAAAATGTTTTATTAGGCCTCAAAACAGTTTTGTGTGTCTGTGATTGTGTGTGTTTGTGTGACTGTGTGGGCTGTTAAAGGGGTATTAAATGTCACCATAAGAAGGCAAAGAAATTATGTTTTAATTTTAGTGCCATGCTCACAGTGACAAATGTATTAATGCACCTTACTTACAGAGGGTAAATACTGTAAGTACAAATGCTAAAGTGCTCTATTACATCTATAAACACAGCTTTAGTTTCACAGTAATACAGGTGAGAGAGGAATAACACCAATTACAAATGTAGATAGAAAAAAACGTGATCAAAACTCAATACAACTGATTATTACTGAGTCTGCATCACAGGTAGTAAAATGTAGTTTGGAATAATCCATCCATCCATCCATCCATCCTGTTGTTGCTCCATTCATCCATCCATCCATCCATCCGTCCACCCGTCCATCCATCCCTCCTGTTGTTATTCCATCCATCCATCCATGCATCTATCCATCCATGCATCTATCCATCCATCTTCCATCCGTCCACCCGTCCATCCATCCCTCCTGTTGTTATTCCATCCATCCATCTATCCATCTATCCATCCATCCATCCATCCACCCATCCATTCCTCCATCTAACCATTCCTCCATCCAATCATCCCTCCATCCAAACATCCCTCTCGTTGTTTTTCCATCCATCCATCCATCCATCCATCCATCATCTTTATTTCTATGCCACTTATCCTGTCCAGGATCCTGAGAGCTGGGGCCAGTCTCAGCTGTCACTAGGCTATAGGCAGGATACCCCCTTGACTGGTATACAGTAAATCAGAGGGCTGACATATAGACACAAACAACAGCCTCAGTCAGACCTGGTATCCACTTAGCCTGATATTTCTGAGGAGTGTTTTTGGTTTTAAGTGAACATTGAGGCAGTGTTTAAGGTCACTGACCTCTGTTTGATGTCTTTTTGGGTTTGTAGCATTGTCACTTTTGTTTACATGACAATGGCAGGTGTCGACGCTGCTGATTATGTTTTAAAATCAATTTATATCCCTCTATTCAATGATTTTAAAACATAATCCCGTACACATTTACTCAAATGTCCTTATTTACAGGAAATGGCAAAAATGCACTCTTATGTATTGTGAAGAGCATGCCATGTCAACAGCAGTCTGTCTTTCACTGTGCTGGTGATGCAGCTCAGTCAGACAGCAAGGATGTCCTTGAAAAGTCAAAGTACGACTGATTTTCCTCTGCAATGACCAATTCATTTTCACCAGATCTCATCCAAAATCACCAACAAACCCAACCTGGGTTTGTGTCTTCAGAGTGTTGTTATAAGCAGCTTTGACCTCCAAGCTCCCAGTCAGGCATCTCCGTTCATCAACAAATTAGAAGAGCAACTGTGTGTTTTTGTGTGAGCATTTCAAAAGTACAGCAATGTTTTACAACTGCAGCTGCTGCGGTTGCCATGGAAATGAAAGTGGTAATGCTGTACACCTGAGAAAACAACTGGGCCTAGGATAAGAGAAATACTTATCGTAACGGTAAGGGGAGTTTATTTGCAGTTGAAAGTAGTTCACATGTTTACAGACAGAACCAGAGGAGATTATAGGCTTAAAAATGTTAACAGCCTAGAAACAAGAGGAAAAATGATGACAGAATGAATAGAAAAGGATAAAACAAGAAGATTACACAATTACCCTTGAAAAAAGCTAAGTTACATTAAGAGACCCGACATCTTCCATGTGTTTTCAGATCTTCAGACTGTTAGAGCAGATGAAACTGCCTAAGTTCCGATTTTTAATCTTTATAAACCTTTTACAGCAAACACTTCAGTAACAACTTGCTGTCAGATTCCTTTATCACCACACTCTGATTCACACCTTTCCTCTACTCTTTTTTACAGAGGTCAAGATAAGGGGATAGCAAAGGAGTTAAGGGGTCATTTTTAGACTTTTGGAAAGGACCCTAAATAGACTTGGAAAGTTAAAGGTCATCAGACACAGGTCACAACAAGGTGAGGCAGAAATATCATAAGCAGGAAAAGAAACAAAGTAAGGAAGTAAAGCAACAGAAGAGGAACAAGAAAATGACAACTTAAAAAGATAAAAACCAAAAACAAAACAATATAAAAACAGTCATATGTACAGAAAAACATCCAGAACATTAGGAAATCCTCACAGATACATGCATCTGTGTTCCTATTTGTTTTTGCATCAAAACTTGCTTTCAGTGTTACCAAACAAAAACAGTTCATTTTTTAAGTTTTGATAAGAAAGACAGGGGGAAGTAATCTCAGCTGACTTGCTTTGGTGTAAAACCATGTCACTGTGTGATGAAGATGTGCAGACATGCTATGAGTCCCATTACAGCGCTCCCAATGCCTGTAATGCCCAATGCTTAGGTTGCTGGATACATGACTGAAAAATGTTTTTCTTATAGATGTTGTATTAAAGCCACTCAGAAAAAAAGAATGATATCGTTTTTCTGTCTCATGATAATCTCTCTCTTTCTCTGCAGCTTGGTGTCAATCATTCGTGGTCAGGTGCTGACAGCAGACGGGACGCCTCTGATCGGAGTCAATGTGACGTTTGTACACTATCCAGAACATGGGTTCACTGTGACACGCAAGGATGGCATGTATGTATTTATTTATATTTATATTCATATTTAGGGCCCAAGCACCCAAGTATGTCTGTTAGAATTGTATATTTAGGGAAGTTGACATGCCCAAGTGCTTAGAAAAATTTAAAAGTAGTGGAGTTTATCACGTTTTAGTGCGTTCCTGCATGTGCTTAACACAGTTACTCCACAGCGCCTCCTCAGATCCTGGCCCTAATCCTCTTCCGTATAGTTGCATGTTATTGGGGTTAGGGGGTTCACCACATTTAAGCAGACTTGTGTTTCTCTTACACTTCACAGTATATTTTTCTTTTATGATGTTTTTCTTTTGCAGGTTCGACCTCCTCGCTAATGGTGGAGCGTCCCTCACGTTGAGTTTTGAGCGCGCTCCGTTCCTCACTCAGTACAGGACCGTGTGGGTGCCGTGGAACGTCTTCTACGTGATGGACACGCTGGTCATGAAGAAGGTGTGCAGCAAACCTGTGATTTAAAAGTCCCACAGTCAGGAATGAAACATCTAACCTGCTTAAATTGTGTCTGTTTGTTCCAGGAGGAGAATGACATCCCAAGCTGTGACCTGAGTGGATTCATCAGACCAAGTCCAGTCATTGTCGCATCTCCTCTGTCTACGTTTTTCAGAAGTTCACCTGAGGACGGCCCGATCATCCCCGAAACACAGGTAATAAATACTTTAGAACAGCTTTATAGCTGCAAATTTTAATGTTTAGAAACACATGAACATTCCGTTCTTGTTATGCAACATAGTGTAATTCTGAAATGCAAGCAAAAGGTGGTATAAATTGGGATAAGCAATTTTTATAGCCCTAGTGTTAACCTCTACAACAGGAGTTGTCAGACTGAAGTAATATCACATTAAAGGTTCTTTTTCAGGTTCACTCTACAGATAATCCAGAACTAACCCTCTGTGTAACTCAGTATTTACAGTAAAACTGAGACTCACTTGAAACTGATGAATTTAAAAATGACTTTGTGTTTGGATAATTAGATTTCTGAATCCCACATACAAGTTTAGAATAAAAAGAGACTTCTGCTAAAGAAGTGGACTTTATGAAACTGACGAAACCAACAGAAAAAAAAGAGTCTCCTGAGGGAAATGACCCATTTGGCCTGTTTCAGTGTTATATTTTTCAACTGCACTATTGCCTTTTCATTAGCCAGGCATTTAGTGTTCATTACAGATCCATTAAATCCCCTTTAAGACTGCCCTCTCCTCGGCCCCGCTCTCTAATGGACTCAGCTGCACCGAGCGCCTTCCATTCACCAGCTTTAGATCTGCCCTCACACACATGCTGTCCTTTGTGCACAAACTCTTTCCTTTTATCGCAGACAGACAGACAGACACGCACGCGCACGCTTGTCAAATAAAAAATAATTACGGAGCGCTGGTTCAGGGTTGTAAAAATATAAAAACACACATGGAGTTCTGTCATCTGTTTCATTTCCTCTGTGGGCTGCTTAACTCAATGTGAAACACACACATACACACACATCTATGAACACGTATCCACACCTCTTTTTACTTCCCTAAATCTCCCTGGCTTACACACAGAAATCTCTCTTTCTTCTCTTGAACACAACACATGCACACACACACACGCATGCATATGCCACACAAAGATAACACGGTGTAATGTGGATGCAATTACAACATTCCTCCATGATGAGCTTCAGTTGCCTGCCAACTGAAACGTGTTATTAGGCTCACAGCAATCAGCGGCAGGACAGGGTGGAGCTGTGTGTGCCACTAGTAAACCACTGGTTTCCTGTTGAACTAACCTCTCTAGAGCCACATCATACCAGTTTGTGAACTTTAAACATGATTAAAAATGTGATTAATTGTGATTTACTATACAAATGTAGCAATTAATCATGGTTTATAATTTGATTTTTTGACAGCCGTGGTAAAAAGTCATAACTTAACACGCCAGATAGACTGTTTCATGTATCTAAAGCATATTTTTCAACATCCATCTGGGAAAAGGTCCATAATCTGAGTCTGGGAAAAAATTCTCAGAGGGTGATTAGACAGAATTTCTGTCTGTCTATCAATAAAGCTCAACAGAACCCGCCCACTTTTTTGGCTGCTCTGGTTCCAGTAGTGAAGTGTTTACCAGTCCTGATAAAGCTGCCTCTATACTGTAGCTAGATCCAAACTCAAAGCTACACTGATAGTAGTCATCTCCTTTAAGAGAAGGTGTCACTGCTGTTATTTGCTGTTCATCTCATAAAAAATGTGGCTTCCTTCTGATGAAAATGACACCAACTATAGCTACATCCAAGCTAAACACTGTGCCAGCCACAGCCAAATGACTAAACCCCACTGACAGATACTGCCTTGTTCTCCTCAAATCACACTTATGGTTCGGGTCCGTTGTCAGACCTGGCCCAGTTGTTTCAGATTTGCAATTTGGATTTGACCGATGACAGACATGGAATCTGGCCAATCCATTTGCTTTTCAAGGTTGTATTACAACATGTAGAGTGCATGAACCAATGCTGACCAGCTAACTGTATGTATACTCATAACAATAAAACATTTAATTTGGCACAACAAATAGCATTCAGACGAAGGCAAAGGTACAAGATTTAATTTGGTTGTTGGTAAGGGTAGTTAGTCAAGCTTTCAAAACAGTCATGTTACTACACCTATCTTTATTGCAGTGTTTACATTTTAAATATTATAACTTATCTTGTGTGCATTTTGCTTCATGCTAGGATGGCAAATATTGTTATCATTAGCAGTCTTTATTTATGTGTGGCTGACAGTTCCATGATTATGAGAAACCCCACCAATCAGAGAAGTCGCTATGCCTCTCTAGGATTATGGGTCCTGTAGTATTTTTGATTAAGAAAACCAGGTTTTTCTTTGGGTGCTTTCACATTAGGCCCAGTTGATTTGAACTGCGCCGCGGCGCGATTCCTCCCCCTCCCCCTTCCCCTGCTGGTTTGCTTTCACACTAGCCATATCGAACTGTGCCCGGGCGCACTTTACAGCCCCGCAAAGGAGGAGAAAGAAGAAGAAGCTACCATGGCAGCCACTGGGGTCATGACAGGTCATGACCTGAGCAAACATTTTTTTTCATTTTGACCTGGCAAGAAGTCCATCCTGCAGCCATGGATGATATAAAATCACTATTTAGGATGCCAGCAACTTTGCTCTTCGTATCTTCACATCTGCTACAGCTCAGATGATTAAATGGGCTTGCGCTGCACAGATACAGTGGTTGTTAAGGTGACAGGAGACTTTTATTGCCTTTGCATCTCATCTTACTGACTCCAATTTGTGTTCATCTGTAAGGTGTGTCACAACAGACCGTTTATAGACTGGGTTCTGATTATTTCCGCCCTTTATTGAGGAAAAATGTGAACAAACTACCGCGCCGTGGAAAGTAGTTTAGCTTTTACGATAATGTCATAAAGCTGATTCTATGGTCTGTCCCGTATCCGAGCGCGGTTGCATTCACATCTCATCCAAACCGAGCCAGAGTCCATTTGAATCGCACCCGAGACCACCTCCCCAAGCCCGGGCATGGTTCGATTGCATTCACACTACCAAAACGAACCAGACTTTGGGCTCAAGTGCACTCGGATCCAGGACCCGGCCCCTGGTGTGAAAGCACCCTTAAACAGAGGTTTATATCTTACAAACATTTGTCTTCTATACGTGCTAGGGCTGGGCAATTAATCAAAAAATTAGATTAAATCACAATATGGCTTGCTGAAATTCTGAAATTGCCAAAGATGCAATATTTCTTTTTGTCAAAATAGCACTTTAAAACTTTTTTGAAGCAGTTATGCATCATTATGAAATTATCCACAGGCATTTTTTTGTAACATAGTCTACAAAAATCCTACTTTTTTTGTACATTTTTCTCATTAAACATGAGAATGACATAACAATTATAACTCCATTCAATACATCAATTCCTGTTCAATTTGCAATGCCAGCCAAAATCAACACAAATTTCATATTTTTAAAAATAGTTCAACACTAATTTTATTTTAATGTTGTGATGGTTATAAGACAGAATGATTTATTGCTTGTGTTTGTTGGTTAAAAACATAATATTAGGAACTTAAGAAATAGTTGCATATCAAATCAAAATTGCAATTCAGGGAAAAAAAACGGAATTACATTGTCTTCCCAAATCGTTCAGCCCTAATAAGTGCACGTTTCATTGTTTCACACCCAGGTAGCTTGTTATAGTCTAACTTAAATATCTCTGACAATAGAGCTAATAATCAGATCAGCTTTGGAGAAAATAAATAGGAATTTTACTTCTAAAACCACACTGTTGAGCTCTATTAGAGGCCCTACAGAAGATGTCAGGGGGGCACAGGTCCCTGTCAGCTCCAACATTGTTAAAATTAGATGTACATCTTTACATTTTTAAAATAAGATTAGAAACATTACATACTTCGGCGTAGTAAGGCCAACATAAAAAGGAAGAGAATATTTTAATTTTTTAAAGCAAAAATTTCAAAATTTTGGTGAAAAACTATCAAAATTTTTGAGTTATAAAATTTTATATTTACAAGAAAAAAAAAGGATTTCAGAGTTTAAAAAGTTGGAAATTTATGAGAAAAGGCTTGAAATTACTAAGTATAAAAGTCTTCGAATTTTACTCTAGAAATTAAAAAATATAATTTTTTAAAATTGTAAATTTACAACAGTGTATGGTCAACAATGTAGAGTTGTTTTATTCTAGATGTTACAATCTCAAAAAATCTTTCAATAGAAATCTTTGACTTTCACAGTCAAACATTTCTGTTTTTTTCTCGTAAGTTAACATTTTGAATGTGAGAATTTCAAGCTTACTATTTTTTCTAGAGAGGCTCTAATACACTGTTATAATGATGGATGGTTTATTCATAGATCTTTTGTCAAAAACAAGTGCATGTCGGCATACTATGCTGGGATTTTGTCCGTGACAACAATTAACCCTGATGTATTATTTTTCCAATTGGTTCCAGGGGGTCTTAGCTTTCCTTAGATATGAGGGGGGTTAGGGAAAAAGGTTGGGAACCACTTAAGCACATGATGTGTGAACTCGGTGTGCAGCTGTTACGGCTGTTAACTATTAGTGGGGCGAGCTGGAATCAAACTGATGCTGAAGCCTCAACCATTGTGCACCATTTTATGGTACAACTAAGCCAGTGGTTTGAAATGGCGTGCCTTCATGTACATCTAGGAAAGCCATGGGATTTTTTTAGAACCATACATAAATACTGCTCCCATACACAATAACTAAAGATAGAGTAACACATGTTAAAGAGGCTGATTTGCAAAGATTTGAATGTGTCAGGATTTTGGCCTGGTCTTTGGTCTGTACTGGAACAAAAGTGTGGAAACTGCTGAACTAAACCACGCCACAAACTCGTGCTGAGGCTGGTGTGGAAGAGCGAAAACATCTTATTTGCACTGACAGGCTTTCAATGGGGCTCACTGCTCTTGCATTTATGACCTCCTGAAAAGATGTTTACATGTGGACAGGGCCTTGAACTTGTGGGGAAGTTTGCACTTTTTAAACGAACGAGAACGATCTCTCAGCTTTTGAATTTATGAATAATACATTAATTTCCTGCAATGTCTTTTTCCATGCAGCAACTGTTGCATTTTTCAGACAATAACTTTCACGTATTCATAAAATGCAACCAATAAACCCTTATCTTGTGTGTGCAGTGTTTAGCCTTTAGTAGAAAGCTTTAGTTAACTGAGACAAGAGAAGGAAGAGAGCTTCAAAATGTTTGTCAAACTGAATTTAATAGATTACTGAAATTTAACACTGATTGATTTTCAAGCTGATTTTTTTGCTCAATTGTAAATATTTGAATTAAAAAAGGATTATTTGGTGCTTTACATGTAGATATGTGTTTATAAAGATAAATGAATGATGTCAAATTTCTGCCAACTGGAGCTGGGACACACCACAACAGACTGCATCAACACCACCTGGACAACAAACTTAGAGGACACCAGACAACTGCACACATTAAATTCCCTTTTTAACAGAGAATCAGTGCAGAGATGATGTGTGATTACTGAGGAAACTGTGGTTCACCTTGATCAAGTTCATCACAAGGACAAACTGTTAGATAAATGCAGATATTATCTGCATACTTAATACACAAGCATGCAAAAAGCAATCAGTTATTTCTTTCAGAAGAGCAGACGACATGATGATTCTGACAGTGAACAGTGAGCCAGGGTGCAGGTTTGAAGTTAGCAGACGATATCTCACCACAAGAATTAAAAAGTTCAAGGAGGAGTCGCCGTGCCATGTTTGTGTGTTACTGTGTGTGCTAATCAGAGCAGTCCTTCTACTTGTCCTTCGCCTGCAGATACACCCGATAAAATATGCAGATTAACCTTCAGTCAAAGACCAAATGATGCAGACTCAATTTCCACTGAGGTAGAAGGGTTACAGAAACAATCCTTTAAAGCCGTATCGTTTATGCTGAAATGTTATTTATAACCATATCACTGAGATCTGTGGAATAAATCTGCCTGTAAAAACTCCAGTGGGAAGAAGTCATGATGTTAAATAGCCACCCTGTCGTGGGAACAGATGGTTTGATGCTTGTTTTACTCTTTCCGGAGTGTTCTCTGTACAAACACCGCTAGGGGCTGTATGAAGCTGTGTGCTAATTAGTAGACTTTTCCCATGAATATGAAGCTTAACCACCAATCAGGATGAAGAAGTAGTGTCAGATGCTGATGATTTCTGCTTTTTTTTTCTTCTGCAGGTTTTACAAGAGAAAACATCCATCCCTGGTAGCGATCTGAACCTGATCTACTTGAGCTCCAGAGCTGCAGGGTATAAACCGGTCCTCAAAGTCACCATGACGCAGTCTTCAATACCATTCAACCTGATGAAGGTGAGAAATTTGTCATGTATGGGGGCCTGGAGCTGTCAGAATGTTTCATCTTAAGAAACAAGTGCACACAGAGAGGACAGAAGCAAATAACTTAAGATCTTTACCCCAGAGACATTGCATGTGTGGTATATATGTAGTAATCTGCATGTGTGTTGGATCAGTAGCATTGATGCTATCATCCTGGCTGACAGTTACCTTGTTTTGGAGCTGAAAAGTGTTTCAATCAGTACTTTGGTTCTGATGTTCCAATTATTTATTCCTGATACTTTTTTAACATCAACGTTTCCTCCTATTTTGCCTCATTTGTTTACATGTTTAACTCATTTTTGCCACATTTAGTCAACTTTTCCTACGTTGAACCCTTTTATTTAGGTGCCGATGTTTGCCCCTTTTTTTGCAACTTAAACCAAATTTTTTGCCACCCTTTAACAGCTTTTCATATTTTTTTCTCCAATTTTTCCAGTTTTTGCAACTCCTTGCAACTTGGACCCCTTTTTGCTGTTTCAACCATTTTTTGAAAATCTTTTGTTTCTGCTTTCCAACATTTTTTATGTCCATTTTTGCCACTTTTTTTCTTTCTTAACCCATATTTGCTGCCTTATCCCGTTTTCCACGTATCACCTTTTCTTTGCCACTTTCAACCAATTATGCCCCACTAACCACTTTCCACCACTTATGTTAGACAATTTTTGCCACTTTTAATCTATTTTTCCACTTTAAACCCATTTTTGCCTCTTTTAACTGCTTTTTTTTTTTTACCATTTTTTTCACCCATTTCTCAACTATAGCAAACTTTTGCCTCTCTTAACCCATTTTTACTCATTTTAACCCTTTTTACTACTTTAGCTGACCATGTTTTCGCCTTTTTGTTACTTATGATCCTTTTTGCCATTTTTTTTACCGATTTTCACCATTTTTTCCTCCAATTTTTCCAGTTTCTGCAACTCCTTTCAACTCAATTTTTGCCGATCTTTTGTTTCTGCTTTCCAACCTTTTTACAGCCCATTTTTTACCACTCTTTTCTTTCTTAACCCATATTTGCTGCCTTACCCTGGTTTCCATTTATCACCGTTTTTGCCACTTTCCACCATTTATGTTAGACAATTGTTGCCACTTTTGAACTGCTTTTCATCTTTTTTACCACCCATTTTTCAACTCTGGACAATTATTGCCTCTTTTGCCCCAATTTTGCCATTCTTTTACCACTATTGACCACTTATTTCTGTTCAGTTTTTACCAAATTTCTTTCTTTAATTCTTCATTTATTTCAATTCCGTCGTTCTTACTTCTCTGGTATCCTAATGTTTGTGCAAATCATGGCTTATCTATGAAGTCTGACATTCCTCTCCAGATGATTTGGCTGTATGTGCCCATCTACACTGTTAACATTACCCCTAAAAAACTGATTCCGTTTCAAGAAAAGGATTCACATTTTGAAAAGGCTATATTGCACTTGCCCTGCGATTGGCTGGTGACCAGTCCAGGGTGTAACCCTGCCTCTTTGCCCAGTGACAACTGGGATAGGCTCCAGCCCCCCAGCGACCCGGAATAGGATAAGGGGTATAGAAAATGGATGGATGGATATATATTATACTACAGCATACTTATAAAAAATGATTCTATATTTCTTTGACAGAAGTGGCTAAATGTTAAATATGGTTATCACTGCTTAGCTTTTCATTGGACCATGTTTTTTCTGACCTCCACCCCCCACCCCCCATTTGGCATTAGGTTATAGATTGGTTATAAAGCTGCAAGGATAGCTCTCTGTTGGTGTTTGCATTGACACGCTTTATAATACAACAAACAGAGAACAACCTATGGCAAAAATGCTACGATGAATGATCTTTGTTGTGAAAACACTTAAATTCATGTAATTTTATTCATAACTCTTAGCTTCCCTATAAACAAAACAAGTGAGTTTTAAAGCCTCTCTATCCACGTGCTTTGTACCAATGATGATGAACTTTGTTACCAAATCCTCTGTTTGCACCTGGCTGGAAACATAACTTTAATTCTTAGCTGTATAAACCTTTTTAATATTCCTGGGCTTTTGCAGCCAGCTTCAGGTTGACACTTGAGAAACCGTAGTTTCTACCACCTCCACATTGGTAACCTCTGAGGTCGCTGCCTGACTGCCACTTGTCAACTTTTATGTCTGGATGTGTTTCCCAGGTTCACCTGATGGTGGCGGTGGTGGGTCGCCTTTTCCAGAAATGGTTTCCTGCACAACCAAACCTATCGTACACCTTCATCTGGGACAAAACCGACGCTTACGGCCAACGGGTGTACGGACTGTCCGAGGCAGTTGGTGAGTTCCCTTCCAATGATGAAAATAGACGAAGCTAAACTTTTCGAGCACAGATCCCCCTCCCAGAGTTCTACAGACATGCAAACCTGCTTTAAAAAGAGAGATGCTTTCTCCTTTGATTTTACATTAACTCCCCTTATGCTATGCTTTTGCTGTGCAGCCAACTAAACTAAATTAAATTTCCTTTCAACACTGTATGAATCCACCTACTTTGAACACTGACTATGAAAGTCAGCTTCACACAAACATCATCTCCAAGCTTCACAAATACTCTAAAGATTTCTGCATTTTTTTCTGTTTACACTGTAATCTCCTGAAGTTTTTTTTCCATTATGGTCCCTCTGGGAAAAATCTGAAGTTCTCAAGCAAAATCATTTGATGTAAGCTAGAAATAATTTCACCCTTATCAGCCGCCTTTTGTTTGAAAGTCCTCAGGGAACAAAAAGGCTTCAGTAGATTCAGCTCCCATCACTGCTTCATGTCTTTGCAAACACATAAAAAGAAGATAACACAAGGCTTACATAGGTAATCTTGTATTTCTGGCTCTGTTGCTCTGTTTTACATTACATATTTTTCTTTTTCTTGGTCTAAAGTTAAAATAAATGCGAAAGAATGAACCCCTTTATAAAACCTAATTTTACACTTGCTTTAATGTGATGTGCTCTCTCTGTACCTATACATCACCTTCTGTATATTTATTCCCATTTGCATCATTTTTTATGTTTCTTTCCTATGAATTATGAAACAATCAAACATTTAGTGTGTCCATTTACAGCCCTTCTCCTTCACCCTCCTCCCCTTTGTCATATTTTCTCTTCTTTCCTTTACTTCTGCTTAACTTGTCTTGCTTTGTTTGGCCGTGTCTGTTCTACTGGGGAAGTCATAGCTGCAGATTCTAATCATGTATGAGCAAGATCGGCTACTACTGATGGCTACAGGATCATATATTCTCTTCAGTTATTACAGCTGGTCTAGTGGTTAGTCAGTCCACTTTGCTTTGTAGTGTACTGGGACCTCCTGCAGGGGGCAGTGTAACCTGAAAAAGCAGTAGAAAGTCATCCTTTATCAATTAGCACGCTTTTACTTCCTTTGTTCAACAGAGCAGTAAAAAAAAAACTAAAGAGAAACGAAACAAGTTTTTTTGTTATAAGGTGAACTAAATCATACAGTGTGAAGACTCGTTCATGACATTGTGTTTTATTTAAAGAGCCTGTAAAGTAAAAATGAATCTGTATTTAGGTTTGTTGTATGATAGGTCACTGTGTTATGAACAACCAGGTCAAATTTCAGTCAGATAAAACATCTCTAAGTTTATAAAATTAAACTTCAAAATCATGAAAAATGACATCTCAGTTTACCTGCTGCACTACAGAGTTTGGGGGATGTTTTAAAGGTTGCTTTGAGTGGAAAGATGACTGATCTGCAGCAGATTAGTTGACTGAATTTTCTCAAGCTGACAGCTGAAAATGCTAGATTTAAGTTTAATTCATGCTGCTGATGTGCATAATAAATTCTTGATGACAGTTCACTCTGCCCATATAATTACACTACATCATGCTGCTGTCAGCTGCTGACATCAGTGATCACAGGTGATTTGTTGTAGTGATCGGTGATTAGAATCATTAATTTTAAGGTTTTTTCAGAGAACAAGTTTGCTGCTTTTTGTCTGGTTGACCACTGTAATGGTTAACCTTTTTCCGGTGACCAAAAGGAGACAGTTAATTCAAGGGAGCCTCACAAATAATTACATGTTTTAAATATTAGCCACAAAATGGAGTACACATTTAACATAACTCTAGATTTTCTTTGACTAAATGCTGTTCACACTAACTGTTGAGAGGAGCCTGACTTTCTATGAACATACATTTTGCTGCAGACAGCTGCGGCTGAGTTCAAATATGTTTTACAGAAAAGCTCTGACAGGGAAATGGCCTGAACATTATGGGCACGCTAACCCCTCTGACACCTTTATTAGGGACAAGTCGAGCAGACACACTCCACTGTGAGTTATTACCTACGGTAGCCCAGCTTAATGGGCCGCACATAAAGAAGATTTACGGCTGAGTTTTGTAACACTTCTGAAATTGGTGCTCATAAGTTAGGATAAGAGAGTATAACCACAGGAATATTTGGAGTACACGTGTGGTGACTGTGAAGATTTAGAGCTGGGATGTTAATGTCGAGGCCTCTGAGTTTCCACTGAGTTTGTGCACTCAGAAACATAATATGAAACCAGTTTCTATACAGTCTTATCCAACAGAAAATATAAACTGCAACCTTTTCACAGTAATATCTAGAATATAATGTCTTCCATAATATTCTAAGAGGCCCTCTTAGGTGATCTTTTTGTTGACACCTTAAACCAGTGGTTTTCAAACTTTTTTCGCCCAAAGCACACCTAAGGTTAAGGCAAAATCTCAAGGCACATCATATTCATATCAATACAAAACAGACTTTTTAAATAATATAACAGTCAAGGTGGCTCATAAGGGGGGATAAAAGGGAGAGGTTTCGGGGCCCAGACAACTGGGGGTGGCAAAATTTGGCAAAAGGTGCCTGAAAGGTGGCAAAAATTGGTAAAAGTGATGATCAAACATGGCAAAATTGGGTAAAAAGTGGCAAGACAAAGTCAAAAATGGTTAACAATTGGCATAAGGGGCCAGGGAATTGGTTAATAGTGGCAAAACATGTTGAAAGTGTCAAAAAGGTGGCAGAATGGGTTACAAGTGGCCAAAAGGGTTTAATGTTGTAAAAAGGTGGTTAAAATGGTTTAAAAGTGATTAAAAAATGGGCAAAATTAGGCCAAAAGGTGGTCAAACAAAGGCAACATGAGTGAAAATTAGAAAGAAGGTGGCAAAAATAGGTTGAAAGTGTTGAAAAGGTGACAAAATAGGTTACAAGTGGCAGAAAAGTGGCAAAAAGGTTTAAAGTTGCTAAAACATGGTAAAAAGTGATGAAAAAATTGGCAAAAAATGTCCAAATAACAGCAAAAGTAGGCAAAAACTGTTAAAAGGGTAGCAAAAATGGTTAAATGTGGCAAAAAATTCCATAAAAGTAGCAAAAAATAGGTCAAAAGTATTTTTAAAAAGTTGTAAAATTACAAAAAAGCAGCAAAAATGGTTTAAGTTGTCAAAATTAGTGGCAAAATGGGTAGAAACATTGGTTAAGTTGGTTAAAAGTAGCATGAAAAATAATAATTTCAACACCAATTTCAACTCAATAATAGCTTGCCAAATGAGGTGACTGTTAGCCAGGATGCTAGCACCAATGCTACTGATCCAACACACAGACTCATCAATAAATCAAAACTGGGGAGGGTCAATTCTCTGGGTTTTTTCAGGGGTCCAGCCAGATTCCAAAGCACACCAAGACTTGTCTCGAGGCACACTAGTGTGCCTTGCCACACCATTTTAGAACCACTGCCTTAAACGACAACTAAGGAGCAATATTATTTTTAAAATATCCAAATATTAACAGGTTTAAAGAATATGACTGATCACATGATCTAAAGTCGAATAACAACATTGTGTGAGCCAACCTCCCTCTGCAACTATTAAAAAACATCCCACCATAATGTAGCATAATCGGATTGTAGAATGTTGCTAGCATTGGCAGTGCTAGCTTTTGCTCCTCTTTGCAGGTTGAAGTTGACATGTTTCACCTTTTTAAGACAAGTTTATATTGGTCTCAGAAGTCCCCACAACATACCTGTGCTCAAAACAAGCTGTTTCTGTGTCTGTGGCTTTAAATGTTAATGAGCTGTCTGACTCCACCCCTGACCACACCTCTCTCAGGAAATGGATGTGGCTGGACAAGGCGGGCAGAACTTTCTTTCAAGTGGGGAGGGACTACCGAACCTGGGGTGGGGCTAACTCCCCACATGACATCATGAGGGGGAAAATCTGAGAACGGCTCGTTTGAGGATTTTTCTGATACTTGAAGGGATTGTGGACAGGCCTGGGGCACGTATTTTTGTCAGAAAAGCCCTAAAAAAAGGGATTTTCGCCTAATATGTCCCCTTTAATGCCAGCATTCATGGGCTGATATGTAAACTACCCACATGTTTATGGATGTCCCACATCTCAGATGTCTGGTTTGTTTATCCAACAAAATATTTTGAAAACCAAAATCTGTATTCTTTATGAGTTTGTGATATCTTAAGATACAAACCCTGTGCCTAACAGCCAAAGATAATACCAAAAACAACATCTTTGTCAGAAATTACTGTTGGCATTGGTAGACTTATTTAAACTGTGAAGCTAAGAGATGCATG
The DNA here is from genome assembly GCF_018320785.1 of Cheilinus undulatus. NCBI lineage: Eukaryota > Metazoa > Chordata > Actinopteri > Labriformes > Labridae > Cheilinus > Cheilinus undulatus. The sequence goes on from NC_054868.1 coordinate 5,020,944, forward strand.
TTCACATATTGACAGAGCGATGTCCATTGTGCTCCATATATACGGGGAAAATTAAAGCTAAAACTAAAACATTAAAATGCAGAGCACATGTTTAGTAGAATTGAAACATTGTAAAAACAATTGGCTTTTTTCTGGCTCCGTGTTCACTGACTTTACAGTCAGCGCTTTGTTTAATGCAGAGCGCAGCGTCAGAACGAGCGGCCGCTCTGACTCGGACAGTGATTAATAACAGATACAGCTGAACAGATGATCTATGTAGAGGCAGATCTGCTGTCTGCAGTCCAAACATAGCTCGCATTACGTCAGGTTAACTCAAACAAACCTCGGCCATTACAGGAACGTGTCGGCTGACACTGACAAATAATCAGCTGTCAGAGCGACGCTGGCAGCCTGAGCGGGAGCAGCAGAGACTAAACAGACAGAAATAAAAGGGGGGTAATGTGTTTATTCAAAAAAGATATCAAGAGAGCTCAGTTGAGCCTTATTGTTGCAGCTTTAACACAACGATGTATTGACTTTGAGGTAAATCCAGACCTTTAACAGCTGTAACATAGTTTATGTAGTTACTGCAGCTTTACTGGGCTTTTAAAGGACTTTAAACTTATTGTCTAACACTTATAGAAAGCCAACTGCTTTCCAGATGTTCAGACATTTTCAGCCGAATATCTTCTCACTGATCCAGGTCGTGTCACTTCAGTTCTTGGTTGATTATTCTTTGTTTCTATGAAGCTCATTTAATCAAATGTTTCAAGTGTTTGTCCCCAGGCATGAGTTAATTATGGCATGTTAAGTTAAAGGGGCTTTTCAAGGTCCCTGACCCCACTATTGTAACCTTTGGCATAGGAGCATAATACTGAATCCTGGAAAATCTACTGTAAAACCCACTGCAACCCAAATTCCAAAAAAATATGGACGCAGTTTCAAACAAAAACAGAATGCAGTGATTTTTAAATATCATAAACCCATATTTCATTCACAGTAGAACAAAAACGACATGTCAGATGTAGAAAATTAGACATCTTACCATTTCATGAAAACTGCTACCTCATTTTGGATTTGATGCCAGCAATGCATCACAAAAAAGTAGGAACAGGGCAGTGAAAGGCAGGAAAAGTAGTTGGTACTAATGAAAAACAGGAGGGGAATTTTGCAACTAATTAGTTTAATTGGCAACAGGACAGTAATATGACTGTGTATAAAGGGGCATTTTAGCAAGGCACACTATCAGACTTAAAGGTGGGCAAAGGTTCACCAATCTGACATTGTTTATGTTCTACTGGGAATAAAATATGGGTTTATGCGATATGCAAATCATTGCATTCTATCTTCATTCTCACTTTACATAGTGTCCCAACTATTTTGGAACCAGGGTTTTACCTTTTCACTTTTCTGTGGTGTCTGTTGACTTCAGCTGGGTTGAACTTTTTCTCCTTTCTGTTTTCATTATCAACCTGTGTCTGAGGATACAGTCAGCGTGTAGGGAGCGCGCTCACTGGAGTGACAGCAGGGAAGCCTTTAGTGGCAGCTGCCTTTCAACCAGTGGAGGTCTGCCAGGTCCTCCAAGGCTTTACTAGTTTTGAAAATTGTTTTTCTTTCAATGATAAAAATATTAAAAATGAGTAATTCCTGGTGTAAATATTGAATAACAATTTGAACATCAGTTTAAATGCAGACTTTAGTTTGGCTTAACTCTTTGGGCGCCAGAGTTTTTCTCAAGGAAATTTTCAATTTTGAAATCAAGATTTCAAAAGGCTGTAGCTTGAAAGTGGTTAGTTATAAAGGCACACTGTAAACAAGACAAATCTTTTGTATGACCCAAAGTTTGAGATGGAAAAAAATTCACTCATCTAATTTGCATACTCTGACATCACCAGGCGGCCTCCACCGCCATCACAATTCACGGTGTTTTGACCACCCCGATACCCCAACCACATCCCCTCCCTCCCCGGCCACGGTGAGGTAAAGCATCGGCCTCGGTATGTGCTAATTGTGGACTATCATGGCGCATGGACGCGCTGTCGGTTCGCACAGATGCACCGTCAGTCTCACCCATGACTTCCCCGGACGACTGAACGTCATGTCAGAGGGTGAATATTCCCCTATGCCTCCCGGCATTGTGGGTATTCTCGTTACAATTTACCCTCTTTCTCTCCGTTATGCTCCGACTACAACCACCGCTTCCTCGTCTCCTGGACCGGGGGTGGGTCTTTCAAAACTCTCTCTCTCCAAAACTTTAAATAGAAACACACCCACAAATGCTGCTGGGATTGAAGTTACTCATGTCCGCCATCTCCTGGTGTAAAGTAGTAACAACATTAGGCATCATATTTGCAGCTAGAGCCTGTTTAATTCAGCAATGTTGCTTGCCGCAATTTTGCGGCTTTGGCGCTAAAAGGGTTAAGTTAACTTTACCATGATCATTAAATGCATGATTTGATGCTACCTGTGTTGCGCTGTGAATAAGCAAAGGGCCTGCTGTGGCCATGGTTGCAGGCTTTGCTGATAGAGAGTAAATTTGGCATTGATATGCAGTGATAACAAAATTAACTGATCAGGTTTGAAACATGATGATTGGAACACCCCCAAGGCCTGCTAGAAGGCTCTAGGGGTGTTGTCAACCAATGAACACGTATTTTTCCCTGCCATGGGGCAGTAATGACAGACTGCAGGATTTTAAACCCAAAAAGAATAACAGCTGATGTTGATACTGATTAAGTGGCTTATTTGCTTTAGAAACCATGTTCTAAGAAAAGTTTTTCAGATAAAAATGAAAAAAGTGGAAGACCAAGATTTAAGCTCACACAGTCAGAAAAAAGCTTTCACAGGCACTTTACTGAAAATAGCAATGCCCATTCTAGCTGGCTGATGACACAAAATAAACTTTACATTTGGACATGCTTGCTGGAACGATGGATGGATTCTGTTTGTGAGTGACTGCTAAGCCCTGCTCTATTTTTATTTATAACTTTGAGTAAGATTGTCGTTTGCAATGCACAAATTTGGTGCAGACAGGCCTGACATGTTACCAGTGAATGTTAGAAAAGCAGAGGTGAAGTCAGTGCATATCAAACCATTTGATTGTCTCTGAAAAACAAAACAAAACAAAAAAACAATTTCTGATAATTTAAACATCTCTAAAGAAGAGTGTGTGTTCATGTGTGTTACAGTGTCCGTGGGATTTGAATATGAGTCGTGTTTGGACCTTATCCTGTGGGAGAAGAGGACAGCCTTTTTGCAGGGCTATGAGATGGATGCATCCAACATGGGAGGATGGACGCTCGACAAGCATCACATCCTGGATCTGCAGAACGGTAGGAAACAAAAAGACTGTGTTAAAGTGTTTGCCCACTTTCTGATATCTCTTTTTGCAAATTAGTCACACTTAAATGTTTCGGATTATCAAACAAAATTTAAAATTCAACAAAGATTACCCAAGTAAATATGAAATTTAGGTTTCATGTATGAAGGGAAAAATCAACTAATCCAACCAGGCCCTATGTAAAAATCTCATTTACCCCCCCAAACCTAATAACTGGTTGTTCCACCCTTGGCGGCAACAACTGCGGGCAAGAGTCTTTCACATCACTGTGGAGGAATTTTGACCCACTCTTCTTTGCAGAATTATTTTAACTCAGCCACACTGGAGGGATTTTGAGCGTGAACGGCCTATTTGAGGTCATGCCACAGCATCTCAATCAGACTGAAGTCCAAACTTTGACTAGACCACTCCAAAATCTTAATTTTGTTGTTTTAATTCATGCAGAGGTGGACTTGCTAGTGTTTTTAAGATCATTGTCCTTCTGCAAGTGCTCTTGAGCTTAAAGTCATAAACTGAGGGCCAGACATTCTCAGAATCTATGCTTCATGAGTTGTTCAGGTCCTGAAGCAGCAAAGCAGCCAGCATGTTTGAGTGTTGCTATGATGTTCTTTCTATGAAAAGCTGTGTTAGTTTTACATCACACCTTCCAGAAAGTTCAACTTTTGTCTCATAATATTTTTCCAAAAGCCTTTGAGATCAGCAGGATGTTTTTTTTTTTTTTTTTTTTCTGCCTCAGCAGTGATTTTTGGCCTTGAGGCCTGCAGGTCTTTAGATGTGGTTCTAGGTTCCTTTGTGACCTCCCAGATGAGTCATTGATGCGCTCTTGGAGTCATTCTGGTAGGCCAGCCATAACAGTCCTCTCTTAAATGTCTAATTTTTCTTTCAAACCCTGCAGACAGCTCAGTGGACAAATCAAAGGTTACCAACACCTTAAATATATATTGGAAGTAAAGAACTCATACCTCACAAATCATAACAAAGAGTATGTTGAGAAAATGTCTAAGTGGGAATCATCAACATCATTTTGTACATGCTCTCCTGTGTAAAACACAGAATAAGAGGCGTTGGAGTCACAAGATTTAGGATACCCCTACCCTTAAATGTAGGACCCAGTTTAGTTTAAGGTTTAAGATGGAGACTGCAGCTTGGTTTTCATAAAGACAACCACACTATAAATGTTTCCCTCCCTCTCTCTCTTTGTGTCTCCACGTCACTGAGTGTTAATAAAATCTCCGGGAACAAGAGGATGAAGATTATAGGCGTTTAAAAGTTTGTTAATCTCAGCAGCTGTCACGATGATTGTTGTCATGCAGACGCCGGTTGACAAAGCAGACAGAAAGAGCGCTGTGTTTGTGTCTGAGAGGGAGAGAGCAGGTTCCTTGTTGGTCTCTTGGATTTGTTCCAGCTGCCCGCTGGTATTTTTGCCGGCCTTTCATCTCTCACACACACACAGACACACAATTAGCTTCTCATCTCACACACACTGATTTTCAGGCCTTCATCTCTTCTCTGCCTCCTTCCCTCCTCTGCTCTTACTCCCTCCTCTCTTGCATGTGCTTCTTCTTCTCTGCGTTTTAGACTCCCTGGGGTTGAATTTGTAATCAGACGTCTGTTTTCCTCTCCTTCTCATCAATAAATTATGTTTCTGCTATAAAGTGTGATTTGCAGAGGTCATGACTTTGAATGCTTAGTGTTTATAGTTTTACATTATTAACTTACGCGCATCTGAACAAGAATTTTTCATCTATACTCTGGCTTGAAGCTATATTAGACATCACCATTTGTAGCTGGAGAACAACAATTTAAAAGAAACAAAACTGCCTGTCTTTGAGTTATGAAGCATTGATTGTTTTAATGTTGTCAGGTAAAATATGGGGTAAGGAATCACAAGCTTTCAAGTCTTGTTATAAATCATTCTACCATTATTTCCTCTTTCATTTTTTGGTTCCTTTTACTTTTTACCTTTTTAATTCATTATCTCATCACAAAGCTGCCCCATCACAAAGCGAGCAGTGTTGTCAACTCCTGAGTGAGGAAAGTCACTATTGGCTGTCCTAAAAGTCGCCAGAAGTCGCGAAATGACATCAGCGCCTAATCTGCATAATTGGCTGTATGCTTTTAATTGTAATGGATGCTGTAGGAGAGAGGAATAATGTCATGAGAGAAATAAAACTTTAGTAAAAAAAGACCCTCAATATGTTTAGAACTAATGAACTTCCTTCTGTTGAACATCACAATTCCAACTCTCCTCCTTTATCTGGGCTTGGGACAGGCAAAAAATGGCTCAAAAAAGATACTCTAGCAGATTTACTTCAAATTTATCTCAAATTTTTAGTTGTTTATTATTCTATTTTTAACGTTTATTTTTCTACAGTTGCCATGGTTCTCGTTATGCAGCTCTCTATGGATTTTTTTTTCCCCCTAGAAATTTATTTCAGGATTGAAATGTACAAACAATGTTTGAATGCAAAAATTCAAATACAGCTTTCAAGAATATAAGTGTACCAATGAATTGGTGAAAAAAGAATAAATCTTGCAGCTACGATGTCACATGTTTTTTTTCTTCTGATTGGCTCGTAAAGATGTGACAGAACGTTCATCCAATCACCCTCTGAGTTTTTTTTCAAGGCTCTGCCCTTTCCCAAATGCCTCCTATGGGAGGTTTACCAGATGCATGAGTGAAAAAAATCCATCTGGCGTGTCAGGTTACATTAACAATCTAAGTGAACCAAAAAAAGACAATAGAAAAAATTGTCAAGGCGCCTTCACACTGTGGGTAATTTGCAGTCTGGATGTGTAGGGGCCATTGACATGTGACTGCAGAAGCTAGGGTTATGAACCCACGACCTTCTGATCGTAAGACAACCAAGTCACCCTAGAAGTGTGTCGTCACAGCTATGGAGTCACACATGTCCAAAATCAGTGTTTGTTTTTTTACTTGTATTAGTTTCTTAACTTCTAAAACTTTCAGCCATTATAATGCAGTGTTCCCCGCAGCCCTTAATACTTAAGTCCGCTGCTTCATCAACACATACCCTCTGCCTTATCTGTTGTTTCAGAAAAAACTCCACATTGATCAAAATCCTCCTGTGTCTTTATGTGAAATCTAATTAGAGCCCTGCTTGGGACAGTTTCCTTAATCACTCTCCTGCCAGCTCCCGCTGGATTTCTGATCATTACTACTTGCTCCCGCAGCGCTGTTCTTTCCCTCCTGCCCTTACCCACACAAATTCTGGCCATTCACTTCAATCATTTAGGATAACAAACACTGCATACAGGTAAATGGTTGAAAAAGTGATAGACCTCTTCACACACATGAATAAAGGATGAAGCCACTGAAAGCCCCAAAATGATTTAACTTTTGGTTATATTGATAATAGTAATGTCAAAATCATATTTACATACTTTCTTTACACACAATATACTTTTAAGCTTAAAAAATGAGCTGTTTAGCTGGGGACTGGAACGTTTGAATGTGGCATCTTTGCATTCTGCAGTGCAGTCACCATAAATTCTCTTTAGATGGTCTTTTTTCACTCTAACTGCACGTGGCTGATTATCTTGGTGTTTGTGATTTAGCTGCTTTTTATATTAAGGGAAAATTTGCATGTAAAGGGGAAATTATTTTCCCTAGACAACTGCATGATGCTCTTTGTTCCGATGTGCATTGAGAGTTTCTGCTAGACTTTTTTGCCTCTGGCCAAAATGACCATCATTGTTGGCAAATTTTCTTTAGATTGCCATAAGAGCAACAAGCTGCATTCAACAGCAAGAAAAAATAAATAAAAATAAAAAAACACTGATGCAGCTTCATGTCTTCACTAAAACAGGACTGGGGACTATTTTAGAGCCTGAGACACTAGAAATGGAGCAGGCAGCAAACCAGAGTAGTTGTTAACCTATTTTTACAGCCTGCTTGACTGCAGAGAGACTTCTCTTTTTTGTCATTGTGTATGTTGTCTAAGCAAACATAATAAAAGGAGTGAGCTTTTCCTTACACACAAGCAGGCAGTTTGACAATATACACCTACATAACACATAAAGAACAGCAGCACTTTCAAAAGCTTCACATAAGCACTATTAGCTCTGATTTAGCCCATTAGCTACCATAGCTAAGCAGCTTACGACAGCCAATAAAATCCTCCACTGACAACACCAACATATCATCAGAACAAATAACTGACCACCTTAAAACTCTTGCTGTCAAAAGTCCTCATAAACTGATGATCTCAACTGTAACCACTGCTAAAACAGTAAAATCCAACCATCTGGGTTTTCTGGAGAAGTACCCAAGAAAGACAAAAGTGTCCACTTTGGATTGTTCGATACAGTCCTCCTCTCATCGATGACCCGTCCCATACTGCTGCTGCCTAGCCAGGGCGCTCAGAGTATGAACGCCCAGCTACGGGGAAGTGAGATGGAGCTCTCACTATCAGCCCGTATGAGCTGTGCCTTTCTGCATGACATGATTCTGTGTTGAATACTGTTCCAATTCGTCTGAAAACTGGTCATAGGTAGATTTAAACACTCACTGAAGTCCGCTACAGCTCAGGCCGTCAGGGGAGGTGCACACCTACTACTTAATGTTTAGTTACTCTAATTGGCTTGTAATTAATGTGACAGACAAAACACTTTCCCAATCACCCTCTGAGGGTTTTTTGGTTGGTATTTGTTGCCCAAATGGATAAAATATACCCCCTGCTGTGAATTTGTGACAACAAACTGTGATTCCAGACCTATCGTGCTGTTTTCGGTTGTATTCTTTACTTTTATGCCATGCAGTAGTCGTTTCCTTTATTTCTAAAATCCTCTAATTCAGTTATCGCACCTTACAGTTTATGTCACAGTTTTATAAAAGAACACATTCTTATTTCTATGTAAAAGATGCATTTTGCTGCTTCAAAGGCTTTGGCATATACCCCGCCCGCCCTCCTCCCCCTCCCTCCCTTGCTGTCCTCTATCTGTCACCCCATCCATCACATTGCTATTCATCCCTCTCTCCCTGCAGTCCTCTTGGGCTTTCAGCACCTTGTCACCCGATTCAGGGAGTGTATGTGCATGCGTGTGTGTGTCATGTATGTGTATGTCAGTGTGTGTTTAGAATGCAGGTGTGATTTGTGATTTTCTGTTTATATATGTCCCCGTCTCTGTGGGTGTGATTTGGTGCCTTAGAGGGACAGAGCTGCAACACATGATGTGTGTTTGTCCTTTTGAGACTAACAAACACTGTATGGACAATGTTTCAGAGACCGCCACACACTGTTGTCTCGCAGCTCCTCTAATGATGTGGACGATGTGTGAGATGTAAATATCATGCCTGTACACAAACGGTGCTGCTGTTACTTTCTCTTTTCTTTTCATGTTTTCATGGTTTGATGGGAAACAGCGGCTACTTTCTGCTGACTGAATTTAAATCTGATCCTTTCATTTATGCATTGATAAAAAAGGCAGTGATGGAGCTGCAGAAGGTCCAGTTTGTAAATCAGCTTGTCCCATGGGGAGATAAGACATCCACTGGGGATGAAACACATCACGTCAAGCAGAGCACTGACACACATACAGAAATATACCATCCACACTAAAGTCACAGCACTTTTTATCCACCAAATAATAAGACATTTCTGCAGAAGGCAAATAATAGGTTGTTTCCACCAAACAGTCCGGCTCAGTTCTGTGTAAAATGGCACGCATTTTTTTGCATTTCCACAGAGCAAAAGTTGGAAAGGGTCCCAAAAAAACAACCCGTACCGTCCCATTTTTCTGCATCCTTTCGTAGGGGTGCCAATCTTACTTATCCATACCAAAAAGGTGGAGCTACACACACAACAATAAGGGGCTGTACTGACGTCACGTCAGCGCGCGACACGGATGCTCAGCTGCTCAGCCCTGGCTACAAAACACGGAAGTCTGCGCTGTGAGGAGCAGGCAAAAAAGTGAGAAAAATGGGCTAATGTCTGCTTAAATCGGGATATTTGGACTCAACAGAGATCCAAACTGTTTCCTAGTCTGTGGTGATATCTGGCCACAAATCAAGTTTCCTGATGTTTATCTGGACCTGATTTTAGACACACAAAGCAGAGCCTGAAGGCTCACATCAGCCTGGTCTATCTGTGATGGATGAGAAACTAAATTAACGCTACAATTTTGTGAATACAAAGCCTTAGAACAGTTGATTCTCTGTACTGTAACTAGTTATTAATCTGCTTTTTACTGTAGGTAAGCTGTGAAAACTTCGCTCTGTGGTTGTTGGATGTGTTTGTAAAACTTCGGCTGCAGCCTATTTTAAAACAAGATCACCACACCCAGGATTTCTGACTTAATCTAGCTTGATTTTAACACCAGTTAAACCTTTAGTTGATTTTTAATGTGGCGAATTCTCACAGTACAGCTCTGAACTGTCATATTTTGTCATATAAACTGTTCTAGACTAGATATATTCACATATTAATGAACAGTTACGATGCAACAGGCTTCTGTCCACCTATTTCATCAGCAGAGGATCTGTACTGACAGCGGTTAACATCATAAAGATATAGTTAATTATTTTAAAAGCACTTTCAGCTGAAATAAAACTGTCTACTGCTTATTCCCTGCTGATTTCTGTCACTCATCCTTTCTATAACTCTGCAGCTGGACCAGCGCTGACTGTGACTTCACATCCGTCGCCTTTACAGCCCGCCCACTAAGTGAGAACATGGGTGTCTGTGGAAATGCAAACTATTTTGGGGTTTAGCGTACCAAAACATACCAAACTGTACTGAATCAAACCGGACTCCCTGATGGAAACACGGCTAAATATGTTCATATTCCTCTTAAAATGAGTTGCTTTAAAGCTCATCTAGCAGTACAATAACTTTTAACAGGCAGAATGGTGTCTGCTCGATTTCCACAGAGAGCCCCAGTCACCTGCTTTCAGTACTATGCAACTTTGGCAGCAGGCTTCGGTTTTTCTCACCTGACATATCCACTGTATGGGATATCTTCCACACTCATCTGGGAAACCTCCCATTCAAAGTGTTTGGGAGTTTCTCACCTGTGTTCTTAAGTCAGTGAATATCAGGTGAAGTGTTGGCTGGAAGCACTTGCATATTTCCCCTGATTAGCATAGACTAGTATCCTTATTATGACCATATAAGGGCATGAGACTGCAGGGCAGTGTGCAGACACAGAAGGCACATAAGAGTGAGAGGCAAAGAAGCAAGATATCAGTGACATCCACGTCAAAATAAATTGTAAAACAATCACAATAGTTTGAAATACTTTGGGAGTTCTAAAAAGGATGCTGTGCTTCTGAAAATGACACTGATGGAGGAAGATTTAATTCTATTTTTAGCACCAGTTGAGGATATTAGGTGTATGCAATAAACATATTTCTTAGGGATGCACGATATTATCAGCCTGATATCGGTATCGGCAGATATCAAAATGTCTGATGATATTAACATCCAATATTTTTGCTGTGACTATCAGCATCTATCGACTGTAAAATTTGTCCGTATATGCTGATGAATTAGTGGAGGTTTTTGCTGGAACAACAGACCTATGTAAGTGGAGATCTTTGTCTTTATTCATCCTCATTCTTTAAACTTTAAAGTGTTTTTAAGGAAAAAGTTTGGTTTCTTTTTCATCCTCAATTCTTAAATTCTATTCAAAGGACTGAATTTTTAGTTATGTGAAACATATTTAAATATCTGCATCGATATCAGCTCAAATTAATCTGTAAATATCAGCAAAAATTCAATATTCTTTATTTCTGAAATAAAATCACTGGTTCAGACAGTGGTGCTTTCGTCAGAGATGACATCCATTTTACTGTAAAGAAAGATGCTTTCAGGATGTGTTAAAAAATAGTTAAATGTTGTTTTTTTGAATAAGTGTCTTATGATTAAACATCTTCTTATGTGCTGATTTTTTTTATTTAATTGAAAATTTTGCAGAGAAGATGAGACACTGCATATTTAAATTTATCCTTGACCGAATTAATGCATGCATTTTTGCTAATTATTCCATTATATAGAAGTGTTGCATGAGTAAAAGAAATACAGTAGATAAAATTAAAATTGTATCTGATTGTAGGGGTGTAAAGGTACGTGTTTTTTTTACTGTACCTGTTCAGTACGGGCTTCTCGGTACGGTAAACAAACAACAGCAACAGCCTGAATATTCCCAGATAAAAGTGTCCTGTTTAGGAACACTTTGTTTCCCAGTAAAATACAACAGTGGACAAAGACAACAACACTAGCGCTGACATTATTCAGCAGGTGTGTTGCTGACAAGACGTCGTCCAGCGGACCAATCACAGCACTTGAAAAGGCTCCTCTCAAACAAGAACGTCACTGTAACGAGAAGGAACAACGAAAAGTCTCACTAGCCAGCTATGAATTTCCCGTGATTTAAAATTTTTTTATTTTAATAATGGCGCTCTGGTTTAGTAAATCGAATTAAATCTAAATGCAGTACCTTCAACTGTCAGCCTCGGAGGAGGGGGAAAGGGGGAATCCATCATGTCTGCAGCTGCGTCATAGGTAAAGTTATCCTCAGATTTCACAAGATGGGCTGTGAAAAGTTCTCCCAAACTTTGTAGTAGGTCTCATTGGTTAAAAAAGTAATCCAGTGCTGAAGTGTTGCTAATGTGTTGCTAATTAGCATACTTAAGCTAACTTATGGTTGTATGATGATGCATTTAAGTTCACAGGGAAATTTTAGTGTTTAAAGAATGGGTATAAAAATGTCAATATAGCAATTAAAATCCCCTAGAGAGTCAAAAATGTATTTATTTATTAATATTTTTATTCATCTGGGAAAAGGTTGCAGCATTATTAATAATTTGAATGTAATTTATTCACCCTATTTATTTAAAAACAATTTAATAAAAGAAAAAAAGAAAAAAAAAGTGTTGAGTATTTGCTTTAATTACCAAAAATTTACCGAACTGTGACTTCAAAATTGAGGTACGTACCGAACCAAAATTTTCCATACTGTTACACCCCTATTTTATCCTGATATATCAGCACTCTAAAGTTCACAATAATTCTCTGGAATGTTCTCAGACTTTGTTCTAAGTGAAGAACAAATCACAAATTAGGCAGCTTTGGTGAATATCAAAATCTTCTTCAAAACTGTTGAAAGAGGATTTTAAAAATAGTCTCGTACCAACCTTTCTTCTACTCTGTCCCTGCTTATGCTTCACACAAAAGAACTGAACACAAAAAAGTATTTTTTTCAGCTTATACAGATGTATCTCCATGTTAAGCACAGTAAATATAAACCTTTATCTGCATGGCTTCCTAGAGGGAAGGAGGGAGATGAAGCTGTACTTTAAAAATCTGAATTCTTGGATTTTCAGTTTGAATGTCATTCCCACATACTGAGGAGAGTTGCTCCTATATTTTTTATGGCCCATAAATAGAGGCACATTAACATTAAAATTAAAATGATATGAAGAAGAAACATTCATGGAAAGCAAAGAGAGCGAGGAGAAGAGACACGCAGACACCTGGTGCTGTGTGATCCGTGAGCAGCGAGCTCCGCTGAGCTGCTCCGATAAGACCAGATGAAAGTCAGGTGTGTGCGTGTTGACCACGCTCCTTTCCGGTGTGTGTGATTTTTATTCAAGTGCACTCGTGTGTTTGTGAAGCCTGTGCTTGTCCGTGTAGTCTCTGCTCAGCGTGGCTGGAGGATTGTCAGCGACTGTAACGCAGTCGGCTGTGTGAGTCCTTCACTCCAGAGAACAAGAGGAAGTGTTGCTTTTTTTCCAAGACGTCAGATCAAATCAGAATGACTGAACTTCAAACTACTGTAGTATTTTTTTTTTCTTTCTGCTCTCTTGTGCTTGAAGTTTTTTTTTCTATAAACACAAAGGAGAAGCTGGCTTAGAAGTTTAACAGGATCATGAATAGCTACGTGAATAGATAAGTCAAAGCAAGTCTGATAATTAAACAAAATACAGCCATGAATACAGCAAAAATCCAACCACATGGATGGAGAAAACAGTTCAACTCTCTTTACTTTGATTTAGCTGGAAGCTTTCCTCGCCCCCTCACTCCAGTTTAGTTTTCCCACAATAAAACCAAATTAAGCCTTTCTTTGAAAAAATAGAAAGAGAGATTTTTCCCATGCATCTGAAATGAATTATTTAAAAAGTATGTGCCTTTTTTAAAATGACCTGTAGGATATTTTCAGGAGAAGGCCTCATGAGTCTCTGTGCTAGAATAACCGACAGCTCAGTGCCATTTTTTTTAAAGGTCAGCCTCAGATTAACACGAGTGAGCGCGTCTTCTTCTTCACCTCAGACTGTCAGTGGGAGAAGATGACATTTTGTTATTTGTTCAAGGTTGTGAGGGTTATATCTCTACTTTTTCAAAAGCAGAAATATTTGGAAGAAAGCCTTGGAATGTAACAGAGAAGAATAACAAGGTAATATTTCATTTAATTTCACTCATATTTCTGATTGGCTTTCAGACTTGAGCTGCATTTATAAATGTGAGAAAAGGCTACGACATCCTTTAGATCAACCACAATACTTCATCCAAGTTTTGAATTTAAATGTAAAAATAGTAATAACCAAATAAAATAGGTAATGAGAAAATAAAACCTTTTTGGTTGTACATTTAGTGAGAGAGAGAGAGAGGGTAATAAGGATGGCTAAGTATTTGCAAATAATAAATAAATAAGTAAAATAACAATAAAATAATAATAATAATAATAATAATAAAAAAATATAATAATAATGATAATAAAGTAGTTATGATAATAATAGTAATAATAATAATAGAAATAATAATAATAATAACAACAATAACAATAATAATATTCTATGTTCTTTAAAATTTTTAAAATCATTGGCCAGAAACATTTATGAAGAAATTGTAACAGACGACTCTTTCTTTCCAGACATTGAGCTTAGTGGTTAAACTTTTATTTTGAAAATCCACTCTAGTGACTGAGATTGCCAGGAACAATTTTAAATGATTTAGTTGTTCATTTTGAAAGTTCCTTCCACTTAAGAGATTCAAAAGAAATTCATTTTAAAATGAAGCTTTGTTTTCATAATCCACTCACTTAAACTTTAAAGGGATTCTTCAGAAGTCACTTAGAAATAAAATATCCAGTCTACATATCACACAGACATCGATTTGAAAAGTCTAAGAGAGCTAAAACTTAACATGAAACTTAAAAATCCTCAAGAGATATCCAAAAAACTAAATAAACATCAGTAAATGTAAGATATATTTTGTTGCATTTTTTTGTGATTTTGTGCTTTTAATTTATTTTAAAGTCTTTTTTTTTTTAAGTTAAAATATTTGATCAATGTTTTTATATTTTAAAATCTTATTTATATTTGTTGAAATATCGGAGAACTGTTACTGGTAACACCATGAAGAGAGCAAAAATCAGAAACGAGAGTGGACTAGTTATTTTTGTATTAATATTGAAAACAAAAGCTATCTTCATGATTTATTTTAGTTCAAGGACATAAACTAATTAAAAAAATTGTGAAAGACTGCTTTTGGCCAGAACAAGTTCAAGTCTTACTCCAACATTAACCTAACCTTCTGATCTGTGTGGTGAGGCTTTTATTAAAAAAATCAACTCTGCACAAGAGGTTATAAAGAATTGGCTTCTAACTGATTGATTGGGACTTTTGTTTTGAAAGTTCTGGTAGTTTAGAGATTCAAAAATAACAAAAAAAATGGAGCTTTTATTTTTTTAAACCCCACTTTAAGGAGATTCTTAGCAAATTCTTTTGAAATAAACAAGATTGTTTTGAAAATCCAGCGTACATATCACTTACATAAACATTTTAAAAGTCTGAGAGAGAGAATCAGCATATAACTCTAACATATTTATGTTTATTTGTTAATTTTTATTATATTTGTTTGTTTGTTTTTTTTTAAGTTCTGTTCTGTTATATAAATTTAGATGTTCATATTTTAATATACATACATGGGATGAAATATCAGAAAATACTTGTCATTTTTATCAAAAGAAAAACTGGTAATGCTGTCAAAGGAGAGCAAATGAGAAAAGAAAATGGATAGTTATTTGAACTATTATAAAATATTCTCACCACCTTTAGGATAAAAAACATGAAGGGGATGGATATTATGAAGAACTTTTACAACATGCATGTTTCCCTGCCAGAACACTCGGTTTAGTGAGCTCTGTAGAGAAGCAGACTGTTCAAAAACTAAAAGTCAGAACAATAAAACTGAATTAAAGAGCCAGTTAAGTTACTTTCAAATGAGTAAGGTTTATTTCGAAAATTTAGCATAAGAAAAAGGTATTCTTAAAAATCTAAAAGAGATAGCTGAAAACTGAACCAGAAAATACATTGAAAAAAAAGATTTTTCTAACATTGTAACCAAAAATGAAACCTGTAGGTAGTAATTAGGGGTGCTGTCGTCACAAACAAAAGGCGACCACAGAGAAAAGAAGGCGTAGAAGAAGACAAACCGGAAATCCAGCTCCTTCTGGCAGTCTTTTCTTCCACATAAACAATGAAAAAACAGAATTTACATCGTCTTGGGGTTTCTGCTCTTGCATTGGGGCATCATGAGCAGGCAGCAAGGTGGTGAGCTGTCCAGCATGTCGTTCTTTACATGAGACGAATAAACCAGCACCGAGTACGACGTGTTGCCATGGCTACACAGACGCCAAGCAAGGTACCGACATGTATTTAAAGTAAACCAATGTTTTAGGACTTAGAAGATGAGTTTTTTATTATTATTTCTATCAGCAGTGCTCCATTCATTTCAGTGGGACATTTTTTGCTATTTTTGGTCGATGGCATTTAACCAGACATGTCACCTGGGCAACATCACAACATCCCACAGGCCTTGTTTGGAAAGGGCAAAACCTTTCAAACAAAAACCTAGGCGGAAATGAGATTAATGTTCTGTCTTTCACATTCATTATCAGCCGGTCAGAGTAACAAAATAAACATAACCTGAGCTAGATGGGCAGCCATTGTCATGTCACCACAGTCACTATCAGTGAAGCCAGTTGGTAAATCAGACTCTTGCTTAAGTGGGCCAGGGGAAGAGTAAAAAGATCTTTGTGGTTCTTGCTTTTCTTAAAGTTAAAAAAAAAAAAAAAAAAAATCCAGGTCCCATCAAACTGATACTACAGCTACATACATGTTCATCTCTTTACCAGCCACCATTGTTTACAGGCTTGCAGTCATAAGATTAATATATATACAAAGTCAAAAACACCTTGTTTTAAAACTGAGATGAAGCTGGTGGACTACCTGTTGATATTTTGGTATAGGTCCAAGAGGCTTTTTAGTAGGTCTGATAATGACCCATACACAGATCTAAAATCATAAGCCTAGGTTGAATGGTCTGCAGGGGCTGAATGTTTAAAGTGGTTTTTGAGGACATAAAAATCTAAATTTTATTGGGAATCATCAATTGGGAGAGGGGGGCACTGTGACAAAGTAATGATGTTGATGAATTCTGGATCAGTGTTCTGATCAATCATTCCTGAGACTTTTTGGTGAATATTACCATAATTACTAAGTCATAATGGCATTTTTTCTCTGGGTGGAGAAAGTACAAAAAGTAATGCAAGTTTGGGCCCCGGTCACGGCCCCATCCTATGGTAAAAACTAAAGCTTTTGAACTTCACTGATTCTAGAATGACCTAAAAAATTCTAGAGTTGATCAGATGAAATCCCTCGAACAAGATTGTTAAAATGCGTAACCTGCCAACCAGTGAAAATGTGGAAATTTGATCTTCAGCTGTTTGTATTGCACTTCCTGTACATTTTGGTCCCAAGGACTTTTTATCCTTTCTAGACCTGATAGATATATGTATGATTTTCCATGCATGTAGTTCTTACCTCGGCCCTTTACTGGCCTCTGCGATGGCCTTGCATGATTCCACCAGAATACAAAAATTTCAACTGGGGATCAAATTTCTGTAAAGAAAAAACAGGAATTTTCCAACAAAAATATTGATAACGTCTACTGTTTCAAAAGAACCCTCACTCCAAGACTGGGGCTCATGCTTTAATAGTTACTCCAGTTTCAATAGCGTCTCTGCACCCTTGGTTTTTCAGCTGTAGCAACTGCTTCTTTTGCCACGATGCTAATTGGGTTTTCTACCAGCTTGAAGCATTGCAAGATGAATCCATCTGTTGGCAGACAAAGCATCTGGCCAATCCTTCGGCCATGTAAGGTTAGAGAGGCAAAAACATGCAGAAAGTGGAAGGACTGGCACAGTATTTTAAAGTTGTACTTGTATTCAACATGACAAAAAGAAAAAAAAAAACATCCATCATGTTTTTGTGCAGGTAAATTGAAAATGAATTTGTGGTAAATGTAAAAAATAAAACAGCAGTGGTGGTGAAAGAGATTTTCTATCTCGATGTGATGAAAAGAAACAATTTTCAAACCTGAAAAATTGGAATTCAAACATTCGTCCTTGGCGGTGAGGAGTCGTCTTTTTGAATTCTCCTCTGATCCGCTGAAGGGCGGTTTTCACTCTGATTTACAGCCTGCCTTCATTATTCAGCTCCCCTCATACATCACACATGTTGTGTTCATGGGTGTGGGTTTTTCCTCAACTCATTTTAACCCTGTTTACTGGGAGAGAGTGAATGTGAAGCATCCATAACAGGATAAAGACACCCAACCATTTATCACTTACAGCCGTCCAGACACTCATGTGTTGGTTTTGTGCATGTTTGGTGAGACGTTAGAGCTCTGTGATTGTGTGTGCCACAGTCCTAAATGATGTTGATCTTTAAGTTCAAGCATTCTCTAACATAAATGGTCTGCCTTAGGTTGGCCTCTCTCCAGAGGACTTTGCTAAAACTCTTGAAAGACTCTAAAAAGACTGAGACCCTCTCACATCTAAAGACAATTTGTCTGCAAGTTTTTAGTCTCAGACTGAGATTTTGCAAAGACATGTGGTCAAAAACGACAAAACTAGAATACGATTCCTTTTGCAATTATTTCCCATCATGCATCTGGTGGAAATTCATGACAACAATTTTGGGGCAGAGAACAAGATGTAGAAGGAGATGGAGAGCACATTTGAGTTACTATTATATTTTGATGTTTTTAAATAATTTACATCGAGGAGAAACTAAAAAGAAAGTTAAACACTGAAGCAACTTTGCATGTTACTGCAACAACTATCCCAGAAACACTTCAGAATAAAAGTACCGTATGAAAACTTGAGAAGTCCATCCATTTCCATCCATGTTCTACACTGCTTATCCTGTTAGGGGTCAGGGGGCACTTGAGCCTATCCCGGCTGTCATTGGGCAAGAGGCGGGATACACCCTGGACTGGTTGCCGGTCAGTTGCAGGGCTGACATATAGAGATAGACAAGCACATTCACATTCACACCTAAGGCCAATTTTAGAGTCACCAATTAACGTAACAAGCATTTTTTTGGTGGTGGGAGGAAGCTGGAGTACCCGGAGGGAACCCACACGTACACAGAGAGAACATGCAAACTCCACACAGAAAGGTCCTGACTGGAAGGCGAACCAGGGACCTTCTTCCAACAGCGCTAACCGCCGTGCCGCTGTGCAGCCCAACTTGAGAAGTCTCACCACAAAAAGAACTGATGAACTTTTACTTTGAAAATCCCAGTGAAGGTTTACCATACCTGTCATGTCAGCCTGGAGTTAAATGACAGACAAAGAACACAAACACACAGGAGCAGAGATCTGCCTGCAGCTCTGAGCAGAAAGGTTTTTCAACCTCTTGAGTTCAGCGGCTCTAGACTGATCTACGCTCATGTTCATATTGTGAAGAATGCACAACAGCGGCTCCCATTGGTCATGGACGACGGTCGCATCACTGAGGTCGTTTTCACACCTGATAGTCCGGGGGACTTGCTCCGTTTGGAACGGAAATTGCAACACTGTTGCACTTTCCTTTGGTTTGGTTCTCATTCACACTGCTCTTGGTTAAACGGACCAAACGGTCTGAACACCTACAACCTCTGCCCATTAGGGGTGCTGTCGTCACAAACAAAAGACGACCACGAAGAAAAGAAGGCATAGAAGAAGACAAAACCGGAAATCCAGCTCCTTCTGGCAGTCTTTTCTTCCACATAAACAATGAAAAAACACAGAATTTACATCATCTTGGGGTTTCTGCTCTTGCATTGGGGCATCATGAGCAGGCAGCAAGGTGGTGAGCTGTCCAGCATGTCGTTCTTTACATGAGACGAATAAATCAGCACCGAGTACGATGTGTTGCCATGGCTACACAGACGCCAAGCGAGGTACCGACATGTATTTAAAGGAGACATATTATACCCTTTTAAGACAAGCTTAAATTGTTCTCAGAGGTCCCCAAAACATGCCTGTGAAGTTTGTTGCTGAAAAAAACACTCCAGTTTGGGATTTTTGTACGTTGAAAACCCCCTCTATTTCAGCCCCTCTCAGAATGAGCCGTTTCTGTGTCTTTAAATGGTAATTAGCTGTCTGACTCTGCCCCTGACCACACCCCTCTCAGGAAATGGATGCAGTACTCCTGGTACTACAGACACTTTTATCCACAGTTTAGAACTTGACTGGGATTTGAACCATCAACCTCCCAAGCTGTAGTCAGCAGGATAACCCACTGAGCTATCCAGAATCTCAGCTGATAGTTGAGAGGATAAACAGACGAGGGCAGAGTTTTCCTCCAAGTGGGGGAGGGCCAACCAAACCTGGGGGCAGGTCCTTACGCTCCTGGTGAGGTCACCAGGAGCTAAATATGAGGACAGCTTGTTTCAGCACACATTTTCTGAAAGGTGGAGAAAGAGAGGGGGAGAGGGAATGGATTTTTCTGGTATTTGAGGGGATTGTGGACAGGCCAGGGGCACATATTTGTGTTAGAAAAGCCTGAAAAAGTGATTTTTGCATAATATGTCTCCTTTAAGTGAATTAAATCACATATAAATCTGTATGTGATTACGCTTTCTGCCACTTCCTGCCATTGGTTCACAAGTTTGTCTAGTTAGTTTTCACACCTCAAACAAACTGCACCAGGGTTCATTTGGAAGCGGACCGAGATCCCCTGTTTTCAAATGGATCAGAGTCCGCTTGTTGGGTCTGCACCAGAGTTCGTTTGAGCTTTCACACCACTTCAAACTAACCAGACTGTGCGGGAAAACGGACCAGAGTTCATTAAAAGTGGACCAAACAGCTCTGGTGTGAATGCAGCCTTAGAAGCACAATTTACATATGACCAGACTAAAGACTTACGATAGTATAAAGCACCCTTGTTATCATCGTAATGACAAGACTAAAGAAAGACTACCTTAAAACAGCTAAAGAAGAGTCTCAAGACCACCTTACACTTAAAGACTGAGACAACAGGAGTGAACTGAGACTTTAGCAAGACTCCCAGGATTTTACTCCAACTTTGGAATTTTGTTTGTGACTTTGAAATTAGAGAGAAACTTGTTAGGTGTAAGGCTGCCTTTAGTTCATGCAGTTCTGCTAAGACTAGAACAGTGTCTTTTAAAGGCTGATTCAATTTCTATTGGATAACTTTTACTGTGTCATTTTTCGATGGTATCTATACTGTAATCCTTTTGTCCGTTAAAACCAAAACAAAAAAAAACAAATAGTCAAATGATGCAGTAGGAGAGAGAATAGTATGGGCTTGTTGGTGGATAAAACTCATGCTGAGGCTGGTTGGGAAAAGTGCACAAACATCTTATCCTCCAGGTAAAGCTTTCAGTGTGGCTCTTTGCTCTTCTTTTAATAAAGAAGTGTGGCCCCGTTCTGATTAAAATGCCACTATACTATTGCTACATTAACTCTGAATGTTACGCAGGCAGCCAATGTATACTGGCATGCAGTACAACTAAACCCCGCCCATAACTACCATCTCATTCCCCTCAAATGACACTGCTCCAGCCTCAAGCACAATCATTTCAGACTGGAGCTCTGCAGGATGGATCTGCCTGATGACTGAAATGGAATCTGGACAATCTATCTGCTTTGACTGGTACAAACTGGTGATATTCTTTACTCCTAATGGGATGATTTAAAAGCCTGGATGCAGAACAAAGCAGCCTATCGGTTTCTGCTGCTTTTTCTCCGGGTTGAGCTCAGTGTCAGGGCCTGCTGTATGTGCAGAAAGATTGTGCAGATCTGGGTTTAAGAGTTTAAAATCAAGGTCAAACACAATCATTTATACAGACACACACACACACACACAGAGAAAGGCGTGTGAGAAAGCCTCACTGGCCTCTCTTTTAACACAGCAGGAGAATTCGATGTTCCTCTCTATTTCTGCTCCGCCTGTCTCTCCCTCTCTCATCACCCTGCAACACCACACACACAGACTTTTTTAGAGTCATGCAGTAGTCGGTTGCCTGTGCAGAGCGCTGCACAGCGTGAGTGGAGCCCCGCTGGTCGGGCCGCTGTTGATCAATCAACACCTTCTAATGGAGGGAGAGATGAAAGAAGGAGAGGAGGATGATGGGAAAGAGAGGAAGGAGAGGGATACAGAGACAGACGGACGGGGAGGGAGCTGACTGATATGGGAGTTAAGGACTGATAGCGATGAGCCCTGCTGAGTCTGATGAACTTTTAAATTGACTGTCTTCTGTTGGGAAAGTTACACAAACTTACGGAAATGAAGTCATGTCATAAAATAAGGCTTAACTGTCACTGCTGTGCTCTACTGCCATGTCTTTTTATGTGTATTTAAGAAGATCGAGTTTCCTGGTTAACTTAAATGAAAATGTTTTGCAAAATCTCCAAATCTGACGTCTGATTTAATGGGATCATTATCTCAGAAGTACAAGTAAAGTCATTATAAAAAGACATCTGCTCGGTTTTTCTTGATTAAAAAGCTACCTGTACCTCAAGTTCCATAAATACATCTCCCCAAGGCCATTTAAGGAAGCAAACTTGGTCTGATTGTTAGGTATGATCAAATCTGTTTAGAGGCATTGGGGGACTTTTGTGAGCCAATTTTGCATTCAGGCCAGCTACATGGGGACTCAAGAGACAATTTCTGAAAATGCTTCGTCCTCATGAAGTGCTACTGTGGCCAGGGCACAGCACAGCGTCTCTGTAATTCTATAAATAGAACAGTTTTTCTCAAGCAAATGCAAAATTCTTCCATACTTTGAGGTTTCCTCTCTGTCAGCATCACATGAGTCCCTGATTATTTTTCAGAAGGGCCATCTGTGTGTTTTCTCCTCAGTATCAGGGAACTCCAGTGCACAAGTATTATGCCTTAAAACTCGAGAAAGTAGTGATTCTTGTGATTCTGCTCTTGCAAGATGCAATCAGCAGACTCAATCCACACATTTGTCAGACCACTGACAATCAAACAGTGGTTTAGGGCATTTAACAAACCATTACAAGTTCTACTTTGGTCTCCTCATCATAATTTTCCAACAGTTCTGCTGCTTTCAGAAAGAGTCCCCACCAGTATTAATTTAATCGACTAAAGTGCAACTAAAAATGTTCATCGAAAACCTTTTATCCATTAGGATGACAGGATGGAAGCGAGGTAAAAACAGATCTTTGATGATAAAAACTCCTTAGACCAGTGTTACTCAACCCTGCTCAACCAAAGAGCCCAATTGTTGAAAAATACATTTGTAAGAGTCATAATGTAAGTGGTGAAAGGTGCCTGTTGAAATAAGTTAAAGGTGGCAAAATGGTCAAAAAGTGGCAAACCCTGAGAGAAAATTGACAAAAAAAGGGCAGAAAGTGGGAAAAGTTGGTGAAAAGTGACCAAAAAATGAGTTACAGGTGAAAAAAATGGTTAAAATGTGGCAAACACATGGCAGAAAATGAGTGAAAAGGGACTGAAATGGGCAAAAACCAGCAAAAAGGTGGGAAAATGGACAAAAAGTGGCAGTCAACTGCAAAAGGAAGCATAGGCAAGAAGTGGCAACGAAAGCAAAAAGAAGCAAAAAAAAATTGCGAAAACAGGATAAAAATGTCAAAAATGGGTGAAAAGCAACAAAAAATGTGGAAAAATTGTCAAAAAGTGGCAAACATTGAGAGAAAAGAGGCAAGAAAGGGAAGAAAAAGTGGCAAAAATGGTCAAGAAGTGACCAAAAATGAATTACAGTTGGCAAAAATGGTCTAGAAAGGGCCAAAACATGGCCAAAAAAATGGGCGAAAAATCAACAAAAAGGTGGGACAATGGGCAAGAAGTGGCATTTCATTGCAAACGGCAGCTTAAATGGGTGAGAAGTGGCAGAAAAGGCATAAAGGGGCAAAAAATTGAAAAAAGCAGGATAAAATTGTCAAGAATGGGCAAAAAATGACTAACACACATGGCAAAAATGGGCTAAAGGCAGTAAAAATGTTATAAAAGTTGCAAAAAAATTGCAAAGAAGGGCAATAGAAATATACAGACAAAAATAAAGGTTGACAATTTAAGCCTACTTTGTAAGAATGGGAAACAAACTGATTAATATTACTTACAATGGATAATTTCTGAGGCCAGCGTGTCCTTTTCAAGGTTTTTGGGGGAATAATATTTCAGAATAAGACATAAAAGAGCCACAAATTCTCACAAAAGAGCCACACTTGAGTGTCACTGCCTTAGAGACTACAGTCAAAATCCACAAAATTTCTCCACTTTGCATTTAATCACAAGCAGAGATAAGGTGCAAGAGCATTCAGGGTATACTATATGGACAAAAGTATTTGGCCACCTGACCATTACACCAAAAGGGACTGTAATAACATTGTATTCAAATCCATGCACTTTGGTATGGAGTTGTCCCTTTTTGCAGCTAGAACAGCCTCCACTCTTCTTGGAAGGCTTCCACAAGATTTTCGGTGTTAGCTGTGGGACTGAGTGCCCATTCATTTTGCACATCTATGAGGTCAGGCACTGATGTTGGACAAGAAGGCTGCAGGTTGCAGTTCATCCCAAAGGTGCTTGATAGGATCAAGGTCAGAAATCTGTGCGGGCCAGTCAAGTTCTTCCACACCAAACTCATCAAGCCATGTCTTTATTGTCCTTCTTTATGATCTGGGGCACAGCCATGCTGGAATAGAAAAGGGCCTTCTGCAAACTGTTGCCACACAATATACTACGTATATACACAATATAATTATCAGGGCTGTCCAAAGATTTCTGTAATCAATCACAATTAATCACATCCTTTTTATTCTAAACTCCATTAATTGCATTTTAAGGTCACATATTATGCAACCCCCCCTTCCCTTCTCCACCTTTCAGAAAATGTGTGCCGAAACAAGCCATTCTCAGATTTTTCCCTCATGATGTCATGTGGTCTGGTTGGCCCTCTCTGCCTAGAAGACAGTTCTGCCCTCCTCTCCTCCAGGAGAGCCACATCCATGAAGCCACATCCATTTCCTGTGAGGGGCGGAGTCAGGGGCAGAGTCAGAAAGCTTGTCAACATTTAAAGCCACAGACACAGAAACAGCTGAGCTGGGATGAAACAGAGGGGTTTTTAGACATGCAAAAATTCAATAGTGGAATGTTTTTTCAGCAACAAACTTCACAGGCATGTTTTGGGGACCTCTGAGACCAATATAAACGTGTCATAAAGGGGTTAAATATGTGACCTTTAATACTGTTTTTTGTCCGTTGAAATGTTCTACTGTATTTGACTAAGGTTAACTGACATCCTGTCTGGAGACACAGCTGCTTTTATATCCGTTCAGCATTCCCAGGGAAAAAGGAACTTGTTATGGATTGAATAGGAAATCAGGGAATGGTAATGGTAAAACAGGTAAACGCAAACTGGAATGAGACATTTAGGAACAGTGATGGACTTATTTGACATCACTGTGGCTGCAGAGAGATGCTGACGTGGCTTAACTAAAGTGTGTAGAAAGGGATGATAAATCATCAGTAATCACAATTAAAAATAAAAATAATGCATTTAAAAAATCCTGCTATTGTTGGGGTTTTTGCTTTACAATTACAGCTTGAAATTGTTAAAAAATGTTCTTGAGAATTGTGTTTCAACGAAAAAGCCTGAAGGAAATGTGCATAGTGCTATTTAAGTGGATTTTTTTTACGCAAACTTTGAAAGGTAAATTGGGTAAAAAAGCTTTTTGACGGTAGCACATTTGCAGCTCACTCTCCCATATTTATGGTGGGAAATTGATTCCATTTGCACTTAAAAATGTGCATTTTTGGAAAGATTTTTCTGATCTTTAACTGTCAGCTCTGCCTGTCTTGTATCACTTGTAAAAAGAAGTAGAAAAAAATGCATCAAGGAGTAAACACTTGGAATAATATGTATGAAATCACACATCAGAGAGATATGGATTGACACCCGGCTGGTTTTACAGCATAAACTTTGTGTTTGGGTGACTTTTGAAGCTACTTTAAGCTTGAATCTTTGCTTTACAAGTCTAAAAAGAGTTTTTCAGTGGATAAACCTCACAGATGGTTTCGATGTTTAATGCAAAATACTGACTTCAGTGCTTCAGTTCATCAACAAACACTTATTGCTTTAACTCAACAATTAGGGAACATTAATCTTCAAGTTGTTGCAAACGAGGCATCCAAGGGGTTGAGGCATATGTGATGAACATACTATAGATGTATAGATAGATAGATGGGCTGGTTTCCAAGATGGCAGCAGAGTCTGAATAATTCAGCTCTCTCTCTCTCTGCAGGAGGTTCCCCTTTGATGTCTCACTTTGAAGAACGAGTGCATCCCTCTCTCTTTTCCTCTCTTCGTCCTCTCATCACTCACATTAACCCTCCTCACATGACGCCGAAGCACACCTCCTCCCCCTCGTCTCACCTGTCATCCTTTTCTTTACATCTCTCTGCAGAAACATACCGTCCTTCATACCTTCTCTTTCTGCTGCTTTTTTAACCCATGTTTAGTCCGTCCAGTGTGAATGCATATGTACGCATCATCAGAGAAGCATATGTCTTTGTGTGTTACTCTCTTCATCCGCTTTAACATTATCTCGCACGTCAGATCAAAGAAACTCCTCTAAGCAAAGTATTCCCATTAACACAGGATTATTTGCATCATTATTAGATTGTAATTAAGCGCTGCTAAATATAGTAGTAGGGGTTGTACATATTAAAGGTAAGTAGAAGTGCACAGGCTCATAATTTATTCATGTAACTTCAGCATCGTACAGAAATTATATTACACTGTAAAGATCAGAGAGAAGAAAACACCCCAATAAAAGACATGAAAACTGTACACACAGACTTTCCAGCAATACAATCTTCTCTACTACTCTAGTCTTATGTAGTCCTACTGAAGGGATAGAATAGTGGGAAAATATTATTCTGTTCAAGTTGTAAATCTCTAGAAGT
The DNA here is from genome assembly GCF_018320785.1 of Cheilinus undulatus. Lineage (NCBI taxonomy): Eukaryota > Metazoa > Chordata > Actinopteri > Labriformes > Labridae > Cheilinus > Cheilinus undulatus. Next base: position 5,047,528 of record NC_054868.1, read on the forward strand.
TTTGTTGAAATGGCTTACTTTTTGATTTGAAAACTACATTTTGTTTACTTCTTGTAGCGATCTTTTTTCTTTTTATTAAATATGTATTTTTGGGCTTTTTATGCCATTACTGACAGAGGAGGACAGTGGACAGAATTAGAAAAAGGGATGAGAGAGCTGGGGAGTGACGAATAGAAAAGTGCGATGGGCCGGCCACGAACGTGAGGCGAGCCTCAAACCCCCAGGCCACCTGTGCCCTGTAGCTTTTTTCTTTAAGGCTGAAGATTCTCAGCCTTGGGGTCAAGACCCCCTTGGGGGCCGCAAGACACTGAGAGAGGGTCACCAGATGCCTTAAAAAACGAACAATATTTTTTTTAATTAGACTGTTGACTTTTTACACCAATTTTACCAAATGTTTACCCCTTTTGTCACTTTTTAACAACAGATTTTGCCAGTTTTAGCACATTTTGCCACTTAAAACCCATTAATGTCAATCTTAAACCCTTTCCACCACTTTTTCCTGCCTATTTTTGCCACTTCTAATCCAATTCTTGCCCCTTTCTGCCTATTGTTGACCCATTATTGCCACTACTAACCACTTTTTACACCCCTTTTGTCCATTTTAACCGCAGTTGACCAATTTTTGCCAGATTATATCAACTTTTAATCCCAATCTACCATATTTTCACCAATTTATTACACTTTAAAGCCATATCAGTCATTTTTAATCCCCCTTTATCGCTGTTTGTGCCTGTTTTTGCCACTTTAACCCAATTTTGGTTATTTTTTGCCCCTTTAACCCCTTTATGTTCTTTAAAAATCCAATTTCACCACCTTTTCCACCATTATTTGCCATTATCAACCAATGTTAGCCATTTCTAACCTATTTTAATTATGTTTTTAACAGAAGTTATTTTCATTTAAGAAGGCTGTTTATAACACAGATGAATAAATAAAGATATTGATAAGAGTGGTTATTATTCAGGTCAAATATATAATATGTTTTTCACAGCTTAATTTCAAAATGGACCATGATTTTGCTGACCTCCATGGGACCCCAGTTTGGCTGGGGTCCCCTGTCTCTTACATCTTTATTTTGGGGGTTGCAGGCTGAAAAGGTTGAGAACCACTGCTTTAAGGAATGTCTTTTTCTTCTTGGATTCGCCAGATTCCTTGTCTGTCATCATGCAAATCTATCTTGCAAAGTTCCAATCTGAAATGACTGTCTGTGAACAGACCTGGCCAATCTGCATCATTTGAGGCAGTAGCTGTGGGCGGGGTTTAGCTCCACTGGAGGCCAATAGCAATGGCTGCTGCTGGTGTAGCTTTAAGCTCAGGTGTATAGTACTGTGTGGAAGTTTTAGGCATGTTTGGGACCAAAGTAAGGTGTCGATGTGGCGAGTACCTGAGGGCACCATCAGGTGGGAGGGAGAATTGGCACAACCCTTGTCATGCTCTGGATGTCTGGCATATTACCAGATGGATGGGAAAATAATCCAGGAGACTACAACCCACACTTTAAAGCACCGATTTACTTTTTCTCCATTTGACCTGCACCTGTGCATTGCTGTTGTAGCGTGAGGCATTGTTAGCATTTACTCTTTTGGGACATTTTTAGTGGGATGTGACAAGATCTTGTGAGATTGCAAAGTCACATTAAAGTTGATAGGAAAATTATCTCACAAGATCAATAGACTGAATAGATGCAGGGCAGTAGGTCGTGTGACAAAGCCAGATTTAATTGGAAATTACTGGTAGATGTCCCTGACACTCTTAAATCACTGGTGTGCCAGCTTGTGGAGAAATGGAGCACAGCTGCTATTATCTGTTATTTATGGCTATGACTCCAAGTGTAGTAAATTGTTTTTTTGAGATAGTAAAATGCATGGATATTTGATATGAAGTGCTGTTAAAACTAATAGTTTAGTAATGGCTAGAGAGGACAGACACCATGAGTGAGCAGGGACATTCAGTACTAGAGGAATGTTGTTTAAATCATTTAGAAATGGACCTGTATTGCTTTGCATTTTGACTTAATGGTTAAATGGAATACAGATTCTCCAGTCATGTGTTTTTATCAGAGTTTAAAAAAGAGTGAAATCCCGTCTTTTCTCATTAACCCAAATCTCGTCTCGACAAGTGATTTAAGTGCGTTGTCATACCCTAGACTGGACGCTTATTTTAGTGTCAATCAGTTCAAAACAAAGGAGCCTTACAGTAGAGCCTTACACATGAACTCATGATCACTTTATTAGGTACAGCTGATCATTAAGAAGTTAACTAGCCACATCTGAATCTAGGCATTCATTGGTGCCAGTCTGAGCAGTCTAAATGTGTAAATACTGAAACCATAATGAGATTTTATTGAAACTACACAAGCCATGCTCTGTTTCCATATTTACAAGAAATAGAATATGTTATACATGAAGTCAACTTCCAGGTGGATTTTTGTAGCTATTGAGCCGTGACAGCTTGGAGCAAACATTTCCTCACACATTGAACCGACTCTCGCCGACTGTGATGATTTAATGCAGCCCGAGTCATGAAATGCAAAGGCCATCTCACTAATTAAATAAAAGAGTCTTTGGGAGTAAATCAACAGCAGAGTTATTTTAACCTATCAAATCTCACAACGTGCTGACTCTAATATATAATCTGCTCTTTACACTCTCAATCAATGACCCACGATTCCAAATGGGAAAGCCCTCCAGAAAATCCTTTAGAGGGTTGTTACCTTTAGAATAAAATGGAAATGTAAGTTGAATTGGCCCGAGGCTTTTATTGATTGATTCTGTGCATTAAAACCTTTAAGCCCAGAGCAGAGGAGGAACTATACAGCTTTGCACCCTTAGGGACACACTTGTTAACCTAGTTAATTTTACATATTGTTTTCATTACGATACCAGGAGACCTCTGTGGTTTAAAGCTCACATTTTAAGTGAAACTGTTGGTTCAGATGTCACCAGAATGATTCATGCCTAGCTCAGAGATTGTAGTCTTTAAGGTGGTTAAAGAAGGAAATGGAAGTATTGATTTTTGATATCATAATTTTTACTTTTAATTTCAATTTTTCAAAATTAAAATTTTGTAAAATGTTTTATTTTGATGATTTTGAATTTTTATCAGAATTTGAATGTTATTATTTTTTAACATTTTGAATTTTCATTTTAATTATTTGGATTTTTAACACAACTTTTTATTTTTAATCCCATAGTTTTTGCTTTAGATCATTTTTTTAATATTACAATATCTACTTTTATGAAAATGGTAATTTTCTATGGGATAGTTTTGAATTCTTATCAATATTTTAATTTTCAATTTCATACTTTTGACTTTTCTCAACATTTAAATTTTTAATTTTAGTTATTTTGATTTTTTAAACCAGTCTTTTGATTTTTAATCCCATAATTTCTTCTCTTCATCAAAATTTGGATTTTATTCTGATCATTTTTATTTTTTTCAAATCAAAATTGTTATTTTTTTAATCAAAATTTTGGCTTTTTATCAAAAGTGTTACTTTTTAATAAGCTTGACTTTTTTCAGAATTTCATTTTTTGATCTGATCATTTTGACTTTGGATTTAAATTTTTTTTAAACAAAATTTTAATTTTCACTCTCTTAATTTTGTTTTTTTTTATCAAAAAATTTATTTGATTTTTTTTATCTCATAATTTTGTTTTTTTTTATCTCATTATTACCTCCCTCTATCTTTATTTCAACCTTTTTATTTTCTAATTATTCAATTAAATTTAAGTGAAAATTTATTACAGATTCAATGTCCAGATTAAAAAAACAAATGCCATGATTTTGACTGTCCATCTCATATCTTCAACTTTCTACCTCTACATGACTTATGTCATACCTTTGACTTTTCAACCATATTTTTGACTAAAGATTGTTTTGTATTAATTACCTAGTTTCATATTTTTAATTTTTTTTGGTGGCAGAATTGGGGTTTGATACCTTTAACATAAAAAGAGGAAACCACGCAGAATGATGGTACAATCCAAAAACTCAGGTTTTTTTTCAACTACATATAATTACTTTAAACAAAGTTTGTAAAATTCTTCACCTCTCAGGTGTTAAATAAATAAATTAAACATCTTAAAAGTGGACTCGGTCTTTGGCCTGCCTTAGTTGGAGGGGTAGACGCTCATGCATACTGTGAACCAAAGTACGGTACATTCTACTCATGACAGAAACTTATCGACAAAACAAGCACAGCGTGATGCACAGTCAGAATTTAGTTTTGATAATCTTGTACTCATGATCTTTAGAGGCGTACATCACTGTTTTAAAAACTGACACTAAGTCATCAGACAAGTAGAATATGGTTGGAAAATCATGCAGCATATTTAGGAAAGGTGTAAGATTGAAAAAACAAACATGCAAAAGTCAAAACAGACTGCAGTGTATGAAATGACATTCAAACATGATGCAAGAAGCAAAACAGTGTAAAAATCAAACAAGCTGCAAGCTACATAAAGAAAGACAGAAAAACATGTGCGGATGAAAAAATGCTGCAGACCCAGGTTTATGGTCAGCTACGGTTTCTATGGAATATGTATAAATATATTCATTCATTTTCCATTGATGTACCTTTAATTCACATTACAAAGGATGGAACAACACCACACATAAACACCATTCTACATCACACAGGCAGTATAGACCTCTGAGACTTCATGCTCAAAGACAGCGAGACTCCTGTTTCTGACATAAAGACAGCTTTAGTGTGCACACTCACAGCCATACTCCACATGTGAAATCTGCACCTGCGCATGCATGCACAAACACATGAAGTCTGTACTCACGATAAAAGAGAAGGGTGAATAAAGGAGAACAACAACATGAAAACAAAGTACAGATGCACAGAGAACGGCTTCAAGTCCTTTCTATTGTAGTCATCAGGGATTGATGGAATTATGGTCAAATTAAATGAATAAAACTTAAACTAAATCACCATCTTTTAATCACGTATTACAGTACAACTGGCTAGAGTGGATGAATTCATGTCTCTGTAAACATTTAACAGATGATCACTGAACTACGTCTTTATTTTAAATTTATTTTTAGACTCTTGTTTTAAAACATCACTTCAGTTTCTTAAATGGTTTCAGTGTGGAATTATTTTTGTGTTTTTGCTTCGTCTTCGTGCTCTTATAACAAGTTTGTCTGTTTTGTCCTTCCTCCATCAGGAATTCTCTACAAGGGCAATGGAGAGAACATTTTTGTCTCCCAGCAGCCTCCAGTCATCAGCAGCATCATGGGTAAGCACCAGTTAAAAGCTGTGGTCTTTTCTGAGCGTTATGAACCTTGAATTTTGTGCTAGTTGTGTTCGGATCATGTCACTGAGTTTTTGGTACAACGATGTAGAGATAACAGAATGTAACTGAAAAAAAAAGTAAACAAAAGTACCAGAAAGGCTGAGAAATATGAGAAGGGTTACTGTGGTCAGCTTTTTTAAAATCTCTCCACTGAGCCCTGAACCATGCATCTGACTTTTCTTGTTTAAGGAAAAACATAACCTCACAAACCCAGTGTAAGATGGAGAGCTCTGGGATTTCCAGCTAAGGAGAATAAGCCTGCAGGCTAATAATGTTGAGAGTGCAATCAAATGCTGATTGATGCACGGAGCAATCTCTAAAAATTGCAATGCCTGGGTCTGTATTAACTTTGTAATTGCATTTATATGTGAGTGGTTTAAAAATATCAGACCTAAATTTGTTTAGTTTTGGCATTTCCAAAACATGTGTCCTAAAATAGCACAGGCCTGATGGCATCGGATGCAAGTTGGGTCTGAACCAGGAAATATCTGGGCCAGTTTATCTTAACAATCATGAAGGCGGATGAGGATCTTAAACCCCAATAATCCATGCCTTATACAAATTGATGTGTGGTGATAAGTTATGCGATTAGACTTACTTTAAATAACCTAAATAAATAGATAAATAAATCAGCATGAATCTCTTCTGTACAAACCTCTGGGAGATGTTTGTGAAAAATGTGGAAATTAAACTTCATTTTTCATCTAGTTAGTTCTTTTTTTTTTTTTATTCAATCTGTCCAAAAGGTAACACTACAAAATACCACTTTCTGTGTATTTTTCACTATTTTAGCATGTTGTGTCTTTTCTTGTCTCAATAAACTTGTTTCAAATTCTGATTAGACTCATCAAAAGCCAAATTCCCTCATGAAAACCTGTCAGTGTGGCTCTTAACTCTTGTTTTGATAAAGAAATGTGTTCTAATTCTAATAAAACTGGCTAAATGGCTAATTCAAAAACACCATTAATGTCACGAAAAGCTTGCAGTGCTGTTATCTGACCTTTATTTAATAAAGAAGTGTGGTTCAGTTCTGCCAGCTACATCCAAGCTAATTGCTGCAATGGTGGCAGCCGTTACCAACAGCTTACAGCACAACTTAACTCCACCAGTAGCTACCGTCTCATTCCCCTTGAATGATGGTGATTGGCCAGAGAGAAAGGAGAAAGTCTGTGCTAGATGCTGCTCTATGGCTCTTTGTGCCCTTATTGCACACTGAAGTGTGTTGGCCTCACCTTACCTGTAGGGCATGAGAAGCGAAACATGTCCAGGCTGCAGCTGTATTCTCCTGCGTGCAAAAAGAGCTGCGCTAAATGGATTCAAACCCAACAGAGTTTACTGATATGTGGCTTTTTTTGGTGCAAACATTAATCCACCATGTGGCTCGGAGTCTTCTGAAATTTAGAAACAGAAAATCTACCCATCTCGGCGCTTGGCTGGTGTTCAGACCCTGAATTGAGTGATCGCTTGTGATGATGAGTTTCTTCAGCTACACACACAGAGCCAGTTCAAAGAAATATAAAATACATGGGAGGTAGTCAAATGTTAAACAGAAAGAAATGCAATTCACATGCATGCACTGAACCGAGGATGCTGTACCGAATGGTTCAGTTTTGTACTGAGAATTTTTGCATTCCAAACTGCCGGGGACTTCAGTTCACATAGCATGCTGGGATACCTAGCCTTTCACTTAAAGCTAAGAGACCATAGGCTCTAACAGTGCAGACATAAAATGTGCAAGGCTACCATTGGATTACTCAGCTCAGATATTCATGCAAAATGTAAACAGGGTCTGTGAGTGATTGGTTGTAAATGTGCAGAAACCAGTAGCTGCAGTGTGTAAAAATGGATTTTAACCTCCTCTTCTCCTTCCAGGAAATGGTCGCCGTCGCAGTATCTCCTGCCCTTCCTGTAATGGTCAGGCAGAGGGCAACAAGCTGCTGGCCCCCCTGGCTCTGGCGTGTGGAGCAGACGGCAGCATCTTTGTCGGAGACTTCAACTACATCCGGAGGATCTTCCCCTCTGGGAACGTTACCAGTGTCATGGAGCTGAGGTAAGACAGGAGGGGGGAGGAGGGGGTGCCTGCTGCTGCTGCTGTGGATCAGGGATTAGATCCTAATCCAGAGAGTACAGCTCCTCATGTCACATAGATAAAGGTCTCACTCTATGAACTCAGGATCTATTTTACAGCAGAGCCTCGACAGACTGACAGTCAGACACGTTTTCAACCCTCAGACATTTGTGAGGATAAACCGGAGAGTTCTTGGGTTTGGATTCACAGATTTCATCTCTCTGTGACTCCGTTTTTCTGGGCATCTCTCCTTCCTGCTCTCGACTCTTGGAGGACTTCGAAGCCATGCTTGAAAACATAAAGAAAAGAGATGGAATAGATGCATGGCCAGACCGAACACTTTGACAAAAATTAACATTCGAGTGCCGCCTCTGAAGCCAAAAGTGCTAAAAGATAGAGGAGCTCTCTGAATTTAGAAAGGAAAATTTGGATTAGCGCTCAAACTTTAGAAACAAGCTGCTGGCAGACTCCTGAGTGCTCATTTGTCAAAAACTCCTCCAAGTCAAAGAGTCGTCTGAATTATTCCTCCCTCTGACTCGATTTGAATTCTGCATTTTGACTACAGCATCCTACTCTTCTCCATTTAGTGCTGTTTTTTTCTTCTTTTTTGGGAGATCTTTGAAATTTTAGCAACTAATCTGTCTACTAACTGTTTTTATTCTCTCCTTTCTTTCCTTTGCTTGCTCTCTAAAGAAACAAAGATTTCAGACATAGGTAAGACTGACTAACCCTTTTCAATCTTTGTCTTTCCTCTCATTTAAATGTACACTTTTTTCCATAAGGACCTTTCATCCATCCTTCCTTCTCCATGAAAACAATCACTGTTACTCATTCGGAAGCTTTCATAACGCAGTTTTTGTTTAAATCCCTATGCAAGACACCAGGTTGCACCAAATGTTGTTGCTGCATTTACTGAAACTGAGACATTTTACCATTTCATGAAAAAATACTAGCTCATTTTCTATTTGATGGCGGCAACAAATTCCAAAAAGTTAGGGACAGACCAACAAACATCTGGAAAAGTGAATTGATCTGACGAAAATAAGCTGCATCTAATAAGGTTAATTGCCAACAGGTCAGTAACATGACTGGGTATAAAAGGAGCATCTTAGAGAGGTAGAATCTTTCAGGAGCAAAGATGGGCAGAGGGTCACCAATCTGTCAAACAGCTGTGTGTTGTACTTCATGTGTATTTGCAACAACTTTGTATGTCCCACCTGCTACACTCCATGAAATCATCAACAGATTCAGAGACCCCAGAGACATTTCTGTGTGTAAGGGACAAGGCCAAAGGTCAATATTTGGCGCTTCAGGCCTTCAGATGGCACTGCATTAAAAACAGGTATACCGGAAATCACTGCATGGGCCCAGGAACACTTCCAGAAATCATTGTCCGTCAGTACAGTTGGCCATGCCATCCACAAATGACAGTTAAAGCTGGACCATACAAAGCAGAAGCCACATGGGGCCCGTCTGCTAAAGCTCATTCAAAATGGACTAAGGCAAAATGGAAAACTGTTCTGTGGTCAGAAGAATCAAAATTTGAAATTCTTTTTGGAAACCATGGGCCCTGTGTCCTGAAGACTAAAGATGGCTGCAAATGCTCCCATCCAGACAATGTCTCTTTAAGGGAAGTCCTTGCATTTTTCAGCAAGACAAAGCTAAACCATACCCTGACATGCCAGATGAATTTTTTTCACACATCCATCTGGTAAACTTTCCATAGACAGCGTTTGGGAAAGGGTAGAGCTTGTGGAAAAAATGCTGGGGGGGTGATTGGATGAACGTTGTGTCTGTCACAACTTTACGGGCCAATCAGAGCAACAAAACATGGGATGTAGCCGCTACCGAGGTGTAAACTCCATAGAGAACTGCACAACGTGAACCATGGTGACTATAGCCTTTTTGGAAAAAAAACAACTCACTGCTGTTCTTTTTTCTTCTTTTAACAAAGAAATGTTGTCAAGTTCTGATAAAACTGGCACTTTAGCAGCATCCACACTAATCTCTTCTGCCATAATTGCACCGGCCTCTTGTTGCCGCTTGCTTTCGTCATGTCTCTGCTGCGCCTTAAAGTACTGCCCCTCAATGTTGATTGGTCCTGTCACTTTCTAAACGTGCCCAAACTGTTCAGACAGGAGCTTTGCAGGACGGATTCACCAGTGAGAAACACGGAAATGAGCGAATCCATCTGCATTGCAAAGTTAGCTAAACCACATTCCACAACATAAAAGGGAAATCCAGCAAAAAAGAACGAGGACTGTTGAACAGCTAAAATCCTACATCAGACAAGAATGGGACAACATTCCTCATCAAAACACCAGCAACTGGTCTCCTTAATTCCCAGACATTTACAGACTGTTGTTAAAAGAAGAGGGGGTGCTACACAATGCTAAACATGGCCCAGTCCCTACTTTTTTTGAGATGTGTTGCTGCCATTGCAATCAAAATGAGGTAATGCTTGTCCTGAAATGGTAAAATGTCTCAGTTTCAACATTTGGTATGTTTTATTGTGAATAAAATATTTGTTTTACATGAGTAGGTAGCTGGTTAGCTTGGCTCTTACATTAATAATGTTGTTATCTGGATTTTTGTGAAATGTCAATGGGGATTTCACTGGTGAATTTTACTTCCAAAACCAGAGCCGCCAAAAAGTGGGCATGCACTGTTGAGCTGTAGGGCTCATAGTTTGGCCTACAATCATCTCATGTGTGGCCAGCGTTGGAGAAAATTGTTTCCTTGGAAGTCACTTCCTCAGCAGTCGAAGCACAAGGCTGCAGAGAGACTGAGCTCCATCAAGCTGTTAGTACAATAATTTAGCACATATGATGTGTTCCAGTGATGCTATAAAGCTGCAGGAAGCATCATTCAGGGAAAATGAATGCTTCAGACAACCAGATTTAAACCAGACTGGCAGACTTCACAGCAGTGAGTGAATTAGCTGTTAGGATGAAGCTGCTTAATTAAAACATGGAATTATCCATTTAGTCATCCATTCATAAAGCTCTCTGCAGGCAGAACCAGGCTAAAGAAGCTGACGTTTTTTCCCCTACTGTCCAAATCAAAGTCCCTCATTTAGCTTTCCTTTTGTCTCGCTTGCTCTCGTTTTCTTCCTCGCTCTAATCACAACGAGGGTTCACACGAAATCGAGCCGTCTCCTCTGGTGTCAGCTCGGATGAAGAGCACAGTCATCATTTCATAGCAGCAGCCCCCAAGCAAGGAGAGACACATAGGGAAGGGGGCAGGGTGTTGGCCGTGGTCGTTCTTTTTCACTGTTTTCAAGACCCCCCCAAACCCTCTCACTGTCTCTGACCTTTAAAAATGGAGTCAAGGGGATTCTAAATTGTGAGGGTATAAGCAACCAAACCTGTAACTAAGTGTGGACTGGGACAGTCATTGACTCCATCCCAGACCAGTCTCTCCACTTCAGATGTAATAAAGCATGCTTATCTAATAAAGACAACAATAAATGTTACAACATCATGGTTTTACTACAACCCTGATTCCAAAAAAGTTGGGGCACTGTGTAAAATATGAATGAGAATAGAATGCAATGATTTGCAAATCTCATAAACCCATCTTTTATCAATAATAGAACATGAATGTTGAAGAAATGTTGAAACTGAGACATTTTACTATTTCATGAAAAATACTAGCTCATTGGAAATTCGATGGCAGCAACACATCTCAAAAAAGTAGGGACAGGGCCATGTGGGCCATGTGTGTAGTATCCCCTATTTTTTAACAACAGTCTGTAAAGGCCTGGGAGGTGAGGAGACCAGTTCCTGGAATTTTGGGAGAGGACTGTTTTCCCATTCTTGTCTGATGTAGGACTCTAGCTGATCATCAGTCTTCTCTGTTAATTTAAAGGTCTGGACTGCAGTCAGACCAGCAGTGGTGTGCACGGGGAGGGGGGCGGGACAGGGCAGGCAGTGGCCCCCCCCTCGTGGCCCAATTCTTGAAAAACGCCAAAGTACCCTCTTTGGAGCCAAAATGTGTGGTAAAGTGCCCTCTTGTGTGGCAAAATGCACTCTAAAGTGCCTCTTGGGAGCCAAAACACATGCTAAAGTGCTCTCTTTGGAGCCAAAACATGCTAAAAGTGCCCTCTTGGGAGCCAAAACATGTGCTAAAGTGCCCTCCTGGTTGGCAAAACACACTAAACTGCCCCCTTGGCTGGTTAAAACATGATAAACTGCCCACTTAGGTGGCAAAAAGGCGTGTTTAAGTACCCTCCTCACTGGCAAAACACTCTAAACTGCCCTCTTGGGTGAAGAAAACACACTAAACTTCAGAAGACCATTAGGACCAAAAAACACTATGAAATATTAATGTTGCAATGACTTTTATGTTAGGCCCTTTTTTGATATATATTGAGCCAGAACTATATCTCACGGAACCAGTTTGGATTATCTGGTGCTAATATGGTGTTAAAATGCACTAGAATACAGGAAATGGCATCTACTTAATTAAAAATGTTCTGGAGGAAGACCCCCACACCCTCTTCGGTGGCGAGAACGCGCTTTATGTGCCCTTTTTTTTTTTCTTTTCGCCCCTGCCCTTGAAAAAGTCTGTGCATGCCACTGCAGACCAGTAAAGCACCACTTTTCAGCATTGATAGTTCCTTTCCAGGTGTGTAAGTTGCCTATGTCATAGGCACTAGTGCAACCCCATACAATCAGAGATGCAGACTTTAGAACTGAGCCAGGATAACAAGCTGAAGGCTCCCTCTCCTCTTTAGTCTGCAGGAAATTTGGTCCATGGTTTCCAAAAATATATTCACATTTTGATTCCTCTGACCACAGAACAGTTTTCCATTTTGCCTCAGTCCATTTATGATGAGCTTTGGCCCCGAGAAGATGGTGCTGGTTCTGGTTTGTGTCCACACGTGGCTTCTCCTTTGCATGATACAGCTTTCTGGATGAACTGCCAAATTTGTTGACATTCTGCAATGATTTCTGGAAGTTTTCCTGATGGTTGTATTTTTTTAGATGCAAATGCAAATGATTTTGTAAGTGTAATCACCCACTCTACTTGTAGAGAGTCAAAATATCTGTCAAAATTATTGCATTTAATTGCAAATGCAATTGACTGATTATTTCATCATGCAAGTTTGCATGATGTAATAATTCATCAGCATCATTCTATCTTAAACCAAATTGATTATTTTATCATTACTACCATACCTCATTATAGTAACTCACAGTTCTAAAACGTACCAGCAGATAGCATGTTTAGTCTTTTCCCTTGATCCTAGTAAGGTTATAAAGCCTCTCTGTTTCATTTATCAGCTTTAGGCAACAGAATATAGTGCATCATCGTTAACTTATGCTATTTTTGACTAGTGTAAACACACTGCCTTCAGTGTTATAGCATTGCTCTGTTGCACTCATTAATTTTAGCCTTCCACGGTGCTCATTGTAAAGACTACACATCATTTTCTCACACTGTTGTTAGCCAGGCTACTTAGCTAGCAATGGTTTGTATGTGTCGACCAACCTGGTCCCTTACTGGTGAAGGTGTTTATCTTAAAGGTCACATATGTTACCGCTTTAAGATAAGTTTATATTGGTCTCAGAGGTCCCCAAAACATGCCTGGGAAGTTTGTTGCTGAAAAAACACTCCAGTATTGGATTTTTGCATGTCTACAAACCCCTCTGTTGGGAAGGCCAACTGAACCTAGGGGCGGGGCTAACACCCCATAAGACATCATGAGGGGAAAATCTGAGAACGGCTTGTTTCATGACACATTTTCTGAAAGGTGGAGAAAGAGAGGGGGGAGGGAATGGATTTTTCTCATTCTTGGGGGGATTTTAGACAGGACAGGGGCACATGGTTTTGTTAGAAAAGCCTGAAAAAGTGTATTTTGCATAATACGTGACCTTCAAGGCATTTTGTGACTCTGTGGCCATGGCCTTTCTCTTTCCTTTACTCTCTCTTTCTTCCCACCTTTCCCTTTCCTTTCTTGTGACTATCCATTTACCCAGTGATAATGTTGTCAGTATCAGTTTAGAGGCAGCAGATATAAAGTTGTGCCACGAGGGGCGATGCTTCGATTCCACTTTTTGCTTACAGCAGCCATGACGTAGGCGACTCAAAGAGCACAATAAACCAGCTGTGAGAGTCATAGTTGCATGTAATTGTGCATGCATTCAGATGGCTCTAACTGCGCGCAGCTGAAATGACCCTAATGGCTCTGGTAAATGTCCACATGCTCCAAAATCTGCTTTTCATGCGGCAAGGATTCAGAAGGTTTTAATGACACACCTGTAAACGCATAAAAAAGAATAAAATACTCACACCCGAGTGAAAAAAGTAATAGGAGTACAACAACTGTATAGGGGAAAAACTATGGACAAATTAGAAAAAAAAATATTCTGTGTTTAAACAACAACAACAGAGTTTTGATGAGGACTGTTAAATACAGATCAGAATCAATCATGTTGGCCCAAATTAACCCCAAGTCACCTCACATAAATATCTCTCTGCTGACTCTAAAAGAAGAAAAACACCCCTTCTAATCATTGAATCGAGTGCAGAATCCATTTTGAGCATCCTCAGAGGTGACAGGAGTAAGATAATCCTGCTCCTCTTCGATCAGAAAGACTCTAAATAAATCAATACCCTCCACAAATCACTGCAAGTCAATGAACAACCTGATGACAAATGTTTAGGAGCACTGTCCACCACGCTCCAGGAAAGATTTACACACACTGTCATTTCCTCTAGACTCTTTCACACATGCAATGTACAGCTAAAAATCTCCCTACGATATATGGGAAGCCTCTCCAAGGTGACTCCATAATCCCTAATTTTAATTAGCTAGCTGTCCACTTAGGGTTGGGGCTTGTATTTATTTTTTGGAGTGACACTCAAAATCCTGAGCTGTGATTTTGAAACCATGACAGATAAGGACAATAAGAATATTTTTCCACACCTAATGTAGAGTAAAGTCAAAGTTTACATACATAGTTATTAGTCTGCACATTATTTCACTTAAAGGTCACATTTTAACCTTTAAGACAAGTTTATATTGTTCTCAGAGGTCCCAAAAACATGCCTGTGAAGTTTGTTGCTAAAAAAACTCTCCAGATTTGAATTTTTGCCTGTCTAAAAACCCTTCTGTTCCAGCCCTGCTCAGAACGAGCTGTTTCTGTGTCTGTCTTTAAATGTTACTGAGCTGTCTGACTCCGCCCCTGATTCTGCCCCTCTCAGGAAATAAATGTGGCTCTCCTGATCCTCCTCTTAGCTGCCAGCTGAGAGGAGGATCATGAGAGGAAGGTTGAACTCGGAGGGCCAACCGAATCTGGGGCGGAGCTATCTCGCCACATGACATCATGAGGGGAAAATCTGAGAACAGCTTGTTTCATGACACATTTTCTGAAAGGTGGAGAAAGAGTGCGGGGGAGGGGATGGATTTTTCTGATTCTTGGAGGCCAACAGGCCAGTGGCACATATTTTTTGCTAGAACTGCCCGAAAAAGTGTATTTGGCATAATATGTGACCCTTAAAAAGTAAACACAATGCATTCACATTCTAAACTCAGGTCTATAACGAGAAGTCAATGACAAAAAGAAACGTACATTGTAATTAATTAACATCTTCTTGTGTCCTGTTATGAAACAACCCCAAACAGTTGATTATAGCCTAATAGGCAATCAGGATTTAGGATTTCAGGGTGGCCAATTAGATACAAGGGTGGTTCAGACCGTTGCACACCAACCCAGCTACAACCCTTGAGAAGCCAAAAAAATAGAAGCTTATATCAACCGGACAATCTGATTGGATTGACCCATTCTGAGTGTCGTACACCTTTATTTTAAGGGTCATTTACCATCAATGTATTGTGATGCTTATACTGAAGGTGGGGTTGCTTTTGTGTCTCTTGCAGTTGTGGAGATTTATTTAGCATGCATCCACCATCATACCGACTGATCCAGCTCTACTCTTATTTTCTAATTCCTCTTTCCTTCCGCGTCGTTGTTTCCTTCTCTTTCTCCACACATGGCAGCACCACACCTGCACCTTCACTGCCATCAGCAAACTAACAGTGATTGGATCCAGTTTCTTGACTCTTGTAGTTTCAATTAAAACTCTGCTTTTTTAATTAACACCCATTTTTTCCTCTCA
The DNA here is from genome assembly GCF_018320785.1 of Cheilinus undulatus. Classification (NCBI taxonomy): domain Eukaryota; kingdom Metazoa; phylum Chordata; class Actinopteri; order Labriformes; family Labridae; genus Cheilinus; species Cheilinus undulatus. The sequence goes on from NC_054868.1 coordinate 5,063,029, forward strand.
GTAGCCTTACCTCACTTCCCTCTTGTTTGCTTCTTCGCAGCATTTTCCCTCCTTTTCATGGTTTAATCATCCTCTTCTCATCCTTTACCTTTCCTCTCTCTGTTTACAGTCCTACTCCTCTTCATCTTCGCTTCCTTTCACTTATTCTTCACTTACTTTCCTCACTCTGGACCCTTTTTGTATTCACTCATCGCCTCCTCCGTCGTCTTCTTTCTCTCTTCTTTTGTCTTTCTTTTGTCTTTCTCTGCCGCCCTTGTTTCCTCCCACTCCCTGTTCAGTCACATCTATTAATGCGTCCTGGCATGTTTGGATGATCAAGTGCCATCCATGTCAAGTTCATCCTCAGGCTCTGTGTGAGTGTCTGCATTAAGCTGCACTCACACAACACAGTGAGGCATGTCTAAAATAGACTGTGGCATCAAAAACATCCTTTTCTTTGCTCTCATGGGGCTGTTTAAGTGAACCTCATTAGATGTTTAAAACTGGAGAATGAGAGGTATAAACACAGAGGCTGAATCGTCAGGATGTCACTGTGTTTAATTAACAAAATGAGTCTCACCGACAGGTGGAAATCAGACACATGGTTTTCACACTTTATTCCAATAGAACTGAGACTTTTAATTAGGTGTTTCCTCCATACAAAGGAGTGAATTTGCATTTTTGTTTCACACTCAGAGTAGTTTGTGAGGTTTCTGCTTCCTACTCTTTATCAGCACAACTTGAGAATACTAAATACAGGTGGGTTTCAGCAGTGGCATGTACTTCTGCGTACCACTTTGGGAAGTTAAACTTTACATTATTAGTTTTTCAAATTCTATGTTTCTTTTTTAGCTGGGCACATATTCCACATACTCCGTCTGTGCAGTGATCTGCTCACGAAGCGTACAGACTCTCCTTTTCTTGTCCATTTTTGCAGTTCCACTGCACAGGCTCTGGTCTTTCTCCGGTGTGTCCCAGAGGCACCACTCTGCCCAGCTCCAATCTACTCAAGATACACACCAGGTCTATCTCTGGGCGTGTATCTTGCCACAACGCATCAGTCTATGTGGAGCAGTTTGGCCAGGAGGAAAAACATGTAAAGCATGCAGTCATCTGCAAAATACAGCAAAATGCACAGACTCCTGAGCGTAACTCATCACTCCATCAACATTCCGTCTCATCCTGGGGTACAATCAACAGGTCACTGGGAGGTCAGGGGGTCACAGAGCTATTCCAGCACCACTGATGAAAGGTGGAAAACCACAGAATTTTACATGAAAACCACACATGCTTTGTAGAGAACCTTAAACTTTTAACTTTGTGATGAATTAGCCCATGATATAAACAGAAAAAAGTCACAAAATAAGGTTTAATCCAGGAACACTCATCATACATTTAACCCTTTAATTGCAAAATGGTTCTACAGTTTTACTTGGTGGAGAAAGCTCTGCTCAAGAGATGCTCCCTGGATTAGTCAAGCAGCATGCCTTGACTTTCGAGGCAGGATATGGCTAAAAAAAACCATATGGATAGATACATTTGTGACGATGCATGTTGAATAGAAAAAATTTGTTTTAAAGCGATCAACACATAGTATGAATCTAAATATGAGGCTGCAACAAGTTTTATGCTATAAAAGGGGAGGCTGGGGTGGAGGAGGTTAGCTTTGCCTGTGGCAGCGTGGTCCAGTATGTCGTATGTAAATGGACTGCTGTGTTGAGATAAAACAAATCAAAACACATTTAAATACACCGCTGACACAGCGATGCGACCAATTTAAGGTTCGGTATCTTGCCTACGTCAACATGTCACTTAAAAATCTAGGGCTCAAACCCCTGACATTCTTGTTGAGAGATGACAGACTCTGCCTACTGAGCCACAGTTGCAGTGTTGATTTAGGAAGCTTTTTTAAAATTTAACCCCAACCGTATTCTATAGATTAAATTACCTTTTCTGTTCTGCCCTTTATAGTTTAGTCCAGTATAAGTCTAAAAACATTCTGACACTTAAAGAGGGGGTATTATGCCTTTTTTCAAGGCTTTACGCCATCTCTCTGATACCCACGTAGTAGCTCCACATGGTTTACAGCTCAAAAAACTCCTCATGTTTCTCACACTGGCGTCCTGAAAAACCCTTATTTTAACCTCCGTCTGAAACACTTCGTTTTTGCTGCTGTCTCTTTAACACCCCCCCCCCCCCACCCCCCCACCCCCACCCCGACCTGTTTTCCTCCAATTGGCCGATTTTCCGGAGGCTGGCTGGGGGCAGGACTCAATGTTATGTGCCCGCCCCCTCTAATGTGGCTATGTTTATGTAATTGTAAACTTTGAATAAACCGGTCCGACTGAGTAAAATATGGCGAATTTTGATAAACATCTGTACATGTTAGACCTGGAGTCTGACCCTGATAGTTTGGAGAGAGAGGAGGAAGAAAACCAGCAGCAGCGAAGGATAGAGCAGGACGTATCTGTCTGGTAAATGTTTAATTACTGTGTTACTAAATGGCTAAAAGGCCTTGTGGGGGCGGTCTGTTCCGCTGATGACCTCATCAGTTCGCTCCATCGAAATCTCGTCTCGGGAAGATCTCGGAGAGATTCCCAACAAACCATTTTAATCAGTTTACACTCTAATTCCAAGATTACTGCCACATATGTTTATCTTGCGGTTTGAAAATTTGCATACGTGAAGTATGGACACCCAACATTGTGACTTTGTATTTTTGTTTTAAAAATCAGAAAAGTATAATACCCCCTCTTTAAGGAAAAACTTTAAGTCAAAACATTTATTCTCTCTGCCTAAATATGGTACAAATCAAAGGTGTTCTACACAAAACCTCCCTTATTTCTTCATCTGAAAGGCAGAGGAGCAGCAGATTGACTCTACCTAACAGCTTGTGCTCTCTGATATCATGGGATTTGTATGTCTAACAAATACATAATTATATGTGAGTCTCGTTTTAGTCTCCTTGATGAAAACTAAATGTACTTTTTATTGTTTTTTTGTAATCAAAGGTCTGCTTTTAGCTTAGTCTTCCTCATGAGAAGTCAACATTTTCTGTCATCGCTTGAGTCGAGAAAATGAACACTGCACAGGTGCGTGAAAGAACTGCAAGTTTAGGTGAAAATCAAATCAATACTCATCCAGTAAACATCATAATGAAGAACAGCTTTATTATCTTGCAAGAAAATTTTACTGGTGCAAAACTATCCACAAATACAAAACAAGGGTTTTCAGTTAGTCCCACTAGTATGCAGGTGAAAGCACTTGTGCAGATGTATAGAGAGCCTAAATTGTTGTTAGGAGTAAGAATTAAGCCAATTTCCAATACTAATGTTTTGTAATCACTTTTCTCTCTCTATCCATGAAAACAGATACGATTTGTTCAAACTGTGACATCTTCTGCCCATTAAATAAAACCTAGTTAGATTCAGCCGCTAAAGGAACTAAGAGCAAGTGTTGAATTGATGAGCAACAGATAGACATTTCATCTCCATTCTTGCCACATTATTTGAAGATGGCTGATGTTTGTCATCAGGGTTTATTGGATAGTATTACTCCCAAAGCAATCTGTGCATTCTTACTTTTAAGCCAAAAATAGCTACTGTATGTTTGCATTTACAAATCAGTCTTTGTATTTGTTGATATGAGCATGCATTTGTGGATCTGTTCATGCATTTGGAAATAGTTATGCACCAAAAGTATTTTCATAATATTGAAAACTTTCTTCTGACTGTATAACATTTCCTTGCTGTAATAATTTGGCAAAATGTATACCCATATTAAGGAGACAAGGTCACACCACTGATGTAATGTGATGAAAATGACCCAAAACAAATGAGACGACTCCATTTTATCTGTCCAGAATATGAAGAGAGCTTCTGTTAGAGCTCTGCACAAGAAACGACCTTCGGAGGGACACTTCTACTTTGAGATTTTTAGGACATTTCAGAGTCAAAATTGCCACACTTTTTTTTGCAGGAAACAAGAAGAATCAGAACTTAAATGATTACTAGAACAATTTTACACTATTCTTGTGAAAACTGCTGATATGAAGGGTTTAATGTGTTTATCTCTTCTAAAGGGTCCTAATAAAAGTTCAGTAAAAACAAAGAGAAGCAACCAAAGTCAGTCTATTTATATCTTTTCTAAGTGTTAGCCTTTGATTGCCTAATGATCATCAACCACTGAGATTTCTAACTAGAGGCTGAGCATGCCTGGTGCTTCCTGTGTGTGTGTGTGTGTGTGTGTGTGATGGACTTCTACATGACAGTATGGCAGACATCATTAAAAGAGTGTCACAGAAAGTGACGGCGCCCACGCAGCTCTCTGTTGTGATTGACAGACAGAAAGGCTTTCTAACTAACATGTATCACACCTGAACTGAAGTCAAGAGAACTGAGCTGAAACCCAGAAATAGACTCTCACACGCCCTGGCTCCCTCACTGTCTCGTTTTCAGGTGCTCCTCTGGCAGTAAATTAACACCACTCGCTCTGCTTTCACCTCATCAACCTTCCTTTTGTTCATTACTTCTTCATTACCATCAGCTCTTCTCCATTTCCCGCACATAAAAACGCTGGAAGCAGACTGTAAATCTGTTCCGCTGATGATGATTTCATTGTGAGCTTTTAACTCATTTCAATAAAATCACCAAAGGGAGTTTTTGTAAACAAGAGGATTTTTTAAACCTGTGCCCTGTTTTACATAATTTAGTGTCTAAATGACTAATTAGTAATAAAAAAATTAAACTATCTCAGCGGAAAGTTTAAGCCAGCAGCTCTGAAACAAGCTGCAACACCAGCAATAGGTCTTTTATAGTTACCGTATGCTTACATGTGCTGTAAATTTATACATTTAGAGCCCTAATTCCAAAAAGCTGGGACCCTGTGTAAAATGTAAATAAAACAGAAAGACTGGCAAATCCCATAAACCACGGGTGTCAAACTCAAGGCCTAATGCGGCCTGCAGTGCAGTTTTACCCAGCCTGCACTATCATATCTTAATTAGAATTGGCCTGCTGCTTCCTACAGCATAAGAATGTAAATTTCACCTTAAATATTAAACTATGCCTTGTTAAGTTAAAAAAAACGGAAAAAGTAAAGTGTAGAAATAATTAGATAAAAAGTCAGGAATGAGGGAAATGAATTCATTTGTGTTTCCGTTTGATATTTTCATTTTGCATCCAAAGAAAATGACTGAAACTTAGGATTTTGACTTTTTATATCATATTTTGACCTTTTTAAATTCATAATTTTGACCTTTTTCTTAGATTGTGACCTTTTAGATTTACAAATTTTCATTTTAAATCAAGTCTTAACCTTTTAAACTCCTAAGTTTGGTTTTTAATCCCATGTTTTCACTTTTTAAACTCCTAACCGAGAATTTTATCTTATATTTTGACCTTTTATAGTCACAATTTAGAATTTTATCTTCTATTTTGACTTTTAAAACTCTTTATTATGTGTTTTATCTCATATCATGACCTTTAAACTCATGATTTTAACACTCTATCTCATATATTTGTCTTTTAAAAACTTCATTTTGACTTTTAATTTTGTACTTTGACCTTTAGGACTTATAAAGTTGACATTTTATCTCAGATTTATTGATGCTGTGATATTTAATCATTTTGACTTTTTTTGTGTTGAAATCTCAAAATCATTTATCATCACTGTTTAATTTCCCCCAAAATACATCACCTGTGAAAACGCAGTTGACAGTTTCTGGTTAAATGTTGACCCTGTTAGGCCCTCCGGTTAAACCTAAAGTCAGATTTTGGCCCCTGCTGTGATTGAGTTTGACACCCCTGCCATAAACCCATATTTTATTCACAACAGAACATAAACAACATATCAGATGCTGAAAAATAAGACATTTTACCATTTCATAGAAAATATTAGCTCACTTTGAATTTGAAGGCAGTAACACATTCCAAAAAAGTAGGGAAGGAGCAACAAATGGCTTAAAATGTAAGTAGTACTAATGAAAAACAGGTGGAGGTGTTTTTAACTAATTAGATTAATTGGCAACAGTCACATGACTGGCTATTAAAGGAGCATTTTAGAGAAGCAGAGTCCATCAGACTGAGAGACTGTAAATCTCTCAATTTTCAATTTCAATTTGCTTTATTTATTATTTTTTATTTTATCATATCTCACCATCTCTAGTCCAGAGTTATATCAAAAGATTCAGAGAATCCGGAGAAATCTCTGACTGCAAGGGACAGTATTGAATGCTCTTGATCTTTGTGCCCTCAGGCAGAGCTGCATCAGAAACAGACGTGATTCTGTACTGAAATCACTGCACATCCAAAACATAGTCTGACAGCACGGTTCGCCGTGCCATCCACAGATGACAGTTAAAGCTGGATCATGCAAAAAAGAAGCCATATGTGAACAGGATCAAGGAACGCAACCATCTTCTCTTCTTCATAGCTCATTTAAAATGGACTGAGGCAAAATGGAAAACTGTTCTGTGGTCAGATGAATCAAAATTTGAAATTCTTTTGAAAAACCATGGACGCCATTTCATGTGAGATAAAGAGGAGAGGGACTATTTCATTTTTCATCAAGTCAAAAGCTTGCATCTGTGATGATATGGGGTTGCATTAGTGCCTACGGTGTTAGCAGCAGATACATGCTCCAATCTAGACCACTGGATCTCATCTGGTCCAGCCTTAGGACATCCCAGTCTCTCTTAGCACGAATCGCAACCCAAATTCCAACAACGCATGTTTAGTTAACTGAATATGCTGCAGTTTGGAGAAGGATTGGACCAAAATACATGATGTGAAAAATAGAAGGGACAAAACTAACAATTTTTACAACCTCTTTTACCATCATTAGGTCTAAATTTTGCCAGTTTTGCAGAGATTTTGAGAAATTACTCTATTATCATGGGAAAAGTAACTTTATTCATTGCAAGAAAAGGAAAAACTAGTTGAAATATATTGACCAAAAATTAAAATTCACCCAATTTACAGTAAAACGGGATCAAATTAAAGGTATCGATGCATGTCCACTAAGGCCTTAAGGGCTTTTTGCCACCATTTTTTTTTTCAGACACCTATTTGTGACCCCCTAAAAACTGCTCTGCAACCCACTTTTGGGTCCCAACCCACCAGTTGAGAACCACTGATCTAGACGTCTCTTTCAGGGAAGGCCTTGACTATTTCAGCGAGACAATACTAAACCACATACCATATCCATCACAACAGCATGGCTTCACAGGAGAATAGTCCGGGTGTTTAACTGGTCTGCCTGCAGTCCAGACCTTTCAACAACAAGAGACAACATTTGGTACATCTAAACCCACCTCCTCTGAGGAAAACCTTTAAAAAGCAGTCTCAGAGTCCATGGACAGAGGCCTGTCACACACTGTTAGAAGCCCACAGATCACGGCGAACTAACAAGCAGAACATCTTCCACCTAAACAAAACACAACTCAGACCACAACCAGTAGAATAAAAAGATGTCAAAAACTACAGTTCCTCTAAACACAGTACTTTCCTGCAAACAAGGCACGCTCAATACTTCATATTTCAAACCACGGGAGATATTTTCCCTAAAGGTGTAAACATTTTTTGGTGGAAAAAATCAGTTATGCTATTTCCTCCCAGTAACTTCTACAGGGAAACCTGTAAAGAGTTATCTTTACATAGACGCCAAGCTTTTTCATGTAGACTTTGTAGTTGCAGAGAAATACTCAGTGGGGTTTAGGTATGTCATTTTCAAGCTTGAACACTGAAAAGGGCTTAGGGATGAAAGGGTTAAAGTGGAAAATCCAGCAAAGAAGACCCAGGACTGTTGAGCAGCTTGAATCCTACATCAGAGAAAAATGGGACATCCCTCTCTTTTTTAGATCTGCTGCTGCCATCAATTTCAAAAGCTAATATTTTTCATGACATGTTAAAATGTCTGTTTCAACATCTGATATGTTATTTGTGTTCTATCATGAATAAAATGTGGGTCGATAAGATTTGCAAATCATTGCATTGTAGTTTTATTTGCAATAACGCCCCAACTTTTTTGAAATCAGTGTTAAATTTCAAACACTCCCTGCGTCTCTGTAGACCTGGATAGCACTGATTATTCTCAGAATGACAATTAACATGGAATTTTCTCATTGCTCCACAGTAACAATCCTGCTCATCGCTACTACCTCGCCACCGACCCAGTTACTGGGCAGCTTTACGTCTCTGACACAAACTCACGTCGAATCTATCGACCCAAGATGCTCAGCGGTGCCAAAGACCTCATCAGTAAGCACTCACTTCCCCTCTCTAGTAATTTTGTCTGAAATGTTTAAAACATCTGTATTTGTTGTCATTTTTATGCAACAAACATCTGCAAGCTTACGATGTTCATGCATTTTCAGGTAATGGTGAAGTGGTGGCCGGAACAGGCGAGCAGTGTCCTCCATTTGATGAAGCACGATGTGGAGATGGAAGAAAAGCCACAGAGGCACAGCTGCTGGGGCCAAAAGGTGCACACAAACACACCCACAAGCCTGAATAATTCAACCTCGTTTCATAACAGGAGTCACCGCAGAGGACGGTCGAGTCGGAGTTTGACCTCACTCAAATTCAAGTCTTGGCCAGCACTGGTCATGATGTCCTGGTCTGACACTGGGCCTTACCAGCCCACGCACATATTTTGTCCAAAAAGGAGAAGCAAGAGCATTTCCTCTTGGAAAGCTGTCCTATTTGTAAAGCTCCAGTGTTGAACTCAAGTGCCAAGGGCCTTTGCCCAAACTGAGAACAGCAGAAAGATTTCCGGAAGATCAAAGTTTTCACAGCTGATTTGTTTTCTCATAGTGCAAACGCTTCATCCAGCAACCTGCACAATCATGCATTTATTCAGGAAGATTACTGAGCACATTATAGAAAGAGCAGAAATTTCTAGAGGTGCTGGAAATAATAGATCTATAACTACCTTGGTACACAGATGTAGCTGGCGATGTGTGGTCTATTGAGCCTCCTTTCCACTGAGCGGTCTGGTTCAGTTCAGTGCGGAACGGCACACATTCTTATGCATTTCCATAGAGCAAAAGTTGGAAAGGGTCCCAAAAAAACTGACCTGTACCATCCCACTTTTTGTCACCCTTCCGTAGGGGTGCCAGTCTTACCAATTGGTCCCAAAAAGGTGGAGCTACACACACAACAATAGGGGGTTGTTCTGACATGACGTCAGTGCGCGACACAGCCGTAGTCTGCTTAAATTGAGGATATTTGGACTCAACAGAGATCCCCATTGTTTCCTTGTCTGTGGATATTGATACGTGGCCACAAATCCATTTTTTCTGACGTTTATCTGGACCTGATTTTAAGAACACAAAACAGAGCCTGAAGGCTCACATCAGCCTGGTCTATCAGCGATGGATGTGAAACTAGATTAATGCTAAAGTTTTGTGAATACACAGCTTTAGATCAGTTGATTCTCTGTATTGTAGGTACTTATTTATCTACTTCTTACTTTAGGTAACCTGTGACAACATCGCTCTGTGATTGTTGAACGTTCTCGTAAAACTCCAGGCTGCAGCCTATTTTAAAACGAGATCAACAAACCCAGGATTTCTGACTTAATCTAGTTTGATTTTAACACCAGTTAAACCTTTAGTTTTTTTTTAAAGTGATGAATTGTCATGGTACAGCTCTAGGATTTGTATTATGTCATACTGTTATAGGCTAGATGTATTCGCATATTAACGTACCACTACGTCTTAAAATGTTTCTGTACACATGTTCCATCAGCTGTGGATCTGTACTGACTGCAGTTAACATGATTAAGATGTAGTTTTTGTTTTAAGAAGCACTTTAAGCTGAAATAAAGCTGTTTAATGCTTATTCCCTACTGATTTCTGTCACTCGTGCTTTCTGCAGCTCTGGCAGACGTGCGCTGCATGCATTCATCGCCTTTACAGCCCACTCACTAAGTGAGGGTACGGGTGTCTATGGAAATGCTAATTATTTTGGTCTTTAGCGTTACTGAACCATACCAAACAGCACTCAATCAAACCGGACCACCTGGTGGAAACGAGGTTTTGGCTGGCTGTTAGCATTAGCAGCACTGTTAACTCTGCTTTCACTAAAAAAGAGTGTTTAGAGTCTCTGTGGATTCTACAACCCCTTAGAGGAAGTCTGTCCTGGCTTGTATGCTAAGCATGCTAAACCAAAGTAATGTAGCCTATTTCAGGGACGATTCATGTGCACAAGTTTAAATCACACATGCACACTTACTCAGAGAGAGAATAAGGAGAACATCAGCCATCAACTACTGTCAGATACAGACAATAAAAATAACAGGATCTGTAGTCTGTGTCATGCCAACGACTGGTGTTATGGTTTAAAGAGTGACCATGTTAACTGACTACACGAGGTGTGGCTATTGAATAACAAGACTTTAATTTAATGTTTTGGTCAACTTTTAAGCTAATCATTTTCCAGTGCCTTAGCAAAAACACATGTGCTTCAGTCATTAGCTAGCAGTGAACTAAATATGTGACTTACTAGAAACTTACAGCAGTTGTGCGTGAATACCCAACCGTTTATATGTAACTCTTGATGTGAAAACTGAGAAATGACTGGACAGAGATCTATACTGTATCCTGAAGACACAGAGGAGCGAGCACACTCATTGTATGTTGCTGTTATTACACACATTAAATGTGGAGAGGAGAGAAGACATGTTTCACCTCACTGCTGTACTTCACATTAATTAGACAGACACAAGCTGGTGATGTTTGGCTTCTTACCTGGCTGCTCTTGTGTCAGAGTGACTGAGCTATCACATATCACTCTGCTACACTATCTGCAGTTATGTCTTTGGTGTGCACAGCATATTTTATGCATTTACCTGGTAACACTCTCCTGGACTGATCACCAGTCAATCCCAGAGCTGACTTACAGAGACAAACAACAAGGCTCACAAATCTACGGGCAATTTAGAGCCAACTGTTAACCTAACGAGCATGTCTTTAGTCTATGGGAGGGAGCCACAGTACCCAAAGAACACTCACTCATGCAGGGGGGAGAACATGCAAAATCCACCCAGAAAGGCCACGTCCAACTTGGATTTGGACAAGGAACCCTCTTGCTGTGAGGCAGCAGCGCTAACCCCTGAATCAGCATGCAGCCCGAGCTTTCTCCTATAGCTGAAAAATCAGAATCAATATTGGTTTGACCCAGTTCCATTCTTTTGCCTCTTGAATAAGTAGAGAAAGACGTAACACATTTTGGTTTTTAAAATAAGCGAGCAAACAGGAAGTGACGGTGAACCACAGGGACATTGGAGCTCTGCTGGGACGTCTGTCTGCAGAGGGTTAGTGTGGGACGACAGAAACGTTTATCCTGGTAAAATCAAAAATGAGTTTCCCTGCTTCAGGGTTACAAAGAATCAAGTCAGCTTGTGTTTCACTTACAGAGTCAGCTGTGAAGCTTTCAGAGTGAGTCTGTTCAGGCATGTAAGGTGACACAACAGCGTATCACACCGCTGGCCAGGCGCAAGCACCCACTGTGCTGAAGAGCAGACGAAGCATTTAGCTTCACAGCAGTGCTTCACATGTTGGACCTCATCAGATCAGAACAAACACATCTCATGTTGTAAGTCACCACACAGACCCTCACACCAGGCCTAATCACATCAGATTAAAACTTGGTTAATCTTAAGCTAACATCACCTGCAGCTGGGAAACAAAAGAAACTGCTTATCATGAATCCTACTGTTGAAATAATGAGTGAATTAAGAACAAAGACACAGGATAGGCAACTCAATAGAGTCGAAAAGCATTACAATAACTTAGTATTGTTTAAACATGTTGTTAAAGTTTTGTTTGAAGATACAGACTAAAAGGAGTGAGACAGTAAAAGAAATGTGGAAAAAAAAAACAGGAAATTAAAACACAAAAGGTGAAAGGACAATAATAAGGAAAAGTGTATGAAGGTTATCTGGGACTTGGTCAACTATGTTTCCCCTCACTTTTTCATATATATATGGCCAGGTAGGTCTGGATGTTTTATTTCCCCTTAATAAAAGAAGTCATCATTTAAAAACTGCATATTTATATTTTTGCAGGTTATCTTTTTCCACTTGTTAAACTTGTTTAATGTGACAAATGTGCAATAATCAGAAATCAAGAGGGGGCAAATACCTTCTTTCACAACACTGGCACCATCATTGAATCCATCTCATTGAATTTATTTATCTCCTAACCCTCTATGGGACGGAATATGATGCCAGGTGGAAAATTGTGTTTCTTGTCATAAAATAGCCTAAATAAACATAATATGAAACAATTATAAAATATATTTTGGAGGGTACTTTTTGGGTTGTGTTGCCTTAAGGCAGCACTGTCCCATAATGGTATGGAATGAACAAGAACTAATATCGCTTAAAATTCTAACAAAATTTGTTTTAAAGCACATTGAAATGCATAGTAGAAAATGCAAAGTAGTTGCAACAGGTTGCAATTCATGTTATTTTAATTTTAACAATGAAAATAACTATTTTCAAATAATATCAAATAACAACATTGCATCTGCATGGAAAACATCCAGAAAATACCTAAATATGCAATAACAAAATTCCATGTGAATCCATAAAGGTACAGTGTTTACAGTTTTTCAAAATGGTACGGTGTTGTCCTAAGGAAAGATGTATATTTTAACCATTTTCCATTTTTAATTCCTCAAAAAGCAACATTTAACAACTAGAAATTAAACTGTACCAACTAATAATTATGCAGCCTCGGAAATATCTAGAAAATATATTTTCTTGCAGTTCTTTTGCAGCAAAATATCCAAGCTGTTTTATGTGAGGATGTCTGCACAAAAAATGATTTAACAGTGGCTTCCCAGAGAGAGAAAAATCAGAACACTGTTATACTGTTATACTAAAGGTCCTGCCATACTTTGGTTTGTATTGCGGAAGTGCGCAAGGCCAAAAAGAGGTATGGCAACACCATCTCATAGAGGGCTAATCAAGAAAACTGGGAAGACTTGCTTCACATTACATGGACTTAAAAATTTAACTGTGAATGCTGGTTAATCTCTGGGATTTGAGCAGTAAAGTCTCTATCATGCCAACTGATTTTAAGTTTTGAGTCCAAACAAAGAGCCTTAATTTCCAACATATGAAGACTCTTCCAGACCTTTTTCATCATAATAATACTAATGAAGGCTTTTAAATATTCATTTCTAAGGATCTGAACTGACTTTGCTTAAAAATGCACCAAAAAACTTTATTTTCTGAAATCTCTTGTATGTTTACTTTCCTTTTAATATTCGGCGCTTCTAGTATGATTTGCTTTTCTTGATTCCCAACAGAAAAATATCTCCTGTTTCACTTTTTAACCAATAATCCTCTCATAAAGTAGTCATGTGACTGAATATTGAATGGTGTGTTTGTGTCTCAGGGATTGCTGTGGACAGAAACGGCCTGATCTACTTCGTGGACGGGACGATGATAAGGAAAGTGGATCGTAACGGGATAATCTCCACGATGCTCGGCAGCAACGACTTGACATCTGCACGGCCGCTGACCTGTGATACCAGCATGCACATACGACAGGTATCGTAGAGAAAAGAGCCTCATTGTGCTACATCTATGTCCATCCTCCTGGTCTGCCTGTGTGTCACTTTTGACTTAGCAACATTTGAAATATTTCCAAACACAATTTAAAGACACCTAAACACACTTCTCTGTGATTTATTGAAGACGAAAACAGGTGGAGCACAAGAGAGTGTGTATGTCAGAGAAAATGTGAAAGTGGAGTAGAATAAAGACAAGATAAAGTAACTGTTCTCTGTAACTCTGTAAGACTCTGTAAGAACTTTTCATTAATTTTTGTATAAATGAATCATTTATCTATTATATTAACCAAAATGTGTCTAGTATGAAATATGGTGTTTTTTTCTCCATTCTGTAAATCAGATCTCCAGTTTTAAGTATTTTTTGAATGCCCGCTCAGTCCTCTGCAGTTGTGAAAAAGTACTTGAGATCAGAAAGTTAAGTTGAAGCAGCCATTAAAAACTTTCGGATCCCTGTCTGACATTTGACCTTAAAGCACCAAGAGCGCTGAGTTCAGGAAAAGTTTTGTCTGCACATTTCAGGCCCTCAGAGCACAAATGGTTCACTCAGAGGTCCCCCCACACAGCCTCTGTTTGCAGAGTTTAAGCAAAATGTTTCTGGATATGAATCAATAGTGACCAATGGTTAAATCTGACCTGCATAGTTTTAGTCCCAAATGTTCTAACACAGGGGTGCCTACACTTTTTGGCTTGTGAGTTACTCATAAAATCATGATTTCCCTACCAAAAAAAAATCACGAGATTGCAAGGGGGGCTTGATAACAACAACTTTATAACACCAGAAACAACACAACATGTGAGTTATTCACTGAAAGAAAGTGAATGGAATGTCAACATTATGATGTACGAACTTTGCACAATTTTAAAGGGTAAAATAGTTAAAACCACAAAGAAACCAAACTAATAGCACCGACTTACATGAACATACACTTAAGCTGGTGCTCTACATGGTGCTAAAACAAAATCACACTATCCATAGCACAAACTGTAGAAAGAATAGGACAAACTCTGTGTGACGTCAGCTGTCAGCTGTCTGCTTACAATAGGCGGACTCAAACAGCTCTTGAAGCCACAGCGGCTTCCATATTGAAATCGCAGTCTCAACCAAACTTTGGATCAACCTAACGGCCCGCCCACTAAGCCCGACTTCCTGTTAGCTAGCTAGCATTCTGGTTGACAGACACGTAGCATTTGCCTGTCGAGCTATCTGTCAATCAAATGAGACGCGCAAATTAGTCCACAGTGAGGTTTTTCCTAAATATAATCTAAACCATTGTGGTACAAAAATATTCACCCTCTGAAGCACTCTCTCTATTGCACATGCTGTCGAGCTGTGCACGCTCCTCAGTTTTCTGTCATCTTCTGTTCCCCACGTTACACATTAATTTAAGCTAGGCTGAGATGCTCACAAAACCAGTTCGTGAACTGGTGGCATTTTGGGTTTGACAGACTGGCCGCTCTTTACGTCAATCACGTCAGAGCTGCATCAAGTGGCAGATGCCACAGGGAGGAAGGGTGAACTGAGCGATAGCCTATCGAATGAATTTATTGAAATGACACATGATTGACCAGCATAGCTTATGTGATCACCTGGTCAATCGTGATCGGCATATTGGGCACCCCTGTTTTAAAGTATCTAATCCTCCTCGTCTCTCTCTCTCTCTGTGTGCAGGTCCGTTTAGAGTGGCCTACAGACCTCGCCATCAACCCCATGGACAACTCCATCTACGTCCTGGACAACAACGTGGTGCTGCAGATCACTGAAAACAGACAGGTGTCACCCATCTTTATCGTTATATGTACTCTCCATTACGCTGTGTGATGAATCAGGCATGAGCTTTCACTTTTGGTACCTGCAGGCAGTGATTCTGATAACAGCAGAGGCAGATTAGCTCTCTCACAGCTACTCTTCTTGTAATAAGCTTCAATAATACTGAAATGAATAGAGATCAATTTTAACTTAAAAACATAACAATCCATATTATCCGTCCATACATCCATGCATCCATCCATTTTCTTCTGCTTATCCGGAGCCAGATTGCGGTGATAGCAGGCTAAGCAAATCCAACCCGACATCTCTCTCTCCAGCAACATTTTCCACCTCTTCCTTTGGGATTTTGGGGCATCCACAGGCCAGGTGAGATATATAATTCTTCCAGCGAGTCCTGGGTCTGCCCTGGGGTCTCCTTCTAGTTGGATGCGACCTCCATAAGGATTCTACCAGGAGACATTCTGATCAGACACCCAAACAACCTCAACTTGCTTCTTTCCAGGTGAATGAGCAGCGGCTCTACTCCGAGATCCCTCTGGATGTCCAGGCTCCTCACCCTATGTCTAAGGCTGAGCCAAGCCCCCCTTTAAGAGGAAGCTTATTTTGACCAGTTGAATCTGCGATCTTATTCTTTCGGTCATTCGCCAGAGTTCACGGCCATAGGTGAGGGTTGGGACAAAGATCGATCAGTAAATTGAGAGTTTTGTCTTCAGCTCCCTCTTCACCACAACAGTATGATACAACATCTGCAATAATGCCAACGCTGACTGATTGGCCTGTCGATCTCCATTCTACCCTCACTTGTAAACAAGATCCAGAGATGCTTGAACTCCTTGACTTGGGCCAAAGACCCACTCCCCACTGAGAGGTAGCAATCCACTGCTGTCCAGCAGAGAACCATGGCCTGGGACTTGGAGGTGATGACCCACATCTCGACCGCTTTACACTCAGCTGCAAACCATCCCAGTGCCTGCTAGAGGTCCCTGTCTGAAGAAGCCAACAAATTATCATCAGATTATCCAGAAATAATTTGATGATATCAAAGAAATGTTTGGTATTGTTTTCAGAGTCTAACATTCATATGTGTGGAAACAGTGCACGGCTTGCAGGGGCCAGACTTGAACAGCTAAGGGTGCTCATGTTGCACAAAGTACCCCTCCCAGAGGGAAAACATAAGGATACATTATAAACAAAATTTACACAGTCAGAGTGGTGAATGAGTATAAATCAGGGCAAATGCTAAAAAGTGATGGCTACTGGAATCAGAATCACTGCTACTGTTTGCTAAAACCGTTTCATTGACTGATTTAAAAGCTTCAGTGTCAACTTAACCTAACCAAAAACCTCTGGGCTTCCCTTGAATAAACCTGAGTATTCTTTACTCAGGTGCGTATCGTGGCAGGTCGTCCCATGCACTGTCAGGTTCCTGGTATCGAGTACACGATGGGGAAGAGAGCGGTCCAGACCATGTTGGAGGGTGCCACAGCCATCGCTCTGTCCTACAGCGGCGTCCTTTACATCGCGGAGACAGACGAGAAGAAACTGCATCGCATCCGACAAGTAACCTTTATTTTATTCAACTCCTAAGCATAGTAATTTCTTCATTTGTGATGTTTTTTTTAAGTTTTTAGAGTCAATCGGATTCATTCCACCTGTGGTGTCAGTGTCTCATTTGTTTTAAAGAAGAGCAGTCAACTTTAGCTTTTTTACAACAAAGAAAATAAAACACCGAAAGCACAGATTACTGGTCAGATTTGAACCCCGAATTCTAAATTGTAATTATAAAGATTTAACTGGAAGCTGTGAGAATATTTTTCTGTTAATGTTTAACATTGTTTTGAAATGTTTCAGGTTTCTACTGATGGGGAGATTACACATCTAGCTGGAGCGCCATCTGACTGTGACTGCAAGGTACTACACACCTTCTCTTCACACCTTTATGAAACCATCATGTGCATCTTTACATCTTTATTGCATAATTAAGAATGTGTCCATTGTAAAGGACATTGTGTTTTTAGCTGACTTTTTGAGCTTTTTAGCTTTAGTGTTGGTCGGCTAGCAAGATTTGTATTTTAGTCTTTACCAACCTGATTCTGAGGGAAATAAAGGGGACAAAAGAATTGGGGCTGTATAGCAGGGTGGGGGTAAACCTGCAAAGCAGACGGATTGACACGTCTGTCATCAGACAAATCCATCTTGCAAAGCTCCGTGCTGTAACGATTGAGCCTTGTCTTTTGCTCCAGCATGAGTCTGCAATAGATATGACTGGAGTTAACTTAGATATAGTGTAGCAGCAAAACTGGGCCACTTTTCTTTATTGAAAGAAAAGCAAGGAGCCACAGTGGAAGCTTCTCTTGGCAGAGAAGATATTTTTGCACTTCTCCCGACCGGCCTCTGCATGAGTTTTATCCACCAACAAGCTTCAGAAACTACAGGAGCGTGTGTCTGTCGAGCTCAGGTGACTACTGGAACTGCACATGTCTACTTTCTTATTTTCCCTCTGATTGGCCCATAATGAATGTGACAGACAGAACGTTTGGCCAATCACTGTGGGAGGTTTCCCAGATGAATGTGAAATATATTCTGTGCAGTGGATATGAAACTGTCTATCTGACATTTTAGGCTAAATTGCTAATTATTATATATGCTAATCTTGGCCTGCAAAAACAGATGTAGCAGAATGAAAGGCCAGACAATTGAGGAGAGTTCTTTGATTCTACCAAACCTTGGGTTAAACACTTTTCAGCAAAGCAACTGGCCAATCCTATCTTGCCCTGGCCTACAGCGCAGACATGACAAGGTTTTTGGAAGACTTGAAAGTAGAGATTGAGAGCAGAAATTAAGTAGGAGAGGTTTCCTGAAGGATTACATCAGTAGAAAAGCTGATAAAGTAAAATTCTTAATGCAGCCATTGGCATCGGCAATGAAAAATGCATGAAAAAAGAACGTCTTCATTGGCTAGTGTAATTCATTAAATATCAGTGGCTTTAAAGGCTTATAAAAAAAAAAATGTTGATGAATAGTAAAATAAGGAATCTTTCACTCTCCATTTCTCACTTTTTTTTTCTTCTTCTGTCCAACAGAACGATGCAAACTGTGACTGCTACCAAACTGGAGACGGCTACGCTAAAGATGCACGCCTCAACTGTCCGTCCTCTCTGGTGGTTTCTCCAGATGGGACTCTGTTCGTCGCTGATCTTGGAAACATCCGGATACGAGCCATTAGATGCAACCGGCCACCCACTGGTGTGTATATACTGCAAAGGAGGCAATGATATGTTCCCCTTCTGTCAACGAACACCTTGAATTTTGATTGCTCTCTCTGTTTGACATGCCATCAAAAACACTCTAGAGAGAGGATTCCAACTTTGTTTTTCTGCAGCACAACAAGCACTTAACTTTGTTTCTCTCTGATTCTTCAGGCTCTCTTGCTTCTGGTCCAAGCTCATATGAAGTCGCCTCTCCAGCCTCTCAGGAGCTCTATGTGTTCGACCTAAATGGCACTCATCAGTTCACCATGTCTCTGGTCACCGGAGACTACAAGTACAACTTCAGCTACAGGTCAGTGACAGAGAGAGTGTGGGAGGAAACACACATCGTCAACACTGCTGCTAAAATTCTTTTTTCTAGACTCTTTGTTCTTTTCCTTCTTTTCATACTGAAGCTAATTCTCACTCTGTCATTTTTCCTCCCACTCTCCATCACTTTCAGCAATGAGGAGGATGTTACAGCGGTGACAGACAGCAGCGGGAACACCCTCCGTATCCGTAGAGACACTAACAGGATGCCTGTGCGTGTGGTCGCCCCTGACAACCAGGTAAGACTGGTCTGATGACCCAATCCATCATAACATCAGCGGATGGAACTTTGACCATCTTTTAATTTTTATTGTATCAGAACATTAAAATGCCATGTAAGTAAGGACAAAGTTTTGGCATCTTAAATTTATTAAGATGAGATGATTTATAAAAAGGTTAAAAACATGAAAAAAGAGAAATTTTGAAAGCTGTCACTTAAGTAATTTGCTGACAAAATATGAATAATAAAAAAAAATAAAAAATATCAAAAATAAACAGAATAAAAATAAAAAAATTATCAAAAATAAAAAAATAAGAATTTAAATATTTTAAATCAACAAATAAATAATGACTTAATCAATAAAAACTTTTACAAATAAAAAATAATTATGGTGTAACAAAATAAATTCGCAATCTTTTTCTGATATTTATAAAATCGATTCACAACAAAAAGTCAAAATCCATAAAATAAATAAGAGTCACAAATATGCATTTATAAATACAACAGGAAACAACAATCAATAAACAAATTAAAAAGAAAAAAGTAATATTATTTCAAAAATAAATTGTGAATTAGAATTGAATATTATTTTGCAATTTACTTAATACATTCCCAGCTGATGAAGAACTATTTTTAATGTAATTTTACATTTTCTTATTCTTCACAGAAATTAAAACGTCAAACAAAAATTCATATTTAGAAGCAAAGTTGACATTTCTTCCCTCTCCTTAGAGTGGTTACTCCTGCTCTGTCTTTGTGTGTCTATAGGTCATCTGGCTGACCATCGGGACAAACGGAGGTCTGAAGAGTCTCACTGCTCAGGGTCAGGAACTTGTCCTTTTTAGTTACCACGGCAACAGTGGCTTGCTGGCGACCAAGAGCATCCAGATAGGCTGGACCACGTTCTATGAGTGAGAAGGATTTTTGCGTTTGTACTTCAGAGTGTGTTTTTCTGTGCTGCTGTGTGCAGAGAGGAGTGTGTCCAAAGACATTATCTACACGCTTAAATGCCTACAGCTGTACTTAATTATGTGATGAGAGAGTGGATATGTCAAGGCAACATTAGCCACATCTTCAGCACCCTACATGCAAAGCGAGCAGGTTTCATCAATGAGGTCCTGTGGCTTTTAAAGGAAGTTTCTGTTTTTTAAAAAGTCTCTTACTCTGTAACAAATGCTCTCTCTTTGTAGAGATCATATCTGTGATGCTGTCAGACTCTTGAATTAACAATCGGAGTCTGTTATCATCAAACACAGCAGTCTTAAGTGGACATTCTGTATTTTGAGCCAGTTACAGCATGGATTTTGTCCACTAAAGACTGTTTTTTTCCTGCAATTTCTCAGTTATCCCAAAACATTTTGTCCCTGTTTGTCATACAGACCCACTTAAATGGGTACTGGAATTTCCCTTAAAGATAAGACAGACTAAAACTGTACAACTGTAAAATTGTAGACTGCAGAGAAAGTGTTTCCACATTCAGTTTTGTATGAACAGAGATGACTGAACGAATTCTCTCTGGATGACAGAAAGGCTAAGATTACAACAGAAATTCACAGCACTTTAAGTTGTACTTTATTTTCAAAAAGTTAATCTTAAGCTCTTCCTTCTTACTGGATTGAAAATATGTCATTTTAAGAGCCAGCTCTTTGATGTTTAGCTGTGTCAAACTGTCTGTGTCTCTCTGTGATGTACAGTGGGCTGTATTATTTTTAGTAAGTACCTTTAAAGCACATTAACACTTAATGTTCCTTCATTCTTCCCTGCAGCTATGACAGCGAAGGCCGTCTGACTAACGTGACCTTCCCCACCGGTGTGGTCACCAATCTCCATGGTGATATGTCGTCAGGGGCCGTTGCCGTGGACATTGAGACATCAGGGAGGGATGAGGACGTTTCCATTACGACCAACCTGTCATCCATAGACTCTTTCTACACACTGGTGCAAGGTAAGACGTTCACTGATGGAGAAAGGAGAGAAGTTAGCAAATGTTGCAGCAGTTAAAAATAAAGTCGACGTATAAAAACAGAAGATCTTTGAGTGTGTACTGCAAAAAGGAAACAGAGAGGCTCTACTAGGCCCCATTTTATCATCCATTATTTACACAATCTATGAAATCTAACATGGAGAAAGATCCCTGCTGAAACAAAGGTAAAGAAAAATGGGCTCAGATCAGACTGCATGAATTTAAACAGACTTCTGATTGCACCGTCACCACCCATAGTCAAAGGCAGGACCCAAATGTAAACAGCAGGAACAACAAACACCCTTAGTGTGTCCAGGATGTCCCAGGACCTCGATTCAACACAACTGGCATGTCAGAATTGTTCTCTTTTTTAAAAGAGACTTTCTGTTGTTATTTAAAGAAGGCAGAACAGTGAAAAGTGTAGAGCAGTGCTTCCCAAACTGTGTCCATCTAACCAGGAGTTTAGATGTAAAAAAAAAAAAAAAAGACAAAAAGGAACAAGAAAGTGTTTGTTGCCCCATCTAACATTTATGACGTTAAGCATAAATGTTGAGGGAAAACAATAATTTAGCCCTGCTGCCCTTGTTAAATGTGAACTAATGAGCCTGCTGTTGCACGGCCTCGAGTGGCCAGCAGTGATTTGTTTCCGAGCACGCTCAGTGCGTTTCCCCGAGTGTGGTGCAAACAGAGCAGTCTCCCTCACAGCACCGCAGTATTGATTGCAGTGTAATAAGTTATTCAAAGCCATCGACAAGTGCAGCGTTTCTCTCCATCAATTCACCTACATTATTTATCGTTTCATGTCCTCGCCATTGTCTAAACTGCTCAGAGAAACGGCCCGCTGCTCTGTGATGTGAAATCACATTATGTGGAAGTGCAGTGCAGGAATGGGAAACAAGCAGCTGCGCTGTTTGGTGATTGCTTAGTGAAAACTGGAAAACAGGTTTGGTTTTTTCAGAGCTGAATATTTTACAAGAATGGAAACAGGAAATATTAATGTCATTGTGTTTTTGGAGACTATAATAATAAACTAATCAGTTAGATCATTTTAAAAATGGAAAAACGGATGTATTACGGCTGGAGTCAAAGCGCTGCACTGACCAGCAGATCTGTAGAGTCCCAGGAGGGCCATTTAAAAAAAATAAAACCTGTTAAAGACCAATAAACTAAAATATACTTTTACCAGAATTATTTTTCTATTAATGTATCAGTGTGGAAAGATTATTTTTATTCCCTGCGATTTTTGTTATTCCTTTTTTGCTTGTTTATAATGACATATTTTATTTTCAGCTCTTCTTACTGGTGCAGGAAATTAAAAGGATTGACACCTTTACCCTTCACACTAAAATTTAAATGAAAAGAAGAAAAACTTGAAGATACAAATGAATGACCTTGTGAAAATTTAAATAAACAAAAAATTGAAGACTGTTTTAAAGACGATTATGTACAGAAAAGAAGCTTATTTTCATTAATAATGTAAAAAATGACATATCTGAATTTAACTTTATTTACAGAATTAATGTTAAAACATAACTCCAAAATTATGCAAGTATTTGTTCTCTGATATCTCTCATCTCATTTACAGCTATTCCTTGAGTTATTGCCTCATTGTTATCATGCTCATATGTGTAATTTTACATTGTCATCTCAAAACAAAAATACAGGATTTTTTTGGGGGGGATTTGGCCAAATTTCAGATTATTTATTTTGCAAGAAAATAATGATTTATATCTTTTGTGATCCAAACTTGCATAAAATGTTGTAGATTTTACAGGACAAAATCCTAGGAGAAAAGAGCTATTTTTTATTTACTTATTTTAATAAATAAGAGAGAGCCTAATTTGCTGTGGCATAATTGTGATGCCACATGGAATTAGGACAACTTTCAAAAATTAAGTGATTTTTTTGTCACTTACTGACTTGAATACTGAGTTTAAAAATGTTAAATTTATTCAGATGATGCAAAGCTGCAGTCTGTACCCTGATTCAGCTCTATAGTTGTGTTAAAGTCTGCAGTAACTGCAGCTTCAAATATTTATTTTCCTTTTGAATTTTTTCATAATCACAGCAGAAAAGTCAAAACAGACAGATCGTACATCAGAGGGAGGAGGAGAAGAAACCAAAGGTCCACTGTCTAGATTGCCTCTCTTTTCATTTTCACTCTTACACACCATACGCACACACACCCGCGGCCATTAGTCCTGTGAGAGGTCAAGGGGAAGCTAATTAAAGGAGACCGGGGGACGTTAATACCTGTTCTGTGCTCCATTAGCAGCTTCAAACAACGACCAGGAAATTAATTGTTCTGTTTTCCCTCCTCACATTCACCCTTCACCCTGTCACACTGTCTCTCCCCTCTCTCTTTGAATTTTCTCTTCTCCAGTCCCAGGTCGGTTTCAGTTTTCTTGACTTTTGCTCCACAGAAGAAAAGTGAATCATTGTCATGGTTTATTAATGATAATATTATCAACTGGGTTTCTCACCCTCACAGATCAGCTTCGTAACAGCTACCAGGTGGGGAACGACCACTCGCTGAGGGTCATCTACGCCAATGGCATGGACTCTCACTACCAGACTGAGCCTCATATACTAGCAGGTAACACTGTGAAGCAGCATTGTCCTACCCAGGAGCCACAACCACAAAAACAGTTAGCTTTTGAGAAAAGAGACAACAATTACAGTTCATTAAATGCATGCTTTATGGTGCAATTAGGGATGGGGATCATTAGTTTTATTGATATTGATTCCCTTATTAAGGATCTGAGTCTTTATCAATACCACTATCAGTATGTCTTTATTATTTGGGGGAAAGACACTTTTAACAGAGCTGGTATAAGCTCGGTAAAACTTGAGTTAAGAAGAAGTTAAGAGGTATACAATACCTGTCATATTCTGTGTTATGATGTAGCAGCTGGTTTAGCTGTTAGTTAATCTGCTTTTAACCTCTGGGAGGATATTCTGACATCCTGCAAAGAAATTCAAACAGAAACTCGAAAAAAACTCACAAGTTCAATGGATGCAAGAATAGTGAGGGTGATATAAAGAAGGGCTCCTATGTTAACGTGTAACATGGCCTGTTAAGATGTTTTTGATTGAAATAGCTTTGATTTCAGTAAATATGACCTCCTAATGCTGCACATTTAACAAATGACCATTTTCAGTTCCTTACAACCTATAAAATGTTTTAAAACTCTGTTTTGCATAATAATGTGGAAAAGTGCATTTTGAAGTTTTTATTTTTAAAAAATAATGATTATCATTATGAAGTTTGTTCAAAAACATTTGAATTATGCTCTTACGGCTGATGACTTGAAAAATATCTGAATGTCATTTGCATTATTATTTATGAAAATAAGAGAAAAATGTCATTTGCATAATAACGTGGAAAGCGGCATATAGGACTTGAAAGATCCAAAACCAGTCACAAAAGAGTCAAGTGGGGGGGATCCTCTGAACCAGGACTGATTTGTCCTTTTTTGCCACTGTTCAAAAAGGACAACAGATGCGTTTTATTCTCACACCATTTCTTAGTTTGCATTCCTCTCAGCACAAATCAGTAAAATACATAAAAAATGAGCTCGGAGAGAGTCAGAATGTGCCGGGTACACTGAGGTGGTCCATCATAATAAAGCGGGCTGCTTGTTTTATGTCAGTGTTTTGTCATCTTTGCAGAGTAATGTTGTGCAGGTTTACAGGCCTGCTTTAGCAGCTGAGCAGTGTAACAGTAAATACAGAGGAGGAGATGCTCACAGTGATTGATGATCAGCTGAAATGAGTGTCAAGTCTCTGCAGAGTTTAATATGATGCTTTTAAAACTGCAATGCTACAGCAGGCTGCAGAAACAAGGTAGTAGAGATCAAAAGTGATGGATGAAGTGTCTGTTTTACATTAATAGTACAAGATATACATCTGTTTCTTCATAAAGCAATGCAATCATGCAAACTTCCTTTTCTAGCCTGCTCTGAAATGCTGCTTGTTGGAAAACTGACACCTCTCGCTGTATTCTTGCATTTTTTTGGTGCATGGGTATTTCATTTTGTTGTGGAGAAGTTACAAGATGCACCCAACCCAATAATGATGCCATTCTTCTGTCTTATTGCTCAGAGTGTTCTCCGAAGCACCTTCCTCAACAGCTGGCCCAATTTCTTAGGAAAAGATTTTTTATTTGGTTTAACCTCATTTAATGAGGAGAAACAAATCTCACTGAGATTAGTCACTGTTTTTTCAAGAATGTACTGACCAAGACAGGCAACAGCAAATTTAAGAAGCAGCCATACTTATTAGTAAAATGCTCAAACAAAACACTGAAATACAAGATAGAGTGAGCATTTTTCAAAGTGTTTTAAAGTTTCTCAACACCAAAGAGAAGAAAAAAGCAATCTGAAAAGTGCAAAAGTTCAGTTCAGCATAATGTTGGTTAAATTGAGCAATCTGCAGGACCCAGTCCAACATTTACACTCTTACTGGTGCATTTAACATTGTATTCTGTTTTTGAATCCTAGGTGCCGCTAACCCGACTGTAGCTCGACGCAACATGACGCTACCTGGAGAGAACGGCCAGAATCTGGTGGAGTGGAGGTTCAGGAAAGAGCAGACACGAGGAAAAGTCATCGTGTTCGGGAGAAAGCTCAGGGTGAGTACTCTTTGTACATGCAGAAATAAAAAACCTAATTTCTGACCAACAAACATTACTGTTATTTTTTAAGAGAAGACAGGATGTGTTTGATGTGTGGGTTTGCTCATTTAAAAGGGATTTGGTTCAGTCCAGTGGAGTGAGGTAAGTTTAATTAATCATTTATTCATTTTCTGTGTAATGATGACACTTTTCATGCGCACCACTTCTTTCTTCTGGTTTCGAGAGATGTAAAAACACATAACAGTCCCTAGGCTCCAGTTATCCATACAACCTTGCAATGAGGCAACAAACCCCTCAGTTTGACTTGCATTGTTTGGCCCCCTCTGTGAGCAGCTCATGTAGGTTACTTGTTCTTGACGATTATGATGCTGCATCTGTTGTTCCTATGGGCTATTAGGAGAGAACGATGGGACAGTGATGGGTCTGAATATTACATGAAGTGCTCTCTAACTAGCCCTGCATAATCGGAGGAAACTGTGCCGTCACGAGGCCCTCCTGAGTGTCTTATGCACAGCGGTGCCACACTCAGCGTGGTCCTGTAAACACTAATGACTGAAGCAGCATGCGTGAGCGACTGCTGTACTGCTAGTGAGCAATAATGAGCATGAAGGTGAGCAGGAATCAAACATGCTGTACATGAGAGCTGCTTGTTATTTATACAGGTTTGAGTTTGTCATCAGTACAGCTTCCTGCAGCAGAAACAAGCTGACAGTTAAAGTCACTGTGACCAGAGACAGCTCTAATCTAGCTTTAGACTGAATTATAATATTTGTTCCCGCTCCGTAGTCTCCTTTGGGCCTACAATTCAAGCCCAACCAATCCTGAGCAGAGATATGTCATCAGACTGTAATCTGCCACTCACAGTTTCAGACAACATGGCGGTGATTTTTTTCACTTTGTGGCTTGTTTTGAGTTGTTTTGGTCAGATACAGCCCTCTAGCATTCCACCATTATCTATTACGTTTGTCAAGGGAAACAGACAGATTGTATGTGTGCATGCATCAGCGATAATTCTTTAAGGGCTTAGGTGTAATTGGGCATGGTATGGACTGACTAGTGTGAGTGCATCCTTAGATTGTGCAAAGCATCACATTCATGGGGATTGCAATGTCGTGTGCTATTTTTTTAACAGTTTGAAACATCTCCTGTTTGACACAAAGTCAGCTCTAGAAAGGTTCACGTGGTTATAAACTGCTCATCCCAGACATCATGTGTTCATGACCACAAACAGGAATGGTTTTATCTGATATTTGTGGTCAAATTAATGTCCTTGAAAACTAGGGTGGTCATTTCTGCAGCATCAAAAAGGAGGACACTTTGCAGCACTTAGTGAAGCAAGAATATGGCAGCTGATGCTTGACTGCATGATAAACTAAAGAGGTCTGCAGCAGATATATTGTCATCTAAGGTGATGCTGCTTCTCAAAAAAAGAATTCAGGAAAGAGAAACTCATGGCTCATCTGTTGCTCTTATGTTTATCTGCGCTAGCATGCATATCACTGCCCCTTTTCCCTTGGTACTAACATCCACATCATATTGACAAAGAGTACAATGCAAATGTAGTCCATCTTTGCTGCTTTTAGCAATAAATGAGAGTCCTTGAAATCGGATTGAATGAGTTCTGTCCTTCCGGCATGCTAACGTTCTGTTAACGTGATGACATAACCACCAGGTCGCGGTTTTCCCGCAGATTGGGCTACTCTTACACACTGACTCTAAAAAGACTGACATCTGAGACCCTCTCACATCTAAAGACAATTTGTTAGCAAGTTTTTAGTCTCAGACTGAGATTTTGCAAAGACTGTGGGTCACTAACTAAAAGACTAGAATAGGATTCCTTTTGAGATTATTTCCCATCATGCATCTGGTGGAAATTCACAACAACAATTTTTGAGCAGAGAACAAGATGTAGAAGGAGATGGAGATAACATTTGAGTTAATATCTCTTAAAATCCCATGTTTCTAAATTATTTACATCGAGTAGAAACGAAAGGAAAGTTAAACACTGAAGCGACTTTGCATGTTACTGCAACAACCGAGGAACTATCCCGGAAACACTTCAGAATAAAAGTATTGTATGAAAAGATAGTCTCATCACAGAAACAAACTGATTGGGCTTTTACTTTGAAAATCCCAATGGAGATATACTGTACCTGTCATGTCAGCCTGGAATGAATTGACAGACAAGGCACACAAACTCAGGAGCAGAGATCTGACTGCAGCTCTGACCAGACTAAAGACTTACGATAATATCAAACACGTTTGATATAATGGAAACATCAAGACTGAAAACAGATGGAATTGAGTCTTATGACCACCTTACACCTAACAACTGAGACAACAGGATCAAGCTGCCACTTTGGCAAGACTCCCATGATTTTACTCCGACTTTGGAATTTTGTGTGCAACTTTGAAATTAGACAAAAAGTCGGTGGGTATAAAGCCGCCTTAAATCAACCAGCAGAGAAGCAGGAAAACACAGAACATAGTACACAGACATACACACCACACACAGAGAAGCAGCATGCCTGTGCATGCACAAGCAGTATATGTGGTGTGGCAGAGGTTTTGCTTGCTTATTTTGAATTTCAGCATTGGGCTTGGTTTTGTCACACAGACCTGGCAACCCTGGACAAGACATAGGCAGCTAGCTCATGGGGGCTTGTTTGTTTTTAAACAATGATATATATTAGATAATCCTTTGACACTGCTTTCAGCCAATCATATCTTTTGAACGATCTTTCGTTAGACCAAAAGTGTCGCAACGCCAAAAAGGAGGACAAAAAAAAAGCGTCCGGTTGAGGCATTTAAATTCCGGACTGTTCAGCCTAAAGCCGGGCATATGGCCACCCTATTGCAAGCCCATGCTCTTATATTTTTCTTCCAACAGAGCTCAGCAGCCACCACTTTACTCTTGTCCACACAGAAACTACTGGACCTGCCCCCCCACAAACATATCATCAATGCAGAAATGCATTGTGAAGCGGAGCTGTCCCAAGTCAAAGGGTTTTAAAAAGTCAAATTTAAGAAAAATCTTTGGATGATATTGGTGAATGAAGCCAAAAAACTATGGAAACACTAAACCAAGTCCTTGGTCACAGCTGCAGTTTCAGTCCAGATTCTGTGATTCTTTCCAGTTGTGCAGTTTTTTTGCTCAGCGTTTGATTCAACATCAAGTCCTGGTTTTCATGGGTCCAGGTGACCATGGCGAGCCCTGCCACTCAGCAGGACGATGAGAGTCCCCGATATGATGATGCTTACTCTCTGTGTGACTTCTGGCTGTTATCTGATGCTTTTTCATCCAGCTGGCTCCCATCCATCTGCTCCCCCTTTTACTCACCCCCTGCATTCAACTGGTGCTAATTTACAAATGAATGAGTGTCTGAATGAAGAGATGAGAGAAATGAGTGTTGAACATGTTCCAGCAGGCCTCTCTCTTTAATGAAACACGTCTGTGAAAGAATCGATCGTCTGATTCTGAGTGCGTCCCCCTCGATCAGGCAGCTGTGAGGTGAGTTTTGAGCTGAACCTGAACCATCGGTCTTTGTAAATGTGAGTTTGAACAAACAGGACGTCATTTAGAGAGCCTTAAAGAGAGTCAGCTGGCTCTGTGACGCCACAGTACTTCACAGCTTCTGGATCTGAAGTCTGTGTGGCTAAGATGCAGATTTTGAATAGAAAACAATGACACACCTGGGTGTCTCTATTGCTTATCTTTGCTTATCTATGAGAAGGATCCTTTATCATGAAGCAGCTTTAATGAGTGTTTGTGGACCAAGAGTTCAGAAATAAAGCTTGGTTTCCCTGTCTGTCTCTTATTTGATTCCTTTTCTTGATGCTTCAGTGTGCCTGGTTCTTCTTGAGGCTGTTTTTCTTGCCCTGTAGCCTGTCCACCACAGACCAAAATAGGTCACCTTTTCATGCTTTGTTCTATCCAAACTTCCAGGGATTCTTAAATTACCAAAAAAAAAAACGTCTCTAGAAGTAAAACCCTCTTGCTGCTGCTTCAGGGTGGTTTCAGACCATTTTTAGAGTGCTGGAGCACCCCTATACTTGCTCTCAGCCCCCCTATGACAATTTTAACAAGACTCAGTGCCCCTCTAGTTTGTTGTAAAGTTACAGATATCTCAACATTAATTTTAGGGAGCAAAACACCAAATTTTAAACGATAGTCCCATGCAAGGATGCAGGGGAAATTCAAACAAACGCAACATCTGAGCTACACGCTACATCAACAGCAGCCATTGCTATTGGCTTCCAGTGCAACTAAACCCCACCTGTTGCAAACGTCTCATTCTCCTCAAATGGCGCAGATTGGTCAGACCTGGCATAATTGTTTCAAAATGGAGCTTTGCAAGATGGAATTACCTGATGAAAGACATGAAATCTTGCCAATCCACCTGCTTTGTACAGTTCAAGGAGCTATTTCTGCTGCCATGTTTGTTTTGCCAATATGTCAGGTGACTGAGGCTACACCTGTGCAGGTGGTCGGTAGCTGTTGGTAAGTGGTATGAGGCATTAACATGCTGCACTAACTTGTCTTCTTTCTGACTTCTACAGGTTTTCTTAAAATCTGATGAAGTCCTCATCCTAGTTTCTAAACTTGGTATATGATGTTTACTAGGGGTGTAACGGTATGGAAAATTTAGGTTCGGTACGTACCTCGGTTTTGAAGTCACGGTTTGGTACAGTTTTGGGACGGTGAATAAAGCTAATAAATAACAGATTTTTAAATTATTTTTAAATTGTATTAAATTGTATTAAAATAAATAGGCTGAATAAATTAAATTTAAATCATTAATAATGCTGCAACCTCCTTCCAAAAGGTCTTCAATTAATACAATTATTAATATATAAATACATTTTTGAGTTTCTAGGTTATTTTAATTGATATATTGACATATAAATACCCATGCTTTAAACACTAAAATTTCCTAGCCAACTTAAACACATCATCATACAACCATAAGTTAGCTTGTTAAGTATACCAATTAGCCTTCTATCCTTCTGATTTCAACACGGATCTCAGCACTGGATTACGTTTTTAAACAATGGAACCTACTACAAAGTTTGGTAGAACTTTTCACAGCCCATCTTGTGAAATCGGAGGATAACTTTATCTATAATGCAGCTGCAGACATGATAGAGTCTCCTCTCCCCCTCCTCTGAGGCTGATAGTTGAAGGTACTCTTAGAATTAATTTGATTCACTAAACCAGAGCACCATTGGTATAATACAAAGATATTAAATCATAGGAAATTTACAACTGGCTGGTGAGACTTTGTTGTTCCTCCTCATTACAGTGGTGTTCTTGTTTGAATGGAGCCTTTTTTAAATGTGATTGGTCCACTGGACGACGTGCTGTCAGCAACACATCTGCTGAATAATGTCAGCGCTACTGTTGTTGTCTTTGTCCACTGTTGTTTTTCACTGGGAAACAAAGTGTTCCTAAACAGGACACTTTCATCTGGGAATATTCAGGCTGTTGCTGTTGTTTGCTGTCGTTGTTAGGAGAGTGTGACAATGAGTTGTTCTCTGGTTTTCTGTCTGTGTATGTGTACGAATACACGTACCTTTACACCCATTATGTTTACATGACCAAACACTTGGGATTCTTACAACAAACAAAGTCCATATATGCATCCTCAGTGTGTGAATAATGAAAATGTTGCATGTCATGTTAGGGAGTGCCTACACTAGTCCATCTGTACTGTACCCAAGTACTGTAGACCCCAAAGTCCAGTTTGCTTGATCAGTTTGAGTACTTCGTACTGTTGCTGTGCTTCCTTGGCCCCAGCAAGGATGGTAGATGCTTCAGTGTGGTGCACTTGCTCTTTCACACACATAAACGTGGGGGCGTGGCTTGGATGTGCTGTATAATCGTAACAGCCATTCATCTTAACAATGATTTTAAACAATGAGAGAGTCCTATCTGACCAGAAAGACTCAAGTGAGTATAAATACTCTCATTTTGTCTGTGTCTGAGCTGACATTGAGCCTGCACATCTTGTAAACTGCGTGAGCCATGTTTTTTCTCCCTTATGACAGTGACTCTATAAAAAGCTAGAACTATGTCCATCCTGGCTTTAGATCATACTGTCCTCCCACTCACTCTGCATTCACAGCTGATCCAGAAGTGTTTAACGTCATCTTCTGTGTATTTGTGTCTCTTTCAGGTGAATGGCAGAAACCTGCTGTCCGTGGATTACGACCGCTCACTGCGAACGGAGAAAATTTATGACGACCACAGGAAGTTTCTGCTGAAGATCATCTATGACATGCAGGGCCACCCGACGCTGTGGGTCCCCAGCAGTAAACTCCTGTCAGTCAACCTCACCTACTCCAGGTGAGCCTGACCTACCTGGGTTTTTATGAACTCACCTGTTTCTCTCAGCTCCATGAAGACACATGATGTGGATCAAAGATTATATAGTGTATGGAAGGTCCGAGGACCAGGGATAACAACAAAAAATCTGAGGATCTTCTTTTTTAAAGAGGACATATTATGCAAAAATCACTTTCGCAGGCTTTTCTAACAAAAAAATATGTGCCCCTGGCCTGTCTACAATCTCCTCATGTACCAGAAAAATCCATTCCCTCCCCCTCTCTTTCTCCACCTTTCAGAAAATGTGTGCTGAAACAAGCTGTTCTCAGATTTCCTCCTCATAATGTCATGTGGGGAGTTAGCCCCTCCCCCAGGTTCAGTTGGACCTCCTGGCTTGGAAGAAAGTTCTGCCCTCCTCTCCTGATCCTCCCCTCAGCTGGATCAGGAGAGTCACATCCATATCCAAAGAGGGGCGCAATCAGGGGACGGAGTCAGACAGCTCAGTAACGTTGAAAGCCACAGACACAGAAACAGCTTGTTCTGAGCAGGGCTGAAACAAGAGGGCTTTTAGACATGCAAAATCCAATACTGGAGTGTTTTTTCAGCAACAAACTTCACAGGTATGTTTTGGGGACCTCTGAGACCAATATAAACTTGTCTTAAAAGGGTAAAACATGTGACCTTCAAAGCTTAAGATTTTCTTGGTTCTGAATGGAAGATAAGAATCATTTAAATTTTAACTTTGGGGCTAAAAGAGAATTTATTGACTGATCAGTTTACGTCATTTATTCTTCAAAAATTCTAATGGGTGTGAATAACTTTCACTTTCCAGTAACAGAAAAATCAAACCAATCAAGGATATGCTTTCAAAGATGAATAAGAATAATTCAACTTAAGAATTTAAAACTTGTGTTAATTCACCAAAATTGGCCTTCCTTCAATTTTGAGACGTAGATTCATGTCCAGTGAGATAATTCCTCAAAACTATGACATGTACAAGTGGACTTATTAAAAATCAGTATCTTATCAAAAGTAAGTTGCATTTAAAAAAAAAAGAAAAACAAAAAAAGGAAAAATAAGAATATAATTTGCTCTTCTTATTCCTGTCCTAAGCTCTTTCTCTCTAGCAGCACAGGACTCTGCAGAAAAGTCTAACAAGATAGTTAAAATGCAAAGCTTGGCCCAGTTTGTAAAAGTGTAATGGCATCTTAGTCTCTAACTTTATGGTTGTTGTTGGATTGTTTTTGTCCAACATGAAATTTCTGACTGGAACCAAGAGAGAAAGGAAGACAGAACAAACAGATGTGCGGACTAATATGTGCACTTGTTGTAGATTCTGTTGATTTATTCAGCTATATTAATGCAACATTGATGCAAAATAGTCAATACCATCAATTACAGCAAAGCAGCCCCAGACTACCATTGAACCACCATGCAAATGTGAGACGAGCCTTTGTGTTCTTATTTGTCAGCAGTGGTTTTGGCCTTGGAACTCTCCCATGGATTCCATTTTTGCCCACTGTTTTTCTTGTTGAATAATGAACTCCAACCTAAACTGGGTCAAGTGAGGTCTTTAAATGTTGTTCTGGGTTCTTTTGGGACCTCCTGGATGAGTCTTCAATGCGCCCTTGGAATGATTTTGGTTGGCCGGCCATTCCTGGGAAGGTTCTCAAGTTTTCTTCATTTGTGGATAATGGCTCTCGACGTGGAGTCCCAAAACCATACAAATGTCTTTGTAATCCATACCAGACTGATAGATGTTATTGACTTTGTTTCTCATCTGTTCTTGAATTTCTTTAGATGGCTCCATAATATGTTTGGAGATCTTTTAGCCTACTTCACTTTGAATGAAAAAATGAAATGCATTTTAGTTTTAGTCGACGAAAACTCAAAACATTTTAGTCTAGTTTTAGTCCATAAAAAGTCCTCACATTTTAGTCTTTACTCTTAGTCCAAGCATTTATACTCTTGCCTAAATCAGGTACCAAATCATGAAAGTGTGTTCTATGCGCTCTGCCAAACCTGGGGTCCCTGCTTTCTACAGTTGAGAGGTTCAGTAGCTTCAGATGGATTGTTTTGTTGACTGATTTACCCACAGTGGAGAAATATCAAGGATTTTGAATGTCTGATGAAAACTAAATTACATTTTAGTCTAGTTTTAGTCATCTTGATGAAAACTAGACTTAGTTTTTGTCAGTTTTAGTCATCACAGATCTGTTTTTGTTAGTCTTAGTGTAGTCTTTGTCATGGAAAAAAAGGCTGTCGACAAACATTTTTAGTCGTTGTTTTAGTCGACGAAAGTAACACTGAATAAGACCTGTGTGTGGAAAGTTAAATTAATTAAGCTATCCAAAAATGTGGTCAATCACAGTTAATTCATGGTTTAACAGGGAGGGAGGCCATTCCTGACTGCTCCTGGGAATGTTCACCACTGTTCCAAGTTTTCTCCATTTGTGGATAATGGCTCTCCCCATGGTTCACTAATATGATGGCATTTAAATGGTGGTACTCTGTAGTTGCTGCTCTTCTTGGGCTAAGTTATGTCCAGTCTTGTGGGATGCTGTTCATTTTTATTGAAGAAATGTATCTATTATAAGAGAAGGTAAATTGAAATATTTCAGTGTTACTTAAACCAGATGCTTGAGTGTTTTTTGTGTGGGGAAAAAAAGTAAAAAAATGTCCTAATGAAATGTCATTGTCACAGGAACCATCCCTTCTTATTCCATTTTCCCCCCTCTTTCCATGTTTCTGCGACCTGCCCAGGATGTCAAGACCAATACTTTAGAAAACAGTGGTCCAGACAACAAAAGGTCCACAACCTCAACCTCTCAGTCTCTCATGAAATTAACCAGGCAGACTTGTAAGGTGCTACTGACACCTAGTGTTCTCAAATGGAACTGCAGCTTGATTAGCCAGGGGTTACAATAATGATTGGTGTACAAACCCAGAAAAGGTAGAACACTCCTGAGCTTCAGTGCCTCCTTTTGGCCAGATGATGCCGCAATTAAGGTTAAGCATACCATGCTTTCTTTATTAACTTATTTTTTATTGGACAAAAGTAGAATTGTATGTGTTAAACAATAATTCCTCTTGGACCATAAAAGTTCACCATAATGGATTTTTTGAAAAATAATTCATGTGATTAAATCTGCAGTTCTTCACTAATTAAACACTATTTGGTGTAAGGCCTTCCTGGACAAGGGATGGGAATTTACAAACACGCTAATATCATTCATTCACTTTAATTAAATAATTTATTTAGAGAAACATCAGCATAAAAATTTCAGATGTGAAATGGCAGAGTTTACAAGAATGCTTATGCACAACATTTTAAAAGATTTGGCCTTTATTTTGAAAGAAACAGCCAAGAAGAGACAGGAAATATGGAAAGAGAGAGTTGGGGGAGACATGTACCAAATAGCACCAGGATTGGGACGTGATCCCATGACAAGTGACATTGAGGACTTCAGCATCTGTATAGGGGCACCTGATCAACCAATTGAGCAAATCTGGCAACCTAATGTGCATCTTTTGTTCCTAAAATTACTAAATAATAGGACAAATATGCTAAAACAAAGACATCGTGTGACATTTTAAGTTAAAACTGGCCATATTTGCCTTGAGCAATTTTGAGGGGTCAGGGAAGGTCTTTACGGCAGGACACTTGTTTTTTAACTTTTACTGCTTTTTCCATTTCCCTTTAGTGTTTTGGAAATGGAAAAGTAGTTCCAAAAGATGACCATCATTTCAACCTGCAGCCTACTTTCTTTCTGAGTCTGGAGTGGCAGCTTTTGGAGGCATTTTAAATCACATCCTTTCATGTTTTTGACATTTATTGAACAAGTGAGCTTAAAGCTGCCTCTTAGACTTACAGGGTTAACACAGGAACTACTTGGCTACAATTATTGTTAGAGGACTTGTCAAAAGCCAAGCTAAAAGTGATTCAAACTGGCAGCAAAATGAAAGAAACACATCTGAAAGGAAAATATAGGTGATATAAGTACAATGTTAGAAAACTAAGGACCACTATTGTAGGAAATAAAATAAAAGCCATTTATATCAGTCAAGGTTCTCTGAAAGTAAAGGTCTAAACAGGGGACTAAGTCGACATAAAGAATGTTGGCACTGTTATCAGCTTTTACAGCGTCTGTTATTTTTGTACCTGATTGTGGTGTTGTATTTTTTACTGCAGTACGGGTCAGGTGACAGGCCTGCAGAGGGGACCGACCACGGAGCGGTGGGAGTACGACAGTCAGGGGAGAATCATTTCCAGAGTGTTTGCTGATGGAAAAACGTGGAGCTACACCTACCTGGACAAGGTACAACAGGGCACACTCTAAAAGACATGCAGCGCTGTACAGAAACAACATATATGAGGGGAATAATGTATTTGTCTAGAACTATCATGGTTTGGAGCATGTAGTGACACAACAAAAACATCTGAATGGAGAGAGGTATATATATATTGACTGTAATGATAGTTAATTCAAGCACTTTAACAGGGAGTTGCCCCTGTTTTGCACCTTTAACAGCCTCCACTCTCCTTGGAAGACTTTCCACAGGATTTTGGAGCATTTCTGTGGGAATGTGTACCCATTCACTCTGCAGAGCATTTATGAGGTCAGGCACTGATGATAGATGAGAAGGCCTGGCTCATAATCTCTTTTCCAGTCCATCCCAAAGATGCTCAATGGGGTTGAGGCCAGGACTCTGTGTGGGTCAGTCAAGTTCTTCCACACCAAACTCATCAAACCATGTATTTCTAGTCCTTCTTTGTGCTCTGGAGCACAGTCATGTTGGAATAGAAAAGGGCCTTCCCCAAACTGTTGCACAGTTGGAAGCATAGCATTGTCTAGAATGTCCTGGTGTGCTGAAGCATTAAGATTGGCCTTCACTGGAGATAAGGGGTCTAGTCAAAACCCTGTAAAACAGACCCATACCATTATCCCTCCTCCACCAGACTTCACAGTCAGGCAGGTAATGCTCTCCCAGCATCCTCCAAACCCAGAATCAACATCTGACTGCCAAACAGAGAGCATGAGTCGTCACTCCACAGAACACGTTTCCACTGCTCCACAGTCCAGTGTTGGTGTGCTTTACAGCGCTTGATCTGACCCTTGGCATTCGACTCGGTGAAACGAGGCTTTCATGGAGCCCCCGTCACAGGTTTTGTGCCGACATTAATGCCAGTGGAAGTTCAGAACTCTTCAGAGGGTTGGTGACTTTTACACAACCTTTGCTCTGTGATTTTAGGTGGTCTTCCACTGAGTTGCTGTTGTTCCTAAACGCTTCCACTTTGTGATAGTATCACTTACAGTTTCCTGTGGAATATCCAGCAGGGAAATTTCACACACTGTTTTATTGCAAAGGTGGCATCCATCACAGTACCACCCTAGAAGTCACTGATCTCTTCAGAACAGCATACTTAGGATCACAGATGTTTGTAAATGGAGACTGCATGGTTAGGTGATGATTTTATACAGCTGTGGTGACGGGTCTGATTGGAACAGCTGAATTCAATAATTAACAGGTGTGGCCAAATACTTTTGTCCATATAGTGTATTTACTCGCTGGTTTAGGCGGTAGTAACACTTGTGATAGGTTGCTATCTGCTTTCAAACAACTGGCAAAAAAGACAAATATTCAGAGGCAAGAAAGATATGACAAAATAAAAATGCATTCTTTCAAGTCACAAAAATGAAACTTGTCGTGGTTCAGACCTAAATTCTTTGGGGCACACTTGAAGTTTCAGGAATGAGCATGAAAAAGGAATAAACCTTAGCTCAGGTAGGTCCGTCAATCTTTTTTTAAACTGCACGTATTTATTTTTTTTTTCTGCCACTGTAAAAATCTGCAAAAATTTTCAGACCTGCTGATATGACATTATGCCAATAACATCATGCATACCTACGACTGAGCCTAACCTTTGACCTTTCCAAATCTAAGAGAGGGACCTACTGCATTCAAGATGGCTGACATGGGCGTTGCTATACATCCAATCCATGCCAGAAGTCCCAAGCAGAAGTTTCTTCTTCATGTTGGACTCAGCTGCCAGTTTTTGTCAGTCTTTTTCACACCTAACCCTTGGTGCTGGATCTCAAATATATCACCTTCCCCACTGCCTTACCCTGAACCTAACCACTCGGGTTTTAATGCCTAAGCCTAACCTTAGACGTACGGACCTCAGGTTGAGACTTCCAGTATGGATTGGATGTATGTAAGCCATCTTGTCTGCATCAAGGTACTCTTGAAATCTAATCACTGTATCTTTAAGTTGGTGTGGACATTTCTGTCAAATCTGAAGGATGGGCTCTTGAAATCTGCATTTGCAAGAATGATGACAGACTGAGGGTTGATAAATGGACAACCTGAGAACATAATGCCTATGAATTATATACAATGAAAGTTTAATCACATTTCATTTAATTTTCAGTGTGAAAATTCTACACATTGTACCTTTAAATGTGATGTTCTTGTAACAGAAACATGCAACAAAGAGAATTGTAGTTTAGAAAAATCACTTTTACAGAGTTAAAGGATGTGGAAGATCATCATCAAACATAACTGACTTCAGTACAAACAATAAAAAACCTATAAAGTTTGTTTTTCATTAACTATAATTTATTTTGATACATTCTGTATTCTGCTATGAAGGAAGACACAAGAAAGTTCTGATTAAAAATAGAGTTAAAGCTGTTTTTATCTCTAAAGGCCATAAAAGACACAACTAAACAATCTCTGATGATTCAAATCAAACAAAATGCTTCCTCATTGGTTTTATTCCATTTAATCTAATGGTTTTATATTTATATTTAATAAAGTGGCACAGTGCAAAATGATCAGACAGTTGGACTATATAGAAAATAATCACATTAATAAGCTTTTAGAAGTAGAGTAAATACGACAAACAACAATCAAACAAAATGTTTTTACTCTCCAAAAGGTGTGCTGACAGAAATTAGGATTAAACAGGATAAATGATGTGCAGAAGTAAGCGCACACACATTTTGTTCTTTGTTTTGTCTCCTCTCACAAAGGAAGTTTTTAATAAATTCTTGTCAAACAAAGTCAGTAGCACTAATTGAAGCTTTTTTTTCTCCCTGGTGTGAAATTTTCTGTCACAAAGTAAGAGAGGAAAGAAAATAAGCAGCCACAAAGAGTGTTCTTACAAACAGACAGCCCACCTCCCCCCAGAGAGGGAGAGACAGTTCACCCCCCCCCCCCCCACACACACACACCCTCCACCCCCCGAGAGGGAGGAGAGGGGGAGGAACAGCTTTTAATAGCTTTAAGGAAGGACACAAACACATCCTCCCTTGTCAAATCACGATGAAACAAGAGAAGGAATGTGACAAAGGATGAAGAAAAGTGAGAAAAATGCAAAGAAATACTGCATATTCTCAGTAGTTAAATTTGGGTAAGGTCGTCAACCACGTAGCTTGGATGCTAATTGGGTATTTGCTCTTTTCATTATTCTTCAGTGCAAGTGGGACTTAAAGGTGCTCATCTCAGAGTAAAAGGCAGGGCTTTAATCTGCCAGTAGTCAATATGTAATATGCCAAAGAGACCGTTTTCTCCCGGGGGTAGAATTAAGCTTAAATTAGGGAAGAATTAGCCGAATTAGGGGGCGTGACCTCTTTGAGTGACAGCTCCTAGCTGTCTGCTAGGTGTCACCTCAGCCAAGGCCAGAGCTGTTAACCACACATACGTGTATAATAGCGGCCATGCTTCTGCCTTATTTTGCCAAACAGATGACCTGGATGTGAGCTGCAGAATGCACATGTATGGTAGGGACAGTGGAGATCAACACGGCAAGAGAAACAAGCAGTAAGTTTTAAAGACAAAATGATCAACCAAGTCAACATGAACCCATCCATCAACCACATCTGTATGGACACTGCAAAGTGACAAGAATGTTTATTATGTTACATTTTCTTTTAGAAGTCAAGGTTAGTTCAAGTGCTGACCTAGATGGTTGAAAAATGAAGCCAGCAGAAAAACCTGCAGATCATTGGAAATCCGTTTGATCCTGTCTGCAGAAGCACCAAAAGATATATACATACCAGGGATTTTGGGGTAGGAGGGAGTTGGGTTGTCTAAGGGCTTTGGCAATATTGGCAACATTAGTTTCCATGAACTTTGGTCTGCATTGCCCCTTTAAGGAGTGCGTGCTGGGGGAAGTTAAAGGCTATACAGTACAACAGAAAGGTACAGTTCCATCTACGTATCCATCCATCCATCCATCCATCCATCCATCTTCTTCCACTTATCCGAGGTCAGGTCACAGTGGTAGCAGGCTAAGTAGGTCAACCCAGACATCCCTTACCCAAGCATCTTTTTCCAGGTTCCCCTGAGGGGGTTAAAAGTCCTCCCAGGCCTGATGGGATATATATAAAAATTCCTCCAGCAAGTTCGGGGTCTGCCCCAGTGCCTCCTCCCAGTTGAACGGTCCTGGAAGACCTCCACAGGGGGGCGACTAGGAGGCGCCCTGATCAGATTCACCTCAACTGACTCCTTTCAAGGAGAAAGAGCAGCGTCTACTCCGAGTCCCTCCGGATGTCCAAGCTCTTCACCCTGTCTCTAAGGCTGAGCCCAGCCACACTCCAAGAGGAATCTTGTTTCAACCGCTTGCATCCACAATCTCATTCGTTCAGGCGGTGCCCAAAGCTCATGACCATAAGTGAGAGTTGGAATATAGATTGACCGGTGAATTGAAAGCTTTGTCTTCTGTCTCAGGTCTATCTTTACCACAACACCCGCAGATCTGCTGATGCTGCACCAGTCCATCTGTCAATCTCAGTCCATTCTACCCTCAGCTATGAACAAGACCCAGAGATACTTGAACTCCTTCACTTGGGGCAAAGACAAACCTCCCTGGACGAGCAAGCCACCGATGCAGAGAACCATGCATCAGTTCACAGGGGATCAACTTCTACAGACAGAGACTCAACAAGCTGAAAGAGAGAGGATGGTGAGCGGGAGAGATCCCAAGTTATCTGCTAGTG
Organism: Cheilinus undulatus; assembly: GCF_018320785.1. NCBI lineage: Eukaryota > Metazoa > Chordata > Actinopteri > Labriformes > Labridae > Cheilinus > Cheilinus undulatus. The sequence goes on from NC_054868.1 coordinate 5,104,089, forward strand.
TAGGTGTGGAAACTGTGAGCCCATGGTCATGAACACGGAGAGCTACTGCTGTCAGGAGTAGGATTTCACAATACTTCTGATAGAGGGTAGTGGCCCACAGATGACTGCAGCCTGCATCACTTCCCATCAAGAGTATCCTGCCTTAATGAATGCCGGGGTTTTATCGACCTTCTTCAACTCTCAGAGGATAAACTGAAAAAACCTAGCAAGACCACATGAGCTGGATAGAAATTTTGTCTTCAAGCTCAGTTTTATGGCCGTGGCCATAATATTATGAGCTTAAATAACTGGTTTTAGTTCAGCTTGTCGTTTTTGTCGAAAACTGCAAACCCAAACAGCTGATGGAGATGATGATACGCTGAGGTGGAAGAGCACATAGCCGAAAGTTGCACCACAAAATCGTGCCAAATTTGCAGTGCAAGCTATACCCTTCTTTAGTCAGTATAGCCTAACCTCCTTGCCTGTGCTTCTAGTGTACTGGTTCTCAAATGGTGTGGCAAGGCACAGTGGTGTACGTTGGGGCAATATGGACCACTAAAACATGGAAAATCCCTTTATATCCATGTTTTGTTTTGTTTTGTTACAGAAAGAAACTGTATTTACTGCTTGGTTCAAAGAAATTAAATCTGAATAGTTGTTGCCTTTGTGCACACACTGAATTCTTTAAAAACTATTGATTTATGTATGAATAGAGGCACGGCCATACTGCAAGCTGGCACACTGAAGCTGTGTGTCAGGAGGCTTGAGACCTGCCTCAGCTCTGCCCCTTTGTCTGTTTCTAGGTTGATCTGATAGTTAGTGTGCCTACAACGCAGCAACTGTCATTGCTTGGCCTCTAAACTACAGAAACCAGTCGATGATGTCACCGAGACTACATCCATACTTTATACAGTCATGGTGGAGGAACAGCAGTTCACCCTCTTGTCCAAATGTGGTTACCTCTGGCTTCAGAGAGCCACAATTCTACAACAGAAAGCCAAACTTGATGGTTTGTGTCCTCTCTGAAGTACAATTTATGGCCATTTTCCTCAAACTTATGGTCATGTCCCTTCACCTTAGCCCTTATTTCTGTGGATACACAGATTAAGCAGAGGAAACAAAGCTTTATTTCATACAGAAAAGAGACGTCCTTTCCATTATTTGCCCCTGTATTCAAAGCGCTCCCAAAGGAGTAAAGAGAGACTTCTCTCTGCTGAAGAGGTTACTTGAAAATGGATGGCTGGGTTTGATTCGGAGACATGGAAAAGAGGACAGTGCAGTATAACTTAAAAAGACAAAAGGTCTGTGAGGAGACTAAAGCAGAGGTAACAAAGCAGGGAAAGAGAGACAGAAATACTTAAAGCAAAGGCTTTCAAAACAACCCACCTGGTCTGTAAAGAGGACAGGAGAGGATATTCCCTGTAGTAAAATAACAAATAGGAGGAAGACGAGCAGGAAGAGACAGGAGGGATAAATCAGACACTTTTGTGTTTGTTAGCCCGGGAAGATGGAGGAAGAGACAGATGAAGTCCGACACTAAACAGGAGTGAGCCTTGTTTGTGCACGCTGAAAGAGCGGGATGATAGAGAGAGACGGGGGAGGAGGGACAGAGAGCGATATTTAAGAGAGTCTGCAGAGACAGCCGCACTAGGAAGAAATAAGACCCAAGGGACATTATCTAAAGCATGTTATAGAGAGAGAGGGGACACACTGAGACAGAGGGAAGAGTAAAGAATGAAAGTAGAGTGTTAAAGAATGTGACAGAAATACACAGAAAAGATTCCTGTTGACTTGTAGGCAGCCAGCTGACCAGGTTGTAACCTTAACCCTACGTTAGGCACAAGATATGCATATGCATTTGCTTCTAGCTTATCTGAAAGCAGACGACAGTGAAGCGTCTGCCATACGCGGCATCTATACTCATCAAATTCAGGGTCAAAGTCTGATGTAGAAACTGTGGAGCATGCGCAGAACAACTAGTCCAGTTTTGGTCGGATTGAGATAGATTCACTGAAGATTGAATCAGTCTCCAATCACATTATCTTGGTGTGTTTGTCTAATATTGAGAAATTCAATTGAGTATGATTTCAGTCATACTGACATGCTTCTGACCATTCTGTTGACACTGAAACCAACCTTTTCAAGGTGTCTCGGTCCAGTTGTTTGGTCAAAACCAACCCAGCAAATGTACTTGTGTTTTATGAAACTCAACTTTGCAGGTGAAGGGTGAAAGCATCCTTGCCCGCCTGCAGCATTCATTGCTTTAGTCAGCTGACTTGTTAAAACAGTTGACAAACTCTATCTTTGGTTTCCATCAAGTGGGCAACATATGACAAAGTTCCATCTTTGGTTCTTTCCAAGTGGGAAACATATGACAAGTGGGCAACATATGACAAAGTTTCATCTTTTGTTCTTTCCAAGTATGCAACATATGACAAAGTTCCATCTTTGGTTCTTTCCGAGTGGGCAACATATGACAAAGTTCTATCTTTGGTTCTTTCCAAGTGGGAAACATATGACAAAGTTACATCTTTGGTTCTTTCCAAGTATGCAACATATGACAAGGTCCATCTTTGGTTCCTTCCAAGTGGGCAACATATGACAAAGTTCCATCTTTGGTTCTTTCCAAGTGGGTAACATATGACAAAGTTACATCTTTGGTTCTTTCCAAGTCGGTAACATATGACAAGATCCATCTCTGGTTCCTCCCGAGTGGGCAACATATGACAAAATTCCATTTTTGGTTCTTTCCAAGTGGGTAACATATGACAAGGTCCATCTCTGGTTCCTTCCAAGTGGGAAACATATGACAAGATCCATCTTTGGTTCCTTCCAAGTGGGCAACATATGACAAGGTCCATCTCTGGTTCCTTCCAAGTGGGAAACATATGACAAGATCCATCTTTGGTTCCTTCCAAGTGGGAAACATATGACAAGATCCATCTTTGGTTCCTTCCAAGTGGGCAACATATGACAAAGTTCCATCTTTGGTTCCTTCACATTGGGCAACATATGACAAAGTTCCATCTCTGGTTCCTTCCAAATGGGTAACATATGACCCAGTTCCATCTGGGTAACATCTATATGTTCCATCTTGGCCCTCTCTGTGGGCAAAATTTGACAGTCCCCTCTAGTGTGCCATGTAAGCTGAAAAAATCTGTTTTCTTTGGCGACATTTCAGTGGGCTTAATTCAATAAAAAGCCTTCTTGGTACCCACCAGGTGGTCAACACTGGACAACTGTCCCTCTTTGGCGCTCTCCAAGTGGACAAAATTTGTCCTCTAGAATTCCCTTTAAACTGATGAAATTCTGGTCTGTTAAGTGTTGTAGGTACAATCATTTTACCGGGACTACTTCATAAATGTATGACAACTCTTTGTGCACTTGTGCCCCAGCTTTTTTACTCAAACATCCTCAGTCTGCCACTTCTTTACAGCGTCTTTCAGAGCTGGTTGGCACAAACTGGTCTGGGTAGCGAGTTCCAGCTGTTGCTGCTAGCTGCTAAGTATCTTGCCATGTGTAGATGGAGGTTAGCCATGCTGCAGGAATATTTTACGTTTTTTTTTTTTTTTTTTAGCATAGCTTACTTATTGCATGACTAAGGTCTAACTCCTGACCTCCTGTTGATTGCAGGAGCCCAAATACTGCATCTTTGTTTTCAGTTTCAACTGCCTGTTTTTCGCTCATGATTGTATTGATTTTGAACATGCACTTCATCAAGTATTGTAGCCTCTGCTGCCCCCTATTATCTTTTTGTTAATTGCACCATAGGGAATGTGTGTTCCAAAACAGCTATCACAGTATTTGTAGCCATATTATTTCTATCGCATTTGCATCACTGCACCAATTCTCAAGATGTAAATAACAATGTAGTGCTGTAAATGTTTTAATGCACAGCTCCAGAGCACAGTACTGACGTTTAGGTTAGACCTGATCCACTTTTACAGAGATTTATATAAAGTAGATGAGTGACAAAGTTTGAGTCCAGAATTAGAAACCTAAAACACACTGAGGAAACTATAAAGAAGCTCTCCAACAAAAGAAAGAGCTGTGTTTCTTGGTTATTGTGTTTCTGAGTGACAGGATTGAAAATATGGAAACAAGACCCTCGACAATAATGAATAAAACAAGAGAAAGTGACAAAAGCAGAAGGGACTGAAGTGAAAGAGAACGAAGCAGAGAAAGGTGAAAAAGGAGGAAGAAGGCCACGAAACCAAAAAAACAAAACCGATGACGTGAAAAAGAGACGAACACAAAGGAGAGTTTATTTTTTTCTCTCTCTGTGAATAAATGAGCCACACTCTATTACTCCACATGTCACTCTGTGCACGGTCTCACCTTCTCTTGCACTTGTTTTTCATTCACTTCCTGTCTCCATCTGTCACGTTCGCTGAAAATGCTCGCAGGAAGTCGCTTTGGGAGACGGAGTGTGAAAAAGCAGGATTCATCATGTACAGCGATGCAAAAATAACAGCCAACTGCAGCTGTATAGGCGTTTAATATGATTAACACCATGGGCAACGTGTAGATAGTGAAATAACAGGAATACATCAAGGAGCAGTGTGGAGGATTTACAGACAGGAATTTCAGCAGATTTCTAATAATTCCACAAGTACTGCACTTTACAACCTTTGGTTCTTTTTACATTTTTACCACAAATTCAATCCTGGTGTCATTTCGTTTACTTGTGGGCAGATCAGACTACATGATCAAACATCATGTCAGACTATGCAACAGAAATCTTGTCCTGTCTTGGTGAAAGCTTGTAAAAAGATTTCTGACAGGCCAGTCTTGTCAAATCATGGCTGTGGGGTGTTCTGGATGCATTGTTGATTGTGTCATTGCTGTTTTTCCCAACGTTTGTATGCGGGCCAGACGTCTGACAGAGGCTGTGACGATGCAGTTAGGACCAAAATCTGGCTAAACGTCTGTAGTCTGGATTTTGTCTCTTTTTGACCAGAGACAGCTAAATCAAACTCCAAAATGACATGACACAATGATGGGGAAATTGAATTTACCAATATCAGCGATGTTGCATATGGTAAATAGGGTGGAGTGTAATTAACACCATTGAAAAAGAGGCCAGCATATAACTTCCTCCTGTGTCTAACAGGACTATATCTTTATCTGAAGAATTTTTTTTGATAATACCAATAAAACTTTTTGTTTTCTTGCAGAATGCTTATTGTTCAGGATACCCTCTGGATCAGGAGTTTTCAAAGGGTGGGAGAGTGAGCCTCCTCAAAGAACAAAGTATTCATTCAGTGGACCCCCATCCACAAAAAGAAATTGAAATTGAAAAAATAGTAATAATAATAATAATAATGAAAAAAAAAAAAAAAATTTCAAACATTTATGTCTAATCTTTAAACATTTTTAACATTAATATATTTTGGAAATTTTGGTTTACAAATGTCCTTAAACATCTGCCTTTCTCTCTTATTCAGGTATAATGCCATTAAATACCCCTTTTTCATATTTTTTTGGCCATTATACAACTTCTTTTTGCCAGGTTTCCCCATTTTTTCCACTTTCATCCCATTTTTGCCCTTTTTCACCTTTTTGCCCATTTAAGCTACCTTTCATCATTAAATATACCTTTTTTCCCCAAGTTTTTTGCTCATTTTGCAACGTCTTTTTGCCACTTTTTCCAATTTTGGCCACTTTTATGCCATTTTTGCCGTTTTTTAAAAAACATTTTTTGCAACTTTTTGTCCAGTTGAGCTACCTTTTACCATTACATACCACTTGTTTCCTTTTTTTCCAATTTTTTGACTCTCCTTTTTGCCACTTTTTCCCATTTTGCCACTTTTTCACAATTTTTTTGCCACTTTTTGTCCATTTGAATTACCAATGCCATTACATACCACTTGTTGCCTCTTTTTTGCCACTCTTGACTGCTTTTTGCCCATTTTAGGCACTTTCCACTAATTTTTTCACTTCTTACCCATTTCTGCTACTTTATGACCATTTTTCCACTTTTTCTCCCCATTTTGTCCCTTTTCACCCATTTTTAGCTGCTCTTTGACCATTTTGCCACCTTTGACCTATATCTTTTGCTACTTCAAGCTGTTTTTGCCAGTTTTCACCTGTTAGGTTGTGGCTTTTGCAAAGGTATTTTTCAACAGTTTTGCTCTTTGGTTGAGGGTTGAGAAACACTGCTCTAGCATAGTCCCTATAGTAACTATAAGTCTATCCATTTTGCTCAATGCACAGCAGAGGTTCGCAAAGCAAATCACCTTTTTTCAGGTTTATGGTTCCACGCCTCCCCTGAAGCTCTGTGGCGCCCCCTGGGGAGGCCCGCCTCACACTTTGAAAACCACTGCTTTCGATAATACACTTTTTGGACTATATTATGTAACAATGCTATGAGCATTCTCCTCATCCAACGTGAAATCCACAAATTGGAATCCTGCAGCTAAGAAGTTTTGCACTTTGGCCATCTATATGGCATCCTCCTCTGGCCTGTTTAATTGGTTATAGAGGTGACTTTGACACCTGCCTGAGGCAAGGAGCACACACCTGGAAGAGTTTCATGTCACAATTATAGAGTTATCCTTCAAACAAAGAGGATTCGCCACTCTCAGACCTGTTCTTTTCTCACATCTTAAGTTATTATCCCTGTGTAAACACAGAGCAGGACACTCGAGGAGGTGGTGTTGTGAAACTGAAGGCTGCTGATTTTGTTTTGGCAGCCTGTCTTGTAGCTTGCAGACATTCCTCCTCTTGTAGCAGATTTGTTGGTGCTGATATGCTTTTGACAACTGAAGGACATCATGCAGCAGGGCATGAGAGTTGAAGAAAACATCACGTTGGATGTACTCCTAGAAAACATGTTGGGTCATATTTTGGTGAGAAATAATTTCCTTGGCCGCTGCCTGCATCTTACAGGAAATGTTGGGGTTTTAAATCCCTGGTGGTCAGTAGAACATGTCGAGGCCACCGCTGATTCACTCTCCGAGGAGTTTTATAACCATCCTTGTTTCTTTTGTGCTTTTGTTCAGACTTTTTCAATGACATCCTCAGCTGGGGTTCAGATCCACAAACTGCACAAAAGGACATTCAGCAGGACTCGACTCAATGACAGTTGTTCAGTCAAATATATGTTATTATTTCTGAATAGCAATCCATAATGTAGAGCTAACAATGTGGCCCCATTTCAAAGCTGGCTGTATTTCTAAGATTTTAAAAGAACATGCCAGCAGCTACAAAGAAGTCACTTTAGTTTAGTAAAAAAGGATCTTCTTTTAGAATGACCGAGGCGGCAGCCCACCATGATGAGCCAAAGTAATGTTAGCAATGGTAAAATCCTATATTTATGTCTTTATATCCAATGGCATTGCTTTTAAAACATTCCTGAATGATGTAAATATCTTGCAGACACCCAAAGAACGCCTTTCAACCTTGCCTAAGTTTCCAAATTAAGGTCTTATTTTGAAAGGGTAAAGTTTGTCAAACAGGAAGTAACCAAGAAGTGGTTGCTGTGAGAGGGGGCTCTCTGATTGGTTGGTCAGTGGACCAATCAAGAGTAATTAGTTTATAGTGTGGACTTGAGTTGCCCTTACATTCCCTAGGGTGTCATTACAAGGTGGATAAGGTTCATAAACACTGCAGTTACTTTTTTTAAAAGGGAAATATGATGGAATACATGTTTTTAGTGTTTTTGCACATATATTCAGGAATGCAAGTTTTAACCAGCTCACAAAATATCACCTAAGTTGATCCAGTCCTCTGTTTGTGGTCCGCCTATGTCTGAAAACATGAAATCTGATGGTCTCTTCAGAATCTGCGCCCATTGTGGCATCATATTTCGTAATTATCTGAGTAGGTTGTTGGTAGATGGCGCCACATCATGGTGAAGAGCTCTAGATGGGGTGAAGGAAGAGGTGAAGCACTTTTTTGTGCCTTTTATGGCTGTACCAATGGTTCAAACTGGGCAAAAAAAATAAAAAATATGTTGTAGAATTTGTATGCCAGAGCTAAAATTGCCTGTTCCTCAGTGTTTGTTTGTTTGATTCCCCTTGTTTTGCCCCCTCCCTCACAGTCCATGGTTCTGCTGCTGCACAGTCAACATCAATACATCTTCGACTATGACTCGGGTGACCGTCTGTCTGCTGTCACCATGCCCAGTGTGGCTCGTCACACCATGCAGACCATCAGATCCATCGGGTACTACCGGAACATCTACACCCCCCCAGAAAGCAATGCCTCAGTCACTGTTGACTACTCTGAGGACGGACAGGTGGGTCTTTTTTTGTCTTCTCCTGCACGATGATTTCCACCCTACACAGAAAACCAGACATGTAGTCCTGTTAAACACTCCCAGTCCACAGCTCATTGTGTTTTCTTATGATGCTTTTCTACTATGATTTGCATCTGTCCTGTCCTTAACCTGTCCAGTGTTAATGTGGTAATTGTCCTGTTTAGAGCTAATCACTGATCTAAGCATCATTGCAGTGATATTTCATCAATCCTCTCTTTCTCTCTGTAGCTCCTCAGAGTTGCTCATCTGGGCACCGGCCGACGCATACTCTACAAATATCGTAGACAGGTATGTACATTTATTTACTTCAACATTATAAAGGCTTCTTCTGAGGAATTTTTTTGGGCATAGAATGAAAAATCAAGGATTTTGACCAAATCTAGTTGTTTTGTTGGATGAAACTGAATTCAGATCACCTGAATGACCGGGAACATTTAAAGACTTAAACAATACATTTCAATTAGATCTGTTTTCATTTTCATTTAACTGACATATAATCTCTACACACTCCTGAAAAATTTTATGATAATCTGTAAAATAAGGATGCATACATTTCAACAAAAAATGTCCAGTCCAATCCAATCCAATCTGATCCAGTCCTAGGCAGTCAACTAAGCAGTCAAATTCAGTCAATACGATCCACTCCAAATCAATCCAAATCGATCCAATACTTACAATTCCGGTCTAATCCAGTGCAATCTGATACTAAACAACCCCATCCAATCTGATCAAATCCATTCCAGTTTTATCCAATTTAATCCAATCCAACTAAATCCAAACAAAGCCAAGCCAAGTCAGTCCTTGTCCAATCCAATCCAAACCACTCTAATTTGCTACATCCAGGACAAACCAATATAACTCAATCCAATCTGAGCCAATCCAGTCTAATCAAATTCAGTGCTATCCAGTCAGTACTAACAAGTCCAATATGATCCAGTCCAAATTAATTCAATACAAGCCAGTCCAATCCAACTAGTGCAATACTTTGCATTCAAATCAATTCTAGTCCAGTCCAATCCAATCCAGAGCAGACAAGAACAGTCTATCTAGTCCAATTCAATCCAATTCAGACCAGACGAGACAAGACCAGTCCAGTCCAGTCCATTTCAATCCAGCTCATTCTTATCCAATCCAGGCCAGACAAGAAAAGTCCAGTCAAGTCCAATCCAGTTCAGTTCAATCCAATCCAGTCCAATCCAATCCAATCCAATCCAATCCAATCCAATCCAGTCCAATAAAATACAGACCAGACAAGAACATTCCAGTCTTGTCCAGTCCAGTCCAGTTCAATCCAATCCAATCCAGACCAGATTAGATCAGACAAGACCAGTTCAGTCCAGTCCAATCCAGACCAGACAAGAAAAGTCCAGTAAAGTCCAATCCAGTTAAATCCAATCCAATCCAAACCAGACAAGAGCAGTCTAGTCTAGTCCAGTCTAGTTCAATCCAATCCAATTCAATCCAGACCAGACCAGATAAGACCAGTCCAGCCCAGTCCAGTTAGTCCAGCCATTCCCAGTCCAAACCAGCTTAGTGTTTAGAGCATATTTAAAACAACAATAACAACAAACTATCTGGGTTTGCCAAAGTATTTTTGGTTTACATAATACACTACTTGCCTAAAAATAACTGGTAGAAATAAATGAAATACATTTTTAAAAATTACATACAAGAAAAAAGTAAACAGTAGATCAAGGACTAATTAAATAATTAAATTTAGAGTTTAAAAACATGGCATAAAAATGAGTTACATGACAAGATTTAGGGCATACTCCCACTCCAGAGTGTCCCAGTGTTTTTGACCACCATTTTGTTTGTACTCCAGCATAATTATTCTTCCTCGGCCTTGGTCCTGATGGAAGAGGCAGGCTATAGGACAGAATGATTGCATGTGCATTAATATAAGCACAGGAGCACAATGTGGACATGATCCATAAAACTGTGTCTTTACAACCTTTCAGAACAATGGTGTAGTATTAGAAAGTCCAACATGACTCTAAATAAAATACAGTTACAGTAATGTTGGGTGTGCTATGTGGAAACATACCACAGAACCCACCGCTGGCTGATTTGGAAGCAAATGATGATATTTTTGAAGGAATCCTTAACAAGCAGAGTGCCAGTGGAGTGAGGCAAGGATAATGAATATGATGATGCTTCTCACTTTTTGTGCCTTTCAGAAAAGAACTGTTGCATTATGGGTTATCAGGAGACGAGCCAAGAATGCTTGACTAATGTCCACATAAAGTGAATTATGGTAGTCCAGGCTTCATAAAAGCATGACTAAGATTGCAAAAACACTAAAAGATACCAGATTAACCTTGTTCAGTTTTAAATCTAAATCAGCCCTCACACCTCAGTTGGTGAGTAATAGCATTTTATAAGGTTGCAAAGAACCCAGGTCCTTAAAAGAGGGATCATAGACACCATGATCACTGTGACCTCGGTGTTTCTTTCACTGAAATGTAAAACATCTAAAATCATTCAGGATTTGATGTCTTTCAGATACTCAAAGCAATGGTATTAGTGGGCTTGGATTTGCTTTTGAATAAAAAAGATTTTTTTTTCAATTATTGGAGGAGTTTTCTATTTTGATCCAAGAGGAAAAAAATGAACATTTTCATTTGAGTTATTTCCAAAATTATTTCATACCAGCATTTTAATCTTGAGTTAAGTGTCCTGTTTCTTTTCTCCCTTTTTTCTGTATTTTGAACAAATCATGGACCGAGAGTTTCCATGCTCAGTGATTCTTGGGACTTGAATTTCTTAAATATCATCCTCACTTTTAGCTTTAGTTTATTTTTAAGATGGAAAGATTTGCCATGAGGTCTGACTTGTATTCTTTTCTAGTGCAGAGTCTGTTTTTCATACAGCAGACTCTTTAATAAATGGAGTAATTTGGATAGTACACTGTAGTGAGCATGCACTTTGCTTTATTTGTTTCCTCAGAACAAGCTAGCAGAGATCCTCTATGACTCCACACGAGTCAGCTTCACTTACGATGAGACAGCCGGCGTCCTGAAGACTGTCAACCTGCAGAGCGAAGGCTTCATCTGCTCCATCAGGTACCGGCAGATCGGCCCGCTGGTGGATCGGCAGATCTTCCGCTTCAGCGAAGACGGGATGGTGAATGCGCGCTTCGACTACACCTACGACAACAGCTTTAGAGTCACCAGCATGCAGGCCGTTATCAATGAGACACCGCTGCCGATCGACCTGTACCAGTTCGATGACATATCAGGGAAGGTGGAGCAGTTTGGGAAGTTTGGAGTCATCTATTATGACATCAATCAGGTAAGACTGGATAGATTTAAACTAACTATATAGACCATAATTTACAAAACTTATAGTTGGTAACGGGTGGCGCAGGGGTTAGCGCTGTTGCCTCACAGCAAAAAGGTCGCTGGTTCACTTCCTGGTCAGGGCCTTTCTGTGCAGAGTTTGCATGTTCTCTCCGTGCATACGTGGGTTCTCTCCGGGTTCTCCAGCTTCCATGACAGTGTCAGGGCCTGCTGGCCAAGATGACCCACCACTGTCATGTCTGCTGATGTCTGCTCAGGCTTTTCTGCAGGTGTCAGATATAAAATGAGGATAATTTTCATGTATCTTCCTGTGTCTCAGATCATCTCCACAGCAGTGATGACCTACACCAAACACTTTGACCAGCACGGCCGCATCAAAGAGATCCAGTACGAGATCTTCAGGTCCCTGATGTACTGGATCACTATTCAGTACGACAACATGGGCAGAGTCACCAAACGGGAGATCAAGATCGGACCGTTCGCTAACACCACTAAATATGGTTATGAGTATGACGTCGACGGACAGCTGCAGACGGTCTCTCTCAACGAGAAGATGATGTGGAGGTAAGATCCCACCTTTAGACATGAATTAAAGCACCAAGATACAAGATGTTAAAAGCTTAATTATCTGACCTCATAGGTATAATTATGACCTGAATGGAAACTTGCACCTGCTGAACCCTGGAAACAGCGGACGGTTAACGCCGCTCCGCTACGACCTGCGGGACAGAATCACTCGTCTGGGAGACGTTCAGTACAGAATGGATGAGGATGGTTTTCTGAGACAGAGAGGAGCTGATATCTTTGAATACAACTCCAAAGGTGGGAATGAGTATCTGGTCCTCTTTAATCCTGGAAACATGAGGAAAAAGCACATTGTTCACCCTTTTTCATGGAATGCATGCTTAATTAAGATTATGTCTAACCTACTTATCTTTTTATCTCGTGTTCAGGTCTTCTAGTCCGTGTTTACAGCAAAGCAGCCAGCTGGACCATTCAGTACCGTTATGACGGCTTGGGTCGGCGTGTGGCATCGAGAAACAGCCTAGGTCAACACCTCCAGTTCTTCTACGCTGACCTGAACTATCCGACCAGGATTACACATGTCTATAACCACTCCAGCTCCGAGATCACCTCCTTCTACTACGACCTGCAGGTACGGATGCTGGAATCGCAATCGAATTTTTATACACTGCTCAAAAAAGTAAAGGGATCACTTCAATAACACATCCTAGACCTGATGAATTAAATATTCCAGTTGATAATCTTTATTCATTACATAGTTGAATGCGTTGAGAACAAAATAACATAAGAACGGTCAATGGAAACCAAAATCATTAATCCATAGAGGACTGGATTCTGAATCATACTCAGAATAAAAGTGGAAAAATCAGATCACAGTCTGACCCAGTTTCTGTGAAATTCCTCAAGACAACTCAAAACGAGGCTCAGTAGTGTGTACGGCCTCCACGTGCCTGTATGCATTCCCTACAATGTCTTGGCATGATCCCAAGATGGTCTTTTGAGGGATCTCCTCCTAGATCTGGATCAGGGCATCAGTTAGCTCCTGGACAGTCTGTGGTGCATGGTGGATGTGGATGGAATGAGTCCCAGAGGTGCTTGGTTGGATTCAGGTCTTGGGAACGGGCAGGCTAGTCCATACCATCAATGCCTTCATCATGCATTAACTGCTGCCACACTCCAGCCACATGAGGCCAAACATTGTCTTGCATCAGAAGGAACCCAGGGCCCACTGCACCAGCATATGGTGTGACAATAGGCCTGACGACCTCATCCCAGTTCCTAATGGCAGCCAGGGTACCTTTGGCTAGCACATGGAGGTCTGTGTGAGGATATGCCTTCCCAGGCCATCACTAATCCAAATCGGTCATGCTGGAGGATGTTGCAGGCAGCAGAACATTCTCCATGGCGTCTTCAGACTCACGTCTGTCACGTGCTCAGTGTGAACCTGTTCTTATCGGTGAAGAGCACAGGGCCCCAATGGGGAATCTATTAATTCTGTTTTTTCTGGCAAATCGGGCTAGGCTGTGAGCATAGGCCCCACATACCATCCTCATGGAGTCTGTCTGACAGTTTGAGCAGGAACATGCACATTAGTGGCCAGCTGGATGTCATTTTGCCCAGCGTTCCTCCTGTTTCTCCTTGCACAAAGGAGCAGGTGGCAGTCCTCCTGCTGGGTTGTTGCCCTCAGACAGCCCCCTACACGTCTCCTGGTGCACTGGCCTGTCTCCTGGTATCTTCATAGTGTGCTGGGAGACACAGCAAACCTTCTTGCCACATCGTGCATGGATGTGCCATCCTGGATGAGCTGCACTACCTGAGCAACTTCTGTGGGTTGCAGATACCGCCTTATGGAAAAATGCAACAGTAACCAAAAATCCGCCAGAAACGATGATGAGAGGGAAACTGTCTGTGGCACCCACCTGCAAAACCATTTTTTATAGGGCTTGTCTTGTTAATTTCCTTTCCTTTTCACCAACAGCAGGTGAAACTTATTCACAATCAGTGCTGCTTCTGGACAGGTTGATATCCCGGAAGTGCGATTGACTTGGAGTAATATCATGATGATTATGTGTCCCCTTTATTTTTTTGAGCAGTGTATATATCTCACTGTCACCACATGAGGCGTTTGTAAATTCAACCACAGAAGTAGGTGAAATGTTTCCATTTTAGTTTCAGTCTCATCTTTTGATTTATGATGCTCTGTGTGGAGCAGGTTTCCCTCCAGTGACTTCAGAAGAAACATGGTGAATGTACAGAATCCCAATTAGGGAAGAGAGGATAGTTCCTCTGTAGCAGCACCACCTCATCACCAAAAATAAATTGTTTGCTACTTTGAATGCTTTGCTGGTTAGAGAAACTGCAACACTGACAGACGGAGAGGAATCTGTTTTGTTGTGATGAATACGATGCAGGCACAAGGAGCAAAATTCAACAGTGACAACATTCAGCATGTTTACATGCATAGAGAAGTTGAGCTTCAGTTACAGCTCGATAGGGTAATTTCCTTGGACAGCTGTCCTTGTCCTCGTACCATGCACTGCAGGAGTGTATTGATAGAATGTGCATCCTTTCAGCTACATACAGCTGGACATTTTTCCTGTTGATATTGCTAACAAGTTAGCGACCAGGCTAAATGTGGAAAGGTAAAACCATGCAGCTTTGTAAATCTCTCACATACTTGCTACTGTACATTTGGCCACAAATGGGATGCATGCAATTCTTGCAGGAGTTCTGAGGGAATTCTTGCATGTAAAACAGAATGTATAACAATGAAATCCTGCTAAAAACCCCATCATTTCATTTTAGAAAAATAACAGCTCTACTATGATTACTAGTTACATCCACAGTGTGTGTAGCTTTAACATGTGTTTTGTCTTAGGGTCATGTGTTTGCGATGGAGATCAGCAGTGGGGAGGAGTTTTACATCGCCTGTGATAACACAGGGACGCCGCTGGCTGTCTTTAGCAACAACGGACTGCTGCTCAAACAGGTACATCATTTGATCTCAGATACATTAAAATCCCAGTCATACATTTGTTTTATACCTCCATTTTAAATGAAAACGTGTCTTTATGTGCAGGTTCAGTACACAGCATACGGCGAGGTCTACTTTGATTCCAACCCTGACTTTGTGCTGGTGATCGGTTTTCACGGCGGCCTATACGATCCTCTGACGCGATTGCTGCACTTTGGGGACCGAGACTACGACATCCCTGCAGGAAGGTAGGTCATCTGTCATGTATTTACATGTTTTCTACTCTGATTGTGGACATTACCTGGCTGTCACCGGGCGTCATATCTGACCAGTGTGTGTTTGTTCTGAAGGTGGACCACTCCTGACATCAGCACATGGACGCGTGTTGGTAAAGACCCCCAACCATTTAACCTCTACATGTTCAGAGGAAACAACCCTATCAGCAAGATCCACCAGGTCAAAGAATATGTCACAGGTAATAAAAAAAGACTTAATTGTGTACTGATAAGAATTTTAAGGTAAAGGTGAAAGAGTTCTTTACTTGGTCCCATTTTATTTACAATTACTAACACTTATAATTCATGAATAAATTAATTAAGGTCTTGCTTTTTTTATTCAGTATATCTTTTCCAACCTACACTGTAGTCATTCTTTCAGATGCTTTGAGGATTGAGTGAAATAATACTCAAATGAGTCTCTTGTCTTCCTCCTCTGTTCTCTCTCTCTGTAGATGTCAACATCTGGTTAGTCACATTCGGCTTCCATCTCCACAATGCAATCCCAGGATTCCCCATTCCCAAGTTTGACCTGACGCAGCCGTCGCTGGAGATGAAGAAAAGCCAGCTGTGGGATGACCTGCCTGTACGTATCTAAAGTACTCTTAAAATGGTTAAATAAGACGTGTGATTAATAGGGCTGAATGGTTTGCAAAAATAATCTAACACTCTCATCATACATTTCATTGCAAAATGGAAGTACATTTATGACAATGTATGTTCAAACAATGAAATTATTTCAGAAGCAATTAATCTATAGAAGCATGAATCTGAATATGAGGATGCAACAAGCTTTAAGCTATAGAGGAGGTGGCTGGGGTGGAGGAGGTGAAGCTTTTCCTGCAGCATCAGCATGGTGCATCAGCACTGATGTAAGCAGGGACTAGAGAGAAAAAGCTATGATTGGCTGTGGGTATGACATCCATTAACTAATGCTAAGCTTCCTCAGGATTAGATAGGAGGCAGAACAATTTAAAAAATCTCTAATTGCAGTTAATTTTGCTGATATTGCAAATTTGTTATCGATTGCTGTATTGAAGGGTTTTTTTTTTTTTATTAGTTACTTCATTTGTTACGAAAAACATTTAATCCTCTGAGCTGCACATAGATGTGCAGATACGAAGAGAAACATTGCTGGCATCTTAAAAAGTGATTTTAAATCATTCATGGCGGCAGGATGGACATTTTAGCCAGGTTAAAACAACAATAGTCTTTGCTCAGGTCATGACCAGAGTCATTGCTATGGTTGCTTCTTCTTCTTTCTCTTCCTTGGTGGGTTTGTAAACCAGCTACGTGCATACCGCCACCTGCTGCTCAGACTGAGTACATACACAAGTAGGCCCAGATCAATGTTGCCTAGTGTGAAAGCACCTTTAAATGAAAACTTAACAAAGAATAGTTGCAGTAAAAAGCAGTTGACATCAGCTAACATGGTCACAGATTAAACTGTAGCACCTGCACAGCAATAAAGCCATGCATGTTACAGCAACAAACATTTACCTGAATAAAAGCCCCTGAATGTTAGTGGTTGTAACACAGGGTGTTTATCCTCCACTAAACAAGACACTTTGGGGCACAAATTAAAAGCATGCCCACCTTCCTTGGACCTGTTACGCCACTGGTAGTTTTTGCATCCATGATCAATGATAACACAGAGAAAGGAGTTGGAGGGAGAAACGGAAACACAAGGATGAAACCATGACCATTAGGAAAGAATTTTTCTAAGCCAACTGAAAAACACATTACAGACAAACGAGATGAAATGGAGGAAGTTTCATGAAGTAAAAGACCAATTCAGAAAGTCCAAATGAAAAGCACAGGCTGGAAATAGAGAAGGAAACGAAGCAGACTGAAATGAGGGAGAAAAAAATCAAGAAACAACCTGACAGTCACTGAGAAGAGAGAACGAGCAAATGGAGAGGAAAGAGGAATCTGTAGGAGGAAATGGAGTGAGAATAATGAGAAAGGAAATGAGTAGAGAGGAAAATAAAGAAACATCCAGCGAGGCCAGTCATTCGTCTCTCCTCAGCTCTAAGCAGTGTTTTCTGTTTTTGGAGCTTTTTCTTAACTTACTGTACTTTTTATTGTGTACGGGTTAGCAGGGAGTCATGCCTGGCACAAAGAGTGAGAAAGATAACAGCACTAACACCACTTAACAAGCAGAGGTGATACATCCAGAGAAAGAGTGAAAATAGGGAAGGAAACATGTAAATCTTATACATGTTCTGCTCTTGTTCACCTTTCTTACTCAGAAACTCAGAGACCGCTGAGCCAGTGAAACAGCTGTGGCTTGAGCAAAAAATAGCTCACTTTTAATCACTTTACAGCCACAGTGCTTTTATAAATGTTTACAGCAGAGGTCCTAAACTACATCAGGATAAGGGCCAGAATCTTCTTCTTCAAGTCTTGGATCTTTTAATAATTGATAGTTTTAAGAAGTTTAAAAACTTAAATTTGCAGTACGTAACTTCTGTCACCAGGGGGCTCTCAATCAAACAACAACACAAGAGCACATTTTATGTTCGTGATTAATTTAAAGATGTTTTAATCAGAAAGCAGAGCATCAATTCCAACATGTTCTGTTTCTCTCATCCACAGTCGATCTCAGGAGTCCAGCAGGAAGTGACTCGTCAGTCTCAGGCCTTCTTGTCCTTTGAGCGGATGCCTGAAATCCAGCTAAGCCGGCGCCACTCCGACCACACCAAACCCTGGCTGTGGTTCGCCACTGTCAAGTCCCTGATTGGCAAGGGCGTGATGCTGGCCGTGATCCAGGGCCGGGTGGTTACCAACGCTCTCAACATCGCCAACGAGGACTGCATCAAAGTGGCTGCCGTCTTAAACAACGCCTTTTACTTGGAAGACCTTCATTACACCGTGGAGGGACGAGACACGCACTACTTCATCAAGACCAGCCTGCCCGAGAACGACCTGAGCGCGCTGCGGCTCACCTCGGGCAGGAAGTCTCTGGAAAACGGAGTGAATGTCACTGTGTCGCAGTCTACGACAGTGATGAATGGGAGAACGCGGCGCTTTGCTGACGTGGAGCTGCAGTACGGTGCTTTAGCTCTGCACGTCCGCTACGGGACGACGCTTGACGAGGAGAAAGCACGCATCTTGGAGCACGCCAGGCAGAGGGCGCTGTCTAACGCCTGGGCCCGCGAGCAGCAGCGGGTCAGAGACGGAGAGGAAGGGGTTCGACTGTGGACGGAGGGAGAGAAGAGGCAGCTTCTGAGCAGCGGGAAGGTTTTGGGTTACGACGGCTACTACGTCCTGTCCATCGAGCAGTACCCCGAGCTGGCTGACAGTGCTAACAACATCCAGTTCCTACGGCAGAGTGAGATAGGGAGGAGGTAACACGGCATCAGCAAACGTCAAATTTGTACCCCTGTGACTGTAAAAGACTAACAAAGGCTGAGTTTAACACAAATGGATGTCACAGACTAAACTGTGTAGAGATCGAAGAGACCCCGAATTAGTTTTATTCTTCAACACATCAAACCAGAAACTTGACCAAACAAAACGTCCACATGAGCCCGCTCAGACGACCAATGCCTTCTCTCTCTTTCTGTTTCTGTCTATCCTTCTCCGTGGTAGGCAGGGCTAAACCTGAGTGCTTTAATCTTGTGCTATCTAGCTGTGAAACAGTCAGATGTAGAGACTTGCTCACGTAGCCAACCAAGCATTTCAGCAGCCTGCAAGCATTTAGACAGTTGTAAACTGTCCAAGAAGTCAAAAATCAAATGCCTGTGGATCCCTGACAGATGTTACAGGTGTGGGCCCAGATGTGGGCCGTCGCTCGGGGTTATGAGACGTGTCTACGGGAGCTTTTGTTCAGTGGTTGAAGCCATTGAATGGAACTGAAGTGGGACTGATGTGGACTCTCTCTAAGAGAGACAGGCACTAAAAAAAGGACTACAATTTGTACGAAGGAAAAAAAAAGACTGATTTTATGTTTGAATATTTTTGGTTTTGGTTTTTATAAATGAACTTGCATTTGCTTCAAACAAAGGGGATTTAAAAATGAACAAAGAAGTGTTTACATCCTATTACCTATACCACTATTACTGCATATTACTCTAACTTCACCTCCACCGGAATGGATCAGGATCTGGACTGAACACCACAGACTTTGAGTTGTTTTTGTTTCTTTCTTACAGGTCGTTTCTAAAACCACTCCTCCTAATCCCCCGTGCTCTTACAAGGTCTATAAAATCAAACTCTTCAGACTAAAATCAGACATCGAACGACTCCGGTGCCATGGATTCTTCATGGATTTGCTCTTTGTGGACCGGGTTAGCTCAAACAGTGGTCCCCGGTCAGCCCGGGACTCCTTCACTTCTGCAAAATGTGACTCATAATGCATAGACCTTGTGCTTTTATCGGTCAGAGGTAGTAGTATTGCTTGCAATAGAAAACATGTTGTCATGGCTATGGGTGGGGGTGGGGGGGCAGGGTTGCTGTGAGTAGTAACTAATCGTTGCTTCTCTCCTCGTTTTTTGCTCGTTTCTCCTTAAAGGGACAGTGCATCGCCATCAGTGACTTTAATAAGTACCAGTAAATTGATCAGAAATCGACGTGGATGTTTTCTCATTGATTGTGGGTCTCTGTACTCTTCTAGATGAGTTTTTTTGTGTGTATGTGTGTTTACAAAGCGTGGGACGCCGACTTGAATCATTTCAGAGGGAAGAACAGGATCTTTACAGAGAGATAACATCATATCTTTTTTCAGAGACAACTGAGACGAGTTGACAGTGTTTTATCGGTTTATCTTTTTTATTTTGAAGGTTGAGAAATTCCACTTATCCGTACATCAATATTAGTCTCAGAGAAAGTAATTTATGTACAGTGTTTCTACGGTAAAGAATAAAAATCCTTGAAACTATTGTTGAGTTTTTTTCTTGTGTTCTATATTTTCTGATCTGTCAAAGCAGGTGGATGAAAAGCTGAGTAGCAATCACCAATTTTCATGGTGACAGACAACACGGTGTCCCACAGTGTAATAAGATACACTATGTGGACAGAAGTATTCAGACGTCTGACCATTACACCAACAGGGACTGTAAAGACAGTATTAAGATCCATTGCCCCCCTTTTTGCAGCTTTAACAGCCTCCACTCTTCTTGGTAGGCTTTCCACAAGATTGTGGAGTGTTTCTTTAGTGTTTTCTTTAGACAGAAATGTCTTTAGTTCATCCTTGGGTCAGAATGGACATTTGTCCGAAGTTTGAAGAAAATTGCTCAAAGTGTTCTTGAGAAAACGGGTTCACAAGAACAGTCTGGAGTCTGGAGTGATGGCCGACCTGAAATCAAACTGCCTGGCTATCACCTGTGTAGAAGCATAAAAACTAGGAACAACAATGTGGATTGTATTGTAGAGAAATGAAGCCACAGACTTCAATAAATGTTTCACAAAAACACAGAGGATATATAACCTTTGTTTTATCTTGTACAGTGGCAGGTTAGGTGGTTTTGGTGTCTGGTTTCTTTCTGAACTTTAGGAGGATCTTCTTTAAGCTAATTTAGTTAAACTTTTTCGAGCTCTGCAGAAACAACAGAAAAAAAGTCAAAGATCCTTCTCTCTGAGCCGACTTCTCGTCTTGTTCTTGTTTAAACTTTGTTATATCACATTTATCCAGGATGAGACTGAGAGCGAGGTTAGGACTACTGTGCTTTTATCTCTGCTACATCATGCTGACTCGTTATTTAAGATGTGACAGCATGGATTTCCTTCACCCAGGCTCAGATTCACATATCAATGATGACAAGCTTTGCTTCTTCTTGTTCCTGGTTTCAACGAGTTTAAAGGCCGGAGGCAAGAGGAGGATGGGAGTGGGTTTGACCAGTTAAAAGTATGGGCTACAAAGTTGAGAGTCTACAAGTGCTAGATACTTTAAACAACAAAACACTGAAGTATGAGGGATGAATAAGGGACATAAGTAGACTAACTATGACATACTGTCGCCCTTGCCAGTTTAGATGATTCTGAGCTGTAACACAGCAAATCTGTGACTGGATGGAGCTATAGCCAAGGCCGCCCGTAACAGGGGATAAAGGGTAGAACTTTCTGGTACCTAGCCAAACTGGGGGACCCATGGAGGTCAGCAGAATCATGGTCCACAGTAAAGTTAAGCTTTGATAGCAATATTTTATCTTAACCTGAATAATAACCACTCTTACTAAAGCAACAAAACATGAACATTATTTATTTATGCTAATATGGCCTTTTTAAAAATGTAAACAACTGAATTTAACTACCTTTTATTAGTAATGTCACTGATGTGGATGGGCACACTGAACTAAACGATAAGGAAAGTAATGTCAGACTTCGTAGCAAGGCCATCATGTGCACAAATGTCAGGATACTAGAGAGTTAAGCTAAAAGAATAAGACTAAAGGAAAAGAACTGAATAATTGTGAAAAGAGGCAAAATAGAGTTAGAAGTGGCAAAAAGAAGTAGCAAAAATGGGTTCGTATGGCAAATCGGAGTGGATAAAAATCAGCAGAAAAGGGTAAAAAACAGGCAAAAGTGGGGCACAGATGGCCTGGTGGTTTGAGGGGTGCCCCATGTGCGCGGGCGGCTCAGGTTCAAGTTCGGCCTATGGCCCTTTCCTGCATGTCTCTCCCCAACTTTGTCACCCCTTTTCTGATTCTGTCCCCTGACCTACTCAGTCATTAAAGGCACTAAGCAAAAAGCTTAACCTCCTCCACCCCAGCCTCCTCCTTTATAGCATAAGGCTTAACATCCTCCACCCCAGCCTCCTCCTTCAGAGCATCCTCCATAGTGCCCCATGTGCACGGGCAGCCCAGGTTCATGTCCTGCCTGTGATCATTAAAGGCACTAAAAGCTGAAAAATAAATATTTAAGAAGGGGTAAAAGAAAGTGGTAAAAAAGAAGGGAAAGCAGTAAAAAGGGTTAAAAGTGGGGAAAAGAGGTGGGAAGAGTTGGGTGTTGAGTGGCAAAGCAGTGGCAAAAATAGGTTTAAAAAGGCAAAAATGCAAAGGTTACAAGGGCTAAATATAGCAAGAATGGAATAACAGTGGAAATAAAAGGCAAAAATGGTCAAAATATGACAACAATGGGTAAAAAAGGGGCATGAAAAGTGGTAGAAATGAGCAGAATGCTGTAAAAAAAAGGGTTATTAAGTGGAAAAATTAGGGAAAAATTGGCAAAAAAATATAAGTTGCAAAAAGTAAAGAGGGACCTAGATACAGCTGAAGACCTCAACTTCATACCGGAAGTCGGACGAGCACCACCATATCTTGTCTTCTAACACCGGAAGTCACTTGAACTGAACGTCTTCGTTTTCTTCCTCCATTGCCGCCATCTTAATACTGGCAGGTCCGCCATATAAGGAAAGACAAGTACAGAAAAAATACGTGAGTTTTCAGACTAACAAGCACAGCGAATACATAACGTTGATCTCAATAAATTGATGTATGATCCAAATTCGTGTATCACTGATCATAGACATAATGTGCGACGAGAGATTGGCTGGCTGGCCGGACATCAACGTCGCCACCATGTTGCCAGAGGCAGATCCATCATTCAATACAGTAGACAAGGATTGTGCACATTTTCGGAATAAAAAGCTCACGATAACGACGATATTACATGGATTTTGATGAATCGTTTGTAATCAACCATCCATATTAAAATAAGAACTGATAGTGAAACATAAAAGAAGAATCCGAGAATACAAAAAAAGTGGATTCTGTCTGTGCTCAGTGATACATGAATTTGGATAATAAATCAATTCATTAAAATTAATTTGAAGTTATCGCTGTGCTTGTTAACCCGAAAACTTGCATATTTTCGTCTACTTGTATTTCCTTATGTAGTTGACCTGCCTCTACAAATATAGAGGCGATACACAAAGAAGACGTTAAGGTGACTTGCGGTATTAATCCATCTTGCAAAGCTCCCCTCTGAACCATTTGGGCCTGGTTAGAAAGTGACATGACCAATCAGCATTGAGGGGCAGTACTTTCGAACACAGCAGAGTCGTGACACAAGCGAGTGGCAACTAGAGGCCGGTGCAGTTATGGCAGGAGAGATTAGCGTGGATGCTGCTAAAGCGCCAATTTTATCAGAACTTGACGACATTTCTTAGTTAAAAGAAGAACAAAGAACAGCAGTGAGTTGTTTTCTTATGTACTGACATGTCTACAGTCGCCATTATTTGCGTTATGCAGCTAATGGAGTTTACTCCTTCGGTAGGGGCACAGCTCGCTGGCAGTTACGTCACATGTTTTGTTGCTCTGATTGGCCCGTAAAGATGTGACAAACATCTTTACCAATCACCCTTCGAGTTTTTTTCAAAGGCTCTGCCCTTTCCCAAACACTGTATATCAGTGGTTTTCCATCTGCATGCCAGGTTAGCAAAATGTGATTAAAGTGTCAAAAACTTCCAGTTTATTTAAATATAAATTAAGGGAGTAAAAGGCAGCTATTTCACTTTTCAGCTTGACTTGCTTTTAAATTGCAGAAAAAGACGAGAAATTGCTCAGAAAACAGTCAAACACTCACAGGCTTATTGTGCCAGTGGGTATATAAAGTGAGCCCAGTATGCTGAGTAGAGTGTGGTTATAGTTAGCATCCTTTGCAGATTAAAATCACGCTTAAAGTCACTTCAGTTGAGTGGTTATTTGTGAGTTCAACCCACAACAGCCTACAACTTTATTTCCATTTTCTAGTTCCTACTTCATGCTAACAGATGAACTTCTCATGTTTACATACGTTGAAGCGTCTGACGGGAAGGCAGCAGCCATCAACTGAAGCTTCAGCAGCTACTAGAGGCAGGATGTTTCAGGAGCTTTTGACCTGGATTTCAGGCCCAGTTTATGAAAAATTATAGGTGTTTGGACTAATTTAATAGCTGAATCTAGATGATTAGCTGGCTAACTGTGTGCATACAACCTTTTAGTTGATTATTTACTGCAGAAGCCAACTTTGAATTAAAAATTGGGCCCAGTTTGGGGCACAGGTGGCCGAGTGGTTAAACAGGGGGCATTATACTTTTCTGATTTTTAAAGCATAAATATAAAGTCACAATGTTGGGAATCTCTCCGAGATCTTCCCGAGACGAGAATTAGATGGAGCGAGCTGATGAGGTCATTGCAATAGGATCTCCTGACTGGTTCGTCCGTGCTGCCAGCAAAGCGGAACAGACCGCCCCCACAGGATGAACAGAGATGAATAAATACACCGCTAAATGAGGCGAGGGATAAGTCCACCATTATCAAAGCCATTTAGTAGCACAGTAATTAAATACTTACCTAACAGATATGTCCTGCTTTATCCTTCACTGCTGCTGGTTTTCTTCCCCCTCTCTCTCTAAACTATTAGGGTCAGACTCCGGGTCTAACACGTACGGACATACATCAAAATTTGCCTTATTTCACTCAGTCGGACCACTTCATTCAAGTTTCCTCTGTAAAATCGGCCAATCGGAGGAAAGCAGATCCGTGGGGGCGGGGGATGTAAAAGAGACAGCAGTAAAAACAAAGCATTTCAGACAAAGGTTAAAATAACGGTTTTTCAGGACACCAGTGTTAGAAACATGAGGAGTTTTTTGAGCTGTAAACCATGTGAAGCTACAATGTGGGTCTCAGACAGATGTGCAAAGCCTTGAAAAAAAGGCATAATAGACCCTTTTCGAGACGTGCCCCATGTACGTGAACGACCGGGGTTCGAATCCAGCCTGAGGCCCTTTACCGTATGTCTTTCCCCCATTCTCGTCCCTGTTTCCAACTCTATCCAGTATCCTCCTTTATCAAATAAAGGTACAAAAATCCCCCAAATAAATCTTAAAAAAAAAATTGGGCCCAGTTTTTAGATTCCTGAATTTAATGTGATTTAAATCGCCCAGTCATAATCTGATTGGCAATGGAACTTAAATCTTCAAGTAATCTTAAAACAGTCCCTGTGAGAGCAGAGGGGAGATATATTTTTGTTTTCTCATGTGTGTCTGCTCCGGGTTTGTTACATAACTTAGAATAAGATCATGACTCAGTGGTCTCTTTTATTTCGCCGATGACTCTGTCTTCTTCCTCTCTCATCAGTCCGGCTCTGTTGTTCCCTCAGCTCGGCCCTGCCTAATACAGCATGTGATTCGATTGTCCCCACGCTCTGTGTTTGCCGACTTTTTGACTCTCACTCTTTGTTTAGTGGCCAAAATCAGAGTTCAGCCCAGTGCAGCGAGGCAGAAGGTGCTTAATGTGTCTCAGCAGACTGCGGTTTGAATCTCGAGCTGGTGGCGCCTCCGTTCATTAGTAATATTTTAACGCCTCATTGCACAAAATGAACATGTTATACCAGCAGGGGGGTGTGCAAGTGTGGATTCCAGATTTCAGGCTCTCTGCACACTTCACACCCTGAGGCGCTTTGGTACATGCCCGCTCTCTCCTCTGCCCCCACTGTGAACTCCTGTTCACTGATCTGTGCAGACACCAGGACTCAAACAGACACAGCACCAGGTGTTGGGCCAAAGTGATTGTCTCTGGGCGAAAATGAGTCCAAGGAGACACATTTCACAACAATAACAATGCTCCATGTTGTATTTCTATTAACAGTTTGAAAAACATTTAAAAAGAGCCAGAAAACAATTGTATATGTTCACACTGTTATCTCAAGCCAGCAGCTTCCACTAGTTTTACAACTTCAGTGCATAACTAACATGCTAATACTTTTATCAACAGTCTAAATGATGTAAAAACAAAGTTTAACCAAGGCTTAAAGATTTATATTCATCTTTTTTTTTTTTTTACAAGACTAGCTCTAAGGATGTTTTAACATCTATAGTTGGTCCAAATCATGGATCCACTTCATGCATCGATGCATAACACAATCTGGAAAAAAAAAGTTACAAAGGCTACATTTTTACTGAAGAAACAATGAAGAGTTAGCATTGATTGCACTAGTGAATGGTTAATATTAAGGTTAACATTAAAATGTGGTTGTGCATAAAGGTGTAAAATACACTTTTTCAGGCTTTTCTAACAAAACGTGTTCCTGGCCTGTCCACAATCCTAGAAGAATGAGGAAATCCACCCCCCCCCACCCCTATTTTTCAGAAAATGTGCTCAAACAAACTGTTCTCAGATTTTCCCCTCATGATGTCATGTGGGGAGTTAGGCCTGCCCCCAGGTTTGGTTGGCCCCGCTTGGAAGAAAGTTCCACCCTCCTCTGAAAGGAGGATCTGGAGACCCAGGCTCAATCCCAAATGGCCCCCCCACACACTACCCCTTCACTACCGAGTGTCACTCCAAATGAAGTCACACTCGTAGTTGTTGAGGTACTTTAATTGAAGGGGGAGGGTATAAATATGACGGGCAGGAATGGGAGGCCCTCTTCACCGGAAAACGGAAGACCTCGTCGCTATGGCAACAGAAAGACGCCCCCCGTGTATGGCTGTTATGCTGTGGCACAGATTGCAACTCGCTAGGATCGCTGCCGCTTGCAGAAGACGCAAGCGTCTTCAGCGTTTGTTGGCTTTGTTGCATCAGCAAGGGGTAAATGCTGCTCCGCTGTGTATTTTGTTAACTTGATATATTTGATGGTACATAACTCCGCGAGATCCTTCTACATTTAACGGCAGCTACATTATACTTCAAATAATTTTAAGTGATTCCACGTCTTTCAATCCTATTACCATCTGACATTTCCAATCAAACAAATGAATTAATGCAGCCAATTGTGTTCACATTTTAAGGTGCCAGTGCTGCACAATCAAATCAAACGTCAGCATAGAGTAAGATTTGCTTGTTTCCTTTAATCTTTTTAAACCACGCTTTTTGGGATTTTCTGTCAGTGTGACAAAGGTGTGGGGAACATATTGGACACTTGCGGCACTTACATATATATGTTGTTTCCTCCTCCATTTAGGCATTGCACTCCCTGCAAAAGTTGTCGAAAGTGTGCATCGATGCAGACTTGCTATTTAAGGGCTGAACGGTCCACTCCCCCTCCGCACTACGTGGTTTGGGACGGCCCTTAATATGGCAGACCCTCCGCGAGAACGCACAAGCGGAGGGCTAGTGTGTAGGGAGAGTATGTAGGGGGCAGTTTGGGATTGAGCCCCACATTCGTTAAGCCACTTCCATTTCCTGAGAGGGGCGTGATCAGGGGGCAGAGTCAGACAGCTCATTAACATTTAGAGCCACAGACACAGGAACAGCTCGTTCTGAGCAGGGCTGAAACAGAGGGGTTTTTAGACATGCTAAAATCCAATACTGGAGTGTTTTTTCAGCAACAAACTTCACAGGCATGTTTTGGGGACCTCTGAAACCAATATATATTTTTCTTAAAGGTGTACAATATGTGACCTTTAATCAAGTAGGATTGACCATGCTGAGCCCCATGGTGCTGGGCCCTGGAAAGCTTTACCTTTTTCCCACTTAACAGCCAGTCATTACGATGCACTTATATTTAAAGGTGACATATTTTACCCTTTAAGACAAGTTTATATTTTTCTCAGAGGTCCCCAAAACATGCCTGTGAAGTTTAATGCTGAAAAAACACTTCAGTATTGGATTTTTGCATGTCTAAAAACCCCTCTGTTTTATCCCTTCTCAGAACAAGCTGTTTCTGTGTCTGTGGCTTTAAATGGTAATTAGTTGTCTGACTCCACCCCTGACCACACCCCTCTTGTGATATTAAAGACAGTTTTTTCCCAAAGTTTAGACTGGGTTTTGAACCATCAATCTGTCAGGCCGTAGTCAGCAGGGTAACCCACCAAGCTATCCAGGATCTCAGCTGAAGGGCAAACTTTCCTCCAAGTGGGGGGACAATCAAACCCGGGGGTGGGTGCGTAGGCCCCTGGTGAGGTCACTAGATGTAAAATCTGAGAACAGCTTGTTTGAGCACATATTTTCTGAAAGGTGGAGAGAGAGAGGGGGAGAGGGAATGGATTTTTCTGGTACTTGAGGGGATTGTGGACAGGCCAGGGACACATACTTGTGTTAGAAAAGCCTGAAAAAGTGATATTTGCATAATATGTCCCCTTTAAGCAAACAAAAAAAACTTCTATACTTCGGCTTTATTTCCCATCATCCAGTAAATGTATTTATTTTCTTTTGTAAACAATTAAACCTTTTCTGGACTGAGCTGAAGGCGCTCCCTTAGAACACACACTCAGCTGGATGTGATTAAAGCGAGTGCGTTCTACGGGCAGAGTAATGATCGCAGTGTATCGATGTAAACGAGGTTCAGAAATGAGCAGCAAATCAATCTGACAGTGAAATGGGCCTCAGTGTGGAGGTATGTCTGCAGAAAAGACGGATAGCAAGCTGAATATGAAGTGTGAGAGCGGGTGCATTGCAAAACAATGAAACGACCGCGTCCATTATGTTTCTGTGAATATCTTGTGAGCTGAGTGTCAAACAACAGCATGCAGATGGAATATTTGAACAGCCTGAATTGAAAAAGAAGCTTGACATTTATATTCAAGAACAGCGGAGAACAAGGAGTTTAGAGATGAGATCTAGATCCAGATTTCAACCCTTCATGGTTCTGACTGCCTGGGTGATATCAAACTCTGATAATAAGAGGCCTAATTTCTGAAAAAAAAAAAAAATCAGACGACATTCAAACCAGGAGAAAATCATGTAGAGAAAAAAATCATGTAGAATTATTTTAAAGATACCTTACATAGAACTTCTGCACTGAAGTTTGTATAATACAGTATAGATATATAATATATATCATATCATATTCTATAATAATTTAAACTGTTTTTATTGGTTTTAAATAATATTCTCTGACATAATGAATTTGGGTTTCATTCGCTTTAAGTCAGTGATCATCAACTGGCAGCCTGGGGGCCACATCAGGTCCCCCACAACTTTCCATCTGGCCCTCAAAGATTATTAAAATCAGAAAAATTAAGAGATAGAGAGCAATATTTTTAAAGATATATCTTTGAGTGTTTTATGCCTTTATTGATAGAGGAGGATTGTAGTTGGCATGGTAAACATGGACTTAGCAGTCTAATCTTGATTAAAACTGTGGTTTTTCACATTGATTTTCCAAACAGGGAGCAGTTTCCCTTTCTGAGAATCTACACTGAAGATCTGTTTCTTCTGTGTATTTTTTTGGCCAATCATGACTTACCATATAAGTACCAAACCCAGTAATGGACATCATGAGGGGTCCAGATTTATGTAGTTTAATATTTCCTGTGGGCCGACTGCTGTATAGGTGACAGGGGCTGATCTCGAAAGGATAAAGGTTCTGTTAAAGGACATCATATTTTTACAAAAATATGTTGATCACAACAGAATATTGATTTTACTGTAGTTAATTTCAATGTCAGGCCCCTACAGAGTCTGTTAAGAAAAATCTGGCCCTTGTGCAAATGGAGTTGATGACCCCTGCTGTAAGCCATAATCATCAAAATGAAAGACCCTGTAAAATAATAATAATCTGTGTTTAGGTTTGCTGTATGACAGGTATTATGAACCCCCAGGTCAAATTTCAGTCAGACCTTATTCCTAGCCCCCATGATACTTTGTGTGAAATGTGGGCGTGGCTTCCAGTTCTTTCCATCTAAATGGGACTTTGCATAGAGACAAGATGCTAAACGTGATTGATTATGAGATTAAAATATGTAAACTTTGTCTGCTACTCCTCAGACGGTATAATATTATTTCTCCTCCCTCTACTTGAGAGACCAAAGCAAAGAAAATTAACATTTCTCTATTTAGTTTGTGGGGCTGCAGAAATTCTTATTTCATCAACTAGTTCCTCTAACAATGTGGGAATTATATTGATATTACTATCCATGACTCAAGTTGTCAACTCTTCAGTTAGAGCCCAATAAGACCAATATACACTTCTCTTAAAAGGGTTAAATATGTCATCTTTAAATGCATGATGGCTTTTAATTGTGTAATACTGATATAGTACTGTTACAGTGAAAGCAGAAAAAAAACATGCCGTGATGTAAATTTAACCCATATCCCTCGGCTGTAATGCTGCCAGCTTGAAAAGAAATGCATGGACACTGGCTTTTAATTGTTCTTTTTTCAAACAGATGAGTAAAAGTGACACGTTTCCCAAACAAAGCGAAGGATAACAGATCTTTTCTGAGCAATTTTCGGTTTATTTTGAGGGTTAAATGACTAATAGGAACAAAAAGTGCAGGACTTACTTCAGTAGATAGCGTAGGTAGAGCAATTAAACACTGTAATAGTTTTAACACAATCACTGGGGTTAAATGTGCCTGATTAAAGTACATCCACTAATACATTATGCAAAATACATTATGTTCTCTCAGGGGAGGCTCACTCTCCCACACTTTTAAAACCCCTGTCTTTAACAACAGTTGTGAGTGCAAAATGCTATTCCTGAATAAAAAAAAAAATCCTAAATGGATCGAAAACATTTGCATTCAGTCGCTGAGTGTGCAAGCAACGCTAGTTACACAAAAGATTCTTGTTTATTAAAACTTTTGTAATGAGTCAAATGCGAATGCTTGCATCGCATTGATAATGAAACTGCAATTCACTGTGCAGCACTACAAAACTTTCCTGTTCTGATCTAAAGAGTTTTTTTTTTTTTTTTCAGAAAACTAGATTTTTACAAAAAGGGATCAAGGGTAAAAATTATATAAAATTCACTCATGAAAGAATCAGCAGCAGATAAGGGAATGACTAAAGAATAACTCGACAAAATAAAACTGGTTCCTCTTCAGCTGTGTGTCAGGGTTGTACGAATAAAATCTGGACCTCTACACAGGTTGTACTTCGTAAAACCCTGACAGCAACACTTAACATCTCCCCGTTTCCAAAACAACAAGATTAGCTGTGAAACTTCCACCGTTAGCATTAAAGGTCAGATGAAGTGAATGTCAAGGTGCCTCTTATTATTCCTGAACCTTGTTTGAAGGGGGAAGAAAAGCAGGTTTTCCCCTGCGCTGACAGACAGGAGAGGATCTGATCCACAACACCAAAGCCTTAAAATCAACAGTCCTTGTGTTTCCTTAATCCCAAAGAGAGTTTTTAAGTAAAAAAGACCTTCTGCCACTGACAGATACAAAGAGTGAGGCGCCAAATTAAACTATCTTGAATATCCGGTTAATCAAAATATCAAAAGACGCCAAAGTCGAGGTATCCTTGAGTTTCCTTTGGACAAAGCAGGGGGCAAGAAGACCTGCAGGAAAGAGGCATCAAAGTCCCTTTCAATCTCGTCAGCCTTCCTCCTCTTCCTCGCCTCGTTCAGCAGCTCCCCAAGGTGAGCCGTTTGCATTTTCACTTGGTCGCGCTGCTCAGGATTCCAGGGTGGTTAATGGAATTAAAATCAATGACAATCTCAGTCCTCTTGGGCTTGAACTGCCTGCAAGAACACACAGAGGGGAAAAAAATACATGACACGCACACAAAGTCACACATGGAAAAAACAGACTAAAAACACGCATGAGAATGAAAGTCACCTTTTCTTTGTCTTTTAAAGTTGTCCTTTCATCCCATCTGTACCCCACACAAACACGTTTCCACAATGTCAGAGTTGTAAACATTAAGAAGTGTGACAGAGAGAGCAACAAGAGGGAGAAATAAAAAGCAAAACCAAGTCTTCTTCCACCTTCTACAGAGAATCAGGAACAAATTTATGGTCTTGTAGCGGGTTGATTTATATTTAAAGCCTCCTTTTAACCTGCATAAACATAGTGGACATAACTAAAGCTACACTGAGGAAAAAATGACCCAAATCCCCTTTTTTGCTCAAATGCAACTCAGATCTGATTTCTCATGACAATTTTGGCAGCACAAGTCCCATGGAATCTGATCTTATATTTAATGGTTACAGGATGGATGTTTGTTGGGAGGCAGCTGCAGATTTGGAACACAAAGTGTTAACATTTCTTGCTTTCATAAATTTCATTAGGGCTGATTCTAAACAGGAAAGGTTAACAGGAAGTGTACTCTAGTAACTTAAATTAAATGCACATCAATGAAATGTATGAATTACTCTTCATTTGACAGTCTAAATGTCAACCCTTAGTGATCACTGTTGTTTAGATCCTTGGTTCTCAACTGGTGGGTCAGGAGCCAAAAGTGGGTCGCAGACTTGTGCGAAAAAAATTTGGCAAAAAAATCTGACGTGCTATTATTTTGAAGGATGCGCCTCCATCCCTTTGTCCAATCACATATTTTTGTTCCATCTCAAGTCCATGGTCGTTATGATTGCAAAATGTGAGAAGTTAGTGTCACAGTTAGACCTTAAGGAGGTGGTGGGTCCTAGTACTAGACTGGTCGAGAACCACTGATTTAGATCACAGGAAAACTCTTTTTTTCTACATTAAAAAAAGGGAGCTTAAGACACAGGTGAAAAAAAACACTGCATGCACTGCAAGAGTCAGAGAGGGAGGAGGATCTTAAATGAATACTACCTAACCTGATGATTTAAATCTTAAAACAACACATACAAACGGCTTTTATGATTTATGCCTGAAGAAAGTTTGACAGGGGCCAGAAGAAATCTAGGCAACTTTTCAAACTGACTTCAATAGCAAAATAACGTCCCGAAACAACGGCAGAAAAAAAGCATTGTTAGAACACCCAAGAAGTTATAACTAAAAAAACAGATGATGCTTTTACTTTGAAATTCATTCAGGAAGTTTACCGTACCTTACATTTTTACCAGGGACATGAGGATTGACAGTCAGGATTCTGACAGCGTACCTGCCTTGGGGTACACAGTGTTCCTACATTTTTTTTTTAAATAAAATAAATTAAAAAAACTGTTAAAGACCTCAATCAAGAAAAAAAACTATACCACTTTTTGCACTGCAAATGATCTAAATTAAAAGGCATGCAAGATTTATTGTTTACCAGATCAGGGCTGAGACTTTTTTAATTTAATGTACTTTTTGGGAAATGGAAAAAATGATCATAAATGGCCAGATTCTGGTGTTTTACTTTTTACTGCTGTAATTGTTACATGGATGAGATTACACACAAAAAGAGTGATCAGAATCGTATAAAATTTATAAAAGGCTTCACAGCTGACAGCAATATTAGAGCAAAAACCAAGCCATGAGGTCTGAGGAGCTGCAGAGCTCAGAGGCAGGGTTGTTGACGCCACAGATCCGGGGAAGGAAACAAAAAACTTCTGCTGCTCTAAAGTTTCTCAAGAGCACTGTGTCCCTCATAATTCTCAAATGGAAGAAGTCTGACACAACCAGGACTCATCCAAGGGCTGGTGGTCTGGACAAACTGAGCAATCGGGGGGAGAAGGGCCACATTGAGAAAGGTGACCGAGAAGCTGATGGTCACTCTGAGCTCCAGAGATCCTGTGTGGAGATGGGACAATGTTCCAGAGGGACAACCATCACTGTAGCCCTCCACTGAGCTGGGCCTTATGCTGGACAGAAGCCTTTCCTCTGTGCACAACACATGTAAGCTTGCTTGGCTCTTATGGGGAGTTTTTTTTTTTTTTTTTTGCAAACTCTAAGTGAGTGAGAAAAAAGATAATTTAAATGACTGCAGCATCAGGCTGAAACATACCAACACTGAAAAAACAGTGAAGGGGGTCTGAATACTTTCTGGATACCCTGTGTCTACACAAATTAGAAACTAAGGAACTGCAGTAAATCGACATAAATACATAAATAACTACTTTAATGGCCAAACTATGCACATTGAAACTTTTATGGCATGAAAAATAACAGGATAAAATCAGATATAGCACAGTAATTGATTAATAACATTTATATTGTTTTTATGATGGTGGGAAGCTAAAATCAGGGTTCAAATCGCAATATTGTGATTGCGATTTAATATGCCATTACTTTAAGGTTTCTCATCTTTTTTATTATTCAACAAACATAAGAAATAAATCCTTTATCATAACTAAAGCAAAACTAGAAAAATTAAACTAGGGATGAAAGATTTGAAAAAAAGAATCTAATTGTGATTTTGGCTTAAATAGCAAATGTGACATCGATTGCTATACTGAAGGGATGATCATTTTTTATGTTATTCTTATTTTGGTAAAGAAAATCATATACATGAACCAGAGAAGTAGGATTTTACTAAACTATTTTTGGAAAAAAAGATAATTTTATACATGCACAATGTGTAGAGGATGACATTTCTGCTGCAAAAAATTGTTTCAAATCGGTATTTTGACACATTTCAGGGTAAAAAAAAAAATATTGCACTTTCTGTGATTTGAAAATTGCCACAGGCTAAATTGCAATTTAATCTAACTTGCGATTAATTGCCCCGCCTTAGTTGAAACTGAAACACGATATATCGCCCAGTTTCACAGAGACAAAATTATAAACGCACCCTGCAGACATTTTTTTTAATGGTTTTTACAGCGATGGTATCTTTCTCTGGCTCTTCTCCAGATCACATCTCCAAAGAGTCGGGATAAGATCTAAGCTAGCCCAGCCTGGACTCGTTTTACATCCACTTACAGGAAATTGTAACAGACAGACTGGGATTGGGGCTGATCCAGAAAAAGGAAATTAGAGACTGTTGTGTGACATTTTGAAAAGAGAGACAAACTGGATTGATCAAAATGTTACAGATGAAGCTTGACGGGGTGAAACAGCATTCAGCAATGACAATACAATACAATACAATACAATACAATAACTTTATTTATTCCCGAAGGGGAATTCATTTGTCTGGAGTCTCATCTGTTTATGGTAGAATTATATCGTCTTATTGCTGATGACAGCGGGAAGACTGTGTTTCCATCAGTGAAGCCTGGAGCTCAAAGTCCACAAGATGGAAAATATCCCAAATAAGGACATTAGAAAATAATGACAAGGATCACTGCAAACACAACATTTGAAATACTAAGGATAATTCAGAGGAAATGTTTACTTAGTAAACATTGTTATCTGGGAAGTAATTTTATACCTATTAACAGTACGTTTAATTTCCAGTGGTCAGTGTTATTTTGCCTTTCATTACACCGCGTTCCAAATTATTATGCATATTGGCACAGATGGGTTCATGAAGATAAAGGTATAATGAGGAAGGTTTCTGCCAGAAAAATTCATCAGATTAAGAGAGCAGATGCTAAAATGCCATTACAAAGCAGCAAACAGGTATTTGAAGCTGCTGGAGCCTCTGGAGTCCCACCAACCTCAAGGTGTAGGATCCCCCAGAGGCTTGCAGTCGTGCATTAATCTATTATTCAGCCACCCCTAACTAATGCTCACAAGCAAAAACCCTTGCAGTGGGCCCAGAAATACATGAGGACTCATTTTCAAACAGTCTTGTTGACTGATGAGTGCCGTGCAACCCGGGACGGTCCAGATGGAGGAGCAGTGGATGGCTGGTGGATGGCCACCATGTCCCAACAAGGCTATGGCATTAGCTAGGAGGGGGCAGAGTCATGTTTTGGGCCGAAATCATGAGGAGAGAGCTGGTAGGCCCCTTTAGGGTCCCTGAAGGTGTGAAAATGACCTCGGCAAAGTATACAGAATTTCTGACGGACCCCTTTCTTCCATGGTACAAAAAGAAGAACCATGCCTCCCGTAGCAAAATGATCTTCATGCATGACAATGCACCATCTCATGCTGCAAAGAATACCTCTGTGTCATTGGCTACTATGGCCCCAATCCTCTCCTGACCTCAACCCTACTGAGAACCCTTGAAGCATCCTCAAGCCAAAGATCTATGAGGGTGGGAGGCAGTTCACATCAAAACAGCAGCTCTGAGAGGCTATTCTGACATCCTGCAAAGAAATTCAAGCAGAAACTCTCAGAAAACTAACAAGTTCAATGGATGCAAGAATTGTGAAGAGTTAAGTGATTTGCATCATCCATTTAGGAAAATCAGAGAAAAATATCATTTGCATGATAATAAGCTGTTGGGTGGGGGTGATAGCAACATGAAGTGATTTACCAATGCTATTTTTGTTGGATAACAAAATTTAGCAGCCTCTCATCTTCCTACTAGCAGGCTAGCCAGCTAGCTTCTATGCTAAACTGTTTTGTGCTACTTGGACAGGTCTGTCACTGGGGTGTTTGGTGTTTTTGTGAGTGTTATTACGACTGATTGTAGCTTTAGCATGGAGGTCACATAAGTCCACTGGTTCAGCGTTGGCTCTGTGGATAAGGTAGCGCTGTGAGGGGCATCAGTAGCCTGTTCAGTTCACCGGCACGCAGAGGTATTACAGTGAAAGACTTGCCATTGTTGTTAGTAGTTGTACTAAACTGAATGGATTATCAAAGCCAGCAGATAGGTGTCTACCTCGCTGTTGACACTGCCTATCTCGGTCACATTGCCATCTGGTGGAAGATCCATGTAAAATTTCTTTTTCCTCCTATCCTGGTTAATATCTACTGGTTACTTGAACTAGGACCAAATTCTGGTTTGGTACTTTTTAAAATAAAAAGTACAGAAAAATACCAAAATTTCAGTATACCATTCAACATTCATTACAGCTCATGCAAGTCGATAACAGCCACCAACTGGTTCATGTGCTGGGTCTTCTTGCTACTAACTTTTCTTCTTTGAGTGTTTGGTTATACCTGCTTTCTCATGTTGTTTACTAATGGTCAGAAAATGGTACAGAGCATTACGGCAACCTGGATTGGGCTGTGAATATCATTTTGTTCATTCAGATGCATTTTTCATAAGACTGTGTGCAAAAATCCTGACATTCAAGGGCGTTAAGAAACCCCATTACACCTCCATAAATCTGTATCATTTGATATTTACTAATATTGTTTAAAAGCTTTAGAATCTAGCATTGTAACTACGTTAACAAAAGCTCTCTTATCTTTTGTAAAACAATCTGAAATATGAGGTAAACCACCTACTTCTGTAACTCTGATTTACAAGGCGAGGATAGTTGGAGCAAGAAAGAGTCTCAGTATCACTTTGTCAAACTTTTTGGAGAATTTTTCCTTCAAGGTAAGAAAACTGAGGAAAATGTGACTCACCTGTATTGTACTCCTGCCATGCTCAGCAGCTTCCTGGAGGCGACCATCTCCGGTGTGTCATGGTACTTATCAGAGAGATAAACCACCTCCTTTATACCTGGACAAAAGGGAGGAAAGAGGAGTGTGAAATAAATAACATTCTGAGTCTGTGAGACAGAAATCTGCCGCTTTACTGAGGACAAAATAAGACACATAAAAGCAGGAGAAGAAAGATCAAGATAGGCATTTTATTTCACCGATGACAGATATATTTAACTAATTAATAAGACGCTACTTTGCCACATGTCTTCCTTCTCCCTGTGGTTCCTTTACAATGTCTAACACAATGTCCAACCCACAAGACTATCTCATAGGCTGAGATATCACAAGAGTTCTAGCCAATCAACACAGCAGCCCAACTTGTAATATGAGCCGAGTCTCCATGCGTCACTTTTAAAGGACATCCAGCTGCTGTTTCTGAAGATAAAAACATTACGATCCACCACACTGAAGTTCCTAAAAAACATCACAGTCTTATGCCTAGTTCCTGCAATGACAAGTCTGTCCAGTTTCACAGTTATACCATAGAAAATGCCAGAATAATTAACTTTGTTTAACGTTATGCTTCGGTAAAAATCAATGTGGTTAGAAATGATGTATTGTGCTGCAGCTGTTATTGTTTACAGCAGCGCCAGTGCTTCAGAGACTTACCAATAAATCTAACTTTATTTACATAGTACTCTTCATACAAGCTAATATAACACAAAGTGCTTTACAAACAGAGATAAAAGGAAATATGACTCTAACCCACTCCACTCAGCCCTCTAACCTCTTATATTAGTCTCATCATTGGCATTAGTAAAGGAGTACTGCCTACACACCTGCCTGGATGACGAGCTTGGCACACTCGTTGCAGGGGAACAGAGCCACATACATGGTGCAGCCTTTTACGTCAGCACTGTTCTTGTTCATGATGGCGTTCAGCTCTGCATGGCATACTGTGGGACAGAACAGAGACACACACAAGACTGATTTATTCCTTTTTTGTTTTAGGGTAATTAAATAATAGAATTGGTGTGAAAAAAGTTATTGTAACATGTAAAATAATGAACTGCAAGCCTTCATAACACCTGCAAACACATTTTAACATGTTAAATGTGACTTAAATGATTGACTGGCCTTTGTTCTTGCAGGACTGGACACATTAATGATTAATTTGTGTCTTTTATTCATTTGAATGTTTGAAGAAGCAGTTTCACTAAAACATTTGCTCTTTCAACTCCAAATTACAGTAGAATAAATAGAAAAAGATGATATTTTCCCGCCCCGTCAAACCTGTGGCTGAGCGCTGAGAGATAGGGAAAATATCACAGAAACCAGAGAAACTCTCATGACTAAGACTTCCATATTGATAATCCTCTACTGCCCTCAACAGGCCAAAAGGAAGCACTACACCACATAATGGACACACCAGAACTCCTCATCAAAACACCAAATAAACCCCATGAATGAAGGCTTAAGGTAAACCCTAAACCAAGAAGACCTCAGACAGTTAAATTATCTAAATAGAGTAGCTCTCACCATAGGGATATTTGGTGTCCAGTCGGTCCTCAGCAGAGCGAGACCACGGCAGCAGATCATCATCACAGCCATTTGGCATCCCGTTGTAGCCGATGCCGACGATTTTATTCTCCTGGTTCACTATACAGGCCCCGACCTGCAAACAAGAGAGGTGGAAAGGTGTGTCAGTTCTCAGTTATCCACCTGGGCTCAGATACTAACTGTGGTTAAAACAAGCTGCTGTGAGGACTTTAGTTTGGCTGACTGACAACTGCATTTTTTCTTGACATTATAAAATGATATGTAAACAAGTGCCTCTGTCCTCACCCATTATTTTTCCAACTTTATTTAGTACCCCTCAAACTAAAGTCCATTTCTGCACACACAAATCTTTTGTCTTGCCTCTGGCTTAAATTCTAAAGCCTTTCCTTTATATCTGTGTCATAAAAACATCAGATTTCCAAAGTCACAGACAGAAAAAGTGTCCTTATTGTAGTATTTAGGTATGAAATACAGCCAGCGAATCGATACTCTGCCAGCAGCAGATTGAGTTGTCTTCAAGGCAGGTTTGCTTAGCTGGTATTCACCAGTCTTGTTTTCTTTTCAAAACAGACAAAAGTCCAGTATTGACATGTCTACAGTCGCCATGGTTCATGTTATGCAGCTCTCTATGGAGTTTACTATCGGTAGCAGCACACCTTGGTAGTGGCTACTTCATGTGTTTTGTTTCTCTGATTGGCCCGTAAAGATGTGACAGACAGAATGTTCTTCCAATCACCCTCTGAGTTTTTTTATC
Source organism: Cheilinus undulatus (assembly GCF_018320785.1). Lineage (NCBI taxonomy): Eukaryota > Metazoa > Chordata > Actinopteri > Labriformes > Labridae > Cheilinus > Cheilinus undulatus. Next base: position 5,143,649 of record NC_054868.1, read on the forward strand.
AAAGGCTTTGCCCATTCCCAAATGCTGTCTATGAGTGGTTTACCAGATGGATGTGTGAACACAACAATCTGGCATGTCAGGTTAGATCGAACCCACAACCTTCCGAATTGTGAGGCGACGACTTTACCTACTGAGCCACAATCCCGGCCAAAATGTCAGACTAAAAAATATAGAAATTACCAAATTAGGAAACAGCAAATAATTACATAATATATTGTGTTACCTAGAAGATGCGTTGACACAGCCTCTTTTATATAAACTCAAAGTAATTTTACTACTGCCTACTTCCTGTTTGGTGCTGGGGTTGTTTATCTATGTGACATGGCACATGGCTAATTAAGGCTGTGAATATTCATGTCATCGGCATGGATGACTTCAAACAAAGCCTATCTCTGATGGCATGAGCAGCATGTGCAACCAGAGGCTTGGAGTCCTTGCTTGGGGCTTTCTGGCTAAAATCTGCAGCAGCAGTGAATGTACCATCAGCTGTGGGAAGAGCCATTAATAAGAGGATTTCACCATTTTAGCAGCGGTTACAGTTGAGATCATCAGTTTATGAAGATGAATATGGGACAATCGAAGGTAAGACTCAACTTTCATTTGAAATGTGGAGTTTTAACTTGGGTGTCTAGCTGACAGGGCACTAGTCAACAATTTGTTTGGACGATTTAGTGGCGTTTTAAATGGAGGATATTTGGCTGTTGTGTAAGGAACAGATCCCAACTTTTATTATGTGTTAACTAGCATAACTAGTCTTTTTGCTGCCATTTCCAAAGTATGTTCATGAGTAATATGTGTCAAGCAGGCTGTCAAAACAAGGAAACAACAACCTGGGATTATCTGTTGAGCTTGGTTTCAACTGTCTTGGACTCAGTTGCTCTGGCGTTAGCGCAGATATGAATCTGCATTGCAGTGTTTCGCTTTTTCTGTGCTGTATTGCTGTTAAATTCATGTTATTAGTCACACATGGCTATCTAAAGTATATTTCCAGTAGCTGTTTTTGGAATTTTGGGGACCTGCTGGCCATTGTGACCAGACACAATAAAGTCTAGTGTCAACTCTGGTGCTGGGTAATTAATTAATTTTCAATTTCAATTATAATTTTGGCTTCCAATGATCCCGATAAACCAGGTAATTGAAATAAGATGTTTTGGTATTCAGTGTTGCCAAGTGTAGCAAATGTTTAAGTGTATATTTTTGCAATGAAAGTACATCATCAAAACTTAATAATTGTTATTTTTATGAGGGCGTGCAGATGGTCGAGTGGTTTGGGGCACACCCCATGTGCACTGGTGGCCTGGGTTTGAATTCGGCCTGTGGCCCTTTGGTGCATGTCTCTCCCCTTTTCTTATCCCTGTTTCTGAGTCTATCCACTGTTCTCCTCTATCTAATGAAAGGCCCAAAAGGCCCAAAAATAAACCTTAAAAAAGAATTGTTATTTTTATGTTTTCTTAACCATAATTTTTTAATGTTTTGTTAATCATAATATTTTTATGTTTGGTTAATCATTACATTTTTATAGTTATATCTGTTTATTATCTATCTATTATCTTCATAAATAGCTTGTTTTTCAAGGTTTTCTAAATGGTGGGTCATTAAGCTGTATCCAGGCTGTGGCAAATGTCCATCCATCCATCCATTTTCTATACCGCTTATCCCATTAGGGGTAGCGGGGGGCTGGAGCCTATCCCAGCTGTCATTAGGCGAGAGGTGGGGTACACCCTGGACTGGTCGCCAGTCAATCGCAGGGCTTACATATAAAGACAGACAACAAGGCACACTCGCATTCACACCTACAGCCAATTAAGAGTCACCAATTAACCTAATGAGCATATTTTTTTGGTGGTGGGAGGAAGCCAGAGCACCCAGAGAGAACCCATGCGTGCATGGGGAGAACATGCAAACTCTGTACAGAAAAACCCTGATTGGAAGGGACCTTCTTGCAGTGAGGCAACAGCGCTAACCCCTGCGCCACCATGCAGCCCGTGGCAAATGTTTGCCTGGAAACATACAGAGTGAAAACTTTATGATGTATAAAAGCCTTAAGCAGAAATACAGCACCCACTGTTTTCTTGCAAAGGTGAATTAATTTAGTCAGTCTCTCAGTCTTTTCCTTGATAACAAAGCTGGTTTTCCTAAGATAATGAGGAAACACGTCAAAAAATTGCTGAATTTCCACTTACTCCAAATTGAGCAAGATAAAAATGTATGCATACTTTTCCTTCTGTAATAATGTTCTTTCTGAAATGTATGTTTCACGTTCCATTCATAGTCCAAACTGTAAAATTGTTCATTGCATATGTTTTAGTGTTTGAAACTTTCAGAAGAATCTGGGTCACCTTTTGTCATAAGGAGGTGGGTCCTCATGCACAGCCAGTTGAGAACTGCTGTTCTACATGTTTAAGTTTGTTAAATGCATTTGATATTGAGGTTGAAGAATAAATGAGTAATTAGCATTTTTGCCGTAATCGAGCAGCCCTTCTGTGAGGTATATAACTGTATGAAAGACATACAACACAAACCTGTGAGCTGGGATCTTTACTCCTCTGTGCAGACAGAAAAGCGACAGCCATGAAGTACTCAGGCCACTCCAAGTAATCTTCCCTCTTCCTGGTTGTACTGCGGCAGAAAAACACAATATAACAACAGAAATAACGCAATGAGAACCAAGAGGAACATTAATCACATAGTCGGATTCTTCTCTTTTTATTTCAGCTTTGACTGGAGATGATTTTGCAAACCAATTACATAAAAACACAGGCATTTAAAAGCTCCACAACAATCTCCTGAGAAGAGGCTTACTGTGAATAAATTCCTTTAAAATCTAAACATGATGTCTTACTGTCTGCTTCTTAAGCAGGCACTAGGGAGCATAAAGCAGTTTAATTAACTTTAAAGCCTCATCTCTGTTCTTTGTGTATCAGATTTATTCAGATATATGTTTGGTTTTAATTCCAGATTAGCTTTGGCACAAGCTGGGGGCTTCTGAATTGACTAAGTCATATTTCTGCGTCATGAATGGACCTGAGCCACACCGTCAGGCTCCACACAGTAGAACAGGTCATTAAAATTAATGTTCCAGGTCATAAATATGTGAAATATTACAAAATAACTTAATTGATGTAGGTGCAGTATAACAGCGTAGAGTACTTCCACCAAAAGTTTCCCAGTATGTCGTCAAAACGCCTGACCTACGTATCAACATAGCCAGGGTTTAGGACCACTTGAATTTAAGCGTTGAGACAAAAAGGACTAAATGCTTTACAAACGTAACAGACAGCAAGATAAAGTGGGGCTTTTACCTGTTCGTAAGAGTGGGCTTTTGCTGCTGAATCTCCTCCATGCTTTCCAGATGCAATTCTAAAGTTATTCAAGGTTTCCCTGCGTCTCCCGGGAATTTGGCTGTTTGAGTCGAACACGCTGAACTACGTCAACACAAACCCGGAAGAATCTCCCGCGCTTCTTCCTTCTACTTTACGTCCCTTCACCCCTGATTTTTGTCTACCAGGGAAAAACAAACATCAGCTGATCAAAATTTGCATTCCAGTCACGACAGTTACAATAAAGAAACAATACTGAATTATAAAAGTAACTGAGTATGTTGGAAAGACGTGAAACCTAAAGGAAGCAGGCTTAGCCTGCCTTGTAAGGTAAAATCAGGAGCGAAATTTCCCCACTTACCATCCTCAGTGTTCCGCTTTTGATCCAGCAGTGGTTAAAGGGTGGGGTGGGGGGCTTTCTCTTATAAAACCAAAGAAATGTGTTTTCTATTTCGTCCCATCCTTGCAAAATGAAATGGGAGATCAGTTTAAGGTCTTGATATAATCTGGAAGTCTAAATTAAATCAGGTGCTTTGTGCAGATGATTTATTGCTTACAGCCAGGGACGTATCTAGGGATTTTGGGCCCCCAGAAAGAATATTACACAGGGCCCCTTAACTGGCTACCCAAGCAACAAATGTTGCATATTTTTTACAAATATCTATGCATTTAAATGCATTTTTTAACCATTATTTCAGAATTTATTAGCAATATTTTTATAATTAAATTTACTTGCGCTAGACTATACCATTTGGACATTTTTGAGGGAGGAGCAGGGGCCCCTAAGTATTTTACTTCTCTCTATTTGATACAAATTTCAGCCTGTTGACCACTTCATTTAGTTGCTTTTGATTCAATAACAACACTTACTAAGAAAAAATAAATAAAAAACACACTTTTTATTGCAGGCTTCTCAAGGGCCCCTCCCTACTGTGGGCCTGAGTAATCAGTACCCTTTCACCCCTGTGCTACGCCCATGCTTGCAGCAGTTCTCTTTTCTTTTATACCAGAATCAGGAAGCCAAGTTAGGCCCTTAAAATGTTTTCTACCACAGCCTGAGCTTAAAAGTATAGCAAGTAATACTGCTAATACTATCACTAGTGCTATTAGTAAGTTAGCAACTTGATCAACCTTTACTTTGCAATAGAAAATCCATGCAATATTAACAGACACATATTGCACAAGCAGAAACAGTTTTAATAATTAAAAAAAAAATTAAGGGCAAAGGTATTTTGCAGCAAATTTATTTTCATTGAATAAATATTTGATACTCAAAGAACTCGGGTTGAAAAACTTTTCTAGAAGTTTCTCAGTTTTAATTTGGCATGTACATTATTATAAAATAAAACAAATGCATTCACTTCAGAATTAGATTTTGTATGAAACATAAAAAAGGTCCAGTGTGCAACTGCGACATTATAACAAAATGACTATTAATCAGCATTTATTTGCAGGGTGTTGCAGAAGATTCGATGTCCTTCAGCAGACTGGAGGTGCTCTTCATCCTACAACACACACAAGCACACAAACTGAAAACTGTTCCAAGGGCGTTTTCATATTTGCCATATTTATTTTTGTTACATAACATAATAAATCTACTCAACAAAAATTTCAGTTACTCTGCCGAATGAGCTAAGTCACCTCAGGGATGCTCACAAACAGAGAAATTATCTGAGACCCAACTGAAAGAGTCATTTCTCTGTACATACACAGTGGTTGAAGCATGTACTAAAGTCCTTGACTGCTATTTTGCTGTCCACACGATAAAGCTTTTTGTTAAGTGCTTCATTTATCATTTTTGGGTTTGTTTAATTTGTTCAAAAGAGATGAGAATTAGGACAGAATTAAACTCTTACATGTTTGTGATTCTCTCCAGCCTCTCCTTCAGATCTTCCTGGAAAATTAAAGGGAAGGCCATTGTTAACAGCTCCAAAAATAATAACGCTTAATGTAGTCAATAGAAAGTCTTACTGCTGCAATGAAATGTTGAACATAATTAAATACACAGGCTTTTTCATTGTATTGCTTGCGAAAATAAGTGACAAGGCAAGACATGCTGATCAGTAAATAGGTTTTGGTCTGTCAGCTCTTTTAGAAGGGATAGTAGCCAGTCTATAGCCACCATCCTTCTCCTGCTGCAGGGTTTCCGTCCGTCTACAGCCACCATCCATCTCGTGTTGCAGGGTTTGGTTCTGGCTACAGCCACTATCATCCTTCTTGTGTTGCAGGGTTTGGTTCTGTCTACAACCACCATCATTCTCGTGCTGCGGGGTTTGGTTCCTCTTCCAGAAAAACATGTTGACAAATCTAAAACTTGTTGCATGTAGATGCTAGAGGCAGGAGCTGCCTGGTGTGCAGACCTTTTAGCGCTTTTCCTCTTTGGAAAAATTAAAAACCATATTTTAAGAATATTTTGATAATAGAAAACTTATGGGAAAATCTGCTTTTTTATAGGCAAAACAGAAAAACTTGGGAAAATATCACTGCATACAATGCTTTGCAATGTCACAATATACGACACCTTAAACTGCACAAAGAAAATAATAGATTGCATGTTTAAAAGCAAGCTGAAAATTTGCAGCATTTAGCAAGTACTGAGTGAGATGACTGCACAGCTTAAACTATAAGTGATTCAAATTGGACAGAGAGCGGCGTTGTTGGCTCACCTTCGAGGTTTCAGAGATGGTGGAGTGGGGAGGTGGAGGATGGAAAGAGGATAGACATGATGGTTGGACATTTAACTGAGGGCAAACAAGAGATATGTGTAAATATATGTCATTGAAGAATAGTCTGAAGAGTGAACAAATAAAATCTTAAACAGTGGTTCATGTTTCCCTTAGAATAAGGAAAGGAGAGTACTTTATTTTTTTATTTATTAGGCGAGGAAGCGTGGTGTCATGTGCTACATTGTTTTGCATGCAAATGGCTATACAAATAATGAATGGTTGATTGGCTGGTAGATCCGTCGATCTTCAGGCCAGACATTTGACAATGAGGAATGACGAAATAACAGTTGAGTCTGAGCAGCCATGACACAGACAGTCTGAAAGGTAACATGCATGCTGAAATGAAAACCACACAATGATGCAGCTGTTACATGGCCACCCCACAACCAGTCAGACGCGGCTGTAAGCCATAGCAACCTATGTCTTTATGAGCATTACTTCTGTCGAAAAATTAATGCAACTCTGGATGGAAATAAATGTTGAGACACTGCAGACGCTTATTGAAATGATGCCACAGCTAATGTGTGTGACTTCTTTTGGGACGGGCAGTGTATGTAGGCAGTCGTGTAGGTTCAGGTTTCAGTAAACCTATAGTGTACTTTATGATGTAAATTCAATACAGAAGTACAAAAATGGAGGCACGCAGATGGCCGAGGTCTAAGGTGTGATCCATGTACGCAAGTGACCTGGGTTCGAATCCGGACTGTGGCCCTTTACTGCATGTCTCTCCCCACTCTCTCATCCCGTTTCTGAGTATATCCACTGTTCTCATCTGCCAAAAATAAAGGCATGAAAAGCCCCCAAAACAAACCTTAACCCTTAGAGCTCACGCGGCACGGATCCGTGCTGCAGGCACACCCCTTTGTAACTTGCTTGGTAACTTTTGAACTGTAAGTTGTAGACACTAACTTATTTTTTCCTGTGAAAGCTCTGTGCTGTGCCTTTCTAAATATGTTCTTCATGCATTCATAGCTCTTTAAGAGAACAGAAATCTCCAGCAACACTTGTAGTTAAAAGAACAACTTTATTAGGTCTAATAGAGTTGTTCTTTTAACTACAAGTGTTGCTGGAGATTTCTGTTCTCTTCAAGACCCTCCTCATCTTCCATGCACCTTGGGAGTTGGTGAAGTTGTGCCAGATTTACCCACTTCAGATCTACTGCATTCATAGCTCTTACAGAACATTTTCTAGTGAGCCCAGAACTTGGCTGACGTCCCAGGTTCTCTGAGGACAGCGCTGTCATATACAAGAAGAAGTGAAACAGTTTAGAAATATGTCGATAACTTTTGAACATAATTCATAGACACTTACTCCTTATTTCCTCTGAAAGCTGACTATTTTGCCGTTCGTTTGCTACCCTTGATGTCTCCGTAGCCCTTAAGGACGCTGTTCTAGCGAGCCCGGAATGTCAGTGACTTTTTGGGGTCTTTAGAGATTAAATCCACGGCATTAGATCCGATAATAAGCTTCTTTTTGTCCATTTTCAATCCATTTTTGATCGCTTTCTTCAATGGGTAGCGCCATATTTCTTGAGGGCAATGTTTACATGCAATGCATTGTGGGAGGGGCTGTCCTCCAATAGCAAGATGTTGTGTTTCTACTGCTTAAAGGAATGGCACAAATTAATCCAACTGCAAAAAAGAGCATGGACTTTTTTTTGTATATATGGTATATATAAATATTTTAAAAACCGTTAGCCACAGAATTTTTCATTGTTTTATCCCCAAGAGATGGGAGAACAAGTCTGTGCAAAGAAACTGTTTGTCACTATTGTTTACTGTGTTATCAATAAGAATCTGTGAGTTTTAAATTTCGATTTATTTTTTTCTTTTTTCTTTAGAGTCCTATACATTTTTTCAAAAATGAAGTGAAATTACTTTAGTAGATATATTCTTAAAGCCCAGGTTCTCCTGAAAAAAAGATGTTTGGAGCTTGACTGCACCACAGGGTTGATGTTTTACAAGTCTTTTAAGACAAAAAGTCCAGACGACACATGATGGTGAAAAAAAAAAAAGCTGTGAGCTCTAAGGGTAAAAAAAAAAAAAAGAAGTAAAAAAATGATTAATGAGATAAGATTTGTATACAAACAGAGAAAGATTTAAAAACCAGCCAGTATAAATGGAGTTAAATAAACAGGTTACCTGTGTGCCACTCAGTTCTACTTTGGTTTCCAGAAGAACGACTCTGCTCAGCAGGTTCTCCCAGCTCTCTCTGGATATGATCACCACGTCTCCCTCAATCTGTAATTAACATTTCAAACACAACATCTTCTCTTCAGTCTGTCTGATAAAGTAACAACAACGGCTTGAATACATGAACACTGTGCTGAACCTTGTCTGTGAGTCTCTGTGTCTCCAGCTCCTCCAGCCGTTTCTCCACAATCCTGATCTGATCCAGTCCAGACTGAAGGGTCTGCAGCTGAGCCTCCAGAGCAGAGAGACGCCCTTCGACCTCTGAGGACTGGATCACAATAAGACTAATTTTACAACTTTGTTTCCAAAAAAAAAAAAAAAATGGGATGTTGATTAAAAGTGAAAGAGAAAGAAAATGTGATCATTTCTAAATGTAAGAAAGGTTTTCTAAATTCAAACAATAAAGCCTGTTAATTCAGTGAATTAAAGTATCAAAAAGTATTAACTACCTCTTTAAAAGACACTTATGAGAAGAGGAATTAATCCATCAATGACTGCGAGTAAATTCCTGCACACTGTAAGTACCATGAATTTGCATGGTATTAAACCAGGCAAGGATAATTTGATTCTCAGGCATTCATATCAAAGTTTAAAGTTGCTTAAATGAAAACGGCCTAAAACCAAAACAAATTATTATTAAACTAAAGAATGTTGATACCAGATTCAAAAGTATTTAGAAATATAGCCACCAGATGTCGCTATCGGTCCATGACATTTAGAACTAAAGGAACTGAACTATGTTTGCAGAGTTTGAAGCTTGGGGTCTTTTGCAGCCCAAATAAAAAGAAGGCTTTGCAAGGTTTCACCTGCCTGACACTACTATTGACATATTCAGATTCTACTTACATGATGCAGATACTCTTTCTCCTCCTCTTCTTCCTCCTCCTCCTCCTCCTCCTCTTCTATCAGCTCTGTGAAATTTTTCCCCGAAGAACTGGAGGAGAAAGCCTCTGTATGAAAAGTGGAATGATTTACTGTGTGATTCACCACAACTGCCTGATCAGACACCTGAAAAAAAGAAAAACACCACAGCATTCAACCAAGGAAAAAATGATTCTAGCTCACAATTAAGAAGTCTAATAATCTACAGTCTCGACTCTGGTTAAACAAAGTCACCTTCTAAAGTCTGGTTGTTACTTCTATGTTAAGACTACGCCAGTGGTGGGCTAATGGTGACAACCATGGGGCCACGTTTTTAAGAGGTGTATGTTGCATAGGGCTCAGGGCTACTCAGGCCAATGGCATAGAATCAAAATGGAAGCATGAATCAGGCTTGAGTTTTACTTACAGCGAGTTTCAGCGGAGGTTCTCCTCTGCAGTCCTTGTTTGAGGCTGGACATCTGATTCTGGGCTGCGAAACACAAACAGGTTGAATTATGTGGGGGGAATGTTAACTCTGAGGTAAATGAAGGGGAAATGGTTGTCCATCTGTTCTGCCGGACTTTTCGTAGCAGGTATGGATTCTTCCTCTCAGAAGATGCAGTTTGGGTTGCTAGCCCTTCCTGCCCCAGCACCCTCTTTCCAAGCTGCCCACTGTCTCTCCAGCTGTCACCACTCTATTCATGGTAGTCAACCAGCCTATTCCTAGAAGTCACTGGCTAAGCCGAATTAACATAGTTGATATGTACATCTCTCGATGCACTTGGACACGTCATCCATGAAGTACAATGATATCACATTTGTTAAGTGCCATTACAACAGATCTGATTCATTTGTCTCAATTTTTCTTGCATAGAAAATGAGATTACAGATAGAAGCTGAAATCAGGAGGAAAAACTCTCATAAAACATTTGTGTATGAGGAGATAAAATCACTGATACCTTCTTCAGCTGGTTGTGTTTCTGCAGGACTAAGTTGATGATGTCACAGGTGACAGAGATTTTCCTCTGAGAGAAACCCCACTGCAGGAACTGCTGCTTAGTCAGAACAGGTTTATAGTGAAAGATATCACGCAGCACCTTCGCACACAAAAACAGTCACACAGTTAAAATGGCCATAACAGACTGCTTGGTTTATTCTGATGAAGAAAACACAGTGCCCAGAGTGCATCTCTATGAGGGTGCATATGTGTTTGACCTTATAAAGAGTGTCCGTGAATCGGAGGTCAGTTTTGCCGGTCAGCTCAAGTCCCGCCGCCATCAGCTGCTCAGTGAAAGGTGGAGAAAAGGAGGTGAGGGTGAAGCTCACAATGGGGAGAAAAGCAGAGGGATCCCCTTTGGAAAGGCTGCAGAAGAAAACAACAGGTTCAGATAAATAATGAGAAAAAATGTGAAAATACAGGCTAATATTCAACACTTAGTTCTCAACAAGCAATCTTGATAGACGAGATGCACTTGTGGAAGACAGTGACCCCTAGTGGATACATTTTTTACAACCATCATAATGTAATGTGTGTATGTGGACAGTGACATCATTTTAATTTACTACAGGTGGACTCCAGTTAAGGTGCTGACACATCTCAGTAATGAGCTGAGTTGTTGCAAAAGTGTCTGAATACTTATGTCAATGCAATATTTCAGTTTTTTATTTAGCAAAAAAATCTAAAAGTATGTTTTCTCTTTGTTATAATGGGGTACTGACTGAGTTTAGATTAATGAGAGATTGTTTTCAACTGTAGCACCAGGCAACAACAAAACAAACTGAAAAAGTGAAGGGGGTCTGAATTCACTGTAAAGGTAGTTAAATTGGGTTTTGTTTAAGAAAGAAGGACATCTTGTGGTTGGCAGGCACCATTACAACAGTTATTCAACACAGTGACAGAAAGGCATCCGATCTGACAAGTTCTGCTTGTCGCGTAAATTTGCAAAGAGGTTTATCTGAGGCACAGGTAAAGAGAAAAGCTTTCAAAAAGTCGGTTTCACTGTGAGATTTACTTCATCAGTTTGAGTGTGAAAGGCTGAAATGTAGTCATCTGTAAACACAGAATTTACCATAAAAAAGCCCTTATCCAAAGTGTCCCTTATTTCACCTGATATAAGATGCATTAATATGCAATATGCATATTTTTTGTGCAAGCTGGGGAATTTTATTAGTTAGCTTTAGCATGTTTGCCCACTATGCATTATTAAAACAAGTTGTTGAAACCACTTCATAGACCATTTACCACTCATATTTTTTTCCAGGCACACATCAGCAGCCCACATGTTGTCCCAACTAAGGCTGAACGATTTGGGAAAATAATCTAATTGCGATTTTTTTCCCCTCAGTATTGCCATTTGATAAGCGATCATTCCTTTAGTTCTTCATCTTATGAATTTTCCAACAAACACAAGTAATAAATTATTCTATATTATAACCAACACAATATTAGCTTAAAAAAGGGCTGAACAGTTTTAAAAATATCTCATTGAGATTATTTTGAACCGTGTTGCAAATTGAATTTGATTTGGCAATAAGAGAAAAAAGCCAAAATGAAGAAAGTCGGATTGTTTGTGGATCATTCTTAAAATTGCACTTCAATGACTGTGTAATAAGTAGGGCTGTCAAAGTTAACGCGATTAATCGCAAGTTAACTATGGAATTTGTGAGCTTAATCACGATTAAAAATTTTAATCTATTGACAGCCCTAGTAATAAGTAATGCATGACATCTCTGCTGCAAAAAAGATTTAAACTGCCATTTTTACTCAAATTTCAGGTCATAGAAATATTGCACCCTCTGTGACTTGATAATTGCACCAGGCCATATTGCGATTTAACCTAAATTTGGGTTGATTTCCCAGCCCTAGTTCCAACCCAGCCTTTCTATTGTTAATCCACACGTTAGTATAATAAGTAGAATAAAATAAACTTAAAACAAAAAGTAAGGCAATTTGTGTTTGGTACATTATTTCTTTTGTTGTAACAATGCTTCTTGGTAATAAATCTTAGACCATTGGAAAGCCTGTTTATTACCCTTTTAAATGGTGCCACATTTGTAAGGATCATGCATTTGTGGGATAAGCAGCAGAGCTGAGTATGTGGGTTGCACCCGTGAAAAATGTGCCAAATCCCAATGCCAAACAGCTTATTCTGCCTTTGACTCTTGTTGGGTGTTTGGTGGATTGGATTATTGAAGTTTGAAGAAACAAGACATATTGACAACTTAACAATATATTCATTTAACAAACAGGAGCCTCAACAGTGTGTAGAAGAACCGTACACAGCCACAACAATCTGGCTCCTCCTCCTCACGCTGGTCACCAGCCTGGTCACACACTGCTGTGGGATGGCATCCCATTCTTCAACCAGCATTTGTCGCAAGTCAGCCAACGTGGTTGTGTTGGTCACTCTGGCACAAACAACACATCCAAGCTGATCCCACAAGTGTTCAATGGGGTTAAGGTCAGGAGTGCTGGCAGGCCATTCCATCCTCTCCACTCCCAGATTCTGGAGGTAGTCTCTGATAAACCCCGCTCTGTGGGGGCGAGTGTTGTCATCTTGGAGGATAGAGTTCTTGCTGACAGGGTGAGAAAACAGTATTCTTGGGGTGTTGTCATCTTGGGACGCCCACTTCGTGGCCTGTCTCTGACATTCCCCGTTGTATGGAACTTGGCCTTCAGTTTGGAGATGGTACTAGGGTTCACTCCAAACAATGCCACAACTTGGTTTTGCGAAACACCAGCTTGAAGTTGCCCAACCGACAGGCCGTATCCAGATCAGTCAAATGTTGCATGCCAATTCTTGAAGCAGACATCTACTGACCACTGTAGCAGGGCAGCACCTGGGGGTACCAGAAGCTCAAAACAAGAGTCACTAGCAAAATCAAAATAAGCTGTTTGGCATTGGCAAAGAAGATTTGGCACATCTTTCATGGGTGCAACCCACATACTCAGCTCTGCTGCTCATCCCACAAATGCATGTTCCTTACAAATGTGGCATCATTTAAAAGGGTAATAAACAGGCTTTCCATTGGTCTAAGATTTATTACCAAGAAGCACTGTCACTTCAAAGAAATAATGTACCAAACACAAATTGCCTTACTTTTTGTTTTAAGATTAGTTCCGCTCCAAACACATAGAGATCTCCAATTGAAAACTGCATTCATTTGCCAAAACATGCACTAGTACAAGGCTATAATAAAAAAGATTATGATGGGTTTTTTATTCAACATTTTACTGTAAATACAGTCAAATATGTGGAAAAAGTTAAGAACAAGTCAAGAACAACAACTTTAAAATACTATCATGCATGTTCTTTATTATTCTGACTTACTTCAGCCCCTCAGTTTGACTCTTCAGATGCTCTAATGGGTGAATTTCCCCTTTAGCTGGAATTAGAAAAAGTATCATATTGTTTGTTTTTATGTCTATATGGCTAATGGAGGCTACAGTCTATCTGGAAGTTAAAATCGTTATAATGTGAATATATGTGGGGATGACGAGCTTTGAAAACAAAACGTCACTTGGTTTACAAAGAATATGCTGAGAGGTATTTTTTTTAGGTATATATTTTGTTATGTAACAGTGCTACTATCGACAAACTGGTGGATTGGCCTACCTGTTGTAGTCGACATGTCCTGGATACTTGATCACCCGCAGGAGAGTCTCCAGTTTCCGGAGACAGCCTTGGACATCTCCAGTAGACAACATATCTACCTATAAAACAGAAACAGCATTAAGCAAAGGAACGTAGCAGTTTGCTATTAACAGATGTTACGGTTTAACGAGAGACTGTGTTAACTGACGTCTTTCAGCCGAATTCGTCAGCATGTAGTTGGAAATCAGACATTTAAGACGAAAGTATCCTTATAAATGCCGTTTGTTTTGTACTTCATAGAAAACTCATACAAAGCGACATTCATTCGTAGGACAATTTTCGTTTTCTACGTCAGTTATTGACCACTGCAGACAAATTTAACCGAGAATCGTCAGATAAAACAGTTACACTTTACACCATAACACTGAAACCAAACCTGTGTTGGGGCGAAACGAATACAAAAGAAGACGGAATCTTACACAGACAAGCGACGTAACTTACAATATCGATGTCCTTTTGGGACAATTTCCCTTTGTTTCCTAAGGAATTAACGACTTTCCTAAAGCTAAAGCTAGCTGGTACCTCCGAACTGCCTAGTTTTGTTTCTGCCGGGTGACCAATAACACGGAGCAGGATTGGCTGTTCCCCGCATTACGTGGAAGTTCGTTACGAGCTGACGTCAGTGATGAACAGGCAGTTACAGCTTTCACTTTATTTCGTCGTACTTTGATTATCAATTTGTCACATCTCATAAGTCATGTTTCTACGATTTAAGAATTATTTTCTAATAAAAATGTAAACGCTTTGATTCATCTGCCTGTGCAAGGAGAAGAGAGAAGAATGGGGCGGGGCACAGTGGTGACAGCAGCAGAGATGGGGATTTCGGCTCCAGCCAGTGATTCAGATCTTTTTATTCAACTCAACTAAACTATGAGATCAGACTCCTTTCGCTCAGAAATTGCTATTAGAACAACCTTTTGATCTAAACATTCTGTAATTTTGAGTGATGAGTGACCTTAAATTTTTATGTCTTTTTTAAACGTATGCAACAAATATATTCAGGATTTTGTATGTGTATATCATTCAAGTGTTTTTTTTAAATCAAGGATTTCAAAAAAAAAAATAAAAAAAAATAAAAATCAAGATTTAACTTTAGATTCTTTGTGTGTAAGTAAATCAGTAAAAAAGAGAATTTTACTTTTCAACAATGACCAGCTCATTACAGATATTTACACCTCATATATAAAGAATATCAATTACATCCTTTCTCTTGCATTTCAGAACTTGAATTTTGCATTCAAACCTCTTTTGTGTCATTATATTTTTGTATTGTCTTAAACTAAGGGTTATTGACTCCCTGTTTAGATACAGACCTGCTTTTGTTGATAGTTTAAAGATTCCAACATGAACTTAATCACGGAAAAAGGAGTTTGTTATGGATTGAAAATGAAATATCAATTGTCAATCATCAATCAGTTTATTCACAAAACCAATAAAAAGTGCAATACAAACCATCATGAAAATTCATTAAAAACTCATTTGTGAAATGGGACTCCCCAGAAGCTATTTTGAGCTTGTAGATAGGGGCCCAGACATTACTGTTCAATTTACAGATAACTTACATAATATACACAGTTACAAATTCAATCGTCATTCCTAATATTAACTCAACACTCTAGAATACTCTAAAAGCAGGGGTTTTGAAAGTGTGTGAGAGTGAGCCTCCCCTGAGAAGAACTTATTCATTCGGTGGACCCCCACCCACAAAAATGATTCAAATTAAAAATATCAATAATTAAACAAAAACATTTCAAACATTCATGTCTAATCTCTAAACATTTTTAACATTAATATATTTTGGATATTTTGGTTTGTAGGTGTCTTTAAACATCTGCCTTTCCCTCTTATTCAGTTGTAATGCCATTAAAAAACCCCCTTTTCATATTTTTTGGGCAATTTTACAACTTCTTTTTCCCCATTTTTTCCACTTTTATCCTTATTTGCCCCTTTTCACCTTTTTGCCCATTTAAGCTACCTTTCATCTTTAAATATCCCTTTTTCATTTTTTTTGTCAGTTTTTTGCTCATTTTTGCGACGTCTTTTTTTGCCACTTTTTCCCAAGTTTTGCCACTTTTATCCCGTTTTTGGTCCTTTTTTTTTTTTTTTACAATTTTTTTTTTACAACCATTAAATACCACTTGCCCCCCCCCCCATTTTGCCTCTTCTTTTTGTCAGTTTTGCCTTTTTCACAATATTTTGCCACTTTTTGCCACTCTTGACTGCTTTTTGCCCATTTAAGTCACTTTCCACTCATTTTTTGTCACTTCTCACAACTTTATGCTACTTTCTGACCATTTTTCCACTTTTTCCTCCCCATTTTCACCCATTTTTTGCTGCTTTTTCGACCATTTTTGCCACCTTTAACCTTTTTTTATTGGTGCTTCAGGCGGTTTTTGCCTCTTTTTACCTCTTAGATTGTGACTCTTGAAAAGGTGTTTTCAATAATTTGGCTCTTTGGTTGAGGAACACTGCTCTATAACATAGTCCTTATAGTAACCATAAGTCTATCCATTTTGTTCCATGCACAGCAGAGGTTCACAAAGCAAATCACCTTTTTTCAGGTTTATGGTTCCATGCCTCCCCTGAAGCTCTGTGGCGCCCCCCAGGGGAGGCCTGCCTCACACTTGAAAACTACTGCCCTAAAGTTTACTCTAAATATGACACTGATACAGTAGCTGTAGACAATGACATTTAGAAAGTAGCAATTTGTATCAGTTGAAGTATATTTTTCATATGGGAAGGTAAGAAATGATCAGAGATCCTCAGAAGTTTAAAACGGAACATATTTTAGTAGCAGCTGTTGTCTCAGGCTCTTTTTGAAGACAGACAAAGATGATGACATTTTTTATCTTAGTTTAAAGCTCATCACAGATTTAGATACCTCTGCTTGTACATTTCAGCTTATGTTTCTTACCTATTAGGAATCGTTTGCTCCTTGGCACATTTAAATACTGATAACCCAAGGTGCAAAAGACTTTTGACTTGTCCAGTAAACTGGCTGTCTGTTTTTTTTTACAAGGGAAATGAGACATTAAGAAGCAGTGGTGGACTTATTTTACATCAGCCTATTTCAGGATCATCTTGGTCTTGGTAATCCGCTTGTTAGTTAAAGGAGTCGGTTCATAGAGCCGACTCGTTCTTGATCGACACATCACTTGACCGGAGGAGGAGGGTGAATACACATGATAATTGTGTTACAGTATGAAAGGTTCCCTCGGACAAACAGGAGCAGCTTCTCTGTTTTATATTGTTATTTCATACATATTGAATGAAATGCCATCTGGATTCGTTTAACAGAAGATCAGCTCCGTCTCTAGCTGTCCGTGTGCTGGCCGGGTTGTCAAAGGAACCATTTAACTCAGGTAGGTAACGATACCTCGAGTTACGGCGCTGTGTCGCACCTAGCACGAAACACTAACCCCTGCTTTTGGGTTAAATATAATAAATAACCTCTGCGTTAGCTGAAATAGCCAAAAGTATTTTTCGACACTTTAGTTTTTAACTTAAACTAGCTCTTACTGCTAACTCGGGATTTGTAAGGACAGATGGTAACTGACATCCAGCTCGTCCAATAATATTTCATGTTAAGGACTGCTGTGATATTTCTGCCCAATGGGATTAGAGGGGAGGCGTGACTACGCGTCAAACTAGTGTGCTTGCTCCACTTTCCAACGTTGATGTTTACAACAGTGTGATGGATTTGTTTATGCAACACGGCTGACGTTAGACAGGGTGAGAGGGAAAGGACACAGTAAGCCCTGGCAGGGCTTTCTTTACGACAGCAAAGCCAACAAGCCCATTTTAAAGGCCTTCGGTGTTACAATGCTTTTTGTACATTCTGTTATTGTTCACCAGAAAACACAGTGTTGTTGTCATTTGCCGAGTCGAACACAGCAATTACACACAGACTTAACATGTAATTGTAGTCACTCTGAGGTCTGTTTATCGGACAGTTTCATATCATAATAAAATAATATGGCGGCCAACTGTGTACGAGATAGACTTTGGTCAAGAAAGAAAAAGCCAATTCACACTTGTCCAATTATTAATGGACATTTTAAGCAAATATTTACTCTAAGAATGAAAGAAATGTTCATACAAAAGCATCCCAGGCATTTAAAATGCCATGCTGGAAGAACACGAGATCACAGTCAGGTGCTGCTGCATGTTACCAGCCTATCCTTTCAGAATAAAGCACTCTTTTTCTGTCATATTATTTTTGATCATCAACAACATTCATACAGGTGAATCTCAAGGATATTGATTAATGTGGTAAAGTCCTTTTTATTTTGATATTTCATCAGGAACTGTCATGTGAGTTAAACTTAACTTCAGCTTTAAGTATCTGGCAGTTATTCACCCTTAACCCTTAGGCCCTCCTAGAGCCCTTTTAGGGCTTTTTGATTGTATGTTTGCCCTTACTTTGGAAGTTATCATGGTAAAATGATATTTGACAAAGATGATCATTTTTAACTAGATCAAAATGCAATTTCAGCTGAAATTGTGTGGGGATGCTGAGAGCTGAACTGTGGAAGAACTGCTATAAATCACTGAAAAGGCAAAAAATTTGCTGAAAATAGCATAAAATAGCTGAAAGTAGCCTGAAATAGCTCAAAATAGCCAATAAGAGCTAAAAGTAGCATAAGCAAATCTCAAAGTAGCCTGAAAAAAGCTCAAAGTAGCCTAATAAAAGGTCACAGTAGTCTAAAAATTGCTAAAAGTAGCATAAACACAGCTCAAAGTAGAGTAGAATAGTTGAAAACAGCAAAAGAAATGCACTGAGTAGCTTAAAAATAGCTGAAAATAACTTAAATATAGTTAAAAGTAGTCTTAAAATAGCTGAAAGTAGCATAAGGATAGCTCAAAGTCACATAAAATAGCTGAATATAGCACAAGAATAGCTCATAGTAGCCTGAAATAGCCAGAAATAGCCTAAAAAAGCTAAAAGTAGCATAAGAAAATGTCAAAGTGGCCTAAAAACAGGTCAAGGTAGTCTAGAAATTGCTGAAAGTGGCATAAGCACAGCTCCAAGTAGAGTAAAATAGTTGAAAATAGGAAAAGAATAGCTGAACAAAGCCTTAAACAGCTCTAAGTAGCATACAAATAGCTAAAAATAGCATAAGAATGGCTCAAAGTAGCCTAAAAAGAGCTGAAAGTAGCATAAATATTGCTCAAAGTAGCCTATAGCTGAAAGTAGCATAAGAATAGCTCAAAGTCGCCTAAAATAGCAGAAAAAAGCATAAGAATAGTTCAAAGTAGCCTGTGATAGCCAGAAAGAGCCTAAATATAGCTTAAAGTAGCATAGGAATAGCTCAAAGTAGCCTTAAATAGCCAGATAGAGCCTAAATATAGCTGACAGTAGCATAAGAATAGCTAAAGTACCATACAAATAGCTGAAAGTAGCCTAAAAAAAGGTCAAAGTAATCTAAAAATATCTGAAGGTAGCATAAGCACAGCTCAAAGTAGACTTCAATAGCTGTAAATGGCAACAATATAGCTCAAAGTAGCCTAAACTAGCTGAAAGTGGCATTAGAATAGCTCAAAGTAGAGAATCAGCAGAAGTTGAGGAACGCGGTGATATGATTTTTATATGTGGGAAGTGAAAATTCATGCTACAAGAGTGAGTTAAAAACAGTGGTACCGAAAGCTCTCACTCAGGAGTCTTTGATCAAAAATTGCATTGCTGCAGATTAGGAGCTGTAGAGGAGTTGGTCATGCTTTGAAGATCACTGTGCCAAAACCGTTGATCCTATTGACCTGGATGCTTACTCAGCATCCCCACTAATGAATTTTTGAAATGTTGTTATTCACACTGACTGTGTTGACAGAATTTTCCACTGTACTGACAAAAACCTCACACTTTCCCTCCTAAAGCCCTTTTAGCCTCATTGACAACCATTAAAACCACTTATTTTCATTCTACTGCCACTGCAATACAGAAATAAGAAATCCTGTCAATTCTTCTGTAATTCAGTCATTCAGAGGTAAGAATATTTGCACACCAAAAAAATGCTGCCAAATTTCGTCATTTCTGTAGGCCAGTGGAATCAGGTAGTATTTCAAAACTACTTGGGGTGTTTTCTATGGATGTCAGAGTCTGATGAAAAATTAAAATTATGAAAATGAATGCACATTTGCTATGCATAATGGACTGAGTTAAGGACCAATGTTTAATATTTCTAAATATATCCAATGTCCTAAAAGGGCTTTAAGAGGGAGAGTGTGCCTTTTTTTTAAGGATGGCCTGAGGGTTTAATTACACTTACGTACAACACATTTTAAAACAAATAATTCTTTAATGTTTTTACTAGGAACAGCTGTGGCTGTACATTAACAAAGTATTTAACAACATGGACTTAAAAACATTTTATGAATTTCCAAAGACTTTTGTTATTGTTGGGCTTGTAGTGTTGATGTTTCAGCCCCTTTCTGAATGAATGTCCAAGTGTTTTTGTCCCACTGTAGAACTCCTCGCAGCCTCTAGCTCCTGTCAAACTGCAGATAAAATCCTACAGTGCACTTCTCACATTGCCAAGTAGTACTCTTTATGTAGAGTGCACTGTCACCCCCTCTGGCTCTTTCTTTTTATCTATTTATGTGTTATTACATAGCATTTTTGCAATGCACCATGATAAAGCCCCACCGTCATTATGCCTCATGTTGATGCTGTGATGGAGTGACATTATGCATCCTCATCCGTCAGTTCGCCTTGTGTGCCAGCCCAGAAGAAGCCATGTTCCATTATTCTGTCTGCTGATTTTTATGGCAATGTTAATTTTGGCAGCTATTTTTAGTTTCAGTTTTAGTCTTTAAATGAAATACATTTAAGTTTTAGTCACATTTTAGTCATTTCTATCCTTTTTAGTTTTAGTCTAGTTTTAGTCGACGAAAACTCAAAACATTTTAGTCTAGTTTCAGTCCATAAAAGTCCTCACATTTTAGTCTTTACTTTTCGTGTGGGTGTATACCGGCTGGAGCCTCGTCGCAAATGATTATTTATCTGAGTAGTCTGCATGTGTGTGGTGTCAACACGATTAATTTACTGCTCCAAATCGCGTCATAGTCTCCCAGACCCTGAATTGTAAATATCAAACATGTTTGATATTTACGATTCTAGGTCGTAGTGCCGCTGACGGAGTACCCACAACAACCAACCAGAGCGAGCACACTGGTAGCGTCACCAGCC
Organism: Cheilinus undulatus; assembly: GCF_018320785.1. Classification (NCBI taxonomy): domain Eukaryota; kingdom Metazoa; phylum Chordata; class Actinopteri; order Labriformes; family Labridae; genus Cheilinus; species Cheilinus undulatus. The sequence continues at coordinate 5,164,589 of NC_054868.1, forward strand.
GAATCATACATACTTTCGCCGCTCACAACCATAAACACAACTGTACCTTAATTCCAGCCAGGATTTCATCCTGAGTCTTTCCCCTTTTTTATGATTGTTGCTGCACCTATAACACACGCCAGGACAGCCTGTTGTGGAGAGACAGCAAGACGGCATCGACAGACATCCATGTTTTGTTTTTGTTTTTTTTCCTGAAGTCACATGATCACGTGAGGTCGTAGCCAGGTCGGCAGGTGTGTGGTCTCCAGTGATCTGACAGTCTGGCTGAGTTGTCTCTAGTGTGTGGCTGGCCTTAACTTAGTTTTTGTCAGTTTTAGTCATCACTGATCTCTTTTTCCTAGTCTTAGTCTAGTTTTTGTCATGGAAAAAAAGGCTGTCAACGAACATTTTTAGTTGTAGTTTTAGTCAACGAAATTAACGCTGTTTTATGGTAGGCAGAATTGGTCCCCAGCTTCTTATCCAATGTGGTCACGCCTTGTCTGTATGTGTTGTGCTATCCTACAGCTGTGGGGTCTGGGACAGAGATCCTCTAATAATACCTGTCATGGGGCATCCACAAATAGAAATGAACAATTAAAAGATGCTCAATATCAGATTTACTGGTGTGGGTTTAATCTTTAAATACTACTGAAAGTCATCCAAGTTTCAGGTTTGCTAGAAAAGCTTCAGCACAGGATTTGAAGGCATGAATAGGGTCACTTGAACAGCAAAACGACTGGCCAGAAAGAGGAGAAAAAGTACAGAGTATGCCCGGCTTTACTTGAAACCTCAGACAACAGCTTCTGCCTCTAATAAATTAGACTCTTTCTTTAAACAAAAGATGAATAGGGGAATGATATAACCATGTAGAAGACATTTTTTTCTGCAATATTGTGCAAAAGCACTACCCACAATCCCACAGCAACAAAGAGACATCCCTGATTGGTGGAGCTGTGACCCCAGAATTTCATCTGTTAACAGTTACTAGTGAAGTCAACGTTGTAAAAGTGGGAAGTAACTGCTGAGCTTGACAGTACGTCTTAAAAAGATTGTCTGAGGATTAGGTTACTCTTTAAACAATGTGTTCTGCCCTTTTACGGATTTTGCTATGACAACAGCATTTCATTGGAGTGTTTGTGCTGCTAACCACCACTTTAAGAATATTTATTGTTAAAAGAATACACTAACTTTAGGGATGTCGTCGTGGAGAAAACAGTGGACTTTAAAACAGCTCCATGCTCTGTGTTTGTTATGACAACTGCAGGTTAACAAAAACAACTGAAACTTTTCATTCAGAAACAAAAAAACCTTCAACAGAAAGACAGCAATGACACAAAGAGACAGCATCTACACCATTTTGGAGCATCCAGCACGTTAAAATGGAAAACGTAGACGAACTGCGAGGAGATAAGCGCTCGGAGGACGGCGAGAGTCGTCTGAGAAATGTCGAGCTGGAGAGGGACTTTCTGAAGATGCTCACTCTGAAGAACATCAAAATGAATATGCTGCAGCTGGAAATTTCTGATCATGAGAACAGGATACAGAAGCTACGGACAAAGAAGGAGATAAGGAAAATTGTTACTCTTCTTAAGAATAAAACCGAGGTAAAGGATGAAGACAGTGATGACAGTCAACTGAGTTGCACTGAGCTGGTGAAATTCGCTCTGGAGAAGCTGAAACTGCTGAAAAAACAGCTGGAGTATCACTCTCTCAGCGATCTTCAGGAAATACTGGATAATTCCAATGAGGAGGAGGAAGAGGATGAAGACAGTGATGACAGTGAGGAAGGGCGTGATCACTGGGAGTGGTTCTGGCAACGTCTACTGAGCATTGAGAATGTGACTGATCTAAGTGACCTACAGATCCTAAACAACTTGCAGCATCAGAAAGCAAAGCTCTGTGATCTTGTCGACGTCCTGTTCAAATTCAATCTAGCCATGCTGGGGGGAGAGCAGCCAGCTGACCAGGAGGCCACAAGGAACCAGACATTTGTGCAGCTGGAGGAGGAGTTACAATTCCAATTCATTTCGCTTCTCACCCAGGCCGAGGTAAACTTGTATCTGGTTTCGCTGGTCACCCAGGTCGTGGAGGAAATGATAGCAAGGCTAAAGGACAACATGAATGAAACCAAACTGACCAATCAGGAGGAGGATATCAGCCAGAACCCGTAGAGTGAACTTGGTGAGCTCAGATCAGACCAGGACAACGACGCTTCATCCATGTTGGATGAACACGAAGCCCGTGGTGATCCAAGACTTGAAGAACGTGCTGGAAGAGAAGAGGAAACCCCAGCGCACGAATCAGGATGAATCAGAATCCACCTGAGACTGGGAGAAACACTACATCACTGCATTATCTGCTAAAAGACTAAAAAAAATCAGCAACTATATCTCTAAATGCATATTTGCTTTGATGTTATTTATTTGCTTAGGTAGGTAACTTGAAAGAGTCTAGCATTGGTTGCAACCATCCTGTCATGATTTACCATAAGAACTTCCTTAAGCCAAGCATGAACTTAATTTCCACTAAAAGTTCTGGAGATTTTGGAAAATTCCCCTTAAAATTACTAGAGCTTTCCAAAACATAAAAAATGCCCAAAATTTCCTCCAAATTCCAAAGACATTGCCAAGAATTTTGTGAAAATTCTAAACATTTTAAAAAAATTTTAACAAATGAAAAATATCCTTAAATATTTACCAGATGTTTTAGTCAAACGTTCTTAAAACGCCTGAAAATTGAAATTGAAATTTCACAACAAAATTCACCAAAATTTTAAAGCGAATTCAATGCAAAATTTCTATACAATTTGCCAAGAATCTAAAAATAAATTCCCTGAAATTTCCATGAAAATTTAGAAATATCAAAAGATATTCCTTCCCCCAACATTTCAAATTAAAATTCCCAAATATCCACAAATAAATCCCTCGATTTCTGATGAAAATACCTTAAACTTTAAAAGCAAATTCCTCTAGTACCTGTTATAAAATACTGCAAAATACACAAACATATCTTCAACAGTTTTCATGAGAATTCCTGACATTTTTAAAGCAATAGCCATCTCCAGCATTCCAAGCAAATTAGTTAAACTGCTATGAAAATTCTGCACAATTATCTTAAAAATTCTAATCGCAGAATTCATTAGTATGTTGTAACAAAGCAAATATAATGTCCATGTGTATGCATGCTAGATCCAAAGAGCTTAAAGGAGACATATTTTGCTCATTTTTCCTTTTCATTATGTCAATCTTGGATGCCTATGGAGTAACACTGCATGATTTGCAGGTCATAAAGCGCCTTCTGTGCCTCACAATGGCATTTATAAAATCCTCATTTTCTCTGCTTTACAGCCTCTGCCTGAAACGCTCCGTTTCAGCGTTGTCTCTTTAAGAGTCCCCAACCCCACGTGCCCACTGTCCTCTGACTGGCCAGTTCTGTGAAAGCTGCTGTGGGCAGCATAGATATATATAGAAGAGTAGATACGACACGCCCCTTAGAGCTACGTGCCTACGGCGAGGCTAAGCTAGTGGGGGCAAAAGTGTCGGGGCATTCCATGGTTGTAGATGGCACGAAAACTAAGACAACAAGGATGCCTGCACAATGTGCTGCATACGGTTGCACACTACACCGTACGGTTGAAACAAGGAAACTGGAAATAACCTTTCATAGGTAAAATTAGTTTTTGGCTCTTTTTTCATTATTAAATCTTGTTGAGAGCTTCAGTAAATACCTGGCTATTAGCAAAACACTAATGCGAGCTAGCAGCTTGACAGCTAAATACCAGACGATTAACAGTAGCTGTAGTATAGCTGTACATCAGCAGCAGTAGAATAAATAGCCTTTAGAGTCCTAGAAGTAGTATCAGCATTTGTAATAGTAATACCAGTTGTAGTAGCAGTGCCAGTATTAGCAGTAGTAGTTGCTGTACTATCACTACTAGTACTAGTAGTAGTTATATACGTTATAGTTATATGTATAGTTATATACGTTATTTAAGTCCAAGGTGAAGTGTTACTATTTATTCAGTGACACGCACAACAGTTTCAATGTACCTGTTTCTAACTTGTACAAATGGCAATAAACTATTCTTTTCTATCTCCACAGAGTGTGTTTGTTTCTATAAACATATGTATATACAGATAGAGGGAGTGAGAAAGAGATAAGGAGGGAGAGAGACAAATAAATTAATATTAATGATTATTTGATTACCTTTACAATTAAATCTTTCGATCTAAAAACATTTTCTATATATATACATCTTTATCTTTCTATTTTTATACATACAACTTTATGTCTATGTATATATATTTATAAATATATAATGGCTGAACATAAACGAATCCCAGACCTCTGGACTTAAAGAGTAAAATAACTAAAACTGTAGGCTACATTGGTAGAAAGCCCTTTTCCGTTTTTTTTCTTTTAAACTCAAGTGTTCTGTATTAATAGCACATGTTTTGACGTTGACAATAAAGCAAACCGAATGAAAATCGGTTGAGAAATGAGCAAGTTATGATTTATTTTCAATGTACATGCATTGCCTTTAATGAGAAACTCGCCCCCGCCAAGATGGCCGCCACGTAGGCACGTCGCATAGCGGGCTGCTACAGTGCGCTGGCGTATCTAGTGTTCTATAGATATCGATGGTGGGCAGGACCATGGGCAGGACCTGCGTGCAGTGCACTGTTTTTGGGCTCCGCCTCTCCATTCGCGACTGTGTGCAAGACTTTGAGAGCTAACTTAAACTTAATTTTGTTAGCCCTGGCTTTTGATTACAATGGCAAATTTTGAAATACGTCTGTACGCATTGTACCCCGAGTCAGACCCAGAGACTTTGGTGACTGAACAGGAAGAAAACCGGCAAAGAAGAACAACACAAGACATCTCAGTGTGGTAAGTGTAACTCTGAGTAGCGTGTTATATGTACAGCATAACACTATACATACTGTACAAGGCCAACGAACCGCCACATTCATGGCACTGAAAATGTGGCACTAAAATGTGGCTACAGTCTGTTGTTTCCATTACAGATTAGTAGTTTAGTATCACAGTTTCACGGCACATATCAGCACAAAAATGCTTTGCTAACTCAGTCTCGCTATAATATAGATACCCGTGAAAAACAAAGGTGTTTCACAGATTAATTTACCCTGTACAGCCTTGAATATCAAGTGAAACAGTTTAGCTGTACAGCTGATTGGGGAGGGGGCAGGGGTGTTTATCAGCCGAGGATTCCCTAGAAACTTTATTTAAAAGGCAGATATTAACATTTTGAAATTCTCTGCATGGTTTGATCTAAAATGCTTTTTTCCTCTGACTGCGTTCTTTTTTAATTGCCTGCTGCTTTGCATGTTATTTATCATTTACCTGCAATATCCAAGAATCATTTGTTGACATACTACGTCACAGGAAACACCATGAGTTCAGAGGGCTGCAGCTGTCTCAGACACAGCCTAAAACTACCTCATAGTGCCGCGATTCTTTGGTCTGAACCGATCTTTATTGTGTGGCTTTTCTTGATAAGTGAATACAATGTTGAGAAGAGTATTTCCATCACAAGTTCTCTCTTTTTTTTCCATTATTGCCTAGGTCTGTGGAAAGTGTGTGACATTGCCGACTGAACCTGAAAATGTGTGCTGTCAGGAAATATCCAAGGTATGTTACAGGAGAAAAACTTCATGTTTTGTTCTACTCTGATTGACCACCCTCATCTTTTTATTTTGAAGTACAGTGAAAATGTGAAATAGCAATTAAAACGTTATTTAGCCTGAATCTAGACACTTATAATCAGGTGAACCTTTATTCTGTCATTTCTGCTTGAGTGAACAGTTTCATAAAGTTCACTGTACGCACCTGTATTTACACAAATTTAATTCACTGTGTTCTGTTCTATGTATTTATGATACAGTTAGCCTTCTACAGAAATATTGATTCTGTGTGTCTTTGTCCCAGTAAGGTGCTGAGGAGAATAATCCAGGTACCAACACCCCTGACCTGCATCTCAGACCATCCTGGAACCTAACTACCTTTATGCTGACACACTACAAAACATGCACAACATATACAAGGCAGACTATGGACCCCTGAGGAGGAGGAGAGAGGAAGAGTAAGTTTTGCAATCATGCTGCAAACGTTTATTAGTATTTTATTAAAACATTTTAATACATGTAAAAAATTATGATCTCCTTTTAAAAACAAAATAAAAACATGAACACTCAATCAGATGTTTTTATTATTTCATTTACTAAAAGAGGAGGAATATTTACAAATATGTCTTTTTACAAAGATATGTTTTGGAAAACAATTGTCACTGGATGTAACTATATTAGTAAGCTTAGAAGACAAGGATAAAAGCAGTCTACAGGTTACCCTCAGTGATTATTTTGTCTTCTGCTGTCAAATGTCTCTTGTCCAGGCGTTATCAGTGCCTTTCATACCAAAGATTTGTCAGCTGTGCTCGGGATACCTGGGCAGACACGTCGTGTGTTGTAAGCTGGTTATGCCTGGAGTTTCTGGATCCTGCTGGACAGTATGTTGGCTTCCACCTGCCTTGACTGAAGCATGACATGTGCCCTGCGATGATCTCCTCTGTTGTCTTCCTCTCATACTTGGAACACAGATGCTCAGGGATGGAGACTCTTTTAACTCTTCCTCATAGGTGGCGGGGTCCTCAAACACATTTTCAGAGACTGAAGTCATGAGGTCTCTCACATAGGCTGTAAATTAAAATAGTTGATTTGTAAATATTTTCATGAGTATTGATAAATGTGTGTTTTAAATTCGTTTAGGTTGTTTTTTTTCCTCATTTCTTAAACTTTTTATTCTGTTTGGTCTTATTTATAATAAATCATCTTTATACTTACTGGAATGTTGGTTCTGTCTTGACAGGCTTTGATGTGCTTTTTCTTGACTTGGCAAATGTGATCCACTACATTGGATCTCCCTCTGCAGTCGTAGCCTGTTTACACTCAGTATTTTCAGTGAAATTCACTGCAGCCAGGTACAGCCTACAAAAAAAGTCAGGACAGTCTTCGGTTAAATAAATTCTATTTTGCATTTATCATTCACTGGAACAAAACTTAATGGCTGTCAGTTAAATACCAAAGATTTCAAAACTGACTGTTGTAAAACAGTTTGCTCAGACTAATCAAACTGGTTTGATAACAACAATCATTCTGATACACCAGAAGCTCACAACAAACTATTCTTTCATTGGCTTTATTATAAAGTATGACACACAGAAAACATTCTGAACATGATATGGAATGTTATAGGACTGCAGGAAGCATGAAAAAAAATTATCAGTCTTTGTGTTGATGCCACATTACTCATTTTCTGTTAAATAGGGGAACAAGTGGGGCAACAAAAAAATGAAATTTTACTTTTGTTGTTTGCAGGTGAAACTTGCATTAAAACAATACCATACTTTAGGTCATGATGATAAACTGAAACTGAGCACCTCTAAGTTTGTTTACATGGTCCTGAGTTTATAATTCAAATCAGGATGTGGCATCACCATATGCACAGAGAACTCTGGGACTTATGTCATGGTCTAAGGGGCGGGATGATTGCCGTTAAATGTGGGGTTTCATGCTTAAAAAATCTGCACCCTAAACAAAGTAAAAGAACTGTTTTTATAAATATCAAAAGGACTGGAGAGCCATGTTTAGAATTAAATGATCCTGTGGGGTCCTTGTGGGGCATGATACAGAGCCTGTAAATTTATCAGGGATTTTCTTCTCAAACCAAATAACATAAGTGGTGATATACACTCAGCATTAAAGGTTATATGATAAACTGCATGATTTGACAGGATCAGAAAGAAAAAATCTAACTTTGCAATATAAAGATTTATTACCTGCATTGGTGTTGATGAAAGGGGAAAACCTCTCAGTGCTCAAACTGATATGGAGCTGTAGCCTGAGTACCTGATTATACACCGCGTTCCACATTATAATGCAAACAACGTTTTTCTCTGATTTTCTAAATATCAATGCAAATGACAGTCATAATATTTTTCAAGTCATCAACAGTTAGAGTATAATTCAAATGTTTTTGAAACAACTTCATAATGATAACTATTAGTTTTTTTAAGAATAAAAACCTCAAAATGCACTTTTCCACATGTTCCACATTATTAAGCAGGTCACAGGTTTCAGCAATATGGGAAAGAAAAAGGATCTCTCTGCTGCTTAAAAGTGTCAAATAGTGTAATGCCTTGGACAAGGAATGAAAACATTTGATATTTCAGGAAAAATTAAGCATGATCATCGTACTGTGAAGAAATTTGTGGCTGATTCAGAGCACAGATGGGTTTGTGCAGATAAAGACATAATGATGAAGGTTTCTGATAGACAAATACATCAGATTAAGAGAGCAGATGCTAAAATGCCATTACAAAGCAGCAAACAAGTATTTGAAGCTGCTGGTGCCTCTGGAGTCCCACCAACCTCAAGGTGTAGGATCCTCCAGAGGCTTGCAGTCGTGCATAAACCTACTATTCAGCCCCTCTAACCAATACTCACAAGCAGAAATGGTTGCAGTGGGCCCAGAAATACACGAAGACTCATTTTCAAACAGTCTTGTTGACTGATGAGTGCCGTGCAACCCTGGATGGTCCAGATGGAGGAGTAGTGGATGGTTGGTGGATGGCCACCATGTCCCAATGAGGCTGGGACGTCAACAAGGAGGGGGCGGAGTCATGTTTGGGCTGGAATCATGAGGAGAGAGCTGATAGGCCCCTTTAGGGTCCCTGAAGGTGTGAAAATGACCTCGGCAAAGTATGTAAAGTTTCTGACTGACCACTTTCTTCCATGGTACAAAAAGAGAATCGTGCCTTCTGTAGCAAAATTTTCTTCAAGCATGACAATGCTCCATCTCATGCTGCAAAGAATACCTCTGTGTCATTGGCATTTACAGAATATTATTACGTAGATTCAAACACATTTTATTTCATTAAATCCACAAAAGGCAAGATTTTTCAGTAAAATGAACAGGTAAGAATAAAGCTATATACATTCATACACCGTTAATAAGTGTTATCATTCACTGCGAGTTTTGATCGTCATAGTAGGCCTGAGGCCTGTACGACGAAGCTGGATTAACAAGCCCTGGATATCTCTCCGCTAGCTGGATTGACTTATCAAGACGTTCGCAATCCGGATCAGCTGTACGATGAAGCTGGTTATCAACTCGCTAATTGCAGCCAGGGTTTTCCAATCTAGATCAGTGCGCGCTCACATAAAAGAGGTGGTGTTTGCAGCATCTGACCAATCACAAACATGGAGAAAGCCTGCAGAGCAGCGTCTTTTCAATGGAGGAACAATCATTATTCAAAAACAGGAGGAATTTAAATCAATCATCCAGGCCAGAAGCAACACTGTCGCCGCAGCAAAAGCCAGGAATGAAAGCTGGCAGAAAATTGCCGACTCTGTTAATGCGTAAATTCGTCAGATTATACAAAATTAATTTATGGGACAATATAAACTGACAGCACTCTGATCACTCAGTTTCACTTTATTACGCCACAGATGTTTGGGGCAGAGCTTCCTCGGCGAATTTTGTGTTGTAATATTAAATTCTCGCACGTTCCATTAAGCCATGTTTCTGCAGTTAAGGTTTTTACACACTGTCCGTTATTTTTGGATCCGTAATCCGAAAAAAAAGTCACGCACTTGGACCTTGCACATTGGATCTGATGCCTTTTTATTTTGCCTTCACTGCGAAAATTCGTAAAAGGTGGCAAATAGTTTAGTACTGTGAGCCTGCGTCTCTGTCATTCCTTTAAAATCCCGCTGGATCCATCCTGACAGAGAGCTCCATTCAGCACCTGCCCATGCATCATAGCGCAGAGACAAGTTGGAGAGATGGAGGGCAACTTTTTTATTCTGTCTCTGTTATGAGCTGTGAGTAGGCTACAAATGTAGCCTCTTTATCTGTTATATTTCCATAGATGATATCCACATGACACACCTGCAAACCACGGGGTTTTAAGTGAGGTTTCAGGAGTGGGAGAGAGGGAGGAGTTGGACAGGGGTGAGTGAGAGAGAGAGAAAGCCACGGGGGCTGATCTGAATCACCTATCACCCATCTATTAGTTATATTTCCATGATTTATATCCACATAATAAATGAGCAAACTTTGGTGTTTAAAGTGATGTTTCAGGGCGAGAGAGAGGGAGGAGGGGTCCGGTGAGGGTGAGCAGGTGAAGAGGAAGCAGTGGACACTGTTTTAAATCATCACTCACCCATTTAAATGACTTGGACTGATGCGATTTACTCGCTGATCTCTTATCCAGAACATAACCTGCTCCAGAGCAGGTTAGCTGTTCAGTATAAGTTTCTATGGTGATTTATCCCGGTAAGAAGTGAACCAGCTTTGTCGTACAGAAAATCCAGGGTTAATCCTGAAGTTATCTCCATAAGAGAAAATCCAGCTTCGTCGTACAGGCCTCTGGAGTCACATACATTGCCTCAGGCTAGCACTATTAGCTCCCCACAGCATTGATTTCATTGTCTAGCACTGACGTTAATCCCAGACCGAATCATACACATCGAGTGTAACTTTTTCTCTGCCTTTTAATAAAGAAAGAGGCTCCATAAATGATGTGTTTACGTACAACAGCGGGTCTAACAGCTGACCTTAGCTCACTTTTCAGTAAGCTACCCATTGCCTGAGGGGGGAGTGTAGGCCAATTCACACATATTTTCTTCTTGATTATTAAAAGATAAGAATATAACTTTACAAATAAGGAAGAACAGTTTGTGAGTAAAGCTTTTAGAGCAGCTTTATGGTTGTAAACAGGCCCGGAGGGTCTGCATTTACACAACGGTGACGCTAATGCTAACTAGCTTAGCATTAGCTTCCCATTACAGCGTAGTTTTATTTAAATTACTCGTTTGGATTAAATTACTTACAGCTTGTGGTTCCGGGTCTCCATGAACACCTTTTCTAGAGGGAACCACTCCTGGTTTGAGCAGCAGTTTAGAGGAAAATCCAGCGTTGTCCAGAGTCCTCTGTGTAGTGACGAGCACATAGAAGCAGCTGAGACCGAACGGTTTGAGGCTAAACGCTGCCCACTGCTTTCTGTTGCCTTCCTTCCTCCTTTGGAAATGGAAACAATTCTGATTTTGAATCACAACCAAAACCACTTTTGACTTTCCTTGCTGTTGGTTCTCAAAATACTTAGCGTGAAGACAAGAGCAGGAGGCAAAACAGGACAGCAGAGGCTGCCGGCTGTGCCTGGGTGGACGTGTCCTTCCTGCCTGTGGGCTTGTTCGGGCAGAGTGTGGGGGAGGAGATGTTTTACTCTCTTTTCTCAGACATGTCCAGTAAGGAGAGACTGCAACAACCTGACGTCAGGTTGTGCAAAATCTCGGGAAGATTTCGCAACGAGCCATTTCAGGGGGCAGGAAATCTCGTTCCTGGAAAACGGGAAGAGGAGGGTGTCTCATGTTGTGAAACTTTGAGGAGGTGTAGGGTGCGTTCGAAAAGTCCAAAAAATTACCTCCCAAGTCCTTTCCTATTCACTTTTCCTTCACCCCGACAAGAAACGTCACAGGGTTAAGGAAAGGTGGGAGTAAGAGGATAGGAAAGGAGAACTGGGGTGAGTAAGGAATCCAATGGCACTTTCCCTAGGCGGATGTTACGGACGTGACATTTGTTTTTTGTGCAAAAACTACAATTTAACGTTGATGGACTACAAAATTCGCAACTTCCACTCGGTGCGTTTTCTGTGTTGTTGTGTGCTGTGAACGCTAAAACGTCAGATATGAGCTCATTATGATTTTTATATCCTAAAGTCTCTTCAGGAAGAGGAACTGTGAACATCCAGGACAGCAGAAACCTTTCTCTTAATCTGAACTTTCTACTAAGTCAATACAACAAGATGAATAATGTTCAAGTCCTTTTGTTTCATAACGATATTAAATACTTTTGCTTTATTCCCTACCTAATCATTTTTTCTTTAATTCTCTCATCTCTGTTAATTTTATTACAGAGTCTACTCTGGTTTCATCTTCCTTTCAGCTCGTTCTGTGAAAAGCTCTATAAACTGTGTCTTCCCTGCGTAATTGTGATGATAAATATAATAATCACAATATAGCTACATGCTGACTTTATCGCTTTAGTTGGTTGTGATTTACAAACTTAAAACGTTTACCTGAATATTTCAAAATAGCAAGACAAATACAGTTTAAAATACTGACTGATCGGTTAACTATTTAAATAAAATGGAAATGAGAAGAAATGAAATCGTGATCACAAGTTGAATGACAAAGTTTTCATGTCTGTAATATTTCTCAGTTCATCCCTACTGCCTTCCGTTTATCACGTGTATTATACGTTTGACTGAATTTTATGGTTTAAATCGGGGTTAGTAAAGTTATTCTAGTTATTCAAGTTATTCACTTGTTTTGATGAGCGGTCAACAGGTGCGTCACTTAAAATGAAGTTTACGCAAAGCATTATGGGTTGTCTTTTCATCTCTCCTTTGGTAAAGGATGGTCCAGTGTTTCCTAGGCTAAAGGAGATAATAAAGGACACAATGAAGCTCCTTTCCTTACCATTTGGAGAATTCGAACAGTTCTTATCATGGTCAACACTTAAATACTTCCGGGTCGTTTCACTCAGTTAGGAACCTTCCTAAGCAAAATGGATTTTTCGAACGCACCCGTAGTGTTGGGCATTCAGTTGCACTGTATAATTTGTAGGTTAGAAAGTATGCATCAGCATGATATGTCTCCTTTAGCTCAGGACCATTTGAACATTCAAACATCATATCTTATCCATTTTAATTAGTGATGCAAGATAACTATTTTTTTGAACTGATACTGATAACCAATAATTTCCTACTCCTGATGGCCGATAACTGATAATAACCGATATTTTTTTTTTCAATTGTTGATTTAACAAAAAAAGTTTATTTGATGTGTTTATGCACATCTGGGGGTAAGAAGGGGTTAATATGTAGTGAGCAAAGATATTTATGACTAATTTTAACTAATATCACTCATGTTTTTCAAAAAAACAAAGAACTATTCTGACTTTATAACTGTTATTACAGTTCATTTTTTTTAGTTAAACATTTGTGTACCAACTACAGCATACACAAACAACTGACAGACGGTTTTCCCCCATAAAACCAAATGATAACAGGTGTTGTGCTTAACAAATGGAGATATTTAGGGGTCTGTTTTTTTTTTTTTTTTTTTGCTTAAGCCAGAATTAAAGCAAGCTGATGTTTCACATAAAGATTAAAAATATGCACTGACATAAGTCATATCAGAGATAGATTAAGAATGTAAAGTCATGACGTCGATCGGACTGAATGAAACTACGTCAAACAGAGCAGGCAGGTATACATCTATGAAAGTAGCGATGGATCAGGAGACTGTCAGACTGATTTTGTTATAACGTTGCGCATTTTGGCTCTTCCAAACTTTCTGCAATTTTCAATGCCTGCTAATGCCCGCGGCTGAGGCTAGTGGCTGCTCCCGCTTCGTTTTAACGTTGTTAGGTTAATGACTCTTAAGTGACTTATAAGATCCGTTGAGGACTTCTTTCTACTCTTTGTGACCTTTGCAGGGCAAATTCTACACACGGTTGTGTTATCCTCCCCATAAATACTGAATAACGCCACCGTGTTGTTAGCATTTTAGCACAGGGGCTGTTACTTCCTGTTCTTTTTTGGTGCTTTAATAGCAGGTCGTGTACTGCGGCGTCACCTGCTGTTTCGAAATGTGTAGTCTCCTGAGAAAGAAAACAAATGCCAGCACTGCTGTGCTGACAAAAATATAAATGTTATCAGGGCTCGTTGTAATGATATCGGACTGATAAGAATGACATAATACTTTCCTGTTATCGGCCCGATAGTTATCGTGCACCCCTATTTTTAATATCACAGCAACAAAAATTGAAGGCCTAATAGCCAAATTTAGGGGATTTCTTGTTTTTAATCATTAAAAAGTTGCAGGAAAACTCCAGTACACTATAAAATGTAGTTAAAATTTGATGTATTTGTTCTATTTAGACAGGGTGCAGAAGTTTATCAGTGACTTTTAACTGATTCATTTCTCTTCAATTGACCTGTCTTGTGAAACACATGCTTTTTTAAGTTTTGGTACTATTTGCTACTATAATTTAAATAACAGATTGCATAGTTGAAAAAAATGCAGTATCAAAAATGAAAGATCCCACATTTTCACAACCTTTAGATATAATGATGTAAGTGTTTGTGTGTTTTCTGTCCATACAGATGGGTCAGGCACTGTGGAGGCTGCCTCCTAGACAACAGCAGCAGCTTCAGGAAGAACTTGCAGACCGCTTAGCCGACCGAGGGGAGGGAGGAAGACAAGAGCAAGGTAACGCAAAACATCCTGTTATTTTAGGGTTTTTAAGCCATTGGAACAAATAAGCAAAGGTATAAAAAGTGGACAAGGTCCTTGACTCAAATCTATTCTGTCTGCACAGCAAGCACCTACTAACAATACTGGACCTGCAGATGTTTAATTCATGCCAAAAGTGAACTGAAGATTGATTGCAATGTGGTCGTCTCCTGTATTATCATTTCAAACGTTTTTGACTCTGTAGTTGACTTTTAATCATCACAAACTCAGTGTTACTGTTCTGTCAGTTGTTAAGCATGTCTTGTTAATTGGCAGTTAAAGAGTTAAATACAGAGATCATTACGGAATTAGAGAAAATTCTATTTGTTTTGTTTTTCCTTCTCAGGGAGGGATGGAGGACCTCAGAGGAGAGCCCCTCAGCATTGTTACGGCCCTGACATCTACCACCTGCTGAAAACACGCATGGGAGGTACGAAAACCAGACATGCTGAACAAAGCTGAGCTAACTCGCTGTCCTTTTAGCTGTTTTTACAATAAAGGTGTTTCCTTAGCTGTTCTAAAATTATTATGGACTGCATCTCCAAAACGTATATTAACTATAAAGGTATTTGAATGAGGTTGACTCTAATTGATCAGTGGCTGATGCCTTTTAAAAATCATGAGTGAAAATATTGGAAATAATACTAGAAGTTGCTGATCTGACAACCTGGTTAAGCTGCTGCTCAGTCTTCCACTTGAAGCAACTATGTTGGCTTCCCCCAAAATTTGTTATAACTCTCCTTTTTCCATTTTCTTTTACCTTTTTAGCCTTCATTTGAAGAGGACTGAGTAATGGATAGTGTCAGAAATCAGGGAAAGAGAGTGGGGAATGGCATACATGCATTTCACTTCAGTGGAAAATAATAATACAGTGTAAAAAATCTGTGTTGAAATCCTTTTTAAAACCAGCAGATTAAAGCTTGTTGGCTAACTGACATTAGCTGTTAGCACATTAATGGAAATGGCATAAGATGAGATGTGTTTAAGGCTGACGGTGCGGTAGAATGTTCCCTTCACTCTCGATCTAACCAAACTAAGACTATTCTTCAAACTCGATTACAAATATTGCTTTACTTTTGTTCTGAGCTCATCTTAACACTGGTAACTTCAGACCAGCCTTTCCAAATGTGCTCACAATGTTATGGATAAACTTGCACCTTTTATCCTGTAGAACACAGCATTTTTCCAAACCAACCATCGATATAGAAAAATGGGATGAAAATACTTCCCAATTATGATATGGATATCACAAGTCTCTCTTGCAGACATCTCAAGCACATTCAGAATGAAACGGACTGATCAGACAGCCACCAAAGGGTTAATAAAACCAAAGATAGACCTTTTCAATCAGAGGTGGAAACTGCAACACCACAGAAGGGTTTAGAAAACTTGTTCAAATAAAAAAAAAACACAATTTGTGTTTGTTTATTTAATGCATTATATTTTTTCAGTTGTTATGAAACTACAAAGCAGGGATAATCAACCAGCGGCCTGAGAGCCACATCAGGCCCCTCAAAGCCTATCCCAGCTGTCATTAACTAGACCATTTTTAAAATTTATGTGGTTTATTTGAGAGTTCAGTCCCCCAAAGCGCCTGATTAGAAAAAAGCTGGCCCTTATAAAAATCTAGTCGATGATCCCTGCTGTAAAGGATCCCATCTCATTGTGCCTGTGCAGGTAAAGAGCAACATGGTTTTATAGACCTGGAGATGCTTCCTCCTGAATTAGGCATCACCATACTGTCGTACCTGAACGCCACCGACCTGTGCCTGGCCGGCTGCGTGTGGCAGGACCTGGGGAATGACGAGTACCTGTGGCAGGGGTGAGTGAACCTGTGGTTCCTGTTTTCTGTTTGGTGAATTCAGATCAAAACTGATTGGCTGAGCAGAGACACCAGGTAACAGTAGTGGCGACAAGGTCGATTCCTCAGGATTGATGCTTGTAATGTGAAGCATACTTACAACATGAAGGACTGCTTCACTTCTGAACATTTTCAGTCAATTTCAGTCCAAACCTGAACTTAGGCAACATATCAGATGCTGAAACTAAGACATTTTACTAGGGATGCAAAATATTATTGGCCTGATTTTTGTATCGGCAGATATCAAAATTTCTGCATATATTTACATCTGGTATTTTGGCCGTGAAAATCAGCATACATCGACTGTAAATGTTGTCCATATATATTAATAAATCAGTGGAGTTTTAGGCTGAACAACAGACCTCCAGTATGTAAGTTGAGATCTTTTCCTTTATTCATCCTCATTTTTTAAACTTTAGTGAGTTTTAAGAAAAAAAGTTTGTTCTGAGTTCATCCTCAAACCTTAAATTGTATTCAAAAGGCTGAATTTTTAGTAAAATTAAACATATTTCAATATCAATATTGGCTTAAATGAATCTGTAAATATTGGGATATCGGATATCCGCAACAAGCTTCTCCTTTGCATGATGCAGCTGTAACTTGCAGATGGCACCGCAATCTGTTTTGACAGATTTCTGGAAGTGTTCCTGAGCCCATGCAGTGAATTCCAGTACAGAATCATGCCTGTTTTTATTGTGGTGGTCATCTGAAGGCCAGGAAGTCACAAGCATCCTATATTAACCTTCAGGCTTGCCCTTTGTGCACAGAGATTTTTCCAGATTCCCTGAACCTTTTAATGAAATTTTGTGCTGTAGACGGTGGATTCAAAATCTATGCAATTTTAGATTGATGAACACATTTCTGATGCAGTTTTTTGCAGCATGGTGAACATCTGCTCATCTTTACTTCTGAGAGACTCTGCCTCTCTAAAATTCTCCCTTTATACTCAGTCATGGTACTGACATGTTTTTACAATAAATAAAAGAATGCATATGTTGGTATCAGCTAAAATGAGTTTGGAGATATTGGATAACAGCAAAAATCCAATATCATGTATCCTTAGAAAGAAGATGTGAGAGGAGAAATGTGCTATTGGATCCCAGTGGTGAGAATAGAGACTCATATTAATACCAGGTGTAGAAGGGTGTGGTCAAACGTTGTCCAATCACAGAAAATGCATTTTAACTCTAGGTATAAAGGGGTCTGCTACGTCATTCTGCTGGATGTCTGCCCCACTTTTAAACTCATTCCTGCACCACTGGACTGACGCATAAAACATATCCAACAGATGCAAAAAGAGAATTAAAATTTAATCGCAAAATAAAGCCAAAGCATGTTAAAAGAAAGTATTAAAAGCCAATCATATGTTTCTAATGTCTGTTTTTTTCTGTTAACTGTTCCCTTTGTTCTGTAGCTCAACACATGCACAGTAAAGTTTAAGAGCTCTGTTTAATTTGTTTTCCTGCTATGATTGTGTGCGTGTCGCTCCGTCAGGTTGTGTAAGTCGACATGGGGACACTGCTCCATCTACAACAGGAGACTCCCCGCTGGTTTCTCCTACAGGAGACTTTACCTGCAGCTGGATGAAGGCAGCCTGACGTTCAACGCTAACCCACAGGAGGTAACACACACACAGAAATACACATCTTTAGTCCTAAAGTCAAGGTGCACATGTTGGAGGAATGATGTCACTGCAGAGTCATGTGTTTGATGGAGTCTGCACTTTTAGCTCCTGCAGAATCTTTGATGTTCGAGTGAAACACCATGGTGCTTCACTCAAACATCAAAGATCGTGCGTCTGGATTATTAAATGGATATGTGAAGATTTTTGATCATCTCTGAGGTCTTTTGTGTGTGTGTGTGTGTGTGTGTGTGTGTGTGTGTGTAGGGTATCAGTTACTTCATGTCCAAAGGCATTCTGGTCGACCATCCCACTGAGCTGGCTAAATTCATCTTCTACACCAGACGGCTCAACTGGAAGATGCTGAGGATTTACCTGGACGAGAGGTAGGCGGGGTTAGGCTTCATGCTGTGATGAAAGAACCCACTTCAGAAAGAACCCAGTTCTTTTTTAAAATCCAACAATGCATGCTCCCTGTCCATGCTGCATCAGTTAAACTTCTCTGCCGTGTGAATATCAGGCCTGTCCTGTAAATAGTATGACACCTTGAACTTTTATTTTTAATGCAGCCAAGAGCATTTGACAGCTTTAAGACGAGTAGTTTTGTCCCCATGTCGACATAAATCAGAGTATAATACATTTCAAACATGGATATTATTGATGCACAACAACTCCACTTTTTAAAACAAGCTAACAAGCTCTATTTAGTGAGGAAAGTAAAAAAAAATCACTGAAAATCCCCATCAGACACTGCTGATGCCTTGTTATCTATGGTGCTCTGAAAAATTATTTCTCTTCTTCCTGATTTCTTATGTCTTTGTGTATTTGTCACTCTTAAATGTTTCAGATGATCAAAAAATTAATGCAAGACAAAGATAGCCTGAGAAATACAAAATGAAGTTTTTAAATGATGATTATATTGATTAAGGGAAAAAGCTATCCAAACCTACCTGGTCCTATGTGAAAAAGTCATGGCCACCTAAATCTATTAACTGGTTGTTCCATACTTGGCAGCAACAACTGCAAGCATTTGCAACAATTTTCAATGAATCTTCAATATCACTGTGGAGGAATGTTGTCCCACTCTTCTTTCCAGAATAGTTTTAAGCCAGCCACATTGGAGGGTTTTCTAGCATGAATTGCCTGTTTTAAAGTCATGCCATAGCATCTCAATTATCAGATTTAGGTTCAGACTTCAGCTAGGCCGCTCAAAAACCTTCCTTTTGTGTTTCCGATCATTGTCCTTCTCCAAAACCCAAGTGCGCTTGAGCTCAAGATCATGACCTTGTGGCAACTGGCACCCATACCTGCGTAACTAGACACACCCCCTAGGGAAACCCCAAGAAATACAGTGCGAGCTTACTGGCCATCTCCTCAGAAGCTCGTGAATAAAAGTCAGCTTAAAATTTCCGTGTTTCCTCCTTCTATATCATGGATTACTCAGGATTCCCACAACCTGCTTTCCCTTTCCTGTCCCGTTTGCCTGTGAAATCTGCGACGTCTCACAACAGTGTTTCCTTATGGATATGAGGAAGAGAGGTAACGCCACTTAGCCGGTGTGGAATATGACCGGAAGTGAGACAGGAGGTCTCACTCTGTCTGAGAAACTCTTGCAGATATTGACTACCTAGGGGATCTGAGATAGTTACTCTGGGGTTTCAAGGATTGTTTGGCTTTGGTGCTGGGTTGAACTGTGGGGATAATTGGAACTTGCTTTTGTGTTGTGTGGTCTTTTGTGCTTGTTTTTGTTGTTGTGCTGGGTGTGTTTGGGCAAAACAGCAGGGTTTGTTAACTTTGCAAAGCAGATGGATTCACCTGTTTCTGTGTTTCTCACTGCTGAATCCATCTTGCAAAGCTCCCATCTGAACCATTTGGGCCTGGTTAGAAAGTGACAAGACCAATCAGTGTGAAGGGGCAGTACTTTCAGGCGCGGCGGAGTCATGATGTAAGCAAGCAACGAGAAGAGGCTGGTGCAATTATGGTGGAAGAGATTAATGTGGATGCTGCCAAAGTGTCAGTTTTATCAGAACTTGACGACATTTCTTCGTTAAAAGAAGAACAAAGAACAACAGTGAGTTGTTTTCTTTTCAAAAACGACAAAGGTCGTGTACTGACATGTCTACAGTCGCCATGATTCACGTTATGTAGTTCTCTATGGAGTTTACAACTCGATAGCAGCTACTGAGGGTTTGTGTGCGTGGGACAAACTCTTTGTGGCAGACGGTTGAGTTAACAGAAATGATTATTTTGTCATGGTACACTCTCGACTCAACCCTGTCTGCATCTGCTACAAACTGATGGTCCACTCCTCCAGGATTTGGTAGAGAGCAGAATTCATGATTCCATCAGTTTAGGCAGGTGGTCCAGGTACTGAAGCAGCAAAGCCTACACCCTACCTAGGAGTGAAAACCTTCCCTTAAAAAAAGAGACGCCACTTGATTGCTGTTCATCATAACATCATAACGATAAATGGAGGTGACAATAACATTTCAACCATCTTGTCCATACTGTGGATCTCTGTGTTAATCTTCTCCATTTATTTATACAGTTAATAGCCCTCGTTTACATGTGTACATACTGAAAATACAATAAACTCCCATCTCTAGTGGTAGTTAAAGATTGAATAAATGAGAAAACACAACTGTCGTATTTTCTATAATCTTTTATAAATGCTAAAAATATTTACATTTACATGCCTCCTTCCTCTGTTGTGCCATTTCGCAAGTGAACGCAGTGCATGGTGGGATATTCATCATACCCCTTGGTTTCAAGTGTGGTCCTGAAAAATATTCGTTTCAAGGGCTATGTAGCCCTTAGCCCTTGATTCAAAACAGAATTGGGACACCCCTTCACCTGACGTGAATGGTCAAAACCAAGGGAAGGGGCTAAGATTAAGGCTAGGGTGTAGAAATGGGATTCACCCTAAGTGTTCCAGATGAAGTTGTTGGTTTTGGGACTGACAGGCCCAGACTGTTACTCTAACTGTTTGTCAACATAAAGGCCGGCTCACACTACACGATTTTTTTGGCCATTCATGATAGCACCATGTCAGACTATTTGACCAAAATCTTGTCCCGTCTTGGCCGACAGCCTGGCCGCACTACAAGAGTAATCCTGACTGCTTACCATAGGCTGGCGTCACCACTGTCCGCGACTGAGTGACAGTGTCAGGGGGCGGGTCAAAGAGTGTCAATCACAGAAGCACTCTATCTAATTGTAGTGCTCTTTTGCTCGTAATAATTGAAAATAAACAATTATGGTTTGGATTATGGAAAATTAGTATTGGTGTTTCAAAAGGAGGACAATATGGACTGGCTCTCCTTCAGGTAGGACTTAAGGTATGCATGTGATACCATAAATAAAATACACATCAGTTTTAGGGAATAAAAGTGGATAAAAAGTGGTAAAATCTTGTAAATGATGATGCAAAGATACAGAGCAAACACTCTCCTGTTGGTAGATGTCAGGATTCACATCTTTGACATCAGGTCAGGGTGTCAAACTAGGCCACGATGTAAGAAAAATTCTGACATGTCAGTCTTGTTGAATCGTGGTCATGGGGTGTCTTGGACGTGTCGTTAATTATGTCACACTACAAGACCCTTTGTCGTCCCCAAAGCTCAAAATTGGGCCAGAGTTTTGACGATGGGCTGCGACGTTGCAGTTGGGCTAAATCTGGCTGAATTCGTGTAGTCTGAGCTGGCCTTTACACAAAGACTGTATGTTCTATTGTGCTGTTAGATCTTAACTTTCCCTTATAAGTCCCACAATGACAAACTAAGAGAACAGAGGCAGCGAGCAGACCTAGACCAGAAACTCAAGGTGAAATGACTGTTTATGTGAACAGAGTGTGACAGCTGTAAAAGACTGGGTTGATGATGTAATGGTTGAATCACTTTATGAAAAGCTGTTAAACCTTATTTATGTTTAAATCATTCAGTCCCAAAATTAAATCATAATGAGGCTCAGGTTCCTTTAAAGACTCAAATCTCTCTTTTTTTAATCACAAAACTGAGCTTGTATTTGTGTGTGGGTGTTTGCAGGAGGGATGTCCTGGACGAGTTGGTGACCCTCCATAACTTCAGTAACCAGTTCCTCCCCAACGCTCTGCGGGATTTCTTCAGACACATCCACGCCCCCGAGGAGAGGGGGGAGTACCTGGAGACACTCATCACCAAGTTTAGTCACCGGTTCTGCACCTGCAACCCAGGACTCGTCCGGGAGCTCGGCCTCAGTCCTGGTCAGTGCAATCACAAAAACACACCCATTTACTTCTTTATGATAACTTATAGCACTGATGAAGACTCAGCCACTCACAGTTTTATCAAGTTCAAGCCAGTGGAGTTGGATTTTAACAGTTTAGGAATTCCAAACCATCATTTTTTGGACCATTAATACCCACATTCGATCCCTGCAGCACCAAGTTCAAACACTGTAGAGACAGTCAACGTGATTTTAAAGCTTTTAAACTCCTGACCCAACCATCCGAGTTTTATTTTCAAGTAATCCCTGGCTAAAGTATCCTCAGTGAGCCGTGCATTTACTGAGTAAAAGCTTTGTTAACGTCAGCAGACCATACAGAAACCGATCCCTGACTCTGGCCCTGCACGCTGCTCAGACCTACTGCTGTGATTAACAGGATTAGAGTAATGGTTCAGAGCTCCAGGCTGCTCATGGACGGATGGGCGGCTGTCTCTGCTGTCAACCTCCTGTGCTCCTCCCTTTTCACTGGAGACAATCTGACAGAAGACTTACAGCTCATCAGGAGCAGAGTAACACTTGAGTTTCTATCATAACCAGATTTAATTTAAGAGTAATGACAGTTTCGTATGCTTCAGGTCATGTTTACTGCCATTTTTACACTCTGATTTTTTGTTTTAGCTGTAATATTTGACTAAAGAAATAAGATTCTTTATTCAAGTGAAAAGCATTATTGATTGATATTGTATTTTGATCATGTCAGTTTAAAAATAAAAACATCCACCAACTTGTGTTAAGCAAGAATAACACAAAACAAAGCAGTAACTTGCATCTGCAAATTCTTAAGCATCTGGTTTACATGATCAGAAAGGAGCAGGAAGAACAATCAACTTATCATATTCTACACCATAAATGTTTGCACAGGAAGAAGTAAAAATACAAAAAAAGATCAGTTTTTCAGAAATGTTCAAAACATATTCCTGAAAAAAAAAAAATAGAAAAACTTCAAAAAACTTCAAAAAATTGTTTAACAAAATCTGAGGTTAAATGACTTTCTAAGGATATTTTTTCCCACATTTTCAAAAATTTGAGATTTAAAAAATTCCATAATTTTCAGCAAAACTTTCAAATTATTTTCATTAATTTAAGAAATTCTTCTGAGGGACTTGTGGCTCCTTTCTGCATTTCTGCCCCCACTCACTCTCTTGCCCCATCGACTGACCTTTTTTCTGAAAAAGGTTTGAAAAATGCAAAATAGAATGATACCAAACAGGGGGAAAAATCTGCTAAAACATTTAAGCAATAGACAGAAGTAAGTGCCAAATTTTGGAGGGTTTTTTTTGTGATAAAAAAGCACTTAAAGCTCCCAAATATTCCTGAAAAAATCCAAAAAATTCAGACAAATTACAAAAACAAAAATAAGTTCAAGATGAGAGTGTCCAATATTTCTGACCATGACTATGAAAGTTTCTGATGTTTTTAGTGGAAATTCCCAAGAATGATTTAAAGATTTTGTAATTCAAAAACCCATAAATTCGTACAACCTCTCTTAGAAAAGTTTCATAGAATTTCCAGGAAAAAACTCAGATGGAGCATAATGTTTGCAACAAAAAGTCATTAAAATTTCAAAATAATGTAACAAATTTTGCAATGATATCCTGCTGAAATTTAAAAATGAATGTTTCCTGTTTTCCTCAAGTAGGCTGACCTGTGGCTCCTTTTCTGCATTTCAGCTCCCACTCACTCTCCAACAAATTAAAAAGTTCAATATGAAGATAGAAAAGTTTCTCATGTTTTCAGTGGAAATTTCCAACAAAAGTTTGAAGATTTTGTAAATCAAAAATCCACAAATGTGTGCAAAAAATCAGGGTTTTTTTTTGTTTGAAAAAGTTTTTATAGAACTTCCAGGAAAAAAACTCAGATCAACAAAAAGTCATTAAGATGTAAAAAAAAATGTATGTAAATATATTTTTGCAATGATATCTGACTGAAACTAAAAAATGAATTCCACCAAGTTTTCTGCTTATAGGAGCAGTGGTTTCCTGGTTATTAGTTTGTGTGTCCCATGAACGGAGGCTGTTTTCCTCAAGTAGGCTGACCTGTAGCTCCTTTTCTGTATTTTATTACTTCTCTCTTCCCTCCACTGTCCTTTCCATCCAATACTAAATCAAAAAAAGTTTTTTTTAAATTGCAAACAGTACCCAAAAAAAAATCAACTAAAATAAAATTCTAAATCAACAAAATAATGTTGGGAAAAAAAGCTGTTAAAATACTCAAGAGGAAAATCTCTGAATTATTACGTAAAATAAAATGCCAGACTACTTTTACTTCTAAAGACACTACAGAAAATTAAGAAAATAATAATAAATTAAAAAATTGTTTTTTTAATGACAATTCCTAACAATAATTTACAGACTTTGTGATGTACAAATCTGCGAATTCCTGTCTGAAGTTAGTTTAAAATAGCTCTATAAAAAATTCCTCCAAAATCTTCAGTTTGTGAAGAATTTTTTAAAAAAATTTCAGACAAATTTTCAAACAAATGTACTACAAACCCCTTGATGAAAAGTTCTGAGCACTCCAATAAAAAAGGATAAAAAATCCAAAAGAAATTTATAAAATGATCCACCAGTAACTTCTTGTGTATTTGAAAATAACCCTGGTGTCTCCCCTTTAACTCATAATTTTCTCTTTTTCATTTTGACTGTAAAAATCCTGTTTTTCTTCCGTCTTGTGTCATATGCATTAATGGAAATACCAAAGAATGTTGATTTTTTTGTGTTTTAAATGGAAAATGATCCTCCTGTGCTTTATCTAAAAATCAGCAAATCTCCAGATCACTGATGATGTTTCGTGTCTCCCATGTGCAGACGCTGTGTACGTGCTGTGCTACAGCCTCATCCTGCTGTCCATCGACCTGACGAGCCCTCACGTCAAGAACAAGATGTCCAAGAGGGAATTCATCAGGAACACTAGGCGAGCGGCGCACAACGTGTCAGACGACTTTGTGGGCCACCTCTATGACAACATCTACCTGATAGGACACGTGGCTGCGTAGCTCCGCCTACCAGCAAACCCAACACTGCACTGAAGATGAAGATGAAGAGGAGGCGTTTGGAACATTGTGGAGACAGTTTGAACAATTTTATGATTAAAATAACCAGAAATAGATCTTACTAGAAAGCTTAGAAATTAACGTTCACCTCTGCACTGTGACACAGACTGCGATCGAAAGAAGGTGTTGAAACATCTTTAAAACCAAGTCGTTGCAAAGAAGGAGGTTTTAAAGTGCAAACATGAAGACAAGCTCTGATTCTGCACTGACGAATAAGTACTACTGAGGAGGAGGAGCCTGTCACTGTCACGCTGGTCTCTGATTGGACAGCTTCACGCTCACCTGTAGGACAAACACTGGGACATACATGAAGGAAGAGACACAGAGGGTGTTAAAATCACTCAGCATTGAATCACCAGTCTGATAAAAGGCAGATAAACACTGACAGAAGAAGAAGTTGCTCATTTTCTGTTTTCTCCTTCAATTCTTGCTAGAAAAGTTTATTCTGAGCTTTGATTTACCGTAAAATCCAGATTATAAGTCACAATTTTTCTCCAGGGGGACAAAAACAAGCGGAAACAGTCTTCCTGTGCGATATTTACTTCCACCAAAGTCGACAACATACATTTTCTGTGCTCTGTGCTGTAGCTCTTTTAGTTCCACATGTTTTCCTCAGTGAGGGTTTGAACACGTACTACCTATAATACGGTAGTTAAGCTTAGAGCTGAAAGATTTGGGAAAATAATCTGATTGTGATTGTTTTCCCCAGTATTGCAAATGTGATTTGATATGCCATTGTTTCTTAAGTTCCTTATATTATATTTTTTACCAACATACACAAACAAAAATCACTAATCATTATAACCAACACAAAATTAGATAAAACTAGAGCAGAACAGTTTTGAAAAATATCTAATTGTGATGATTTTGACTCATATTGCAAATTGGATAGGAATTGATGTATTGAAGGGAGGTGTAATTTTATGTCATTCTCATTTTTAATAAGAAAAACATACAAAGTAGGATTTTTGTAGAGTTTTCCAAAACAATGCCTGTGGATGGTTGCATGATCTGAAATGCATAACATCTCTGCTGCAAAAAACGTTTGAAACTGCTATTTTGACACAAATTTCACGTTAAAGAAATATAGCACCTTCCAAAATTTGAAAACTGCAGCAGGCCATATTGCGATTTGATCTAATTTTCGATTAATTGCCCAGCCCTAGTTAAGCAGTCAGCCTGCAGGGATAGTTGTGAAGTACAGACCCACAGCCTGTTAATCGCTAGGTTAGACAAACGCTCTACCCCTTTGACTTCTTTACCATTCAGAATAACTGAAAACTGGCAAGGATTTCACCTACTTTTCTTAAAGTGCAGGATTATGACCTAATGAGGGAGAAAATATGTTAAAAAGTTGCGCCTATCCTTGCCAATGGAGGAGAAATTTCAGCAGCATCTGCTCTTGTGCAGTGTGTGATCTTGGCAGCTGCACTTGCAGTCATAACAGCACATCTCAGAATTTGTACTGGTGTGTTGGTGACATTAGCGTAACAGGTGCAACTTTTTAGATAAATAAACAGCCATTAAAGACAGCTTAAAGGCCTATAGCTTTGTGGTTATGTTGTACACCCCGTGCAAAAAAACGAGGCTTTCTCTTTAAAGCTGGCAGCCCAAGATTAATTCCAGCCTTTTTTCCAAATGTCATTCCCCACTCTCTCTATCTTCAGTTTCTTACGCTTATCCACTTCCTATCAAATAAATGGTATAAAAGCCAAAATTATCAGTCTTGAAAAGTAAAATCAAACCTTCTAATGTTCCCAAAAAGTACCCCCAAAAATTGCCAAAAATTGTGAAAAGAAGAGGAAAAAGAAGGAACAAAAGTCTCTTATACACTGGATTTTACGGTGAAGTCTAAGAACTCTCTTAACCTCACTTAAAGAGTTGAACAAGTTTCACCTGATGAATGTCACCTGATCATTAATAGTTCAGTCACAACCCCAGAAATTGCCAGTCGAGGCAATGTGAGCACTTTCATTCATAAGAATAATCTAAACTTCTGCACATTGCACTCTTTTTCCCCTTTATTTAACCCTGTTAGATTGTGTATATGAAGTCATAGGCTTTCTGATGTTACCTAGAATGTCAGAAAACATTGCAAATACTTTGGAAAATGATTTTGGCCAAACAGAAAAAGCAAGCTGAAAGATTTTTGACTTTATACTTACATACGTCTCATCTCTGGTGGATTTAAGAAGCACTACTGGAGAAAAGACAACCGTTCTTTTAAGTATGACACACTGAACTCTAAAGGCCGAGGTCAGACTTCACAGTCTTTTATCTGAGATGGTCACTGTATAAGATAAAGCCCGGTGTACACTGTGGGATTTCAAGCCGACTGACAGTTGTAGGTGAATGTCGGCTCACACTGTGTGACTGAATTGTTTACGATGCACAACCATGACGCATTATTTATGAGCTCAAACTGAATGGTCTCATGGCCGACTACAACCCGAGGGCTCACACTGTATGAGTGAAGATGAGAGGGGCTGTGACGAATGTTAAAGTTTCCTCTCAAAAGCCTCACAGACGGAGGTTGAAGTCATTTAATCTTATTTCTACCACAAACAGCAACACTCTCACCATCTCTCTCACATAAACAGAATCACCTGCAAACACAACTAGCAGCAAAATAATAACAAATATTCAGCTGGAGGTCTGCAGGAAAGCCCATATCTTGCTTGTTTATTTCCTTTAGTATAAGGAACACTGATGATCAAAGAAGCTGTATGACAGTTTATAAAAGAAAAAATGTCCAAAAGCTGTGGTTGTGCTCTTACTGTTCGAGTGTGTGCAGTCATAGGACCAAACTATCATGTTAGAAATCCATCCGGCCACCAAGAGCAGCTGGTCTGGCTGTGGTCAGCCGTCATGCCCCTCCTGTACACTGCATCTGTACTGTTGGTTCCCAACCTAGGGTCCCGGCACCTCTAGAGGGGTGCCAAACATCTCTGACCTGGTCTGCTCTGATTTTGTTGAAATTTTAAAGATGTATATACTATGTATATACTTTAATCATGGTTAGAAACAAAATGTTTTAGGGCCAGCCTAAAAGAATAAAGAATTAAGAAAATCTGTTTGTTTTTGATGGAAAAAAAGTTAACATTTTAGTTTTTTTTTTCCTAATTTCAAAAGAAACTCAGAATTTCTGAGTTTAAAAACTCATAAATTTGAAAGAAAACTTGCAATTCCTTAGTTTGAAAAGTCTGAATTTTTGACATCAGAATCTAGAAAAGTTCAAGTTTTTAAAATTCTGTATTTACAACAATGTTTAAAAACACAAACTTAAAAAAATGATTAACTTTTCAACTTTATTAATTTAAAAAAAATTTACGGGGGGGGGGGGGGCAAGGGAAAAAGGTTTGGAACCCCTTGTCCATCCTAATATTATAATGAATGTTAGACTAACTTCATGCTAAAGCTAACAGTACTTCCTCACTGGGATGCTGAAGTAAGTCTGCTAATATTTATCACGTGATGATGCATAATAAAAACAGGGATGTTGTTGTCAGAGCTCCACAGCTTTCCTCTGCCTCATAGTTCAATCTTCCAGTACCAACCTCATCATTCGTCAGTGCTTCACCATTTGGTTTGTTTACATTTTGTGACTTTTGCACGTGCAGAGCACTCTCTGCTCTCATTGGTTGCTGACGTGATGGAACAAATTGTACCACTGGAAACTAGGAAAAAAAAAAAAGTTCTATACTTCCTGTCAGGAGGTTATGAGGCATCCCAGACGTAGCCTTGATTATTGTTTATTATGGTGCATTACACGGGACAAAATAACTGACGTTTTCAGGGCCTAAAACCCTCAAACTGCTCAGTTGTGGCTGTTATAATACAATGGTAAGTCTGACCTCGGCTTAAGTGTGTGAACACCTAAAACATCATGAAAGACATTAAAAAAATGAATATTTTTTATCTTATTTTCACAATAATGCCCACCTGAGTGTCACTTTATGCTAGTCGCACCCAGCAGCTAGCATGTAGCCACAGCTAACGGTCAGGTGTCACAGTGGTCTCTGAATGTAACCATAGCAGACTGGTGAAGCAGTTTTCTATTTAAACCTTTGTTTTTTTTAATTAAAGGGGTTTGTATCATTACTAAGATAGATACTTGCAATACCAACATTTATTTATTTCTTTAATGTGTTTTCCATCCAGATAAATCCTGATTACAGAGCCTCTTCATTAATACATCCGATCATTAACTTAAGTGACTGATGCACACGGATGTCTTTGTGTTCTTTTAACTATGAAGGAAATCCACCTCCTGTAGAGTGTGTTTGTGGGCACCAGATGACTCTATGTCTGACAACATGTGCTGAGAAAATGCTCTGAATATTTGACTTATTAAATCTGGATTGATTTTACTCACCTGTTTTGACCACTCAAGGTTTTACAGTTTGATGTATTAAAAGATAGAAAACACACATGGTTTGTTTGATTTAATGTACTGTTTATCTGTGATTCTGTTCTTTTCTGAGCTAGACTGAAATGGCTCAAAAATCAATCAAGCAACCCTTAGTGCCAACTAATAATATCTTAAGTATGATCTTAAGATAACTGGTATTCTGCTAAAAGGAACCCTGCATTACCAGACAAGTTCATCTTGTTGGATAGATATTTGTACCTCTCATATGTATATTTAACTAAAAACTCTCACTAGATATCCTAGATATCTGCATTTTGAGTAAATTTGAGCTTATAAACTCACCAGGAAGCCCCCGGTGTTATGGTCTGCACTGGTAGTGTGTCGATGAGTATGTCGATAGTGGTCCTCGCCATTGCTATAGTAACCACAAAACTCTGTCATTCCTCCTAAATTTGACCTCAGTTAACCCCCCATACAGTGGCTGCATTCACTGTATAGTGGAAGCGTGCCAGTAGCTTTTCAAAATAAGAGCCTTTTGTAGAAAGGGAGGGAGTTTCTCCAAAGAAAATGCTGGGCTTTTACTTTGAAAAGCGCAAATTTCATACTGTGTTTATCTTTACCTGAATCATTTTGAACGCTGTGGTAACAGAAAGCTTGATAAATAGTAGAAGTTTGGGGAACAACATTATTAAACAGACACATTTAAGCTTGTGGCCTTCATCTGGTTCATCAAGAAACAGATTTCAAACATATTCTACCAATGTGGATGGACAAATTTGCTATAACAAGGTAAATATGGCTCTGTATTTATCATTTTCCTGTCTAATTTGACAGATAAACGCTTATGGTGCAAGGAAAAATAGAAGAGACCTCAAATCTTAACATTTTCTGTGCATAGGAAGGGAGAGGAATGCTCCGGCTAAGTGACGTCACTGTGCCAGTGTGGACCAAAACATGGCAGCCTCCTGGTGAGTTTATAAACTCAAATTACACAAAATGCTGATATCTAGTGAGTTGTTTAGTTCAATGTACATATGAGAGATACAAATATCTGTCCAACAAGATAAACTTGTCTGATCATGCAGGGTTCCTTTTAACCAAGACACCTACAACAATAATAGTTATCCTGTTATTTCTGTTCAAACTCAGTGAAAGTTCATAGTAATGCTGATGTTATTAATCCAACACTCTGCTCCTGGGCCTTCCATGTGGTTGTTTGTTTGCTCTTCATTTTTTAAGGTGCTGTGAAATAGGGCTGAACGATTTGTGAAAATAATCTAATTGTGATTTTTTTCCCCAAATATAGCAATTTGCGAATTAATATGCAATTATTTTTTCGTTTTTTCATTTTATGTATTGTTCAACAAACCCAAGCAGTAAATCATTGTGTATTATAATCAACACACTATTAGATAAATAACCTTAGGATGAACTTTAAAAAATAATAATAATAAATCAATCGAATTATGATTTTGGCTTATAAAGCAAAGTTGATATCTATTGCTATACTGAAGGGAATGTTTTTTTTTGTTTGTTTGTTTTTCTCGTTTTGACTAGGAAAATCATATACATGACCAGGAAAAGTAGGATTTTTTCAAACTATTCTAAAAAATTACACTTGAATGTTTGCATAATGTAGGGCAAAATATCTCTGCTTCAAATATATATATATATATCTCAAACTAGTATTTTGGTGCATTTCAGATTAAAGAAATATTGCACTGTCTGGGATTTGTAAATTGCAGCAGGCCATATTGCGATTGAATGTAATTTGTGATCAATTGCCCAGCCCTACTGTGAAAGTGCGCCTGCTTGGGGCATCAGAAAAATATTCTTTAGTTTCCGTACTGGAGGAAAATCTGAAAAAAATGCCAAGTAGATTCCTGCAAAGCCACAAAAAGGTCGCAGGCTAATTTAAATGTAAAAAGATCATCTACAGGCTACAAAAGAGACTATTTTTGTATTTACCTTAGCCCCTGAGCATTTGTATTGTTGTGGCTGATATGAACTAGTTTGCCCCCAGCATCATTATTATAGAAACAGCTCTGTTAAAGTACGACTCCTGGTAATCCTTGTTTTTGATGTAAATATAACCCTGATTCCAAAAAAGTTGGGACACTGAGTAAAATGTAAAAAAACAAAAACAGAATGCAATAGTTTGAAAATCTCATAAACCCATATTTTATTTACAATAGAACATAAAGAACAAATCAGATGTTAAAACTGAGACATTTTACCATTTCAGAAAAAAATGTTAGCATATTCTGAACTTGATGGCAGCAACACATCTCGAAAAAGTTGGGACAGGGCCATGTTTGTGTAGCATCCTCTTTCTTTTAACAACAGCCTTTAAAGAGAGGAATGTTGTCCCGTTCTTGTCTAAGGATTCTAGCTGCTCCACAGTCCTGGGTCTTCTTTGCTGGACTTTTTTGTTTTATAACGCATTTGTGTTTACCCAAAAACTGTGTGCTGATAGTGAGTTAGATGGCCTCTCTCCTCTTTGGTCTGCAGGACACAGTGTCCTTCCATAAAGAATTTGACATTTTGATTTGTCTGACCACAGAACAGTTTTCTGTTTTGCCTCAGTCAATTTTAAATGAACTGTGACCGAGAGAACGCAGTGGCATTTCTGGATCCTGTTCATATTTAGCTTCCCCTCTCCATGATCCGGCTTTAACTGCCATTCGTGGATGGCAAGGCCAACTGTGTGGACAGACATTGATTTCTGGAAGTGTTCCTGTGTAACCTGACACGCCAGATGGATTTGTTTCACACACCCATCTGGGAAAGCTTCAATAGGAAATGTTTGGGAAAAGGCAGAGGCTTTGAAAAAACTCAGAGTGTGATTGGATGAATGTTCTGTCTGTCACATCTCTACAGGCCAATCAGAGCAACAAAACACATGACATGCCAGCAGTGCATGCGCAGCTACCGAGGACTAATGCGAAACATGGCGACTACAGACATGTAAGTACTCGACTTTTGTTTCTGAAAAGAAAACAATTCACTGCTGTTCTTTGTTCTTCTTTTAACGAAGAAATGTCATTAAGTTCTGATAAAACTGGCGCTGTAGCAGCATCCACGCTAAGCTCTTCGCCATAATTGTTCCGGCCTCTTACTGCTGCTTGGTTACATCACAACTCTGCAGCACCCGAAAGTACTGCCCCTCGTCGCTGATTGGTCCTGTCACTTTCTTACTGGACCCAAACGGTTCAGGTGAGAGCTTTGCAAGATGGATTTGCCAGTGAAAAACAAGGAAACAGGCATATCCATCTGCTTTGCAAGGTTAGTTCCTGAGCCCATGCAGGGATTTCCAGTATGCCTATTTTTAATGCAGTGCCACGTGAGTACCCCAAGATCACAAGCATCCAATATTGATCTCCAGCCTTATCCCATGTACACAGAGATTTCTCCAGATTCTCTGAGTCTTGTCTTGATATTATGAACTGTAGATGGTGGGATATTCAAAGTCTTCACAATTTTTTTGTTGAAGAACATTTTTCTGAAATCATTCCACAATTTTTTGACACGCGAGAAAAATTCACTCAAAATGTAAAGTTTTCTCTACTAAAATAAATATGCCTCTCTGTCATATACAATGGCCAATAGTGCTAAATGAATCCAGCAAACTGAAATGTCTAAACTAAACAGAAGCCCTGATCTTCAGTAGCAGATTAACACAGTCACGGCCCCCCTAGGCAAGACTTTTTGAGGGTCCCACCTCACTCATCATGCTTTGCCAGGAAAGAGTAACTGTGCATAAAACCGTGCTAAGTTTATTAAATGGCAGCACACGCTAGAATACACTGCACATTTATTACAGCAGCTTTTAGTGTGCACAGCAATGCTACATGGAAAAAACATCTACAGCATATCTGCACTTTTATATTTAGTAGTCTTTTGAAAAAAAAACTCTGGTGTTATGAACATGGGTACAGCTAATGATGTGGTAGGATGAATGTGGCCCATCATATCTAACCTGTCAGATGCTAATTTCAAAGATTCAATCTGTTTTTTTTCTTCTGAAGTTACCTTACATAGTGTTTTTTTTTATTTTGCTACTTCAGATGCTCCTGCACATGTGAGGCCCTTAGCCTTGGCTAGCCTGTGCATTAATACCCTCCAGCTGATCTCATCAAAAGCACCATTTTTATGATCTACTTTCATCAGTGATTGTGTAAATACTTGTGTGCAGGCACAGCATTCAACATCTGCCTGTCATTCGATTCAGCAGAGAAACTGTAAAAAGTTTTTTTGTTTTGTTTTGTTTTTTGTTTGTTTATTTTTTTTTAGATGAAGAAGCCCTACTTTTTGCTAGGCTGGATGTGGGGCTGCAATTTCCTTGAATTTTTAGTTTTTTGCTTGCGTAAAATACTTTGAGTTTGAACTTTTTAGGGGATTTAGAGAAGTCAGCAGCTGCCTGTAGCCTACCTCCTCACCACTAGATGTCACTTAATCCTTTCCTCCGCTGCCCTTTGTTACCTTAAAGGAATGAGGTGTAAGCACAGAGATATCTTTTTATAAAAAACATAATAACACAATAGCAGTTTACAGCTAGAATTAGCCATTCAGATGTGATATGTCTTCTTTTTCCACATAGATATTTACTGCAAGGGTTTCTTTTAAAATAAGGTTCCAAGGTGTTCTCTGAATATAAGCCAGTGTGTGTATTTGAGATCAAACATCACAAAATCCTCGCCAGACACAATATGACCTTTAACACTTGACCTGTGTGTGAGTAAACGGCCTCACCCTGGGTGCTGTTTGGTTTATGTACTGCAAATGAAAAGAGAGCAGAGGTCAGAGATACACGACCCCTACAATCACACTCACAAATGGAGTCACATTCTCACACAAATCAGGGCTTAGTTTGAATCACTGCAGACTTTATTTCTTTATTCAAACAGAAACAAACCCTCGGAGGAATTCATCAAACTTTGTTTAAAATTGTTATTTACATCTAAATGAGTTTCTGAAAATCCAAAACCCCACAAACAAACCTTTTCTACTTTCCTCTCTTTGTGATGATGATATTTTGAATCATAGATTCAGAGAACACGGTCATGATGATGATGATGATGAAGCTGACAATGACAATGATGATGACAATGATAATGATGATGGAGCTGACAATGACAAGGATGACAATAATGATGATGATGATGATGAAGCTGACAATGACAAGGATGATGATGATGACAAAGATGATGATGATGATAAATCTGATGATGAAGCTGACAATGATTATGATGATGATGATGACGATGATGATGAAGCTGACAATCACAATGATGATGACGATAAAGCTGATGATGAAGCTGACAATGATGATGATAATGATGATGATGAAGAAGAAGCTGGAAATAACAATAATGACAATGATGAAGCTGACAATGACTATAATGATGATGTCAGTGATGATGATGACGCTGCCAATGACAATGATGATGATGACGATGATGAAGCTGACAATCACAATAATGATGACAATGATGAAGCTGACTATCACAATGATGAGGATAATGATAATGATGAAGCTGACAAAAAAAATGATGATTACAATGATGATGATGATGATGAAGCTGAAATTGCCAGTGATGATGTCAACGATGATGATGTTGAAGAGGATATGGGGCTTTATGGTGATGATTATAAAGAAGATGAAGACATTTTTAAACATGACAATGATGGTGATGTTGATCATGACGATGTTGATGTTGTCAATGATAATTGTGATGATGATGATGAAGATGTTTTGAACTATAATGTTTCCAGTAATGGTTATATTTATGATTATGATGATGTTCTCAGTCATGATGATGATGATGATAATGATGTCAAAGATGTTTTCACTGATAATGATGATGATGTAGATGATCACTCCACAATGATGATGATGATGTTTTGAGTGATGATGATGGTGATATTGGTGTTAATTATGATGATTTTAATGATGATGTTGACATCATTATGTTGATGATGATTCTAATGATGATGATGATGACAGTAATAATGACCGTGGAACTGATGATGAAGGCTCTGCTGTTTATTTAGGCAGTCTCTCAGAGCGCCCGCCCTGCCAGGTCTGGACCCCGGTCTGGTGGCACCCCCCGCCCCCCCAACGTCCAGAGAGACTCACTTAAGGCTGATGGAGATGATGGATGTTCTCCTGAGCCCCCCGAGCTCCTGTTCTTCATCACTGCTGCTGACACAAACACACATGACTACTGTTACTGCAGTTACCAACAACATTCTTTTACCTGCTCACTATTTTAACAAAACTCACACTTATAGCTTTATTAGAAGGGCACATTTTTACCCACACCATAGTAATCAATGGGCGCGAGAGTTCCTCAGTGGCACTGCTTAGGCGTGGGTCTGCCGCCTCAGAGGGCCATTGTAGTTATTTATTTTCTTCTTCTTCTTTAAAGAACAGCAGCAGATCAAAACACTGATGTTTGCATGAATGCTTATTTACATGCACACTCTCCTCTGTGCAGCGAAAACAAATGCAAATATTACAGAATTAAAAATAATGTTTCAATTTTTTTCGTACACCAGGTTTAAAAGTTTGCAAATTAGTGAAGAATGAATCCGAAGCATCAGGCATTTTTAATAGTTTTCTGTTTCATTCTCTGTTTTTCACCAGTCTTTTTTTTTTTCTTATTATTAAATCGTATCAGATTTATTTAACTTTATTGAAATTAAACTCAAAAACAGAACATGCAACTGATATGCTGCATGCTGCTAATTTTTAACTCTTGGACAAGTGGAACAAAAAATACACAACATTCAGCAAAATAAAAGCGCTTAACTCTGTATGTGAATACATATTTATAAAAACCTAAAAATGCAGAAAAACAATACATAAATCTGTAAAACTTTCTAGTGTTATTTTACATTTCCATACATTTGAGGTACTCAGGATATTTCCAAATGTATTTTTCACTCTGTAATGTGACACAAAGGATGATATTTCTCTTCAAATAGCAGATAGAATATCTATTACTTTCATAGTAAATAAGATAACCGCATGGTAAAATATTTAACTTGCATCAAATTCTTACACAAGTAGAATATAATAGAACGATAAATAGCAGTGGTTCGGTAAAATGTCGGTGGTGTAAAAGCACCAGAGTAAAAATGTGACTTTTAAATGAAACACTCACCAGACACATGAAGCAGACGTAGAATTCATTAGAGGTCAGCTAAAGACAGATTTACATGGAGATGAGATTAATCTAATTTAGTGAGCCGACAGAGGAAACGGAGGAGTTAAAGGGAAAAATGCAGACAGACTGAAAACAACAGAAA
Source organism: Cheilinus undulatus (assembly GCF_018320785.1). NCBI lineage: Eukaryota > Metazoa > Chordata > Actinopteri > Labriformes > Labridae > Cheilinus > Cheilinus undulatus. Next base: position 5,201,432 of record NC_054868.1, read on the forward strand.
CTCACTTTCAAAACTCAATTTTCCACAAAAGTTGCAATAAAAGAACATCATTAAAAAAACAGAACAATATTGAATTTATTTTAATACATGGAAATTAATTTTTTTGTGTAATCTCCTTTTATATTTTTTACTTTATCATATGTACACAAAAAAACAATGCAAAGGTCCTTGCATTGTAGGATGCGAAGTTCCTCTTGATTCTTATTGTTTAGACTCAAAATGAAATCTTAGGCTCATGAAGGTTTAGATTTTAACAGAACCCCCTTAGAATGTATAAATTAAAATAGTGCAATGAATTTGAATCTACTTCATGGTAACTATAAAGTGACAGTGCATTTCATTTAAAAACTGTTTCACAGAAACTCTACATATTGGTCCTTTAATACGAACCCAAATCAAACTAGCAAGTTTGGAATTCAAATGCTTATTTAACAATAAAAAAGGGAATTTTTAATATTTTATAAAATATAGAAATGATAACATTACAAAAATAGTCAGGTCTCTAGAGAGGTCCTCGTAGGCTGTTTGATTTAGAGATTTTGCTTGAGCGCTCTACCGTGGAGGATTAACTCTTCTTTATTCGTCTCCCTTCTCTGCTGCAGTTTCAATTTATGACCCTCCTTCTGCAGCAAAGTCACATTCTGAAATGCTAAAGTGCCAAGTTAGAGTAAAGAAGAGAAATCTAAAATGTTGTTAGGAGGAAAAAAGAATGGGATTCTGTCAACATCTTAGAGAAAGATGGCTTTACTTTTTTAATCTCAATAAGAACCAAATTTCCCACAGTGTCACTCCTCTGATTGTAAACCTGCCTGCTGTGAGTGAAATCAAATCATAAATATTAAATTCCAGGTTTGGATCCGTAGATATTTCTCTCTGGTTTTCAAACACACCTTTGGCCTCCTAACGTTTGCTTCTGTCATGGTGAGCTAAATCAAAGCTGCAGAGGCATCAAACCACAGAAACCACGGCGTGCAAACACACCCCGGTTTAGTCCGTCTCTGTTTTCTGTCCGTGTGTCTGCGGAGCAACGCTCGGCCGTCTGTCTGCGGCCTCAGCTTCACTGCAGACGCCACTAATAAATAACTTGCATTATTACAGCATTTCTCATGCATTATTTTCTGACCTGTAATGATTAATCAAAGACTTTAAGCCAGTAGGAGAACACACTTCAGCATGTAAATAAAAAGAAAAAAGAATATGTTTGAATTTCATTATAAAATAACTAAACTGTGAGTCACACTGCTGCATTAATTAATTACTGTATTTTATCTGAATTAAATGAACTACCTAACCTAGATGTTAACTATTTTATCATTATTAGGTGGCTTTATTTCTCTCTACCATTAATGGTCATTGTAACTAAATACTGTAGGTTTGACATTTCTATCTGAATCGCTGCATGCTTTTTTTGTCTCATTTTTGGCTTTTGCTTATTTTCTTTCCATTTTTCTGTCAAATCTTTTGGGTTTTGGGATTTCAGGTAAAGTTCTTGCTCTCTCTCCGTTTAATGTGCATTCAGTTTGTCTTTAAATTCAAAAATATTTATTCCTTAGACAGTGGTTCCCAATCTTTTATTGTACTTTTTTGAATCATTATTATTATGATGCTGTATAATAAAGAGATTCACTTAATTTTTTTAGGAAAAAAAAACTCTTAAGTCTTAAAAGTGTTGACTTCTTTTACTTTAAAATGTTTTAAATTCACTTAAACCAAAACGTAGAATATTTCAGACAATAAAGTCAAAAATCCAACCACTGTTTTCAGCTTTCTTCTGTCTCTTTTTACTTTACACTGTTGAAAATTAAAGGTTTTGAAATTTGATATTTTTTAGTTTTTAGTGTCAAAATTTAAGCCTTTTTAAACTTTGAAATTTAATTTTTTTCTTGTAAATTTCAGATTTTGTTTTAACCCTGAAATTACAGGTTTGATTACCTGTAAATGCATGACTTTATTATCTTTAAAATTTCGTTGTTTTTTTTTATGTTGATGTTTTTGCATTAAAATCAACAGTTTCGCTTTATTTTTGCATCTTTCATCTTTAATCAAGGGAATATATATATATATATATATATATATATATATATATATATATATATGTATATATATATATAAAACAGCATTGGTAATTACGAAAATCTTTTTTTATGTTTTTGCAATGGTTAACACACCAATATGTAGAAGCTCTTCAACCCACATGATATTTTTAATGCTAAATATGGTTATCATTGTTATCCATGATTTTCAAATTAACTGATTTATAAAAAAAACTTTAAAAAAGTACAGAACATTAATATTTCTTGATTAATGTGTCAAATTATAGTTATTTACCTGCATTCCTGAACAGAAAAATGAGTTTTATTGGTTGAATGTTATGCTTGATTCATTTCTGACTTCTCAGAGAAGCCCAGTGAGTTGGCTCAAATTTGGGTGAATTCAGTTTGAAATTCCTCATTCCTGTTCAAAATGGTAAAACTTGAGAGGTCACTGAAAATGAAAGAGTCCGCATTAAAGCACTTCATGATGCTGGATGGTCTCTGAGACAAATATGACAGGTGGTCTAATACATTTGTTAAGCACTGTATGTGTATATATATATAAATATAAATATATATATATATATTTATATCTTTGGCGCCCCACCTCTGGGTGCCCGGACCCCAGGTCGGGAACCACTGCCTAAAAGATGTGCTTCCTTTTCAGACACACTTTAGTAATATATTGCAAGATCAATTTACGAACTAGCTAACAAAATAAGTCTGAAATCTCTCAAATCGAATAACATTCAATAGATTAATAAATATAATATAATAAATAAATCTCTTATCATATTAAGCTGAAGTTGCAATCAGTGAAAATATGCAGAAAAATGCATTAAAATGTCAAGGGAAGCAAATCCAGTGTAGAATTATTATAAAATGTCCATGTATTGAAGGCATAAAAGTAAAAAATTACAAAACACAGTTTGGGTAAGGTTAAACCACATGAATATCTATGCGGAACCCCAGGAAATATCTATATTTCTTAGATAATATTAAAATTATCAGCACATCACATGCTTGCTGTTCATTTTACAGCTGTTGAATATTTGATCATCTGCCCTCTAAATCTGTGTTTTACCTCATAAAATGTATGGGACATCTAGAGCTTTTATTTGGAATACAGGGAAGTAGATCCATTGATCTACCAACCACAACGTCGAGGTCAATCACATGCTTGGTGTGGGTTGGCTGGGCAAGGTGGTGTGGCGCTCCTGGTATCTAAGCGTGCAGACGAAAGGCAGTCTTTCCCTCCTTGGTCCGCCTGGTCTTATTATACTCCTGTGAGGCCTGGATGCTGGCTGATGACCTCTTTTTGGCACATTTTTAATTATCCTTGGTGAGTTTGGGGATGGGACGGTCGCCTGCTGGATACAGGAGTGGCAGCTACGCTTCTGCTGACACCTCACAAACTTTCCCAGGCCTGATCCAGCTCACCATAAACTGGGTGCCCAGGACCAGGTGGGTTGGACCAGACGTTGGGGGCATCCGCATGCATTGTGGATGGATCAACTGGGAGGTTATCTGGAGAGATGGGCGTGGGCCTGGTCCAGGCCTGGATGATGACCATCAGGAGGCCAGAGCAGGGCAGGACCAAGGCGAATGCTCCCCATACCTGACCTGACCTAGAAGTGTGGAGTCTTTGACAGCTGTCAACCAAATAGTCTTTCCCCTTTGTCGACAGAAGTCAGAGCAAACATTTAAGTCACCGATGTGAGTAGCTGTTAAAACGCGTTGTTTGCTAACAGTTTGCATGTGGAGTATGTCTACATATATTCAACTGTTGCCATGATGTCTACAGCCATTGTGCTTGTGATGTCATCTAATCCATCCTACTCAGGATTCTTATAAAACCCTGGACAGTGTACCTGCTGTAGCACCGTCTCATTGCATCAGATGTTACAGTCAGAGCGACACTGTTTACAGGTGAAGCTCAACCAAACGAGACAACTTTTGTGGTGCAAGGTGAACTTACAGATATTTCATTGGTTCCAAACTTGGGTATAACTTGGGTTAGATGACTTTGAAGCTGATAAACATAAGACAACAATGACACTACCAATACAGCCCAACATAATCAGTCTGGTATCAACATTTCTGCTGACATTTACATCTGATATTCCGCCTGTGTATTTCAGCACATATTGACTGTAAATGTTGTCCATACATATTAATAAATTACTGGAGTTTTAGGCTGAATCCACAGACCTATGTCAGTTGAGATCTTATTTATCCTCATTCTTTAAACTTTAAAGTGCTTTGAAGGACTAAACTTTGTTTTCTTTGCTCATCCTCAAACCTTTAAGTGTGTCAAAAGGACTGAATTTTCCTGTCTGAAAAGCAAATTTAACCCTTAGAGCTCATGTTCATGGATCCGTGCCGCAGGCACACCCTTTTATAAATCACTTGGTAACATTTGAGCCCTAAGTCATAGGCACTTAGTTGTTGTTGGTTTTTTTTGTTTTTTTTTTTAAATCTGAAAGCCCCCCGTTGTGCCTTTCTAATCATGTCGTCCATGCAATCGTAGCTCTCACAGAACATTTTCTAGTGAGCCCTAAACTTGGCTGACTTTCTGGGGTCTCTGAGGACAGGGTTATCGTAAATAACAAGAGGTGACAAGCTTATAAAAACATTGCTAACTTTTGATCCATAAGTCATAGACACTGACTCTTTTTTCCTCTGAAAGCTGACTTTCTTGTTGTTCGTTTGCTACCCTCGATGTCTCTGTAGCCCTAAAGCACGCCGTTCTTGCAAGCCTGGAACTTCTGTGACTATTTGGGGTCTTTAAAGATTGAATCCGCATTGTTAGATCGATAGTGTCTTTTTATCCATTTTCAATCCATTTTTGATCACTTCCTTCGGCTTTCTGCCCTGGGCATCACCATATTGTTTATCGCAATGCATTGTGGGAGGGGCAGTTGACCAGTTTCGTCTCTACTGCTTTGAGGAATCGCACAAATTAACCTTGCTGCAAAAAAAAAAAAAAAAGAAAAAAAAAGCGCATGGACTTTTTTTGTAAACATGTAGAACCGTTTGTCACAAAATGTTTATTTTTTGTCCCCAAGAGATGGGAGAACAAGTCTGTGCAAAGAAAATGCTTAGTCACTGTTTTCTGTAGGTTATAAAAAAAAATCTCTGAGTTACAAATTATGATTTGTTTTTTTTTCTTTTGTCTTTAGAGTTCTATAACTTTTTAAAAAAAATCAAGTGACATTACTGTAGATATATTCTTAAAGCCCAGGCTGTCCTGAAAAAAGGATGTACAGAGCTTGACTGTGCACAGGGTTGATGTTTTACAAGGTTTTTGAGACAAAAAGTGCAGACGAGACGAGATGGTGAAAAAAACAGCGGTGAGGTCAAAGTTAAATATCAGTATCGATTTTGGCTAAAATTAATCTGTATCGGCATATCAGATTTAAAAAAAAAATCCGATATCGTGCATCCCTAACTACGTTACAATCTGAGTAATATCTGCAGGGATGTACATGCTGCAGTTGCATTTTGCTCTTTTTCTCCTCTTAAGCCTTATTAACTGCTGTTTCAGGTGTGATATTTGCATTTGGCCTTGGCTTTGAGTGTTTGAGTTTTGCAGAGTAAAGCAGGCATATCTGTGATGATGGGATGGGATCAGGAGTGCAGTGTTGTGTTTGTGTGCATGTCTGATAGTTTGCACATGAAGCTCCTTATGAGCCCTGCTCTCCTCCGTAATGTCCCGCCAGTGTAGGATCTGTCTAGTGATATGATGGCAGAGCTTTGCTATGGGGCTGTCCTGGAAATGTATGAAAACAAAAACTTCAACTTCATCCATCACCACATTCTACGGTCTCTAAGGCCGGCCACACACTACAGGATTTTAAGCCTGATTTGGGGCAAGATTTGCCTCCCCTGACAATCGTGGGGGCGTATCCCGAGAGGAGCCTCATTGCAAACGACTATTTGTCTGGGTAGTCTGCACATGTGTGGTGTCATCACGATTGTTTTACTGCTCCAAATCACGTCGTAGCCTCTAAAAACCCAAATTGTAAATATTTACTATTCTAGGTCATAGTGCTGCTGACGGAGTACCCACAACAACCAATGAAAGCGAGCAAACCGGGTAGCGTCACAGCCAGATCATACATAGTTTCACTGCTCACAACCATGAACACACCTTTAATCTAATTTCAGCCATGATTTCATCCCAAGTCTTTCCCTTGTATTATATTTTTGCTTCACCTGTAACGCATGCCAGGACAGCCCGTTGTGGAGAGACAGCAAGACGACAGACATCCGTGTTTTGTTTTTTTCTGAAGCCATGTGATCACGCGAGGTCCTAGGCAGGTCGGCAGGTATGTGGTCTCCAGTGATCTGACAGTCTGGCTGAGTTGTCTAGTGTGTGCGTTCAGAGGATTAAACATGAAAAAATCTTTGGAAATTTTCCTGAAGTCTGTGGTGTCCCACGGCTTTAAAATCGTTTCAGATTAAAAAATCATCTAGTGTGTGGCCAGCCTTAGCCTCAGCCATGTATCAAACAGTACTCAAACAGGCTAACTGGCTTCTTCTGAGCTGAAGGCCAGTGTATGAACTAATGCCATAAAGATGAATAACTTCTCATGAGAGAACTGTGGCCTGCTGCCAAAGTTACATAGTGCTGAAAGCAGAGTGCTCTGTGATGAAGTCGACGTCATTCTCTCTGTTAGATTGACTTTGAAACCTCTATTGTTCGGTGAGAAAGTGTTTTGGCTTTAAAATACAACACTTTTAGTTTAACAAACACTTCAGGATGATTTATAAACCAAACAGTTCCCTCATTAAACCTGAATCCAGCCTGTAAATATCGATCTTTCAGTCAGCATTGTCTGCTGTCTTGTTGCAAAGCAGCTGTTGTCCACATTTTGTGCCGGCTCCGAACCCTCGGCTGCCGTGTCTCTTCTCCTGTCACATGTTTAGCAACACTTGGCCGCAGCTGGCATGGCCTCGCAGCCTGAGCTGAGCCGCTCCCGACGATGATTTATGAGTCCAGGAGACACACGAGGACATGATCACTGTTAGATCACGTCTTCTCTGCAGCTCCTCCAGTCTGTCTGCTGCCAGATTTACTGCTGCTGGTGCAACTCCAAGACAGCACGGAGCTGCGAGCTCATGTTTTTATCCCCGACAGGAAGGAAGGAGGAAATTGAACGAGGTGAGTGCTGAGCATTATGTGAATGAAAAAGGAGAAAAAAGGGCCCTTTTATCAGGAGGCAGAAGCTGACGTCTACTGAAAGACTCTTTTAAAAATGCTCCTACCTTCAAGTTGTTTTTTCTTTGCTTTATAAACAACAAAAATCAAAAATCCCCAGTGGAAAGATTCAGGACAAAAAAGGCTCCTTGGCATCGTTTACACACATGTGCCCAGTCAGAAATAAAAGAAGTGCAGCTGAAACACTAGGCACTTGAAGTTCCTGCAGTGGCAGGGCACTCGGCCAGCCACAGCGTTAAGTGGGATAAGCTGAATAAGTCCGAGTTTCCACTTGGGAGAAGCTCCAGACTTTTCTTTTCCATCACAGGAATAGCGAGCTGTGACATCAGAGCACTTAGAGAGCTTATTTCTGCAGATTTCTGATCTCCTGTTTCGTCTGCTTGCTGCACTGGGATGGAGAGAGAAGACAGGAAGCTCTTTTACAAGTTATTTATGCTGCTTTTTATCTGGAACATGTGCAATGGGGGTTATGTTGCAGTATGTGTGATTTAAAGCTGTAATCATTACATGGCACTGGGTAAACGTTTCTACTGATGTTTGTTTTTTATTCATAAAAACTGCTTCAGAGAGAGAGCTACATTTTTGACCTGTACGTCAAACTAGGATGGCCCAGCTAAATCATTTGGTACCAGTCTGGCTTTTTCAATGTGGACTAAGGCTCTGTCCACATGGAGACTAAAACGATATATTGCCGCTTCATTTTGAAAAAGTTTTCCGTAAAGACAGAGTCGTTTCAGGAACCACTGAAACGACTGAAAACACTGTAATGCATAAGCCAAGCCTGTACGTGGCGCTGTAATGCTGCCGCGGAAATGCACCAAAGGAGAAGAAGATCACAGAAAACTGACACAAACTTTCTTCTAGTTGCCCTTCTGGTTGTTCTCAGTGTTGGATTTAAGAATAAATGGTTTATGCATTTCGTGGTGGTGGTAAAGGAGCATCAGATTTTGCTGTAAAAGCCACAATAAGCTCAGTAGCTTCTGCAACACCAACACAACCCTGTAGTCCACCAATAATGTTCTGGTCGGACGCAGGCGTCTTAAGGGAGATACACTATGTGTGACATAATCGTTTCAAGAAAGATGCGGATAGCCATCCACACAGAGACAAAAGGGTAGTCGTTTACGGATTTAAGCACTCTGGGACCCGTTTACAAAAGGTATCGTTTACAGTTACCCGAAATGCCGTTTCCATGTGGATGAAACACTGATCCGACATAAAACTTTTGCGTATACTCCTGAATTCGTTTCCGTGTGGACGAGGCCTAAATAAGGGGAGGAAAGGAAACTGGCACTCAAACAGGAGCTAGCTACAGTGGCTCACATTAAGGAGACGTTTCGTAGCACAGGCCCTTTTGTGAACAGCACATCTTTACCTATTATATTATTATCTTGTTTGATGCTGTTTTTCTGTTTGCTTTCATAAGAAAGGGGGATTTCAACTACAGCGTCGTCATTTAGCGCTGTATTTTCAGCGTTAACAATAAATGGAGGCTTCTTTATTTAAAAGCATTCTGACTTCAAAGATATGGACAGCAGATCTCTCTGGTTTTCAGTGGGAAAATAAAAGTTCACATCTGTTTTTTTCTCTCTTAAATATGATTCTTATGTCAGCATGGACTGACTTAAACTTTGAAAATGCTTTATTCAGATCTGATGAATACTAAAGGGTAAAATGTGAAATGCTTTTACTGTGGAAATCCATATTATTCTGGGCTTTATGCTACATGGCTGATGTTGAAGCTCCGTGTTTTGCCTGCTTACATGATCATAACGTCTTGTCAGTTCGTCCTGACATCTTCATTCGTGCACATAAAGAACAGTATGAGCTGACATCTTTCTCAGCGCTCTTTGTAGTTAGCCTCTGTGCTAGCCTGTTAGCTTCATGTGATGTGTGGATGAGTAGAGGTCATGCATGTGCATGTGTGTCAGCTCATACCATCTGTTCTCCAGCTGTGGAATGATCCCTCTCTCTCTCTCTCTCTCTTTCTATGACCCCTCCCCTCCCCTGGTGGAGGCAGAGGTGAGCTGAGCTAAGTGGTGCAGAGATGCTTTATGGGTAAAAAAAAAAAAAAAAACTCTCAGAGGAGCTTAGCTCACTGACGTCTTATTAACTACACTCCACACTCACACACACACGGCTAGCCAGATAAAGCGGAGAGTGGTGATGCACTTTAAAAAGTGTCTAATATTCATAGATGTATTGTTCATTTTATGATAACCGTTAACATTACATGAACTCTAGATTATCGATAGAGACCCCTGTGACATCACTCACTACAGCAGGCAGTGGGAGTGCTGGTGTTGACTTTGACTCCCATTGCATTTTCATCATTCTGTATTTGGGAGCCACAGAATAACAGAGAGTACCAAAACAGAATGAGCCTGTTTAACACAAATGCCAGTGACTCTGTTAAATAAAGTAATTTAGCTGGAGGGAGCTACAAAACAGAGAAACTTGTGAAGGGTGGCCTGAAAGAGACCTTTCTCTGTACACAGGCAGTGATCTTACATAATACTAAAGCCTTAATGCCTGCTTAGAAGTCTATTTGACTGACATGTAAGACCATCTGGGATGTTATCGATTTAAAAACTGGCAGCCAAAGAAAAAGAACAGCTTTTACAACCACTTCTAGCCCACTGACTAGAACAGGGGTGTCAAACTAAAGGCATGGGGGCTAAAACTGGCCATGGCACAGCTAAACCTGGCCTGCAAGGTCTTATCTTTTCTATTATAACTGGTCCATCAGTATGAGGTCTGCAGATTTCCTCCAGTATAATAATGTAAACAACCTTGATGATTTATATTATCCTTGTTAAGGTATAAAAACGTGAAAAAGCAAAGAGTAAAAATAATTAGATATAAAGTCGGGAATATGGCTTCAGGCTTCTCTAGCAAAAATATGTGCCCCTGGCCTGTCCACAATCCCCTAACATTCAGTTGGCCCGTCCCACTTGGAAGAAAGTTCTACCTGTGAAGTTTCTTGCTGGAAAAAAAACACTCCAGTATTTGATCTTTGCATGTCTAAAAACCCCTCTGTTTCAGCCCCGCTCAGAATGAGCTGTTTCTGTGTCTGTGGCTTTAAATGTTAATGAGCTGACTGGCTCCGCCCCTTACCCCGCCTCTCTCAGGAAATAGATATGGCTCAATAGATGTGGCTCAGAGAGAAGGGCGGAGCTTTCCCCAAAGTGGGGAGGGCCAACCAAACCTTTTTAGAAAAGCCTGAAAAAGTGTATTTTGCTTTGTGACCTTTAAATATTTATTAATTTTATTCTTTGAGTTTTTTTTTTATTGTCTTACAAATTTATGAACAACTTTCATATTTTAAATACATATTCTTGTTGAAGTATATTATTATTAAAGCTGGCACTGGTCTAATACATATTAAAAACAATAAAAAATGGACACCCTGTATTCCAGTTTACGAAGATGTATTCTATGTATGTATGGTTTCTGCAATATAAGAATAATAACAGAAATAGGATGAAAACAGAGCAGATAATATGCTGAAACAGATTAGCTCAGCTTAAAATCAGTATACACGAAAATAAGGCCGCACAGATCTCTGTGCTAACAGGAGAAATACAACTTTAGTAGCATTAGGCTCACTATGAGAAGCACATGGCTAAGCTAGGCCTGTCGGCTAGCATGCAAATTAGCTTAACTAGCCGAAATATAAATCTACAGAGTCATAAACTTCAAACATAAATAAGGCAAAATAATGTGTGCCACAGCTGCACGGCGGCGTGGGTGTTAGCACTGTTGCCTCACAGCAAGAAGGTCCCTGGTCAGCGTCCCGGTCGGAGCCTTTCTGTGTGGAGTTTGCATGTTCTCCCCGTGCATACGTGGATTCTCTCTGGGAACTCTGGCTTCCTCCCACCACCAAAGACACACTCGTTAGGTTAACTGATCACACTAAGAGGTGTGAGTGTGCCTGGTCGTCTGTCTCTATGCCTCTCGCCCAATGACGGCTGGGATAGGCTCCAGCCCCCCGCGACCCCCAGCAGGATAAGTGGTATAGAAAAGGGATGGATGGAAAATGTCCCACATAGGGTAAATAAAACAGCAAATATGAACAGAGAGGAAAACTTTCGTCTTTCATGCATGTACACAAACTGCTAATGGAGATGCTGCAGTGGACCCCTCAAGGATCCAGGTGCACTGCGGGCTGCCCTCTCTGTGCCTGACTGGGGAATTTGGTACACTTGTAATAAGATTTACTCAAACACATATTGTCTTAACTTATGAGACGTTTAACGGTTTTAAAAGGGCAGTAGTATTTCTAATTCAGACACTCGTGAGATTTATGTGGACAGGTTTAACAGTTCAATCTTGTTTGGGTTGTTTGTAAGATTTTTGCTCTTATAATGTTGGTATTTTCTTTGAAACAGGCAGTTATTTGCATCCACTTTTCAAGATTTAGGTTTATTCGTTCCATAGAAAGTCTTACTGGTGAACTGAATAATTATTTTTGCAATATTTTCTAGGGGAGTACAATATTATTCCTTAACAGCTTAAAAAGTTAGTTATCAGTATCATATTTAGTCATTATGTGGGACATACACACCGGCAGAATTCACATGTAAAATTAAGTCTGTGGTGTGTTTTTGTTTGATTTTAAGCAAAATTCCTTTCTTCGGCTGTCCTCAAACTCTGATGCTTAATCAGGAGAATTCATTTGAATTACAAGCTGAATAAAATGTTTTTAACTGAGTGCTCCATGTCGCTCGCTATCTGTCAGCAGGTTTTTACAGCGCTGTCTGAAGCTCTCAGAAAGGCAGATGAAGCTCAGTTTTACCGTCAGTCTTAAAAATCTATTTAGCATTTAAAGTTCAGCCAGTAATTCAAAGAAATGGCTTTAGGTTTGTCATCATTTTAGAATTAGTACTACTACCATTTAGTGAAGATTCAAATCTCTTTCATCTTTTTCTGTAACAAAAAAAAAAAGCAGACTGTCAAAAAAAAGAGGGACGGCAACTCTGGAAAAAGAAGAACCTCTGAGCTCATTACGACAGAAATAAGGTACTGTATGTATCAAAATCAGTATTGGCACAAATTATTTGGAAATATTGTCAAAATTTGAAATAATCCTATGAATCCCTTAAAGCTTTGTAATGAACAAACAAAAACACTTGTAAGAAATGTGTCACAGCTAATTTCTATTAAGCTCCGACTATCATCTGTGTGTTTTTGTGAGACATACCTTGGGAGCAAATAGCCCGTCCCGGTTTTTCTGACCCGGCTTACATCCAGAGATTTAAATCTTCTTTATGAAGCGACCTGAAGACCTGCACTGACCCGAGCTTCACCACTCGCTCTGCTCTCCACCTCATTCCCTCAGTTTGTCCTGTTTGATCCTCCGTGAGCCACGGAAGACTGATGTGTGTGTGTGAGCGAGTGTGTGAGTGTTTATGGTACGGGTAGCCTGCAGCCTTTGACCTGAGAATGAGCAATGCTGGAAAAATACTTCACTTTTGATTCACATTTCTGTTTTTAATTCTTGGGAGAAAATTCAACTCTTTAGAGAACAAGTGCATGGTCTTTTCTGTTAACATTTAAATGCAGTTAGAAGTTATTAGTTAAATAGCTTTACGAAGTGGCCTTTTATGCAGATAGGACATCGGATATTGGTGGGAACCGTAGAGAGAGTGGTGTCCCACAGGAGTCTGTACTGGGTCCTCTTTATTCATTTATCATTTTAATGTTGCTCAATGCACATGTTATACCTACGTTTAAAAGTATGTTTTTGTGCTTTCATTCAGGTCGGACAGTGGGTAGTGGTGGACACTGGAAAGAAGGGTTGGGACTGAGTTGAACTAAGGCCCCCCACTTGACCTGTCAGCAAACAAAGCCCCACATTTCCATTTTTAAAATAGAAAATACTTTCACTTTAATATGTTCAAAAAACGTCAAACTTCATGACTGTTTGCAGATCTGCAGCATCTTAGCGGACTGATTTAATACCAATAATCTGCTGAGGATATTTAAAGGCTTTAATTAATGCATGCTAATGAGCACCTTTGACTAGTAGGAGGGAGAAATGTACTGCTAGTTGATTTTTATTAAAGTATCCATACTTGTCTTTTTTATGACGCATGTTCTGTGGCTTTTTTCTCCATGATCTTGACTTATTTATCTTGTATTTGCAGAGTTGTAAAAACACAATAGAAACCTATATTAAAGATGAGTGCATGCTGTGAGATAATCAGGCTGATTTTGTGCCAGTTCAGGAAAATCCACGCTTCTTGTTGTTTCTAAGTGATCCTGTCAGATCTGTGGCATAAAGCCCTTTAATAGAGAGAGCTGATCTACACACTGTAAAAACTTACAAGGATTTCACAATATTTAATTGTAATATTTTGCAGTAACCTAATGGATTACCACTTCCCAGGCTTAAACTGTAACGTATACAGTACTTTATTGTTTTTCCACTGTGGATAAATCTGCCAGAAAACATGCATCTGTATCTATTCTGCCTCTCAGCTGTAGAAAGCAGGGACTTCAGGTTTGTCTGAGTGCAGACAAACCTGAAGTCCCTGCTTTCTACAGGTTTGTCTGAGTGCAGAGAACACACTACCATGACTTAGTACCAGATTTAGGCAAGAGAATGAATACTTGGGGGCTCCATGGCAGCACAGGGGCTAACGCTGGTGCCTCACAGAAACAAGGTCCCTGGTTTGCTTCCCGGTCGGGACCTTTCTGTGCAGAGTTTGCATGTTAACCAAGTACTCCTGCTTCCTCCCACCACCAAAGGCATGCTTGTTAGGTTAACTGATCACTTTAAATTGCCCGTAGGATGCAGCCAAGGACCTCCACTTCACATTGGAAGTATGAAAATAGCCACCATATCTCTTCTTCTAATACTAGACGTCACTTGAACTGAACGTCGTCTTTGTTGTTTTCTCCATGTTGCCACCTAATTAATAGAGGCAGGTCCGCCACATAAGGAAATACTTGTTTGAGCTGTTTATTCCAAAAACTTGCACAATCCTTGTTTACTGTATTGAATGATGTAGCGGACCTGCCTCTGGCAACATGGCGGCAACATCGGCGTTCGGGCCAGCCAGCCAATCTCTCTTCGCATATCATGTCTGTGCTCAGTGGTACTTGAATTTGGATCATAAATCGATTTATTAAAATGTAATGTTATCGCTGTGCTTGTTAGTCTGAAAATAGGGTTGTCCTGATCAGCACTTCTGGCCTCCGATCCCGATCCGATTTTTTAATATTGAATATCTGCCAATACCAAGTCCTGATCCGATATTCATAATTACTTAGATTAGAGTTTCAATTGTTTTTGTTTACAAAAATAACGGAAGTAAACAGAATAACTACCAGATGTCTCAAACATATTCCATTTAGCTCAGTACAGCCAACATTGCTGTAAAAAGCAAGATCACATTTCTACTCAAAATGGTGTATTAGCTTTGTTTCACTTTAATAATTCGTCTGTAAATAAATAAAGTTACATATTAACTTGACTGTATTAGTCACAACAAAAACTGAATTCAAACAGTTTAACTTGAATGGGATCAAAAACATATGAATTATACAGATTCAAATGTAGCAGCTTAATCTGAGACATAAACCTAAACACTAACATTGCAATAAAACCCAAATATCAAATACAGGGCGCTCTTGTTCTTACAGTGCAATTTCTAAAGTGCACCTGGAGCTGCTTCATCACTTTTTCCTCCCTCAGTTTAATTTCTTTACCCACTGTGACTTTAAAATGAAGTCTAGCTTCTTGTTTAGGAACATTGTTGATGGCCTGCTTTACATGCTCTGCTGTGTGAGACCCTCTAAACTGGTGTGCATGTAATACTGCACGCTTTAACTCAAAGGTGGAGGACTGTGCAGTGAGACTCAGCAGTGACATGGGGCAAACATCAGAGCTCCAAATGTCTGTAGTGAAGCTAACGGCAGTGAAGTTGCTTTATAAACTTTCTAGTATGCTGCCACATACTTTGTTCTACAGCAACGTAAGTCAGTCAGTAATGTAATGTCAAGACGCCTAAAAGCTCAAGAAGAAGACAAAACCCAAATTCTCCACCAGAGATAGGATGGTTGTCCAAAGCAATGAATTCAATCACTTTTTCTGTTATCTTTTTTTTTTGCCTTATCGCTCTCTCAAGGGTACTTGTCTGTTCTCTTAAAGTCCAGAGTGTGTTACTTTGGTGAAGCTGCCTGTTGCTATAGGAAAGTCCGCTGTATATTTAGTTTGGAGATGACAGAGGCTGCAAGTGGCAACTGGACTGTTTTCACTCTTACATTTAAAGCTTTTCCACACTGCTGACATTTTAAAAACAGGAATGCTAATGTTGCTACTGCTGCTTTGTTGTGTTACTGATGCGTTTATGGCCTGTCGGAAAATGTGCTCCGTTTACAACAGCTGACGTAAATGATCGGCTGGGCTGATTGGATCAAATCGCCGATCTCCGATCTATTAAAAATGCTTATATTGGCTCCGATCCAATTCATACAATCGGGATCGGGACATCCCTGCCTGAAAACTCACATATTTTTCGTCTACTTGTATTTCCTTATGAGGCGGACCTGACTCTATTAATATGGTGGCAATGCATGAAGAAAAAAAACAAAGACGTTCAATTCAAGTGACTTCTGGTATTAGAAGACGAGATACAGCAGTGCTGATTCGACTTCCGCAATGAAGTGGAGGTCCTTGGCTGCATCCGGGTCCCTCTCTCTTTATTCACAGATAAATATTCTTTAATGAACGCAATTTACAGCTAGATGCTCTAATGTTTCTTAATGTGAGTTCTGAGTTTAAGTAGCTTCTCTTAATGACTCCCTCTGATTGGTCTGCTGCCCACCAATCAGAGAACCCCTAACAGCAGCAATATGATGTTCTGATCATGGCAGGTAGCTATAATAGTTAACAGCAAACTCAGCATTACACATTAACTTTAGAATAATGTAATGCTACTATTCTGTAATGTTAGCAACCTAGCATTAGCATCAACATGCAGCTTGACATTCTGCATTATCTGCACATTAGCTATCCCATTTATTTCTTGTTGTGAAATAAGCACTTTGTTGAAGACGGTTAACCTAAATTGACATCACAGACATGAGACATCTGTATTATTATATATTATTCTATTTTATAGAAATTTAGACTTATCCTTGTGCACCCTACTTGTATATTTTTTTTCTTTAAGATTTATTTTTGGGCCTTTTCGTGCCTTTATTGGACAGAGGAAGGACAGGGGACAGACCCAGAAACAGGGAAGAGAGCGGGGAGAGACACGCGGCAAAGGGCCACAGGCCAGATCCGAACCTGAGCTGCCCGCACACATGGGAAGCGCCTCAAACCACTTGACCATCTGCGTGCCCCACCCTACCGTATCTTTGTCTTTATTCTAAGAGATTTAGAGAATAGGTTTTGACACAGGGGGTGCATCCAACAAGCCCCCAAAAAAGTACTCCCTCAGTCCTTTCCTATTTTTCCTTAACCCTGAAGAAAAACGCCACAAGGTGAAGGAAAGGTGGAGTAAGACGATAGGAAAGGAGAACCGTGGTGATTAGGGAATCTGGCTGCACTGGGACGATGTGGGTTTACTATGTAAAAACTACAATTTTAAGATGATTAACTACAAACATATGTCTATCACACATCTTTCTCTGTGTTGTTTAGTTCCGCAAATCAAAATTTTTAGTAAACATTTTCTTCGTCTCACTGTTGTGTGATGAGAACCACCATGATCACAATATAGGTCAATAAGAAAACTTTAAAATCATCAGAAATCCTGATTGTAGGCCTAGCGATTTATAAAATTTCTCTTCAATATTTCTGAACACATGCCGTTTGAATTATTGATTGACTGCTTGATTGGATGTTTTGATAAAAATTGAAAATGGAAAGAGAAGAAATGTGGGATAATATAGTTGGCATGTCTGCAGTATTCCTCTGTTCAGTCTTATTTTTAAAATGTATCACGACTCATCAGTTTGTTTCATTCAGTGAAGGTAACGTTACAGTCAACGCTTCTTCTGATGAACAGGTGCGTCACTTTAAAGAGGGGGTGTTACCCCTTTTTTCAAGGCTTTCCACCATCTCTCTGATACCCTCGTAGTAGCTTTACATGGTTTACAGCTCAATAAACTCATGTTTCTCTCACTGGTGTCCTGAAAAACCCTTCTTTTAACCTCCGTCTGAAATGCTTCGTTTTCGCTGCTGTCTCCTTAACCCCCCACGGACCTGCTTTCCCCTGATTGGCCGATTTTCCGGAGGCTGGCCGGGGGCAGGACTCATGTTTTGTGTCTGCCCCCTTCAATGTGGCTATGTTTACGTACTTGTAAACTTTGAATGAACCGGTCCGACTGAGTAAAATATGGCGAATTTTGATTGGTAATTTTAATTAATTTAATTTAATTTTTCAATTTTAAGTGTTTAATTGCTGTGTTACTAAAAGGCCTTGTGGGGATGGTCTGTTCCGCTTTGCCGGCAGCACGGACGAACCAGTCAGGAGATCCTATTGCGATGACGCCATCGGGTCGCTCTATCGAAATCTCATCTCGGAAAGATCTCAGAGAGATTCCCAATGAACTGTTTTTATTAGTTTACGCTCTAAATCCAAGATTACTGCCACATACGTTTATCTTATGGTTTGAAAATTTGCATACATGAAGTATGGACACCCAACATTGTGACTTTATATTTATGTTTTAAAAATCGGAAAAGTATAATACCCCCTCTTTAAATAAAGCTGATGCAAAGAATTGTGGGTCATCTTTCCTCCTCTCCTTTGGTAAAGAACAGAACTGTACAGTGTTTGCTAGGCTAACGGAGTTTATAAGTGAAGAAATGAAGCTTCTTTCCAAATCATTTTGCGAAGTCAAACTGCCTCTATCACGTCCCACACTAAAATACTCCCGGGTCGTTACACTCAGCAAGGAACCTTCCTGAGCAAAAAGGACCATACAAACGGACCCAGGGTGAGTTGTTAAAAAACATTATTACATTTTAAAGCGTTTTTAGATATTCACTGGTTTCCCACCTGGGTCCTCTATAATGTGACTCCTAAATAAAAAGAAGTATTGGTGTTTCTTCTTACTTTCTTTCTGCTTCTGAAAACATATTCTGCTGATGTAGGTCAGTTTAATCCGCAGTGCATCCTGGGAGTAGTAGGCTTTGTAACAACCAAGCCAGTGTTAGATGAGTGTTCCTCAGGCTCTGATGTGGATCTATGAGGTCGTAGAGAGTTTTGGGGGGATCCTCTTGTATCAAACCAGGTGAGTCTGACCTGATGGATGGCGTGTTTCCGGCCTCACTCATCTGCACTGTGACAACTGCACATGCTCATACCTGCTCGAACACGCGCGTCCTTCTCTGTTTAATTTGTCCTGGGCTTGGGCTCACAGGTAGCCATTTATCATCGTAATAAGCGCACAGTCAGACACCAGAGGTCAGCCACTTAACCCGCTTTAATCACAGGCGCCGTTAACATCATCACCGTGTTATGTGCAAATCAACACCGAGACATAAACTTCGTGTCACTTTCATATTTCAAACTTTAAAAAGTTCTAATTTTCATCGCGTCTCACGCGCTCTAATTACCACCAATCAGAGGCTTAATACAGAAATCCTTCTCTGTCATAAAGGAGAAAATTCAGAGCAAACGCAGAAATTAATCCACAAACGTTTAATCCGGATCTTTAATGCTCCTTTCTTGTGTTTTTATCACTTCTTTGTCCTAATTCACCGCAACTTTGTGGGTTTTTCCGTTTGTGGAGGATTTAGACGGCATGCCTGCAACAGTTTTCCTTGTTTTAATTTTTCATTTGTTCATTTAATTCATGTGTGTGGCAGTGCCTGAAAATCAGACTGGGCCTAAAAATAATAACAAAAAAATCCAGTAAATCAGGATCAGCCAATCAGAAGACGGCGATAGCCTTTCAGCAGAAACGATCGTGTTTGAAAACTTTTGATAATGCTTGTTAATATTTTACAATTCTTCTTCTTTTAGCCTATTATTTATTTATTTATTTATTTATTTATTTATTTTCAATCAAAAGTTTGTATAGCACCGATTAACAACAGAATTATCCCAAGACACTGTAGAAAGAGGGCAGATCTAGACCATCCTCTCTGTTGTGGCCTGTTAGCCTTAATCATTTATTAAGACCACCTTATTATAATAAAGACCAGTGTTAATTTATTATTCAAAAATATAGCAGTAAAGTAGTAAATGCTGTTAAATTCAGTGAAACCGTTTTAGTAATGATAAGTAGGTCTGGGAGAAAAATTACCAGCAGCGTATTAAACATGAATTTATACATTTATTTGAGCAGATCTTACATGTTTTCTATTTTCTCGGGATTTTTTTTTAAAATCTTTTCCATCATATTTATTTTCCTGTAGTCTTAGGAGGACTTTGCAGACTTTTACTGAACACTTCTAACCAGAATGATCTCAGCTGTCCGACAGAAATAACCTCTCTGACACATGTAGTCATACAGGAGGAGAAAAAGCTGCGGAATAAAATTATGACAATAAGATTATTTTTTACTGACATGTTGGCCGTTGTAGTAAAGCTTTAACATCTCCATCTTTATCTTCTTTTTTTGGCCTTTAAACAGCTGCCGGCCTATTAATGATTAGAATTTATGTCAGCTAAAATATTCAACAGAAGGTGAAATAATCACCAAACGCGGCAGAACGAAATCAGAACAAGAAGATAGTCGATATTTTTAAGAGTTCTTCATGTTAAAGCTCACCAGAGACGATGATACTCTCGGTATTCCTGCTTTTAATATTATTTATCATATGTACTAGTAGATTATCCTTACTGGGCCCTCTTTAGCCCATACATGTCTCAAACCTTTCTATATTTCCCCGAAAAAGCAAGCAAACAAACAAACAAACAAACAAACAAACAAACAAACAAACAAAAAAACAAAACAAAACAAAACAAAACAAAAAAAACAAATATGACGGACATAAGCTGAGATCAGGGGACTTGACATCTTCAGAAACAGCTTGTTTCACAGTGCACACTGTGAATTACGGTGATTTGATGCTTATTGGCGATTTTAGCGCTTTTTTGGCTCTGCTGAAGCACGCCGAAATTAAATCTCAGCACCCCTGAACTATCGGGGGCTGCTACCTGCACATATCTGAATTGAATTTTATTTTTTTGGATGTGTAGTCTGTGTGCAGAAATGATAAATATTAGCCTAGGCTCATTAGATTTATTAGAAACCCTCCCCCCGTTTTTTTTTTCTTTACAGAAATGTCATTTACCACTAATGGTTGGGTTTCTTATTCAGTAAATATAACTATGCTTAGGTGTACAGATGCTGAGTCACACGTTCCACAGCTAAACTTAACTATTCAAATATACCTCAGCAGGAAGTATAATTTCCTATCATGGCGGTTTAAAAATAACGAAGGCTACAAATATTCCATCTGTAATACTACACATCAGGTTAAATATACAGCAGAGCGTTCCGTCCTTTATCTACATGTAACTGTTGTTCTTGGTTAAATAAAAAAATCCTCTTTTTCAGTGAATTGAAACATCACGATTGAACACTGAATGACGTTTTAGTTTCTGTAAGAGCTGACTGAACCTTTAGAGGTCTAAAACTAAAATCCCCTCATTTCATGATTTCTACTTCTGGGGTCAGATGTAGACTAATATTTAGAGTTAGTATGAACAGAAACTGCCTCATAATGACAAATATTTAGGCTAAAGTTTGTTTTATTTGAACGCTTTTTGATTTGCGGACCAAATTTTTAGAATACGTTCTTTTATTTTGGCTTGTTTTTCGAAGTAAATAAATTTTAAACAAATAACTTTGGTTATTTTTAAAAGAGGGTTTTATAATTCTTGTTTAGTTACCAGTAATTATAATAAAATCAATGTTTAGAGCCCATTACCGGAACGTAAAATGTTCTAGAAACGCAACAAGACGGAGTCACAACAATAAAATCGGTTTTAGTGACTGATTCTTCGCGTTTTCTGGATTTTAATTTGGTCAGCTGTTTAAAACATTTATTTTGTCGTGCTTCTCTGTCTCTGTTCTCGTTTTTTAAAATATTTTCCCTGATAAATGTGGACTTTTAGAAGGTTTTATGGTACTTTTAACAGAACAAAAGCCTGTTGGACAAAATAAGTAACGACTCTGATTTTTTTTTTCTTTTTTAAAAATCTGATTCGTGTTTTTTTTTTCATTTGCAATGTTTTCTTTGTGTTTTTACAGTATTGGGGTTAAACCGTCAGCACAGTTTGACATCAGACATGCGCAGTGAATCTCTGGTTATTCCTCTTTAATTTAAACCCACACTCTTTCACATCAAACCCAGGGTGTTTATTAATGCTTCACAAAAGTTCGATTTAAAAGAGCCAGGTGATGGTTTAAACATGACGTCACATACTGAATCACGAGCACCGCGGTCCTCTTTTGTCTGCGTGCCTCGCGCCTGATAACGCGTGGGCTCCTCTTGACCCGCAAACATTCATCACAGATTGCCTCTGCGGAAACGAGAACGCGCGCTGCGCATTCTTCTCCACAGCGCGGCGCGTTCACGAGCCTCGGTTAAAACCTTAATCGGAGCTATTTAGTTATTAGGCCACTTTTAGCTGTTATTCATCACACACACGCACGCGCACACTGCTCCCTCCTAAAACTGCGCCCGAAAATGAATGAATCAGGAGCTGAAGAGAGAGTTTCAGTCATTAGGGGACATTAGCAACAGACAGAAAATATTATTCACATGATATTCAATGAAAGCATTGAACCACTCCAACCAACAGAGCAGAATTTAAGGAAACTACTGGAGCAATTAAAGCAGAAATGCCTGATAATATTCAGAAACTCCAAAGCTACTTTGGCTACTATACTCTATTACATTTACATTACCCTTGCTTTTGTGGATAGTTGCTCTGCAGATGTTTAAGCCTACAGTTTCCTCCTAAAAATCATCATTTTCCAGTGAAATCTCGGCTCATTGTCGTGAGGTGCTGCGTCTGTGTTTGGCTGGTTGCAGACTTACCTTCAGCCCGGTCCTGCGTTGTCAGACTGGATCCTGAACAGAGCTGCAGAGCAGGACCGTGCAGACCTGGAAACAGGACTGACAGAGCACGGACGCACAAGCAACGTTTCAACCACAAGCACGCGGCGGCAGCAGATACATGGAGGAGAGAGTGTACACAAACATCACACTGCATGATTATTACTGTAGCACAGCACCCTGCTGCTGCTCTGAATCTACAGTCTCTGTTTGTTTTTCACAGCCAGGTTCCAGTTCTGGGGGAAAAATAGTGAGATGGTCTGCATGCACTCCAATTCAGCCTCTTTGTTTCCTAAGTGATGATACAACTTTCTCAGTTTACAAGCTCTAATTATACAAATGTGTCAGAGTAAATTACCCACAGGGGCTTTGTTTTATTCTGATTCATATCTAAATATTTCTACCCAATATGTTTTGCTCGGAAATAAAACAGCTCTAATTTTAATCCTTTATTTGGAGTGAACGTTTCTGAATTTTTGAATAAACAGTGGTGTCCCACAGAGGTCTGTACTGGGCCTGTTATGATAGATTAAATTATCTTTAGATTCTTCCTCTTTAGTGAGTGCAGCCAACAAACTACAAGCCGATTTTGAAATTTCCCAGAGGAATCTCAATGCCAACAAAAATTAAAGTGATACACAAGATGCTCAGATAAAGCTCCTTTTCTTTGTTTTCCCATTGCTGATCTAAATAGTTGACATAGACACTTAAAAAAATAATGGTGTCCTCCAGGGACCCCTACTAGGTCCCCTATGTATAAAAAAAAACAAAAAACAAACAGAAAAAAAAACGAGCCACTTTAACATTATCCAGATTAATCATCGTGGAAACAAAACAAAAAAATAATAATGAGTCATAGCTACTCTTCTTTGTTTTGTGAAAGTACATGTAATGCTTTTAAATGTAGGCTATATTGGGGTTTGGACTTGGTCCCTTTTTTTTGCTAAATCATTCATTGTTTTCTTTCTTTCTTTCTTTCTTTCTTTCTTTCTTTCTTTCTTTCTTATTTATTTATTTATTAATGTCCTACTTAAAAATGCAATTAACAAACCACACACACACATAAATCAAGATTTTATATTTATGTGAACAAAACATAAAAATGATACTGAGTCCACCCATTCCTGGTCCTCTTTATTGGCATATTGTTTTATTTAAAGACATTTTTTAAAATATAATTTTTACTTTAATTTAAATGAATATTTCATCTTAACAGCAACAAAACAAAACTGATGCTAAGTAGCTACTTTTATTTTTTAGTAAATGTAGATTTTAATATTTTAGAGATTAAACTTGTCAAAGGTGTCCCACAGAGACCCGAACTGGCTCCTCTTTATTATTAAATCATATTTTTTCTTTTTTGTTTCTTTTTTCCCTCAAACACTCATGTGTCTTAATGAGGTTAATTTACATGCTTCTCTGTTAAGATGATTCTGAATAAATTAAGACTTGATCAAAACAAAAGCGAAATACAATTGGTGCATAAGAAGTCAAGCCAGGTCATCTTCATTTCTAAAGCCTATTTTAAATGGCCCGAGCACCAAAGCGCTGATTTCTGCCTGTCCTACAGGGAGTCATTTAGCCTGGTTTGAGGTCCTGGTCCTTACAGGAGCAACAGTGTTTGAGATTTGGGTGCAGGTAGAGGTAAAACCAGTTTCACAGGGGTTGAAGTTGGCAGAAGGAAGTTCTAAGGAGCGGGTGGATGGGGCGGCTGCAAAGGTATTAGCAAAGTTATTTATAACGCTGAGGTTAATGAGGTGGGAGCCTGGGCGCAGGAGGTAGCATGTTGGCTAGGTATGAGGCAGTGGTCAAGAAGCTGAATGCATGCTACTTTTATTTCCTTTGCTGCTCATGTGACTTCCACAGTTTAAAGCTTTTTGAATATGCAGAATGGAGTCCAACAAGGATTCACTGTGAGAGTCATTTTTATTGATTATTAACACAACTAAGATATCGTATGACCCTATTGTTTGTTTTTGCATCCTCCCCTGCCCAGGGCCCATTACAGAAATACAGAAGAAACCTTTGGAGACATGACTTTTTCTGATTAACACACTTTAAGCTGGATTTCCCGCTGTCCTGAAGAATCTCTGTGAACTCAAATATGCAGTCAGACCAACAAAAACACAAAGATATACTTCTTCTAGCTTTTATTTACCACCGGTTTTTCCTTTAATAAATGATCTCGAAAAACTTTATTTTGACAGTCTCCACCCTGTTTATTATTCTGGGCTGAAGAGATAAAGTCATGCATTGCATGGGGAAGTAGAGCAAAAGAGGGTACAGAGAATATTCGTTGTCCTTCACAACATAAAGGGCAGCTTCCAGTAGCAGTTCACGCGCTCTATGTAGCAGCCTTTTCTGGAACATTCAGCATTTTACAACAGCAAGAAACATACTTTGTGTCTTTGACACAACAATTACCATCACATCTACAAAACTGTGGAAAATCTCTGGCTTTAAAAATAATTGTAATATTCAGGAAATGTAGTCTAGTCTAGACAGTTCTGTGCAAAAACGTCTATAACGGTGTTAAAATATGTATAAAAAAATGCACAAATAGAAATGTAAAAACAGATAAATAAAGGGGTTGATAAGACTCAACATGCACATACATGAATCGAACCTGGCAGAGAAGTCCAAAAAGTCCAAAAAGAAAAACAAGAGAGAAGAGATTTAAAAGAGTTTTACACTGAGAGAATTAAATTGTTTTGCCTTATCATGAGTACTGTTTAAGGCTGATGCATGAAAATGCATACGAACATGCATATGTACTTCTATTCTTACACGAGTCAATTTAATGTATATCCTAGTTTTAAGGGATGCATGATGTAGGATTTTTGTCTAGAACCAATATATATATATATATATATATATATATATATATATATATATATATATATTTAGCTGATACTGTAATATAAACCCACTTTTTTATTGTGCAAAACACAAAGTTCCTGTTGTGCAAAGAGAAGCGAGTCAAACGGGGACAGTTTAGTTGTTTTACATTTGGGGCTTCATTGAAATGTTCAGGGCCTCCTCGAGTGTTCTGCACCCCAAGGAACCACCTAAACCTGCTATTGTACATTTGTTTATATTAAAGGCCAAAATGTGACTCATACTGCTGATATATTAGCTGTAAATATCTGCAGAACTGCTCATATCTGCTGATTATATTGTGCATCCCTACTAATTTTCCACTTACAGAAGTCCTGCAGCCTTGCAGCTTACAGCTGTGAGATAACACATGTGACAAATGCTTTTATTTATTTTGTTTTTATGCGTATAGGAGGGAAATGACTTTACAATGCATGGTAAAAATAAAAGATATGAAATCAGAGGCTCTTAATCAGCTATGGCCCCTGTAAAGTTGACAAAAATGGAGGTTATGTAAATCCAAAATACCCATGAAGTAGATCCTATTTTTGCATGCAATTATTATTTTAGTTTTGGTTCATATCTTGGCATTTTATTCTTCTGAATATCCATATGAAGTTTTGAGTAATTGTTTTATTTTGAAAAGAAAAAAGTGGAACTCTTCTCTGACTCCCTTTATTTACTCATATATTTATTCCTTCCCCCTCACATTTCAGCTGAAATAATTTATTGGCCGTTGAAGGAGAGCGTGTTCCTCCTTCTGAACATTTCCCTGAACTCTCTGGGTCATAAATCGTTTTCAGCGGCCGTCAGAAGGGGAAACATTGTCGAGGCTGAAAAGAGGCCGTTTGTCTCGAGTTTTCAGGCTCACAAAAAAGAAATTATGCATTTTTTTATTAATGCACAAATAAATAGATATGCAATGATATCCATTTTTAAAAGAAACTAGCTCAGTTGGACAAGGAAAGTCTTTCTCTTATATGGCATAAAATTCAAATCTGGATTGCATGTGAATACCTTGCAGGTTCGATTTTGACAAAGCAGGCATTTCCTTGATTTCTTAAAGGGGATCATAGAGAGTTTGCTCATTATTTTTAAGAATATTATAATATTTTAATGTGTCATAAAGTCTTCTATATATGTTAAAGTGTATGATTAGTGTTTTAGATTTTAGCCCCCATACATTTTTGTTTGTCTTCATGTTGGCCGCTCTTTGCCTCACTTTCTCTGTTTCCGTGTGTATCAGCACTCACGTTCCTGTGTTTGTGTGTGTGCGTTTGTGTGTAAGGGATATCCTCTCGGCCTTGGGAAAAAATCAGTGTGCGACAGACTGACAGAAAACAGACTGTGGCATAGAGCTTCCTCTCAGCTAATGAATTCCTGATCACACACACACACACACACACACACACACACACCCACACACACATAAAAAGCCTTTTTAGCAGAGCAACCGCAGACCTGAGTCAAGGAGAGTTTCTTTGAATCACATGTTGCTGCTTACAGACTGAAAACATGAGCTCTAGATGTACATTTCTATCTGCAACACTTTCTTACTACTGCATGAATTCTACTGTCGTTTTTAGTCACTAAATAATTCCAAACAATTCAGCCACTCCGACTCTGCATAATCAAACTTATTTCAGTCGCTGCAGCGTGCTCTGGTTTTTGTTTTGTGTGCTTTTGAGCATCCTGAACAAAACAAAAAACAGAGTGATGTGATTACATGTGCTGCTGGAGGATTAAAGTGCACTCAGACTCAGCTCTGCAGAATTTAATGAGATGAAGAGGACAGATTGTCTTTGCTGCTGGTTTGACGTGAGGAAGACTGCAGAGCTGTAGTGTTTGGTCAGCGTGTGGTGTCATCTCTGTCCAGCAGGGGGCAGAATAATAAACACCTTAAGATAGCACTACATCTATTATGTGGAAACTACAGATGCTGGCTGGCTGGCTGGTTATTGCGCCTTGCCAGGTTTCACATTTCCTAGTTGCAGATCATTAAACACATTTTATTATTAGACAAAGATAACCTGAGTAAATGGAAAATGCAGTTTTTTAATGATGGTTTTATTTATTAAGAGAAAAAAGCCAGCCAAAGCTACCTGGCTCTACTTTCACATCACAAATTTTGGACCACTCTTTTTTGCAGAATTGTTTTAATTCACCCTCTTTGGAGTGTTTTCCAGCATGAGCGGCCGGTTTAAGGTCATGCCTCAGCATCTCAGTCAGATTGAAGTCCAGACTTTGACAAGGTCAGGTCAGGCATGGGAGCATCTGCCATTTTGGCACTCCACCGCATCAACCTTGGCCATCCTTCAGGTCCATGTCCCATCTCTCCAGGTATCCTCCTAGCTGCCCCCTCCACAATGCATGCAGTCGCCCCTGTCTGGACCAGCCCTCTGGGTCCTGGGCACCCAGTACCGTATGTGGTGAGCTGGATCAGGCTTGGAAAAGTGCGCCAGTGCCCGTTAAAGCAAAGCTGCTGTTCCTGTTTCAGGCAGCTGAACCTTCCTGTCCTCACTCTTGAGCATATAAGCTTTAGACACATGGTCCTTCAAAAGAGAACTTGTCACAAAGGATTCCAGTTGGCATCTCTAACAATCAGTGAACATCGAGGCCTCACAACAGTATAGTAAGACTGGGAGGGCCAAGGACCAAAAAACGTTAACTTTTATGCATGCTTCAACACCAGAACCTAACCTTCCATGCATGAGTCCAAGTCTGCAGTTTATCTCAGCCTCACAGCTGATGGATTACACTGCCAAGGTAGGTGGACTGCTCTACAACTGTGATCTGGGCAATGCCAAATGATACTCCACAGTTCACCGCCCTTATACCCACCCCATTATCCAGTCCGTACAGGTACTGAAGGGCATAGGGGCTAACCTATGCAGGAATAGCATGTCAACAGTGAACTATTTTACCTTTTGGGGTTAACCTATCATCCTTTCCTGTATAAGTCCATGATATTATTGCTTCCACCATTGGGTGAGTACATTAGGAAGTTAAAAGGTTAATGTTTGCTTAAAGGATCTGTGGTTTTATGAAAAATTCTTTGGCTAAATGTCCTCAAAAGTTAACTTTTTCTCATCATTGCCGCTGTTGAAACTCTGTGACCCACTGACATCTCAGTGAGCCTTTGCTCTCGCTGCAGGATGAGACGTAATGTTGATGTAGTGATGATTTATGATCAGGAGTCCATGCATTGTGTTGTATTTTGAAAGAACCTATTATTCTACGCTTGTGACTTCCTTTCGGAGCTTTCTGATTGAAAGGTATTAACACGGTTTGGCAGAGGCCGGTGCTGAAAATAGACCTGCGGCGTATCTTGAACGAAGTGGCGCTCCAGGGATGCACCGCTGCCAGTCTGGAGAGCCGGCTGTGGAAATGCTCTGATAGACCAGAGAGAGTGCAGTGTGCTCTGCAGTACGACTTGCCGACGGATCACGGCGCGGTTGCTGTATGTGGAAATTGGAGGTGAGACGCAGCCCTGCCTTTTCTCAGAATCAACTGGAGAGGAGTCTCTGGTGGTGCAACCACACTTCACAGCAATCTGCTGCCTTCTGTACTCTCTGGTTCTGGTACTTTCATTGGGCCACTCCAAAACCCTTGCTGGTGTGTTTGGGATCATTGTCCTGCTCCATGTGCGCCTTAGCTTGAGGTCATGAACTGATGGCCGGACATTCTCTTTTAGGATTTTCTGGTAGAGAATTCATGGTTCTTTCAGTTAAAGCAGGTGGTCCAGGTCCTGAAGCAGCAAAGCAGCCCCATTCCGTCACACTGCCACCACCATACTTGACTATTGGTATGATTTTCTTTGATACAATGCTGTGTAGGATCTACGCCACATGTAACAGGACGCATACCTTCTTTTTGGTCAGCAGTCGTTCTGGCCTGGTAGGCAGGAAGATCCTGAAAACGTAACTGTAGAGAGGGCTGACTTACCTCACCTGCTGCCCCAACCTTGGATAAGCAGATGATGGATGGACACAAAGACCTAAATCATTGAAAAAAGATCTCCTTAATACAGCAACACAAAAGCATAATACCCAGCCTGAGGAGTAGAAAACCCATCAGTGTGTGTTTTATTTTAAAACATGTTTAACCCTCTTGCATTGCTGCAGAAATGACCCACATTAACTCGAAGATGGTTTCAAACTAAAGCTGAGACAGCATACATGGGGTCGTGTTTAAACACACACGTAGAAGGGTGTGTGTTAATGAAGCAGCTTAGAGCTAAACTTGACTTTAAAAACATCCTGAAGAATCAGAGATTAGAAAGAAGCAGGATTATGTCTCTGTTTGAAGTCACCTCACACACATTACATAAAAACACATGACTGAGGCCACCACAGCGGTTTATGACTGGACACAAACACATGGGCAGTAGCGGTGCTCCGCTTTAATGGGGTTTTTACCTGAAGCAGTGGCTCTATAAATCCTGAGCTACATAACGTTTTTTCTTTCCAAACTGCAGACATTTATTTAACATTGTTGATCCAGTGTTTCAGTAAGTTGAATGTCAAATACCTGATCAACACGGTGATGCAAATGTTGATGCTTACAGGAGAAATAAGGTGAATGACTGAAATAGCAGAAAGATGAAGAGAAGATAGAATCACATGGTCATTAAAAAAGCTGCATGATTGGTTGAAACCTTTGCATTAAGATGGTTTGTGAAATTCCATCCCTGCTGGATATTCCACTGTCAACTGTAAGTGATATTATTAGAAAGTGGAAGAGTTTAGGAGCAACAGCAACTCAGCCATGAAGCAAAAGGCCACCTGCAGCTTCTGGCACTGCCAAGTACCAACATTCAAGTGCCTGATTGGCACCTGTTAGGTTTAGCGATGAATCCAGATTCTGCCTATGGCAGCTGGATCATAAGGTCAAAGTGTGGAGAAGACGCAGAGAACGCTATGCTGATTGCTGCACTGATAGAGTAACATCTTTTGGTGGAGGCAGTGTGATGGTGTGGGGCGGCATCTCCCTCAATGGAAAAAGAGGAAATCTCAATACAGAGAGATGTGGAGATGAAATTCTGCAACTAGTGTCAGTTCCATATCTCCACAGTCTGGGACTGAACTCTATCCTCCAAGATGAAGGAGCTGGCCCCCACAGAGCGGGGTTTATCAGAGACTACCTCCAGAATTTGGGAGTGGACAGGATGAAATTGCCTGACAGTAGTCCTGACCTCAACCCAAGCGGCAACCTCTGGTCCTGAAAAAATGAAGCCAGGTAGTGGAAGAATGGGATGCCATCCTACAGCAGTGTGTGACCAGGCTGATGAGGGAGAGGAGCCAGGCTGTTGTGGCTGTGTATGTGTTCTTCCACATGCTACTGAGGCTCCTGTTCGTTCATTGATGAATTTGTTAAATTGCCAATATCTCTAATATGGTGTAGGCTGCAGCATAGCTTTGATGCTGAGGCAAAGAGTCAGGCTTTACAGTGTTTCCTAACAGCAAACAATGAGATTTAGCACCAGTGACAGAGCTTGATCCAGCGTGACAGATTCATGGATTTATTATCAGTGCAGCAGTGTCATCTCTTTGTAAGACAAACCAACAAACATAGTGAGAGAGAAAAATGAAAGAAAAGGGAAAAAAAATCATCTTATCCAGCACTCCTGGTGCCATGTCATCTCCCTCTTTCCTTGTTCTTGTCCATAAAAATACAAGAGACAGAGAAAAATTAAAAAGGACGGTTGGCAAAAACTGGCATGCATGCTTCCTGCAGCCTGCTCTTAGGTTTTTAGAACGATCTAACGGCTGAATGAAGCTGAAAATGTCACCCACATCATGTGCTTGCTAGGGTACAGTGAGGTTTCTCTTTGATTATCTGAAGCAAACAGATCATAAAATCAACCAGGGTTTAAAACTACTCTCTCTTCATCCTGCCTTTGTTGATTTTTCTTTTCTTTTATTTATGTTTTTTTTTTTTTTTGGATCATTTCAACTTCTCGGAAATCCTGATCCGTCTGTTTTCTTGTCTTCTCGTTTGTCTTTTATTTTACTGATCTCACTCTCGTTATTATCCAACTCTCAGCTGTGTACGGTCAGAGATCCCTGTTATAATTGTGATAACTGGGTTAACCTCATATTAAGAGCAATACTGGTGAACACAGCTCTGCAAAAACAACAGACAAATGAGAGAGAGAGAGAGGCTCAGAGCTGACCAGATGCCTCTGAGACGAAGACCAGACCAGGTCGTGCACCGTGGCTAATTCAGTTACTGTGCACTGCAGGCCGCTGTGTGTTTGCTGTGTCCTGGTTGGCCTCTGCGTCTCTGGTCAGAGGAACAAAAGGTTAACCGAGTTTGGCCAGTTTGTAATTGATGTTTCCCCTGTGAGTAAAACTGAGGAACACTGTATTTACGCTGAGCCACAGATGTTCTCTGACAGATGTTCAAGGTCTCACTCACTGTCTCTCGCTCTCTCTGGTCGTCTGTTTGGATTTGCAGAAGAAAAATCTTCATGACTGCAAATAACTGCTGTTCAATAATACAGACGGGATCAAAACAGACCCAAAACACTAGATATAGTAACCCATCCAACAATTGTCCCATTGCTAGGCCCCACCTTCCCACACCACGGGCCAATCACATTTCTTGCAGCTATACTCAGACATCTGGTTCGTAGATGATGATGGAAAGCATCTGAAATTTTAATTTCACTGCTGTTTATTGAAATTTAAAGAGTTCTAACTGTAAAAATGATAAAATGATGTACATGGGTGAAGGTAACGCAGATCCTGAGAGGTTAGAGGAGGAAACATTTTCAATCCTGCAAAGAGTCTCCTTTAAATTAAAGGGATATTCTGGTATTTTTGAAGGTTGGGTTGTATGAGGTACTTGGCAATAATGGTGGAATCATCCTACAGAGATTTTAGTCAGCTTTGCTTAAATAGGTTAGCTAAAGGGGAAGCTACTGTGCTACAGACAGGTACAGTTTCTCTGTTAATTAGTGAGGGCTAGGTAAACCCCACAATACTCTTGGATTTTTTTAACACCATCAAACCATCCCCAATTTCTACTGCAGTATAAAGCCCATTATACAGATGATTTCCCACATGCACGCACAGACACAGCGAGTAGAGTACGCTTCTGCTAGAGGTGTAATGGCTTCTGTATTGGCCCAGAACTTCACGGTTCGAGGGTCACGGTTCAGTGCATGCTCTGACACGATGGATACGTCCGAACCATTAAGGAAAAGAAATGTTACAGTATTTCCTTTCAAACTTGGTGGCAGCAATGCTGCTCAGTGTTTGCTTACCATTATTAACCCTTAGAGCTCTCTTGTCACGGGTCCATGGCACACGCCCACCCCTTTGTAAATTGCTTGGTAACTTTTGAACTGTAAGGCGTAGGCACTAACTTGTTATTTCCTATGAAAGCTCCCCGTTGTGCCTTTACAGTTATGTTCTCCATGCATCTGTTGCTCTTACAAAACATTTTCTAGTGAGCCCGAAACTTGGCTGATTTTCCAGGGTCTCTGAGAACGGGGTTGTCTTATACAACAAGAAGTGACAAGTTTATGAAAACATTAACTTTCGAAAAGTAAGTCACAGACACTTACTTGTCTTTTGCTCTGAAAGCTTACCTTTTTGTCATTTGTTTGCTAACATCGATAGTCCTACAGGACACCATTCTAGCAGGCACAGAACTTCGGTGATATTTAGGGGAATTTAAAGATTAAATCCATGTTGTTAGATCTGGTAATAAGCCTCTTTTAGATCAATTTTTAATAAATTTTCAATCATTTACTTTGACTTTCTGGCATGGGCATCACCATGGCAGGGGCTGTCAACCATGGTCTCTGCTACTTTGAGGAACTGCACAAATGAATCGAGCTGCAAAATAGCGCATATATATATATATATATATATATATGTAGCTATTTTGAAAACCGTTAGTCACAGAATGTTTATTTCTTTTCACTGTTTTCTCCCCAAGAGATGGAGAACAAGTCTGTGCAAAGAAAAGCCTCAGTCACTATTGTTTACTGTGTGTTATCAATAAAAACATTTGAGTTTCAAATTTGGATTTATTTTTTCTTTTGACTTTAGAGTCCTATAACTTTTTTAAAAATCAGGTGACATTACTGTAGATATATTCTTAAAGCCCAGGTGGTCCTGAAAAAAAGGATGTACAGGGCTTGAGGGTTAAAGGGTTGATATTTTACAATCTTTATAATATAAAAGTCCAGATGAGGCATGATGGTGTAAAAACTAGCTGTTAGCTCTAAAGGTTAAACCACCAACAATGAAGAGGAAGTAGCCTGGAAAACACACGAAGAAGAAAAGTGGACAACCTGCTCCCGCTGCAAGAGAGGAAGCTCCCGCTCCACATTTTTAAAAAGACTCCAGATGTGAAAGCAGAGTATCGAAGATATTACTGCTGCTAAAACATTTTAAAGACGACACAGGGAGCAGGAGAAGTTAAAAAAAAACACAGACAACAAATGTGTTTTAAGTACTCTGCTCTGACTCTGGTGTAACCTCCCGTCCCGTATTACATGAGCTGGTCTGGGGTCCTTCACTGATGATGAGTCATCAGTAAATGAGTTTTTATTGAAAGCAGAGTTACAGCTTTCTTTATAAACCATAAATAGGATACAGTGCTATAAAAAGTATGTAGTTTAATTTGCATATTATGTTGTATTAGGCTGTTTTCTGTTTTGTTTTTCATTTTGCATATTTTTTAATACACTATGGATCAAAGTATTGATTGATTGATTCAAACACATATTTCAAACATGTTATTTTGATGTACAAGCTGCACTAATATTAATAAAAGGAAAAAATAATAATTGAGGGACATCTAGAATTATAAACCGACTTTTCTTTTTCATAAATGAACCAAACCCGTACTGAACCATGACCCCAAAACCGAGGTACGAACCGGACCGTGACCTCTTTGAACTGTTACACCCCCAGCTTCTGCTGCTGCTTCATGTAATCCTTTAACAAAATGATTCAAGGTAAAAAAGACATCTATTGCAGGGGTGCTGGAAGTGATTTACAGTATTGGTTCTCTGGTCAAACTCAGGACCCACCAATATCTTTGATGACAAATCGTGACCCAAATTTCAACAATTTTTACAAAAGATTTTGCCAGCTGTTGCAGAGGAAAACTGAGCTGAAATAACTAGCTTAAGTTTAGTTCGCCATTTGCAGACCCAAACAGCTGATCTAAGATATTGGCAGAAGGACATGTAGCCGAAGCTGGCATTGCAAATGAGTAACAAACACAGGGGCTTTAAGTCAACATTGTTTTTTTCCCCATTTTTACTTAAATTAGGTAGAGCAACTGCACCTGTCTGTAGTGCTGTATAGCCTATTAAAGGGGCAATGCTCACAGAAATCTCTGGAGGCTAATGCTACTACTATTGCCAAGAACCTTAAACAACCTAGTGTAAATAAATTCTGAAATATCCCTTTAAAAATGCCAGCTCGAGAAGAAGTGAAAAAAGGAGAAAGAAACAGATTGAAAGTGTTGGTGATGGCAGAAGTAGCTTTAGGATGGAGAAAGTGTTCCTCTCTAAAATTACATCAGTGACCAAAGCTGACCAATAAGCCAAAGAAAACCTTAAAAAACCACTCCCACAGGCTGTAATAAATCATTAAGTGTGTTAACAAAACAAGATTTTGGTGGATTATAGATGTATGGCTCTTTTAAAGGTAGCTCCCTCGCTCATTTTGTGTATGTTGGTGTAGGTGCGTGTGTTAGTGAGGATAAGAAATGCTATCTTAACTAACTCTTTCCACTATGAGCTCACTGAAACAACTACGGTGTTCGTGTGTGTGTGGTGGAATAATTCAGCATAGTCGGCCCACAGTCTGGTTCCCATGATGTTAGTGCACAAGATACTAATGTGTGTGTGTTTGTGTGATGGAGAGAGGTGCCAGTGTTATCAGCAGAGCAGTAGGGAGGTTATGCTACACTAACAGGAATGTCTCTCATCAGTCGTGACACAGACCAGCTGTCTCTCTCTCTCCCTCTCTCTCTCTCTCTCTCTCTCTCTCTGCACAGGGAAAAAAAAATATTAATACCACCCATCTCTTGGCGCAGCCATAAAGGAGCTGAGCGAATCTATAGTTAATGGACTGCAGTTCCTCTGGTGCCCCAAAGAAAATTTATGGATGACTGAAAGCTGATATTTACAGCTGATACAGACTGATAATCAAAGCTGATACAGGCTGACATTTACAGCTGATATAGACTGATAATAATGGCTTATACAGGCTGATATTTACAGCTGATATAGACTGATATTTACTGCTGATAAAGACTGATAATTACAGCTGATATAGGCTTATAATTAAAGCTGATACTGGCTGGTATTTACAGCCGATTTAGACTGATATTTACAGCTGACATTGACTGATATTAACAGCTGATATAGACTGATAATCAAAGCTGATACAGGCCGATATTTACAGCTGATATAGACTGATAATAATGGCTTATACAGGCTGATATTTGAAGATTGTACAGGCTGACATTTTGGCTGATTTAGACTGATATTTACTGCTGATATTGGCTGATTCTTACAGCTGATACTTTCTGCTGACCCTAATAATTAACTTTGATCTTACATCTGCCAATACTGATGCCATGCTGATGATATGGTTACAGGAGTGAAAAGAACAATGCATCCCCCCTATCCATTAGAAATTCCTTTTTTCCTTACAATTGATAGCCACTTATAATTTCTGGGGCTCACACACACTGAGCTCTGTGAATGTTGTGTGGTTGCAGTGTGGCAGAGGGGGTGAGAGGGGTGCTGGGGTCACTCTTACCTGTTTTCGATCCATGAAGATGATGGCATCCATCAAACCAAACACAGGAAGCTGATTTGGCTTAACAGCGTAATCACTGGCGCCAGACGTGGCAGCGAGGGCGAGCATGTGTGTGTGTGTGTGTGTGTGAGCTAGAGAGAGAGGGAGCGAGAGAGGTCTGATAGCAAACACACAGACAGCGACACAATCGATGAATCAAAGCAACAAATAATTTAATTTCAGCTTGGTTATAAAGATGCACAAGAAAACTTGAAATTATGTCCTCTTTATTATTATTTATCAACAAACAGCCATGCCTCTTATTAATGCTGTCTATGTAATATAATCGTATTTATTTGGCTTTATTATTTTAAACTGGCTTTTTAATATGCCTTTATCTGATGTTTTCTTGGTAGATAAAAAGAAATTAAGTCTTTAAAATTGTTATCAATTATGATTGATTTTTGTTCATACTTTAGTCTTTTTGATCCTATATGAGTCATTTAAGAATGTGCATTTTCATCAAAAGTGGTATAAAGATCATTTCTAGTCAAACAAAATTAAAGGGTTAATGCCCTCGGGTTTTTTTTTCAAGCTCTTTAAAAAATAATTTTTCCTCACCATGAAGAAAAAACTCACTACAAATATCAGTCTTCACCCGTATCACCTGTTGGGTAGAAAAGAAGCCCACATAGAAATAACATCTACCTGCTCACTTGAAAAATAATGTTTATAGCTACTTAGTGCTAATAGGATGTCTCCTAGCAACCACCTCATTAGGCCTTGTTAAGGTCATGTGACCTGTTGTCATCCATTATCTAATAACTGGCAAGATAACAGGTTTGTTTAGACTGCAGGGAGGGAGAGAGGGAGTGTGTGCATGTGTGTGTGTTTTGTGTAATTTGCTGTGGCTCCAGTCTGACACCTTTAAATGGTTGTCATCAGGGGCCAAACGTGTACACACAGTGTTTGGGTGTAATTCTCCTCTCAGGAGTAATCCATCTGCAGCTAAATCCTCTTCTCTCCCACAGCAGGAATTACTCAGGCCTCCCGCTTTCTGTCTGTTTAAGCAAGAAAATGAGGAAACAAGAAGAACTCAGTGTTAAATTTGCACTCTTTAAACATGCATGGATAACTTTTATAATATTAAAACAAGGATTGTCAAATGATTTAAAGTTGTAATCACAATCAGTCTCTGAATTTTCTAATAATTGTGATCGTTTGGGAAAGGCAGGACTTTAAAAAAAATTCTTGGAAGATAATTGGACAAATGTTTTGTCACATTCACTATGGGCCAATCAGAGCAACAAGACCAAATGAGGTAGAAGGCATGAAAAGCTTTTGTCAGTAACATGAGCTTGACATGCAGGCTATGAGAACAGCGGAGCTAGTTGGTGGATCAATATCATGCCGAGGCTGGTTGGGAAAAGTGCAAAAACATTTCCCCTGCAAAGAAAAGTTTTCATTGTGGTTCTTTGCTCTTCTTTCAAGAAAGAAAAGCTGTCCAGATCTGATTAATGAAACTGCCACTAAAGTCTCTACAGTGGCAGCCATTGCTACTGGCTTGTAACCCCACCTGAAACTATCATAAACTCATGGTGAAGCAGGTTGGGAGAAAAGCAAACATATTTTCTTCCAAGAAAAGCTTCAAGTGTGATTCTTTGCTCATACTAAATGAAGAAATGTGGTCTGATGAAACTGCGGCTGTAGCTGCTGGTGTCTGGTGCCTGCAGGAGTGGGGATACTCTTGAATTATCCTCCACGTGGTTTAAGGGGCCCATGCAGCAAAGAAAAACTCCCCTGTGTTATAAACAAAGATGTAATGACACTTTGAACATTTAGTTCATTTTAAAATGCCCTTTAGTGTTTTTGCATTGCCCCCTAACTTCTGCTACTCAAGGAGGTAAGGATCCTGAGATAATTAGCAGCAAAAGAAGAACAGAATTTACCTTACCACTGGGCAGAACATGGTTGCATATTTAGAGATATTAATTCCACATTCGTTAGTAGAATTAGAGATAATGCATTTCAAAGCAATGCACTTTTGTGCTGCGATTTCTTTGTGTTGCCTTTGCCACCCTAGGAGAGAGAATTTAGAAGTGGTTATACCTGCGTATACTATGCACTACACCAGTGGCTGTAGCTACATCCAAGCTACATCCAGTGGCAGCCATTACTTTGTGTACAACTAAACCCCGCCTGTGGCTACCACCTCTTCCCCCTCTAATCACTGTGAATGGTGCGGTTCATCCTCAGACCTGGCACAGTCATTTCAGATTTCAGCTTTGCAACATGGATTTGACAGACAGAGTCTGGGCGGTCCATCTGCTTTTCACGGTTATGCTTTCACAAGTATATTGCAGATTTTAACATGAACTTAACCACAGAGAACGGAAATTGTTGAGGAGTGAATAGGAAATAAGAGAACAGTTAAAATGTCAGGTGACTTCTGACCTGACCTGTCCACTGAGCTGTGAGATTTTAACATGAAATGAGACATTAAAGAGCAGTGGTGTACTTATTTAACATCACGGTGGCTGAAGGGCTGACATAGCTTAACTACAGTGTCCATAAGGGATAATAAAGCATGCATTTAATTGCATTTCAAAAAAGAATGTACTAATTAATCCTGATGAATGCACTAATGCTGAAAGCCCTAATAAAAACAGATTAAAATAATGAATAAAAAGTTGCTGACTGTAGCCCAAAATGCATATATATTTGAGATATTTTCTTATTTTCTTGTAGTACCAGAATAATTATTTACTGAATTGCACAAATAAGAAATACAGATGTGTATGCTTGGCATGCCTTTGAGGTTATTTTCATGAATCCTATTCTGGTTTTATTTTGTGGAAGAACACATTGGTGCTTTGGCCAGCTGTGAGGGAGAGTATTTATTTGTCTCAAACTCTTCAATACCACATGAAAGGTTTTCTTTTCTTTGTAATAAAACAAAGAAACAGCCCAGAGGTAAGTCTGCCCATGTGAAGAATGAGTTTAGTATCTTTTAAGACGGTGACTCAGTTGTCTTTCTTTTCCATTGTTTTCCTAACAAACCAAGACCTGTTTTGTTTGCATAGATGTTGAAGCCAGAGGTAGGCAATCGACAAAAAAAATGTAAGTCTGATAATCCATCAACAAAGTTAACATTGCTATGAAAACCTCCTGTATGGAGCTATTGTTGCTGCAAAACTATTTGAAAATGCAGACACATACCCATACACAAATCTGGAAATGGGTACATAGATTTGCAAATCAGCTTAAGTCCATAAATGTGTGCACAGATCTGCAATTGTGTGCACAGATCTGTAAATGTGTAGACTGATTTGTAATGGTGGACTTGGGTTATTTTGGTTCAAAAAACATATTGTTTTTTGCTTTAAGAGATAACTGAAAGACGTCAATTACATCAAAACTGTTGCCTGACTGAGCAATGAATACTGGTTAATGTGATGCATATGCTACGAGGCAGGCAGCCTTGCCTGCAAACCTGCGCTGAGGGCAAAAAACCCAAATGCTTTTACACTTACAGATCTAAGTACACATTTGCAGCTCATGCACGGCCGAAGTGTTTCAAAAGTCCTGTGTGTGACACACAATTAAGAGCCAGACTACAGATATAATTGATATCCTGTGAGTATTTTAACAACTTGAAGCAGAAAAGAGTGAGTATTCCCTTTCATCAAAATAAACTAAGTCCACCATTACAAACTGGTCTACACATTTGCAGAATTGTGCATGTATTTTCAGAATTGTGCATGCATTTGCAGAAATGTGCATGTTTGCAGAATTGTGCACGTTTGCAGAATTGTGCACACATTTGCAGGATTGTGCACGTTTGCAGAATTGTGCACACATTTGTGGATCTTTGTACAAATTTTCAGATCCTACACATTTGCAAATCATGGCACACATTTGTGAATTTGTACATGTATTTGCAAATCTATCTGCATATTTGCAGATTTGTGTATGGATCTGTGTATACATTTACAAATAGTTTTACAGCAATAATAGCTCTATATGTGTACATATTCAGTGTTGGTCACGTGATCTGAAGCACATCGTGCTGCCACTTCTGATGTGTTTGATGAAAACCATAACTGCAAGTTTTCTTGCTTTATGACTAATTTGCATCAAAATCCTGTCCAACATCACCACCAGGAATCAAAACTGAGCACTGTGCATGCAGAGTCTGTGCGTCTCCTGCACGTAAAACATTCAGGCTCCAGGTGATGCTGCTGCTGTCACAGACACACTGACATCATGCTCATTTTGCTTGTTTTTCATCATTCATTTTTGAGGTACAGGGCTGATTTTGGTGATTGTAAATACTTAAGTTTCACCAATTCGAGGAAAAGGACGTGTAGGAATGGAGCTACAGGTCGGTGGCTTGGAGGATGACAACATTTGTCCATAAACACAACCTAACAGCTATGTTTTTAGAGCTCCAACAGTTTTACAGTTTTTACTGCAAACTCTCAAAGACCAGTAAATGACATCAAATTAAAGGCTAAACAAAGTTAGCAGTTAGAGAAAAAAGGAAGAAAAGATTCTTAAATTTTATTTGTATTAAAAAAATGCAGGACCAAACCCAATTTATCCTGCATCAAAACTTTATTCAAAATAGGCTGAAAACAGAGACAGAGAGTATGCCTGTGTGTGTTCAGGGGGTCACAGAGGTCCTGTAGGGTCAGAGTGTTTAAACAGGCAGACTGAAAGTTGGTGACCTTTGACCCTGGCTTGTGCCTGGGTCAAAAAGTGGAGCTCCTCTCCAACAAACACACACGGCGACCATGTTAATGGCTCTGGTTTGCCGTCTATTTCTGGGTTGTGTCTCGGGTATAAATAGATCCACCTCTGACCTGAGACACAGACAATCACTGGTTCACAACACACACAGACACGAGCATGAAAATAAGCACAGGGTGCTTTTAATGTGTATACCTTTAATTACTGGCCGTTTTTAAACATGATTAATGAACCACTGAAACATTTTGTTATTTTCACCATCAGGACAAACTGATGATACGTGCTTCTCCAATAAGATACACAGTATATGAGGCGCAGCCATGCAGTAGTGGGCGATGCTCTATGAGTGTTTGACACCGCCCACTATCAAGGGTTGGACACTACAAATAAACAGAAATATTTACTGAACTTTCAATCATTTATCTTTAAAATCTCTATAACACTGTAGATTATAAAATATAAACTGTAACACTCCCAGATAGATTAATCAGATTTTTTATATTCAATTATTTAAAACATCTTTTTTTATCACATTAAAATCAACTGTCAATCTGTAAAACTTAAATTGTTCTTATGCCTTCAATTATTTTATTCTTGTCAGATATTCGTTGTTCCATTTAGTTCTTTTAAGTATTGTTAAGTGTTGTTTTATTGACTAGTCGCAAAATATCTTTTCTGTTGCTATTTTCACAGAAGAAATCAGTAGAGAGTAAGCAGTAAACAACATTATTTCAGCTGAAAAGTGCTGTTCATTTGAATAACTACATCCTAATACTGTTAAAAAAAATCTGCATTCTGTATCTAAGACTGTGGAGAATTTTAAAGTGGATGTTTATAACGGCCGTGAAGGAAAAATGTAGAAGATTCTCCTTTTTTTTTATTTCTCACCAGGAGATAAACAATAGCTGTTTCCATGGAAACACCTGTTCATTGCTGCATTGCTTCAGAAGTCAGAGATCCACTTTCATCATGGATATCCCAGGTAAAAAAGGCAATAATCAATGTGTTATGTTAATAGATTTATTCGGCATTTTAAGTGAAGAAGAATCTGATGGTGGGAAAGTTTCAGGACTGAGTGATCAGTGCTAAGATGATTTTTAATGTGATGGATTAATCATACAGTGATCCTGTTCTCCAGTGTGTGTGGTATAAATGCTTTTGATCAGGCCTCTTTGTGAAAATCAGTTCAAGGGTAAATTTGTCCTGCTATATTGAGAACCCTAGCGATTAAAATCCATAATCCACTCTTCACAGCCCTGACTGTATCTATAGCAGAAGACGTATCAGGTACCTGTCTGCAAACTGACTGACAGCTGAAACACAGATTACATCAGCGGGAATCTCATTAGTCCACACATCACCTGCTGCAGCCTGAGGCCAACACGCAGACACAGATGAGAATCTTGGATAGCTGACAGCTAAAGCACTTAAAGTGCTCTCTGTGTGCTTCCAGTCTCTAATGTCTTGCTCCTTCTCTAATTTTCTCTGACTCGAAACCAAAATAATCACCACTGAGCTTCTCTATGTGTTAAAAAAGGTGCCATTATTTTAACAGAAGCAGTAGTGAGCTCTGTTAAGTCAGCTTCTTGTAAAAGTCAGTGATATTGGGGACATCTACACTAAATTCAGAGAATAAGTGAGAGAAAATCATTTTCAAAGATTTAAAAAAAATTAATGTTAGACACACAAAGTAGTGACTCTGTAACTGTGAATTTATCATAGTGATCTGTAAAATCGGATGTGTATATTTGAATAAACACAAATAACATAAAACATGGCTGACACTTTGACGACATACAGGAAGGGATTTTGATCTCTTAATTTTAATTGAATTATGTGTATAGAGAAAACAAGCAGTAGAGGAGGTGATATTCTTGTGTATGTGTGTTATCTGTGTAGGTTTGTGTGTTATCAGCGGGTGAAAAGGCCTGGTGCTACGGATAAAAGATAAAAAAACACAATCACATACACACCAGTGGTTTTCTTTCATGTCTCCATGAAGGCCCAGAGAGGACAAACCTTTAAATCTGTGGCTTTAAAGTAGCGATAAGAAGAAAAAACATGATTATCAAACCTGAACCTCATACATGACTCAACCTTTGAACGATCAGGAATCAAACCAGACAATCTTCAACCCTTCTGTGTTAGCTCTGTTTCATTATAATTTTTTTAGATTACATTAAATATACCTCATTGGGCAAGTGTCATCTTATAATACAATAGTGTTTTACTAATGTATTCATGATTATTCAAAAAATAACCTTAAGGACACAAAACAAAATGACAAAGTCTTTGAAACTCTGGTCAAAGGGATGCAGATGTCTGACGCATGCCCAAACAACCACCACCATTTTTTTTTCCTGGAACAAACCCACACTGGGGGAAGCAAGACACGTCTGGACGTGCTGCGCTGCTGCACTTCATGCCACTGCACCCTACACCGCTGCACTCCACAAAACTGCACTTCACATCAATGTATTCTACTCCACTGCACCTTATGTCATTGCACTTTACACCAATACATTTCATACAACTGCACTTTACCTCACTGCACTTTACCTCACTGCACTTTACACCACTACACTGTACACCACTGCATTTACACCACTGCAATTTACACTACTGCGCTTTACACCACTGCACTTTACACCACTGCACTGTACATCACTGCCCTTTATGCCACTGCAATACTACTGCGCTTTACACCACTGCACTTTATGCCACTGCAATACTACTGCACTTTACACCACTGCACTCTACACCACTGTATACCACTGCACTTTACACCACTGCACTCTACACCACTGTATACCACTGCACTTTACACCACTGCACTCTACACCACTGTATACCACTGCACTTTACACCACTGCACTGTAAACTACTGAACTGTACTCCCCTGAACTGTACACCACTACACTGTACACCACTGCACTATACACCACCACACTTTACACCACCACTCTTTACACCACTGCTCTATTCCCAGCATGCCCGTGGCTGGCTGAGAGTT
Source organism: Cheilinus undulatus (assembly GCF_018320785.1). Taxonomy (NCBI): domain Eukaryota; kingdom Metazoa; phylum Chordata; class Actinopteri; order Labriformes; family Labridae; genus Cheilinus; species Cheilinus undulatus. The sequence continues at coordinate 5,245,149 of NC_054868.1, forward strand.
TTCCTCACAGCAGCCTTTTACATCTTGCCTGCAGAGTAGCGGGTTTGTTAGAGACAACAGAAGAAGAAATTTTTCAGTAAATTCGACTGCCTGATAAGCAATTCCAAGGTACCATCTGGATTTTCCTAAATTGCGCTGAGCCCTGGATGTTTAATTCTCCTTTGGCTGAGGGTGCTTTATAATAACCTGGCATGCCAGATAGACCTTTGATATTGATTGCATGGATATATTTCATGTTCATATGGGGAACCTGCCCACACAACATGTTTGGGAAGGGCAGATCTTTTCAAAAAATTCTCAGAAGGTGAATGGACAAACATTGTGTCTGGAACATTCGTAGGCCAAACAGGACCACAGGACTAAATATGGTAGCAGGCATGTGCAGCTCTTGAACACTGAGCTCGACAGACAGGCACTTTCATAATTTCTGAACAGTGGAGCTTGTCAGTGGAAAATACTGTCTTCTCTGTCCTAAGAAGCCCTTGCAGTGGCTTTTTGCTCTTGTTTTAATAAAGACATATGGGCCATTCTGATAAAACCGCCACTTTACTAAGGCTACATCTTAACTAATTGCTACACAGGTGGAAGCCATTGCTAACAGCTTCCAGTATGACAAAACCCCGCCCATAGCTCCACCTCATTCTCTTCCAATGCTGCTGGTTGGTCTGTTTTCAGACCTGGCACATTTGTTTCAGATTGGAGCTTGTAAGATGGATACACCTGAGTCTGACCATTCTATCAGCTTGGCAAGGTTAGCTTCAAAGGGCCCAAAACAATATCTCAGCTATCTGTTAACAGGTGATGTAAACACGTGTCGTTTTGAGGAGATGGTGAACGTATAATGCCCGGTGTTGCAGCTCCATGTGGTGTTCAGTGGTAGCTGGTAGCTCCTGAGCTTTTTTCAACTATGAATGGAAAAAGAGTTGAAAATATAGATTGAATCCATCATCTCATTATTTAATGTTTACAGAGGGAATAAATCAGCTGACATGGAGGTGTCCCAAAGTGTTCTTGTTGTTTCAGTGTTTGACCCCTGAAAGAGGAGGGTTTTCTATTTTTGTCCTAAAATTTTCTGACATGAATCTCCCATAAATGATGACTTCTGTCAGATCCTTCATCACGTGTGCAGCAGATGTGTTTTTCTCCTACCTGTACCACTTTGTCTGAACATGTTGTTGTACATAACGGCGCCTGTCGACTCTCAGTTTAAGTGGAAGTTAGTGGAGGTAGAGTTACAGGGTTTCACCTGGAAACAGTGAAATGCTGGAATAACAACCAAGAACACTCTGACGTATTTATTCCTCCCTCTTTCTTTGGAAACAGCTGGCTTTCTAATGTTTCAGCAACCAATAAAAGTGCTTTCCTCCCCACAAAATACACCTCGCACTTCATCCGTGTTAGAGCGTGTGTTTGAGATAAATCACCGCCTGGATTCGGTATCCAGAGTTGCCTGACTCCCTTATGACACAGACTTCCTGCTACTAAACGGACTGATACACTCCCTATCTGTCTACACACAGACATTACTTTATCTTCCCCACTTTTATTCAATATGGCACCTATAAATCTTAACCAACTGAGAAATCAGTGTGCTCAATGATAAATACTAAAATCACGTACACAAGGCATCTCACACAAACCCACTTTTAGCTGTAAATACCCATGCCTAGATGAAAGCGGTGTAATGTCGTGTTTTTATCTCTGTGTCGCAGTAGGAGGCAGAGAACTAGCTGGTATCACACACACAGTCACGGTGCAGTTGACGACTTGTGTGGCAGATATATGGGCTGGAATGTGGTCATTAAAAATGGTGCAGAATCACCCTGAGCTTTTCCACGCACTGCTTCAGGTGGAGGGCTGAGGGTGGGGGTTCAGGCTGGGGGGCAGAAAAAGGGGAACTGGTCGACATGGGGGTACAGACACGTGTGCACAGTGGTGTTGAAGAGCTGTTAGGGTGGTCTGTGTGATGAAAATAAAACTACACAGAGAAATTGTGTTTTTGCCATCAGATCTTCTGTCTTTGGGAAATCAAACATTTCAAATCCCAAGGCCCTGAGGCTCAAAAAGATGAATCTGGATCATTTTTGGTGTAGATGTTGAAATCCTGTATTCTTGAATCCAGTGTGCTCGTAGATGTTTGAAAATGGCTGTTTAACTGGATTAAATCTTGACAACTGAATGGTAAATGGGCGACTTATTGCCGCGCCGAGCCAAACCAGGCTGTGCTGATTTGCTTTTCCATCTCCAGTTTGCCTGAGCCAAGCTGTGCCAAGCCACACTCGGGGACCAAAGGGAGCCAGCCCCACGTCCAAGTGTGCTGGGCTGACGTCAAAGCATTTCGCAGGGTATGATTTGCTGGAGGGATTTACCCCTCCTGCCACAGAAGCATTGAAAGGGTGTGATAAAGAAATGTTTTATATAAATATATAATTCAAATAATCCAAAAACTCAGGTGAAAGGAAGACACGAGAGACGGAGATGACTTAAGTTGAGCTGTTTACTAGTCTTGGCCAAAGAGAAACAGTGACATCAATACAGTGTGTGGTTGAAGCCAGATTTCTAACGAAGCCCAAAGTAGTTCACTCTTTTGTGCCTCTCTTTTGTGTAAACCTTAACCTTGATTATAACCAAAAATATGATCCTGAGGACTTCAATGAGTAACCTTCAGTATTAAGACGTACTATAGCCAGACTGTCCTTGTCTAAGGTGGCTTTCACACTAGGGGCCTGATCCTGGATCCAAATGCACTTGAGCCCAAAGTCTGGTTTGTTTTGGTAGTGTGAATGCAAACGAACCACACCTGGGCACTGGGCCCAAGCCCACTTGGGGAGGCGGTCTCGGGCGTGATTTAAGTGGACTCTGGCACGGTTCGGATGAGATGTGAATGCAACCGCGCTCGGATATGGGACAGAGCGCCGTATCAGCTTTATGACGTCATCGTAAAAACTAAACTTCTTTCCACAGCGCGGCAGTTAGTTTACTCATCAGAATCCAGCCAATAAACGGTCTGCTGTGACTCACCTTACAGATGAACACAAGTTGGAGTCAGTGAGAGGAGGAGCAAAGGCCATAAAAGTCTCCTGTCACCTTAAAAACTGCTGTATCTGCCCAGCACAAGCCCATTTAATCCTCTGTGCTGTAGTAGATGTGCAGATATGAAGAGCGAAGTTGCTGGCATCTTAAGAGTGATTTTAACCATCCATGGCTGCAGGATGGACTTTTTACTGGGCCAAAACAAAAACAATCTTCACTCAGGTCATGACCCCAGTGATTGCGCCATGGCACTGTGAGGGAACAATCTTTGACTATAAGAACAAACAGCTTTTTATCTAACTCAAGAATGTAAGTTTAGACTATCAACCCAGGAGAAGAGGAGAGATGCCTACAGTCTCCATTTCTGACCATACATCTTGACCTGGGACCTTGAATCAGCTTAACAGAATATCTATAAAGCATTAGAAATATAATTTTCCAACCTTTTTACAGCATTGTATTGTACTGGAGTGAACTGCAATATTTTGTATTACATCATTTCATAGTATATTGCACCACATCTTGTTGCATCATATTGTATTATATTTTATGTTATATATGATATTGTGACTTATCTAACCTTTGTTGTTTCATATTGGAAATCATTAAATCTTACTGTTTCTAACTGAATCATGCATCTAATCTTAGCTTACTCTTTCTGTGTTGTTTAATTTGCTGTAAATGTCAGGCAGAATCAGTAACTTTGATCACACTGAATAAAGATAATCCTGATCCAGGCAGACGGCTGGGTTTAGGTGAAGTGTCTCACACTTGAAGGGTTTTAAATGTGGTTTATCATAGTAGAGTGAGGACTGTGGACTATCTGAGGTGTTTTAATATGACCCACACTGCTGTACAAGTATAACGATCATCAGATATGCAAATTTAAACCACTTATACATTGAAAGAGTGCTACAACATAATAGCAGCATTTAGGCTTTCCACCCTGAGTTAGCTGTCAGAGATAATGGCCAGCCTGTGAATATGAGGAAACAAAACCTAAAACACAGGATTCTTAGACTGTAGCCCTGAACGTCTGCTGGTCGTCCTCTGTGGTAAAAATTGCTTCCTGTATGTCGTCTTTACACTGTAAAGCTTGGCAGGGCCTCCTCCTTTATGCATGTCCATGTGTGGCTGCTAGCTTGATTATGCAGACAGGACATAAAAGCTGGGTGGCCCTCTATTGGCCCTGTGTCTCCTCCACTCAAGATCAGGGGCCTCGGTCACCTGATCCTCATAAAAACAGCTTTATTAGCTACTCTGAAGACGACTAGGTGTGCCAGTGTGAGAGCGTGCGAATGCTGGGACAGTTCTGGGAGGGATCATGGGGCTTTTCTAAATCTTCTAGAACATGTTGGTCCTTATCTGAGGGTTTTTATGTGTCTCCTGATATTTGAATGGTATTTATGGATTTATTTCTGTAGTTAGAACATTTCTAAGATCGATACTGATGTTAAACTGCTAACCTACTTTTCCTTCAAACTTAGTGCTGGGCTGCACCTGCAGTAGGCGACTTCAACTGACCTCTCACTCAGTCCCGCCCTCCAACCTCACAAGCCAATCATATTCCACGCAGCCCCACACCAGGCTCTGACAACTGGCTGGCAGACCTCCATAGAGAAGCATTAGAAATCACAATTTTCCTGCAGTTTTATTGAAATTAATTCCAATGATTCGTTGAAGAAGTTATAACTCATCCAAAATTCCTCCACGGTGATGCGAAAGACTCATCAGCAGTTATCGCCATGGGCGTAGCACGGGGGTTACTGATTTCCTGGGCCCACAGTAGGGAGGGGCCCTTGAGAAACCTGCAATGAAAGTGTTTTTAAATTTTTCTTAGTAACTAGTGTCAATATTAAATCAAAAGCGACTGAATGAATCAGTCAACAGACTGAAATTTGTGTTAAAAAGAGTAAAATAAAAATACGGCGGGTCTCTGCTTCTCCCTTAATAATGATCAAATGGTATAGTTCAGCTCTGCGAAATAATGGAAGTAAATTCACTTTAACCATAGTAAAAATATTGCTTATAAATGAGGAAATTATGGCTCAAAAATACATTAAAATGCAAAGATATTTGCAAACCTTATACATTTGATTGTTGCTTGGCTGGCCGGTTAAGGGGACCCTGTAAAATATTCTTTCTGGGGGCTTGATTTCAGTTATTGCTGCCAAGGTTAGCACAACCAGTTATTAGGTGTAGGGGGAATTACTTTTTCACACAAGGCCAGATAAGGTTGGATTTTTTCCCCCCTTAAGAAATTAAATAATCATTCAGATGCTGCATTTTGTATTTACTGGGTTGTCTTTGTGAAATATAAAAATTGGTTTAATGATCCGAAACATTTAAGTGTGATAAATATGCAAAAAAATCAGGAATCAGAAAGGGGCAAATACTTTTTCACAGCACTGTATACATAGCTGGATAGTGAGAGTACAGTGAAGAGGGGCTGGTGTGGTTTTTGACCTTTAACCTTTAAAATTGAATCAATTCAATCTTGAGTCAGAGTTTGAAGCAAATCCCTTAAAGTGTTCTGGAGATTTTGTTAGAAAAACACAAGAATGGCACAGGGGCACTTTCACACAGATGGACCGACAGCCTGAAAACATGATGTCCCTGATAATCGCTATCACTGGCATCCTGACATAAAAAAGTAAAAATAATAAACATAAAATACAGAATTCTGTTGATCTGAGCAGGCAAAAAACAACCCTGGAAAATCCAGCGTTAAAAATGAGGAAAACTGTAAAGGCTCTTCCCGTCTTGCAATCTTTTTCTCACAGACAGTTGGGAGGAGAATTTAAACAGTAAGATGATAAATTAATATTGGTCATAAAAAACATCCTCCCTTTTATGCAGCTGAGCCAAAGAGGTTGGAAACAGAACAAAAAAATCTTAGTTAAAATCTGATATCAATGATGCGAGCATTTTTCAGGATTCCTGTAAAAGTTGACGAACTTTAAAGAAGAAGTGCCTGAATCAGCAGAAACCTGAAATGTAGGTTGTGTTAGCCAATAAAAATCATCATACATTTGTTTATATGCTGATCCCTGGACCGTACCACTGCTGGATAACTGAGACATGCTAAGTGACAAATTAAAGAGACAAGTGATGAGATAAGGTGACATGGTTCGGTTATGTAAACAGTAAAATAAGGTGAGGAAAATGAGAAAAAAAAAAAAAAAACAACACAGGAAAAAGTGTTTTTTTTCTTTTCTTCTTTAAATACAGTGATGACAGATGAAAAGTCCCACAATGCAACGTGGGAGTGGAGGAGCCGCTCACAGCTGGAAGACATTAAAGCTAATAGTGGACAAAGGTGAGACATTTTCAGGAAATATGAGGTTACTTTTGCTTTTATTACACCATCAAAAGGGGGGAAAAAGTTTGAAAGGAAACTTTAAAGCTGCAATAAAATGATCGATGATAAATTTTAAACTATCGACACTGGGATCAGTGGTTTAGTAATGAAAGAAAAACACATTAAAGATCAGACTGGATAAAACGAACATTTGATTCACAAAACAGAGGCTTTACAAATTCAAAAACTGGCTTCTTGTTAAGCTGAATCCCGACCTCCACTGAAAGGATGTTAGACCGCTCCCTGATGACCAATCCTAATGTGACGGGTCGTTCATATCTCCCATTAAACATCTGGGTGTTAACATCTGTATGGGGCATTTTGATACCGAGACGGATTCAGAGTACAAACATCTACACCATCCATTAACAACATGTCCTCAATGATGCCCTGCATTCAAAACTCACTTCCTCTCCTCATATGGCTCTGAGGCTTACTGGTTAGGTATCCCAGCATGCTTTGTGCAGTGAAGCAACTGGCAAAATGAAGAGTGGTCAGTTAGCTGAGTTAAGAGGCTGGAAGTGCCTCTCTAACAGCTTTTCTCCCCCACGCTCCTAAAGGACACGCTGGCAGACTAGATGATTAAAATGAAAACTATTCACGACAAGTCATGAGTGAGGACTCTTGTTAGTAAACGAGCCGGTGAAGTGGTACGGCCAGACTGAATCTGCCTCAGCCACACAGTGACAGAACACCTCTGTTGCTCACTTTTACAACTGACAGTCTACCAGTGGCTGCTGCTGAGAAACACCTCAACAGCATGATGCTGCTACCACCATGCTTCACTGCCAGGATGGTATTAAGCAGGTGATGAGCAGCACCTGCATTCCTCCAAACGTAAAGTTTAGCACTGAAACCAAACAGTTGAATCTTGGTTTCATCAAACCATGGAATTTCTGCCTCACAGTCTCAGAGTCCTTCAGGTGTTATTTATGCAAACTTTAAGAGGGCTGTCATGTGTTGGATTAGATTAAAAGACTCTTTATCTTATAATTATAAGATTTATCTCATAATTATGAGATTTTATTTCAATGTTGACTTTTTAAGTAAAAAAAATATGACTTTTTATCTCACAATTATGACTTTCTATCTCATAACTATGGCATTTTATCTCATAATTTTGACTTTTTAACACATAATTATGATGTTTTATCTCATGTTTATGACTTTTTAACTTAAAACTAGGACTTGTTATCTCATCATTTTGACTTTTATCTAATAATTTTTATCTCATAATCTCATATCTCATCATTTCTACTTTTTATCTCATAATTATGATATTTTATCTCATGATTTAGACTTTTTATCTCATAATTATGACTTTTATCTCGATTTTGACATTTTAAATCATAATAATCATAATCATCTTTTTCTCATTTTGAATTTTTATCTCATCATTTCGAATTTTTATCTCATAAATACATCTTTTTATCTCATAGTTATGACTTTTTTCTTCATAATTTAAAGTTTTTATCTCATAATTATGACTTTTTAACTTAAAATTAGGACTTGTTATCTCATAATTATGACTTTTTATTTCATAATTTTGACTTTTATCTAATAATTTTATCTCATAAGTTTGACTTTTTATCTCATAAATACAACTTTTTATCTCATCATTTCGACTTTTTATCTCATAATTATGACTTTTTATCTAGATTTTGACATTTTAAATCATAATTATGACTTTTTATCTCATAATTATGTCTTTTTCTAATTTTGAATTTTCATCTCATCATTTCGAATTTTTATCTCATAAATACAACTTTTTATCTCATAGTTATGACTTTTTTTCTCATAATTTAAAGTTTTTATCTCATAATTATGACAGGATTTTTTTTGCCTTACTTTAACATGTTGAAAAAAATGTTTAAAGCTTGACTCTGCACCACAGGGTTCATGGTTTACAAGCGTTTTCATACAAAAAGTCCAGGTGAGACACAATGGTTAATAATAGCATAGGAGTCAGAGGGTTAATACAAACAAAAAAAGTGCAATATAAATTGTTTTATATATTCTCAAGATTACAATATTTTCTTTTTAGAAAATGTAAAAGAAGTAAGAGAAAATCAGTCGACTGCATTATCAACCAAATTTTCCTCCTTAGTCTTCAAACAAACCTGAAGGCGTATTTGTACGACGAGGGAAACGTGTGATGACAGTTTGCTTTAGGCCACACATCCTCCCAGGTGACCTCTTCCTCACCTGCCCAACACAAACGCAGTACTAATAGCGGCTGTCACTAACACGCTGTGTCTGCCGGCTAATTGGCTGCTCAAACACTTTGTTGTCCAGTCACATTTAGGGGCAGGATGAGGGTGACACACAGACAAACTGGCAGCACAATTACAATAATAACACCACTACTACCGCTCCTTATGTCTGTGTGTGTGGTGTGAGAGCAGCTTTAAGCTATTACCAGGCTTTTGGGGGATCTATTTTTTCTCCTTCTGAGACCCTGACCTGAGTGGAGTCTCCACACTCACACAGAGTCTGTGTTTCAGCACAGACCTGGAGGAGTCTGAAAGAAGACGATCCTAATTCAGTAAAGCTCGGGCTTTGGTTTTGTCTATTTGCTTCTAGCCTTTTTTTTTTTGAAAATTTACAGTAAATAAATATATATACTGCCATTTTCACAATCTGATAACTTATGGACACCATTAAACAATTGAAGGGAAGTGGGGTTACGATCCCCAGGACCCCCATGTAGCATCAGCCTCTACCTGCGTCCCATTTTTACAAACTCTCTTCGGCTGTTTTTACTCCTAACTTGTTCGGTCCTTAAGACCAGTGGTTCTCAACTGGTCAGGCATCAGGACCCACCACTGCCCCCTTACCAGAAATCACAACCCTGCAACAATTTATTAACTTGGACCTTAAATGGAAAAAATACATCTGAAAAAAGAGACAGGACAACTCAAACGTGTTAAAAAGTGCAAAGATACAAAAAGCATGCATGCAAACATTTTACTTGTACTCCCTTTTCCCTCCACAGCATGCAGTTTTAGTAAAGTTGTGAGGAATTACCTATCAAACAGGCTTGATATTTACGATTCGGGGTCTGGGAGGCTACGGAGCAGTAAAACAATTGGGCTGACTCTAGTGTTGTACTCAATGCAACACTATCCGAGACCAAGACCATAAAAATCAATTTAAAAAACCCATGACAAGGTTGAACAGTTAAAGAGCTCTCTCTCTTTAATTTCAGTTTTCCTTTTTAATAAATCTGCCATAAAAACAAGTTGTCTGCAACTCTTTCAAAGCACAACATGCAAAAATCTCAACTAACTAAACTATGTTCAACTAATATCTTGTACAAGTAAATCCTTGTATGTATTTAAAAACCACTGACAAGTCTGGAATCATTTTAAATATCTGAAAATGAGATGTTTATCTAGATTTGTCAGGTGAATGAGGCCAAAGTAAGTGTTCTGACATTTTTCTGACTAGAAATAAGATGGACTGATGTCTGAGTTTTTACAGGTGTAGATATTTGTTGTTTTAGCAAGCTGCTTCTCCTTATTATCACATTAATGAAGTGGAAGAATAACAGGTCAGTGCTGGTCTAGACCGGTCTAGATGGAAAATTCTGAGTCCAGCCAATCCGAGACAGAGACAAGACCAAGACATTCAAAATGTCTGAAGACCAAGACCGTTCTCGAGTACTACAGAACTAGTTGACACCACGCACTTGAAGATTATTCCGACAAATAATCGTTTGCAATGAGGCTTCACTCAGGACACGCCCCCATGATCGTGGGGGGGGGGTCTGGTCTCAAACTTGGCTTAAAATCCTGTTGTGTGTGGCCGGCTTAAGGCCACATCCACATGTGGACGACTTCAGGAGTATACGCTAAAGTTTTTTGTCGTATCTGCGTTTCATACACACGGAAACAGCGTTTTGGTGACCTTGCAAAGCAGATGGATACACCCGTTTCCTTTTTTTTCACTGGCGAATCCACCTTGCAAAGCTCCCATCTGAATCGTTTGGGCCCGGTTAGAGAGTGACAGGACCAATCAGTGACGAGGGGCAGTACTTTCAGGGGCAGCAGAGTCGTGACATAAACACGCGTGGATGCTGCTAAAGCACCAGTTTTATCAGAACTTGATGACATTTCTTCTTTAAAAGAAGAACAAAGAACAGCATCGAGATGTTTTCTTTTCAAAAACAACAAAAGTCAAGTACTTACATGTCTATAGTCGCCATGTTTCGAGTTATTCCTCGCTAGCTGCGCATGCAGAGCTCAATAGCAGCTACGTCATGTGTTTTGTTTTGCTGTTGCTCTTATTGGCCCATAGAGATGTGATAGACAGAACGTTCATCCAATCACACTCCGAGTTTTTTTCAAATCCCCTGCCTTTTCTCAAATGTTTCCTATTGAGGCTTTCTCAGATAGATGTGTGAAACAAATCCATCTGGCGTGTCAGGTTAGTGTTTTGGGTGACTGTAAATAATACTTTTTGAAAACGGGTCCCAGAGTGCACAAATCCATAAACGACTACAGTTGCATCCCCGTGTGGATGGCCAACTGCATCTTTCTTGAAACGATTACATCACACATAGTGTAGCTCTCTCAAAATGCCTGTGTGGGTCCGGCCAAAACAACAATGGTGGATTACAGGGTGTGTTCATGCTGCAGAAGCTACTGAGCTTGTTATGACTTCACAGCAAAACCTGATTCTCTTTTACCACCAACGAGAACAGCAGACACCAGATGCTCTTAAATCCAACGCAGAGAAAAACCAGGAGGGCAACTAGGAGAGAGTTCGTGTCAGTTTTCTGTGTTCTTCTCTTTTGGTGCATTTCCGTGGCAGTGTTACGGTGCCACATACAGGCTTGGCATATGCACTACAGCGTTTTCAGTCGTTTTCAGTCGTTTTCAGTGGTTACTTGCTCATGCAGATATTTCCTGAAACAGTCCCGTATTTATAGAAAACTTTTTCCAAACGAAATGGCAATATATCGTTTTCGTCTCTGTGTGGACGGGGCCTAAGACTGGCTAGAAGTAGATCTTTGATGACAAAAAACTCTGATGACAGTTAGCTTCCTTAAATGAGACTAAAATGTTTTTGGACATTAAAAAGATACGATATTCCTTTATTAGTCCCACAAAGGGAAATTCCAAAAATTAGGATATTTCTCCACTGTGCATATGAGGTGTGTAGGTTTTTTTATCAGTGTATTTTAAAGTAATCAGAGTATTTATAGTGATTAGTGCATGTAAATCACAGCAGCCTGTCATGAAGAAGTTTGAAAGAATAGTTATGTCAGCAGCAGTTGAGGGTAGTGTATCTCCGCTCTCCCACAGAGAATGATATCTCCGGTTTCACTACGTGGTCTCTGTGCTGTGAGAAGAATGGCCTTTGTCACCTTTTTCCTGTTTGTGACACTGGTGCGGCGATATCGAGGGCTGCTGGACAGTCTCCAGTTTGATAACAGCGTTGTGGCATGACTGTTTGGAGAAGATGGCTCTACGGAGCAGGAGCTGAATCCCTAACACGTGTACGCGTGTGATTTTTGGTCAAGAATAAAATGTCATATTTTAATCTATAAAAAGCAAAAACAAGGCCTGAATTGTGTGTAATGAGTTAAATATCTGCGAATGCAGGAAGTTAAGGTTTACTGAAGTTTTTAAAAATTGGATTATGGAGGATAATCTCATTTAAAAGCTACAGAATTAGACTCTCAGTTTTACTGCAAACCCACATGTTTGAGCTCATGGTACAATCTGATGTTTTCTCTTACAGCATCATAGAGAGTGATTCAGAAGATGAAAAATCACATCTCACAAGACAAACCAAAACTTTATTGAAAAATGTGATTGTGTGACACCACTAAACGCAAGGACTGCGTTGGTGTAATGGAACATATTTGTTGCATCCAGCTGGTTTTTATCCATATTTTCCTCACTAAAGTCAGACCCAACCATACTACTTTCAGCCAGCTCCCATCTTTTCTGTTTGCATGTTTAAAGCAAAGCATTTCCACCGTGGACGACTTAAATAGACACTTGCAGTGGGTGCAAAACAGCATATTCATTGCCTGGTACTTTTCAAAGGAAGCTGTACCTCACCTGGAGCTTTTTGTTAAATGCTGACTTTCTTTTCAGCATGCAAGCTAGCAGAGCTGTCATAACGTAGCAGCTCCTGCCAGTTTGATGAACCGGGCTAGCTAAGCAGCATCTGCACGCTAAGATTGACTAGCACATGTACTGACCAATCAGTACTGAGCTTTTATCAGTGGTGGATAGAGTACACAATTGCAGTACTCAAGTAAAAGTACTTTAAAGGCCCATTTATGCTCAACGTTAAATACGGATCCAGATACGGACGGAGCCTTCTGTCCGTGCTCTGTGTTCATTTCGTCGGTATTTCTGCACGTTTCCATAAAGCTTACGGATACAGGCCAGACGGAGCAGTACCACCGGAAACCGTGGGGGCAGTGTTGCTGTCACTACCCAATATGTAGCTCTAGTGAGACATGAAGAAGAAATAACAATGGCGGAACTTTTTGAGGAAAAGTTGTGCGAGTTGGTTAGAAATGCTGCCTCCGTTCTTGTCTTTGCAGTGCAGTCGTTAGCTTGCTTATCTTTCTTACCATAATGTGCTTTCTTAGATTTGACGTGCTATTTTTGAAGCTTGAGATTTCCACCGTTTTAGGCAGACACAGTAGGCAGCACATTATGTGGCTGTTGTTCCTCGTCATTTGAAAGGCAGAGAGTCTTGATGTTGGACCAGGGATGAACATGCTCCTCTGAAGGAGACGCAGGTATTACATCTTCAGCCATCATCTCCAACTGCTGATAGTCAAGGTGGAGGGGTCACTCCTCCGTCTACTCTGTGGTGCTGAGGATTTTACCTCACGCTGCTGTGAGAGCTGAGTGTAAAAACATACTTAGGCCTAATTAAATTAAATTATAGACAAGTAAAGGCAGCGACCAGTGCATGCCCAATGTAATGGAGTAGAAGTAAAAAGTACTCTCAGAAGTAGGATTTTTCAAAAAAAAAACTTGTCAAGTACATGTAACAGAGTAAATGTCATCTCTGGCTTTTATACATGGTGCATCAGCAGGCTTTTATGCATCTCCTTGACCCGTCTGTGTGGTTGTTCTTGATCCACTGACTCCAGCCTCAGTCCAGTCTGAATCTGCTTTGTTTGACAATCCTCTGCAGGCTGAGCTCATCCCTGTTGCTTGTGCTCCTTCTTCCTTTCAGTCATGAATCTGCTTTGATGCAGCCTCTGAGAACAGCCTGCCCTTTCAGCAGTGACCTTCTGTGGCTTACCCTCCTTGTGAAGGATGCCAGTAATTGTCCTCTGGATGTTTGTCTAGTCAGCAGTCTTCTCCATGATTGTGGTTGTGTGAACTGAACCAGAGTGAGAGACTGAAGGTTTAGGAAACCTTTGCAAACTGGACTTCTACAAAAGTACAACAATTTTCAGTTATCATCAAGATCTAACCTTTAATTGAGGGGGAAAAATGATTGTTTTCATGATATTTTGATGTTTTTGAGATGCGCTTGTTGTTTTGAAGGTTATGGTCTGACTTAAGTCAGCATGGGGGCAACATTATTCAGCCATCAAAAGCTCCACACTTCCGTCTCTCTGCATTCAGAAAAAAACTGCTGGATGACATATACTTTTAAGAGCAGAAGTGGAAATTTAAGGATAAATTAAATTTGGACAGATGCAGTGTGTACAGCGAGCTTTCAGTGCTGTGCAAATGTAATGCTTGCATGCAGGTAGAACGTGGTGCAAGATTTGAGTTTTTGCCATTGGAGAAAAAATACAATTGCCCAGGTGAGGATGATGACTGATTCAGCATGCTTAAAAAAATCCCTTTAGGATTCTTCTGTGATTGAGTGTGTGTTTGTTGCCTACAGAAGCTAATTCGCTATACGGGGGCGTGTGCATGTGGCCTGTATGCAGCCAGCTCTCGTCTGTCTTTTTGTGTCTGCAGGCTACGAGTTAATGAGGAACACTAACGAAGAGAAATGATTCTTTGAGCCTGCAGTGGTGTGTGTGGGCTGGACATGCAGCTCATCAGTGTGTGAATGGCTTCTCAGTGACATTCTTGATCTCTCTGTGACATGACAGACTCGGACACTAATCACTGCGATGCTGCTGCCACGCTGCACAATAGAGCGCAGTATATGCGAGTAAGTGTGCAGTGGTGGTCTGCTGGGCCTTTCATGGTCTAATGAGGTAAGCAACAACACGCCCCAGGCCATGCTGGAGACAGGACACACACAGTCTCAGACGCTGGGCTAAACATAGATGCTATTTGAGTTGTCAAACTTCAGCCGAGTGAATCATCGGGTCACTCAGAGTTAACCTCACTGAGAGAGTGTGAGTGGGCTGCTGTGTTTTTTACTTTTTAGACACATTTTTATTATCATTGTTTGCCTTTTGACACACCTGATCACAGATAATCCTGAGGTAAAGCTCCTGCTGAGGAGGGGACCAACAGCAGCGAGTGGATTTAAACAGAGGTTGGCACTGGTAATCAAAAATACATCCTCGCTAACTGTTAATCCAATGCCAACATCAATACCATACGATTATTTATTCCAAAAAAGTTGGGATGCTCTGCAAAATGTAAATAAAACAGAATGCAACATCCATCCGTATTTTAGTCACAACAACATACCGCATGTTGAAACTGAGACATTTCACCATTTCAGGAAAATTTTGACTTTGATGCAACACATCTCAAAAAGGAGGGACAGGGAAACAAAAGGCTGGAAAAGTAAGTGATAGTAATGAAAAACAGCTGGAGGAGCATTTTGTAACTGGTTAGGATAACTGGCAACAGGTCAGTGACATGACTGGGTATAAAAGGAGCATTTTAGAGGGGCAGAGTATCCCAGAATTAAAGATAGGAAGTGTTTCATCAATCTGAGAATAGCGGTGTCTACAAATTCTGAAGCAATTTCAGAAAAAGTTTCTCGTCGTGTAATCATGAATACTTGAATATCCCAATAAATCCTTTACAGAATATCGCCAAAAACTCAGAGAATCTGCAGAATTCTCTGAGTTCAAGGAACAAGATCAAAGGTCACCACTGGATGCTTGTAATCTTCAGGCCCTCGGGTAGCACTGCTTTAAAAACAGGCATGATTCAGGAGCGCTTCCAGAAATCATTGTCTGTCATGGGAGATCATCATGGTGAGAAGAAGCCATATGTGAACAGGATTCAGAAAATCTGCCATCTTCTCTGGGGCAAGGCTCATTTACAATGGACTGATGCTACATGGAAAACTGTTCTGTGGTCGGATGAAACCACAGTTGCCGTGTCCTGTGGACTAAAGAGGAGAGGGAGCATCCAGCTTGTTCTCCTGGCTCAGTTCTAAAGCCTGCATCTCTGATGGTATGGGGTTGCATTAGAGCCTATGTGGGCAGCTCTAACATCTGGAAAGGAACTATCAATGCTGAAAAGTAGAGAGAGGTTTTAGAGCAACATATGCTCCCATCCAGACAAAATCTCTGACAGCAAGACGATGCTAAATCACATACCACATCCATCACAACAGCATGGCTTCACAGGAGACGAGTCCAGGTCCTGAACTGGTCTGCCTGCTGTCCAGACCTTTCACCAATAGAAAACATTTGGAGCATCAGAAAAGAGAACTCCAGTAAAGAAAACCCAGGACTGTTGGGCTGGAATCCTACACGAGACAAGAATGGGACAACATTCCTTCCCCATCAGCTGGTCTCCTCATTTTCAAACGTTTGCATACTGTTGTTAAAAGAGCAGGGGATGCTACACAATGATAAACATGGCCCTGTCTCTACTTTTTTGAGATGTGTTGCTGCCATCAAATTCAAAATGAACTCATATTTTCATGTAATGGTAAAATATCTCAAATTCAACATCTGATATGTTTTTATTGTTCTATTGTGAATAAATAAAATATGCTTTTATGATGTTTGGCAAATTATTGCATTGTGTTTTATTTACATTTTACACAGCGTACCAACATTTGTGTACCTTCCTAGTGTATGTGGTTTGGGAGGCAGCCTGAGTCTGCTGAAGCTCCTCTGGTCAAAGCCCACACATATACAGCTGCAGGGTCACTGGGGGTCACCGGCAGGGCTGGCGCTGTCTTGTGCCGCGAGGTCAGGCTGCTAATTACATTGGCCTTAAGATGAGACAGCCACTTACAGTAGCTCTATACAGCAGAGCAGAATGGATAATATGATTGTGATAATGGCTGGACATCAAACATGAAGCATGATGGGACCACCGAGGAAGAGACGCGAGAAGTCAGGGAAAGAAAGGAATGAATATAGAGACAGAAAAGTATTATACAAAATGGCAAATATACGTCCTTTATGCTCTGGAGTAAGTGACTTTAATTCATCTGAACAGTAGGGGGTCTCTGATGAAGGACAAAGTCTTTTCTTGTTGTAGAAAAATTCTGATAAAGCCTTATTTCCTTTGTAACATAATCAGCAAGAACAACAAAGCAGTTATTGTTTTAAACACTGTGAAGAAATCGTCCAAGCTTTTCTCCTCCTGGATGACCCCCATGTTCTCCCACCAGTAGGACCTATCAGTCCGTTTTGCAAATGCACTGCACTCCTGAAAAGTCCCTCCAATTTATCCGGGTGGTTTGCATTCAGAAAGCAAAAAACATGACTGTCCATTGAGCCGGACTTCAAGCTGGGTTTTTCCTCCTTGTCCTGGAGAAGAAAGTAAAAGTGAATATCTTTGTGGCCTTACTGGGTGGGTAGATGTAGACATGAGACGGGCCTTTAACCTCCTGAGACTTGAGCCTTTGTTCCAAAAAGCATTTTTAGTTTCTCCCTCTTATTTGTGACACATTAAGTCTGACATCAGCTTCATCTTTGAACAGGAATTTCTTGGAAATTCCCCTTTCCAAAATACAAACAGATTCCCCAAAATGTCAAAGAAATTACCCAAGTTTTTCTGAAATTTCTTTAACATATTTGTATGGCAATATTACCCTAAAATTTATTCACATAGTCCTCACATCTTTCATTGAAACTTTAGCATAAAGACTAAACATTCCAATAAACATCCCCCACAAAAATAAGTAAAAAAAAAACAAACAAGAAAATCCAGCCTAAAATTTCAAGAAAATTCTAAATAATGATAATAATAATAATAACAATAATAATAATAAATCTTTCAAAATCCATGAAAATGACTGAAACATCCAAACACTTGCAATGGACAACCTCCACCCCCAAATTCTCGACCAAATTTCCCCAAAATACAGCAAATTTCCGAAATTCCAAAAGATGCAAAAACAAAATAAATATATTGAGAAGTTCAGTCACATCTCTTAAACTTCAACAGACATTCTTCAGACCTCATTTACAGCAAAGATGAGAAAACTAAATAAAATGCCTTTTTATAACCAGAACAAAGCTGTGCAGAAAAATAGGATATGGGTAAATCAAACTATGTGTCATGTGATTATTCTTATTTTTGTGCAGCTGCTACACATACCAGCATATTTGTAGGATCCTTCCTTCCTCATGTCTCAGTGCTTTCTGTTATTTTTATTCTGTAGACTACATGTGCTTCTAAAAATGGATATCATAAAAGAATTAAACTTCTAGATTCCAGATTCGTAGCATACAAAGTTAAATATTTATAGACCTTTTTTTGTTTTAATTTTGATGATTACAGCTCACAAAAATGAAAACTCCACTATCTCAAAATAGTAAAACAGTAGGGAAAGGTCCAGTTTGCAAAGGTTTCCTGAGCCTTTATCTCTCACTCTGGTTCAGTTCACACAACCACAATCACGGGGAAGACTATTGACTGGACTGTTGTCCAGAGGACGATCACTGACGCCTCCATGAGGAGGGTAAGCCACAGAAGGCCACTGCTGAAAGGCCAGGCTGTTCTCAGAGGCTGAATCAAAGCAGATTCATGACTGAGAAGAAAATGAGCACAAGCAACAAAGAGAAAAAAGAGAGAAAAAGAACTGGACCATTGCTCGGTGGTCCAAAGTCCTGTTTTCAGATGAAAGTCATGCACATTGGAAATTAAGGTCCTAGAGTCTGGAGGAAGACTGGACAGGCAGAATCCAATGTGCATGAAATCTTGGGGTTTTGTCTCCACAGTCAGTGGTGGTTTGGGGTCCACGTCATCTGCTGCTGTTGGTCCACTGGTCTTTATCAAGTCCAGAGTCCATGCTGTCAGCCGTCTCCATGGAAATTTTAGAGACCCTCATGCTTCCATCTGCTGAGAAGCTTTATGGAGATCCTGATTTCCTCTTCCAGCAGGACTTGACACCACCCCCCAGTAAAGCCAGAACTGCAAGAGTCTGGTTTACCCTGTAGAGCAGGGATACTCATGGTGTAGCTCTGGAGCCATGTGTGGCTCTATTGTGATTATTTGTGCCTCTTTAATGTCTTAATTTTAAATATTATTCCTCCAGAAAACTTCAAAAAGGGACACTCTTCACCCATTAAAGCTACTCTTTGCCATTAAATACCATTTGTCTCGAACTGTTATACCCATTTTTGCCAGTCCTATCCAATTTTTGCCTTTTTTAAAATATTTTTTTGCAGATTTCCCCATTTAAGCTACCTTTTGCCATTCAATGCCACTTGTTTCCTTTTTTTACCCATTTTTGCCACTTTTCTCCCATTTTTGCCCCTTTTTCCTATTATTTTCCCATTTAAGCTACCTTTTGCCATTAAGTACCACTTGTTTCCTTTGTTGCCCATTTTTGCCACTCGACTGCTTTATAACTTTGCCAATTTTGGACCTTTTTTGGCTCCTGTAACAAATTTTTGTCACTTCTCACCCATTTTTGCTTTGTTCTGACCCTTTTTACACTTTTTCTTCCCATTTTTGCTCCTTTTCACCCATTTTTGCAACCTGTAACTTATTTTTATCGCTGCTTCAAGCTGTTTTTGCCACTTTTCACTGCTTAGATTGTGGCTCTTGCAAAGGTATTCTTCAACTATTTGGCTTTTTGGTTGAACAGGGTTGAGTAACACGGCCGTAGAGGATCTCTAGAAGATGAGACACCAGACTCAACAATCCAGACGAGCTGAAGGCAGCTATCAGAGTGATCTGGGCTTCATAACACCCCAGTGCCACGGACTGATTGCCTCCATGCCAGGTCACATACATGCAGTAATTAGGGCAAAATGAGCTCCAGAAGGTCAACAGTGTTTTATAAATCCTTTTTTGGACTGATGTTTGTGATATTCTAATATATGAGATGATGGATTTATGAAGTATAATCATCAAGATTAAAACTAAAAAAGTCTTGAAATATTTCACTTTATATATCTAGAATATATAGAAGTTTTACTTTAAAAAATCACTTGAAAAAATGACCTTTTTCATGATATTCTTCTTGTATTTCTACACTAAAAAGGGTCCTCCTACTAAGTCCTGCTTTTATTTGTCAGAGTGTGTGCCACACTTGGCTTGGAGGAGTAGAAGAAGAGTTCCTCACAGATGAGAGAGGACAGAGGAGTAGCGTTAGCTTTCTCTGTAGGGCTGCAGACATAAATCAGACTGTCAGGCTGTTTATTGAAAAGACTGCTTCTGGATCCAGAATTATAAACACAGTGTCCGTACTATGTGTTAACTGCAGTGACATCAGTCTGTTCATTCCTGCTCTCTTCTCTTCCTCTGCTGCTTCATTTTACAATAAACTAACAGGAGACTGGATCAGCTGATCCTTCATTTAAGGGCTTTAAACCGGATTAAAGTCCTGACCTGAGTCTGATCATCACCAGTACGGCTCTGAAATCATCTGAAACATGAATATTTTTAAGGATGTTTTTTTAGAAATGCTCTTATTAAAAGATCAACAGAAACTCGAGGATTGACATGAGTTCCAATCTAATCGCTGTAATATCTTAAAGGTCACATATGATGCAAAAATAACTTTATCAGCCTTTCCTAACTAAAATATGAGCCCCTATCCTGTCAGTTAGTACCAGAAAAATGCCCCCGTGGATCCAGTGGAATTTAAATGCTAAACCTAACCCCAGGAAGCTAATTAACTAAAATGTACACCTACCCCAATGAGCTACCCCTAAATCTAACCAGTGGAAATTAATTAAGGCCTATCTAAATTAATCTATGTTAACCTTAAACAAAGCAAATAGCACGAGCCTGCGTGTTTTGTTGGGAGTTTGTTTTGTGGGGGGGTTTGGTTTGTACGGTACCCGCAGCTGCAGTTGAGTATTATTGTATTCTGAGCAGGGCTGAAACAGAGGGTTTTTCAGACATGCACAAATCCAACAGGGGTGTTTTTTCAGCCACAGTCATGTTTTGGGGACCTCTGAGACCAATATGAACTTGTCTGAAAGGGGTTAAATATGTCCCCTTTAAGAGGAGGGCGGAACTTCCTTCCAAACAAGGAGGGCCAACTAAACCTGGGGGCGGGGCTAACTCCCCACAAGACATTGTTCGGGGAAAATCTGAAGGCTTGTTTCAGCACACATTTTCTGGAAGGTAGAGAGAGAGGGGTAATTTTTCTGATTCTTGGGGGGAATGTGTGACCTTTTAGACTTTGTATTTTGTGAATTGGACAATGTCTTTTTGACTCATTAGTATTAATATGGCCACAAAATCTGTGCATTCCCTGTGTGAGTCCGGCTCTGTACTACTATGCACAGGAGTTGATAAAATGCTGCCATACATGTTGCACTGTTGTCTTAACTTTTTTTAAGATTTCTTTGGGGCTTATTGCATTATTTGATAGGAGTGAAAAGAGATGGAGAGGTCATGCACTGATTAGCCTTGATATAGAGGGTTGATCCGTAGACTGGTCAGGACTGTAGAGTCTGTATAGAAGCTCCTGAGTTAAACTGGCACTCTTTATTCATTTATTGTTCTGGATCAGTGTGTCGTCTGTATTGCTGAGAAATATGATGAAAAAGAGCCGATAAATGTAATATTTATATTTTATTTTGATCCGTAATTGTTGTTTTTTTGATTTAACGTCTAGGTGGGTCTCATACATTCTTAGAACATAAAACCATTAAAATATTTCCTGACATGACACTGCAAAGCTTAAAATACCAAAACAAACAAGGATGACCAAAGTTTAGCTCCAGTTCTGATGATTAGGCATTCATCTGTGTCCAATGAGCCATTGTTGACCTGATAACACACAGAAAATAGACATTCATGTAAAGGGTTGCTTCACTGGGTCTCACATTCTTCTTTTAAATATTTCAGTTTCTCTTGTACATTCATGTTTAATCTCTTACTCTTCCTTTCCAACACTGTCTCTCTGACTAAAGGATGAGGTTTCATTTTTTAAAATATGTTGTTTATGGTGAGTTGGCCATCCGCCGGAGTCTGCAACAATCACTCACATGGTTCTGTGTCTGCAGGGCTTTAAAAATGGCTTCCTGTG
The DNA here is from genome assembly GCF_018320785.1 of Cheilinus undulatus. Taxonomy (NCBI): domain Eukaryota; kingdom Metazoa; phylum Chordata; class Actinopteri; order Labriformes; family Labridae; genus Cheilinus; species Cheilinus undulatus. Next base: position 5,266,915 of record NC_054868.1, read on the forward strand.
GTTGGAGGAGAATGTAAACAGAGGGACGGCAAGGGAAAGAGAAAGAACGGCGAGGGAGCTCAAGTGCTGAAGCTGGAATTTAAACAAGACTAGGTCCATCAGCTGATCGCTCCTCCTGCTGCTTTTTTTTTTTTTTAACAAACAGAATTATGGAAAAGGTTCTGCAAGTGTAGTTAGGTTTGGAAAATAATCTCATTTTAAGACATAGAATGAAAATATAAGGCCTGAATTACACACATTGAAACAGCTACAGATATAGTCAATACAATGTACTTATGTTTCTCAAAGAAATAAAAACATTATAATTTCCTGAAACTTAAAAGTCACATATTATGCAAAATACACTGTTTTCAGGTTTTTCTAACAAAAATGTGCCCCTGGCCTGTCCACAATCACCCCTTAGTATCAAAAAATCCATCCCCTCCCCCCTTTGTCCACCTTTCAGAAAATGTGTGCTGAAACAAGCCGTTCTTAGATTTTCCCCTCATGATGTCATGTGGGGAGTTAGCCCCGCCCCTAGGTTTGGATAGTCCTCTCTTCTTGGATAAGAGTTTCGCCCTCCTCTCATGATCCTGCTGAGAGGCGCATCAGGATAGCCACATACATTTCCCTTGAGGGGTGTGGTCAGGGGTGGAGTCAGATTGCTCAGTAACATTTAAAGCCACAGACACAGAAACAGCTCATTCTGAGCAGGGCTGAAACAGAGGAGTTACTATACATTATACATTATAAGATTACTGTACATTTTATAACAATACCAATTCCAAAATGTTGGATGCAGTGTAAAATATAGATAAAACAGAATGCAATGGTTAAAAAATCTCAAACATCCATAAAAAACAGCTAGAGGAGCATTTTGCAACAATTAGGTTAAATTGCAGCAACAACATGACTGGGGATAAAAGGAGCCTTTTAGACAGGCAGAGACATTGGCGGAGGTTTAACATTCTGCAAAAATACTGAGTCTAATTTATTCCAGAAAAATGTTCCTCAACATAAAATCCCAAAGACTTTGAATGTCTTTGGGATTAATATTAATATTGTCAAAAGATTCAAAGAATCTGGAGAAATATCTGTGCTCAGGCTTAAGGGGCCCTCAGGGGCCATTGGATTAAAAACAGGCATGCTTCTCTACTGGAATTCACTGCATGGGCTCAGGAACACTTCCAGAAATCATTGTCTGTCAACACGGTTGGCCGTGGCATCCACAAATGACAGTTAAAGCTGGATCATGGAGAGAAGAAGCCATATGTGAACAGGATCCAGAGGCACTGCTGTCTTCTCTGGACCAATACTCATTTAACACGGACTGAGGCTACATGGAAAACTGTTCTGTGGTCAGATGAAACCACAGATGCTATGTCCTGAGGACCAAAGAGGAGAGGGAGCATCCAGTTTGTTCTCCTGGCTCAGTTCTAAAGCCTGAATCTCTGATGGTATGGGGTTGCATTAGAGCCTACATGGGCAGCTTACACATCTGGAAAGGAACTATCAATGCTGGAAAGTAGAGAGAGGTTTTAGAGCAACATATGTTCCCATCCAGACAACATCTCTGTCATGGAAGGCCTCGACTGTTTCAGCAAGACGATGCTAAATCACATACCACATTCATCACAACAGCATGGCTTCACAGGAGAAGAGTCCTCACTTCCCAGACGTTTACAGACTGTTAGAAGAGGGGATGCTCTACTGTATGATGGTAAACACGGCCCCGTCCCTACTTTTTTGTGATGTGATGCTGCAATGAAATGCAGCATGAGCTAATCTTTTCATGAAATGGTAAAATGTCTCAGTTTAAACATCTTATATGTTGTTTATGTTCTATTGTGAATAAAATGGATTTTTGAAGTTTGCAAATCATTGCATTGTCTTTATTTACATTTTACACAGCGTACCAGCTTTTTTGGAACCGGGATTTAAGTGTGATGAGATATTTTGATGAGAGAAGAGACAGACATACTTGACAGGGTCTGACCTTTAATGGGAAAGTTAGAAACTGAAGCAGAGGAAAAGTTTTGATCTAAATAAATGAAAGAAGCTGATGAAAGTCAGGATCAATTGTCCTGGGAGCTCTGATAAAACAAGCTGACTTTTACTGAGACATCACTGATGATTTTATGAGATAAATGCCAGAAAACGGAGAACTTTAATCAAGTTTGTTCATTATTTCCTGCATTTGTTTTTTCTTGTGCTGTTCCATTCAAACAGAGAAGACGTCCGTTTTTCTGTCTAAACGCGACCTACTCTGCTCACAAGTGTTTGCAGAGTGTCTCTGGCTCTCCCCGTGGAAAATCTGCTCAGACATAAACATGTTGAAGTGTTTGAGACAAAGCTTTAGGTCAAACCGCGGCACATTTTGCAAGAAAAAGCGAATCATCAAATAACCACAGTTTATTTAATTCTGTGAGGAAATATAGACAATTTACAGAGCACATGGAGATTAGTGGTGCAGTGGGACTGATGGGGAGGTTTCTCATTTACCAACCAAATCAGCGGTCAGCGCTCACATTTAAACAACATCAGATTAGAAGATTAGCGTTTGAATGATTGTTATTTGGATTCTTACACTCAGGCCTGTGAATGGAATGACTAATAGAACCAGAGAGAAAATGAAAGCAAAAAATCTTCATATTTCCTGATGGAAAAACTTGGCCAGGGAATGTCTAGACCAGCGTTACTCAAAGCCACGTGTGGCTCTTTTGTGTTGATTTGTGGCTTTTTCATGTCTTAATTTTCAATATTGTTCCCCCAGAAAACCTTTAAAAGGGAAACTTGGGCCTCAGAAATTATCCATTACAAGTCACATTATTCAGGTTGTTTCCCACACTTACACAGTAGGCTTTAATTATTACCTCTGCCAAGGAGGTTATGTGATCAGGTGGGTTTGTTTGTTTGTTAGTTTGTTAGCAACATAACTCAAAAAGTTGTGGATGGATTTCGATGAAATTTTCAGGAAATGTCAGAAATGGCATAAGGAAGAACTGATTAGATTTTGGGACTGATCCGGATCACTGTCTGGACCCAGGAATTTTTTAAAGGATTCTGTACTATTGGGAAATAGGGCTGCGCTGTTACCACTTTACACCAGGAGATGACGGACATGAGTAACTTCAATCCCAGCAGCATTTTGGGTGTGTTTCTATTCAAAGTTTTGAAGTTTATAGAGTTTGAAAGACTCACGCCTGGTCAAGGAGATGAGTTGGACAGCGAATTGTAGTGAGAATACTCACAATGCTGGGAGGAATAGAGGAATACTCACCCTCTGACATGACTTCCAGTCTTCTGGTTAGACCCTGGATGCTTCCTCCATGAGAAGTCCACACTTAGCGAAGCCAATACTTTGCCTCACCGTGTCTCCACCCCACATTTTGGGAGTGATCCTGATCACTGTCTGGATCCAGGAATGTTTTTAAAGGATTCTTCACTATTGGGAGATAGGGCTAATGGCGGTGCTCTGCGCTTTTCTAGTTTTATTCTTTTTCTGCTTATTTCCATTGCCCTTATTTGCATTTTTGGCCCCTTTTTCAAAATTTTCCCACTTTTTTTGCCACTTGTTGCCTATTTTAACGCCTTTTGCCCATTTTTGCCACTTTCTTGCTGATTTTTGCCCATTTTAGTCACTTTTCAATCATTTTTTGCTACATACTTGCTGGTTTTTGACCATTTTGCCACTTCTTTTTGCTACTTTTCCCCCCATTTTTGCCACCTATATCCTGCATTCTGCTACTTGCAATTTTCCCCCCTTTTTTGCTATTTTCACCAATTGAAATCGCTTGTGTCCCATTTTTGCCACCTTCTTGCTGCTTTTTGACCATTTTAGTCAATTTTTACTCAGTTTTTTGCTACATATTTGTCACTTTTTGACCATTTTGCTACCGGTTACTAATGTTTTGTCACTCTTCACCCATTTTTGTCAATTCAATTGTCATCATTTTATGCCTATTTTTCCCCTTTTTTGCCAATTTTTACCATTTTTGCCACCTCTAACTTATTTTCATTGCCACTCTAATCCTTTATTGTGACTTTTCACCACTTAGATTGTGGCTCTTGCAACAATATATTTTTGGCTCTTTGGTTGAGCAGGGTTGAGTAACACTGGTCTAGACCATTGATGGACACATGCAGCCCCCAGGTCAGTTTTAAAAAAACAATAAATTATAAAAATGAGGAAAACATGACAGAATCTGCCATGAAAACATGAAAATAGAAACCATTTCCAATCTTTGATTACTTCCCCCATTCTCTTACCATATTTCCATATTCTCTCCTCAGCTTGAATAGGGGCAAAAATGCCTCAAAAATTAAATTATAAAATAAACCGTTTTGGACCAAACAGTAAATAATTGTATTAATTTTTTAAAATGGATTACAGATATGTGCTTGTATGACTCAAGCAATATGTCAGGTCTGAGTTCACAGTCAGCTGGGTTTCAGACAAAATGATGGTTTTATTTTGGATGGGCAGGGAATAAATTGTTGAACCTCTGATACAAGAAGAACGATGCAATTTCCGCCCTGGCCTTGGAACAGTGGACTAACTCTTTACCCTTGCAGGGCTCCTTGAGGGGGCGTGGGAGTTTGCACATCCAGTCTACATGTTTTTTCGTGGATTTGGAGGAGGCTTACGACCGTGTCCCATGGGGGGTAATGTGGGGGGTCCCGGGGCCACAGCAGCGAACCATCAGGTCCCTGTATAACCAAAGTGAGAGCTGTGTCTGCATCCTAGACACAAAGTCGGACACATTGCTGGTGCTTGTTGGCCTCTGCCAGAGCTGCCCCATGTCTCTGATTCTGTTTGTGACTTCATGGACAGAATCTCAAGGTGCAGCCAGGGACAGGAGGGTTTTCAGTTTAGTGATCTCGGAATTCCATCTCTGCTTTTTGCAGATGATGTGGTTCTGTTGGCCTCTTCAGCCTGGGACCTCCAGCAAGCGTTAGTGTGAGTGTGCATGGGTTGGGGAGAGTGTCTTTGCCCCAAGTGAAGGAGTTCAAGTACCTCTGGGTCTTGACCACAAGTTAGGATAGAAAGGGCAGCGAGATCGACATTGTACCACACCATTGTGGTGAAGAGGGAGCTGAGCCAGAAGGCAAAACTCTCAATTTACCGGTCGAGCTTCGTCCCAACCCTCACTAATGGTCATGAACTTAGATTAAAGACTGAAAGAATAAGATTGCAGGTTCAAGTAATTGAAACAAGATTCCTCAGGAAGGTGGCTGGGCTCAGCCTTAGAGATAGGGTGAGGAACTTGGATATCTGGAAGGATCTCAGAGTAGAGCCGCTACTCCTTCATGCTGCAAAGGGCAGGAGATGCGAGGGGCATCTGATAAGGATGCCTCCTGGTCGCCTCCCTGTGCCAATTTTCCGGGCACGTCAACTGCAAGGAGATCCCGGGTAGACCCAGAATGCACTGGAGGGATTATACAGCTCATGTAACCTGGGAACGCCTCAGAATCCCCTGGGAGGAGCTGGAAAATGTTGCTGAGGAGTGAGATGTCTGGGTTGACTTGCTTCACCTGCTGCCACCGTGACCCGAGCCCAGATAAGCAGAAGAAAATGGATGAATTGAGGGAATACATTTGTTGGTGAATACTCAGTTCTGACTGGCTGGAGGGTGTCCCTGTCTTCCCCATTCTGATGCTCTGTTTGAATTTCAGCCAGACGTCTTGCCCTTTTCGACATGCCTAAATGCATTAAGCCACTGCCATGTGATTGCCTGATTAGCTATTCGTGTTGTGAAGCAATTCAACAGGTGTACCTATTAAAGTGGCTGCACAGTGTATCTTTTTTTTTCATCTTTGAAAGGGCCAAACAGGAGACCTTCAATCAGCCTTATCAAACAGCAAAAAGGAAATTCACATCATGGACTGGGAAAACCTGAGGGTTCGTTGTCCAGAGAGAAACAGGTACCATCGATGGATCAGTGAAGCCATCGAGAGGTCAAAACAGCCTAGTCTTTCATCCAGAACTGTAGCTTTTTATTGCCCAGCATTTGTAAAGCTCACAGAGACATACTTCAGTGATTCTAGTTTTATTTTGTGCTTTAGCATGTGCTTGTTACGTGTCCTGAATAGAACGGGTGAATGCTAGCAGCCTAGTCCTCTGTCTGCCTCACTAACAGTGGAAACTATGCACGAGTTTAGCCATCAGGACAAATGACCAGGAAGGATGTTATGAACGCTCTGTCAAATACAGCATCTGTAATTTTCCTGTCCTGCTGCCAAAATTCTTCCAAGGTTTCATCAGCAGTGTGAGCTTCAGACGAAAGGTTCTTCATTGAATGATTCACCTTGAATGATTTCAGGCCCATTGCTCTGACCTCCTTAGTAATGAAATCATTTGAAAAGTTGATCAAAAACGAAATATTAAACAGGTCTGAACATCTGCTTGATCCTTTGCAATTTGCTTACAGAACTAAGAGGGGTGTCCAAGATGCCACATTAACTTTGCTTAATTACATTTATCGTCACCTTGAAGGCTCTAGCACTCATGCTAAATTATTATTTGTTGATTTCTTCTCAGCCTTCAACACTATCCAGCCTCATCTGCTTGTCAGGAAACTTACTAACCAGTTCGGCCTTGATAATTGGATTGCTGGTTGGATTTTGGATTTTCTTATGTTCAGGACTCAGAGAGTGAGAGTAAATGGAGAACTTTCTGGTCTGTCTGTAACATCCACGGGGTCTCCCCAAGGATGTGTTGTATCTCCTCTCCTTTATATCATGTATAAGAATGACTGCAGGAGCACATGTGAAAACCGCCATATTTTAAAGTTTGCAGACGATACTGTAATTGTTAGCTTGATGAACAGTGAGGAACTCTCTCATGGTCCCGTTATTGATTATTTTACAACCTGGTGTCAGGAATCTTTCTTATCACTTAATGTGACCGAGACAAAAAACATGCTGATTGATTTCAGAAACTCCCTCCTTCTCCTGTCAGCACGATAATCAACAGACAGAATATTGAAACAGTGGAGTCCTATGAGTACTTAGGCACTATAATCACTAAGAAACTGACTTTAGAGCATAATACTAATGCAGTGAATAAGAAAAGTCAGCAGCGCCTCTTCTGTCTCAGAAAGCTTGCTAAATTCCAGGTTGACAGGCCCTTGTTAAATATGTTGTATCGTTCCTTTATTGAGCAAGTGCTCACCTTTTCTTTTATCTGTTTGTTTCAGTCCCTGAACATTAAAAACAAAAATGTCCTTTCGAGAGTAATTAGAGTCTGCAGTAGAATAACTGGTGTGACTCAGGAACCTCTTCGGGAATTGTACAACAAAAGGGTGTACAACATGGCTAAGTCTATCTTGTCAGATAGCTCGCATCCATTACATCTACAATTTGAGCCTCTCCCATCAGGTTCCCTTCTCAGACTTCCACCAATCAAAACCCACAGATTCAAACGCTCCTTTATTCCTACTGCCGTCTCCCTTCTTAACTCAAGTAGGAGGAGATAGTCTTTGCACTTTTGCCCCTTGTGACATCCAGTGTGATGAATTAATTGATCAATGTCCTTGTTGGATTTTAAATTTGTTACTTGTTTTATGTTTCTTTGTGCTTTAAAGGGTCAGTTGTTGCTGTTACATGTTTTTATGTATTCTTGCGTGTTTTATGTGGCTTTTATGTTTCTTATGCTCACCATATTTTTGCACACTGAATCACCCTTACTGGGGACGAATAAAGTTCTTGACTGATTGATTGATTGATTGATTGATCATGCATTTCTGTGCTCTATGTTACATGATGCTACCTGTCGACTTAAAAAACACTGAAAAGAGCAACTTTGAATTCCATTCAACTTTTCTCCTGAAAACACAGATGAGCTGGGATGTAAGACCAACCTCTTTGCTCTCACAGCTTTGCCTCTTTAGTCATCATCCTTGTTGACTTATGCTATCAACAGTCCAAGATAATCAGAGAGGAGTTTATTCTCCTCACTGTTAGACTGGACTAAACAGTCATAGACAAGAATGAAAAAAAAACAAATCTCTCTGGCCCACATGACTTCACTGTGAAGCCCAATATTTTTTATCTATTTTATTTAAAATGTAATTAAACAGGAAAGCCTCATTGAGATCACCAGGATAATTTGTTCTGGAATAATTGATCAAAGTGTTTGATTGGCTGGTCTGTGTCTCATCTTTTTACACATTACTAAATATTTAACATTGCTAGAGCAAGGCTAGTTCACAAAAGTTCTAGTTCTGAACCTTGTTTTAGTAAATCAATCATAGACCATCTTCCAGAGCTGGGCCTACATCCATTCATTTTTACCTGGATGGATGCATGGATGGATTGATGGATGGATGGATGCATGAATGGATGGATGGATGCATGGATTCATGGGTGGATGGATTGATGGATGCATAAATGGATGCATGGATGGATGGATGGATGGATGCATGGATGCATGCATGGATGCATGGGTGGATGGATTGATGGATGCATAAATGGATGCATGGATGGAAGGATGGATGCATGGATGGATGGATAGATGCATGGATGCATGGATGGATGCATGGATGGATGGATGCATCGATGCATGGATGGAGGGATGGAAGCATGTATTGATGGATGGATGGAGTAATGGATAAATGCTGATTAAGTCAACTTTGACATCTCTCTCCCCAGCGACACTTTCCAACTCCTTCTGGAGGATCTCAAGGCATTCTCAGACAAGACAGGATATATAGAAAACTCATGTTGGCTGCTTAAATCCATGCTCTCATTCTTTCAGTCATTACCTAGAGTTCATGGCCATAAGTGAGGGTTGGTCGACTGGTAACCCAAAAACTCCTTAATCACAACGGTCCAGCCCAACGCCTGCAGTACTGCTGATGCTGCACTAATGTCATGCTCCCTTTCACCCTCAGTTGTGAACAAGAACCCGAGATACTTGGACTCCTTCACCTGAGGAAAATCCTCACTCCCCACCCAGAGAAAGCAATCCACCGTTTTCTTGCAGAGAGCCAGCCCTCAGACTTGAAGGTGCTGACCCTCATCCCAAGCACTTTGCACTCAGCTGCAAACCCCCCGTCCATGCCTGTTCAAGGCCCCCAGCTGAGGAAACCAACAGAACCACATCATCTGCAAAAAGCAGAGATGTAATTCTGATGTCCCCAAACTGACAAACTCTCCTCCTCCTGGCTGCACCTCGAGGTCCTGTCCATGGAAAAGAAAAACAGAATCGGAGATAAGGAGCAGTGCTGGCAGAGGCCAACATGCACCGAGAGCGTGTCCAACTCTGTGCCAAGAACGTGGACACAACTCTCTCTTTGGTTCCACAGGGGCCTGATAGCTGCTGCAATGGCCCCATATTCCTACATCCTCCATGTCAGCCCCTGAGGGACACAGTCATAAGCCTCTTCCAAGTCCACAAAACACATGGTCCATCAAGGTCCTTCCAAATTCTAATCTCTGCTGGATATTTAATCAAATAGATTCTAATTTATTTAGCTTCTTTCCATTAGGAATATTTTCTTTTCACTTTTTTTGTTCCTGGATATTTATCCTCTCTAGAGTGCAGCCACTCCTAAAAACAAAACATATCATTTTTACCTCAGCAATTACAGAAAATTTAAGAACAAGTTAAGCATCAGGTTCATTTGTTTGTCCAGTTCTACCTACACTGTGACTTAAAGAAACACATCCAAGATAAAATAATATATATTTGGGACCACAGAGGGCCCCATCCTCCACAGGTAGAGCACATATCAATGATCCAATGTAACACAAACTTTAAAAAGTCCAGAGCAAACATGTTAAAGATGTTCTGTGGTGACCAAACAAACCTGATTCCATTCAGGTGCATCAACAGCATGACTGATTTAAAGCTGTTGATTCAGAGACTGTGTGTGTTCTTAGAGAGGGTAATTGAGGGTGGAACAGACCAGCTTACGGAAACTCAAAGCTTAGTTTGGACTACTTCTTAATGAGCTCCTAATTACCTGCACACACTCAGCTGATGTGATCCATTAATCATGGGGATGTTCAGCTTGTCCTTAATGACGGCTGATTTCAACGTTTGTGTCTGGCTGTTATTGTTGGGAAACTCTGATGATGTTCTACTGAAATTTTAGTACTGAGTGGAATAAAACGGAGATTCAAACATCTGTGAACATGTCAGTCAGCTGCAACCAAATGTTCCAATCCCAAATCCATGAGCAAAGAAAGGTTCTTTATGTGTCCTTATCCTGATAGTGATGAGTGCCTGGTCAAGTCTTTTCTCAGCTATCTGAGCCAAAGTCAGCGTAGGGGAGGCTCATTAGACAGCAGTCTGTTTACCCACATCCTAACACTTGAGGGTCATGGTCACAACTCAAATGATAATTTTCTTTAAACAAAATTACTTTTAAATCTGTGATCATAACAATGTAGATGGATACTGAAATAAACCATTTTGGAAAGTAATGTCTAACTTCCTAACTAGGCAAAAATGTCGGGAGTTAAAAATGTTGAAAATGGGTTAAAACTGGCAAAGAAAGTGCCAAAAACTGCCAAAAGGTTGCAGAGAATGTGTTAAAATCGTCAAAAGAAGTGGCAAATGTGGGAGAAAACCAGAAAAATTTGGTTGAAAGTGGAAAGGCAATGGCATGAAAGGGCACAAAGTGCATGAAAAGAAGTGGCTGGAATAGGCATTAATGGGCAAATAGTGGCAAAACAGCAGCAAAGAAAGTCGCGTGTAAGGCCTCAGAACCCTAAAAAGGGGTTAAAAGTGCTAAAAGTGGCAAAACAGTGGCAAAGATGGACCAAATTCAGCAAAACAGTGGCAAAAACGGACAAAAAGGCAGCAACAAGTGGTCATTAGTGGTGAAAGTGGCCAAAAGGCAGTAAAAACAGAAAAAAAGGAACAAATTCAGCAAAACAGTGGCAAAAATGGACAAAAAGACAGCAAAAAAAAGTGGCAGAAATGGTTAAAAAGCAGCAAAAAAGTGGCAAAAATGGATAAAAAGTACCAAAACAGTGGCAAAAATGAACAAACAGCAGTAAAAAAGTAACAAAAGTTGACAAAAAGCAGCAAAACAGTGGCAAAAATTGACCAATTCAGCAAAACAGTGGCAAAAATGGATACAGAGCAGCAAAACAGTGGCACAAATGGATAAAAAGCAGCAAAACAGAGGCAAAATGGATAAAAAGCAGCAAAACAGTGGCAAAAATGGACAAAAAGGCAGCAACAAGTGGTTTATAGTGGTGAAAGTGGCCATAAAGCAGCAAAAACAGTGGAAAAAATTGACCAAATTCAGCAAAACAGTGGGATAAATGGATAAAAGCAGCAAAACAGTTGCAAAAATTGACAAAAAGCAGCAAAAAAGTGACAAAGATGGAAAAAAAAATCACCAAAACTGGCAAAAAAAAAAAAAAAAAAGAATTAACAAAATGCAGCAAAATAGTGGCCAAAATTGACAAAAAGCAGCAAAGCAGTTTTGAAGGATAAAATGTTCATAATGTGCCAAAAAGCAGCAAAACAGCAGAAGTTGGTTAAAAATGGCAAAAAGATTGTAGCAAAATTTGGCAGAAATTGTGTTGAAAGGAGGTTAAAAAGTTGTATCAATAACTGATTCCAGCATCAGTTATAGTTTGATGCTTTTCAGCTGATGAGGGAACTGTTAGCTAGGATGCTAGCACCAAAGCTATTGATCCAACACAGACTAATGTCATCAGTAAATCACAGACGGGTTTTCAGGGGTCAACTCTGTGGGCTGAGATCCCGAGTCCACAGGAGAATAGAGAAAACTACATCTAAACAGCATGTTTCCTTGTTAGCACAGGGTTGATTGGCTGTTTGTTTCCTGTTCTGGTTAAATGTTGATGTTGTGATTGGTTAAATGTTTGTCAGACTGTACCTAGTGTTTTATTTTGAAATCCGGGGAAATCTGTTTTTTTTTTTTTTTTTTTTTTTTTTGCAAACCGACCAGCTGTCCATCCTTCGTCTGATAAACATGTGAACTTTGACCCTGTGGGGACAAAAAGTACAATTCCTCCAAACCACAAGAGGGAAATTCCCCTGAACGAAACCGGTGTAAGAGAGGTGGACGTGTTACACGAGTAGAGACGGTTAGACATGAAAGAGTTTGGATGTGATGAAAGAATCAACACAGGAATATAACAATCAGATAAATAAAGAGCTAGTCTGCGGTGCCAGGATTAAAATATCCTCACAAATGGAAAAAATCTGTCCAGTGACTGCTGTCGATGTATTGATCTGATTTTTAGCCTCAGAGGCGTATCGCCATATGAAACCATGTGATTTGTGTCTCTGTGAACCTGTTAAGTTTTGGCTTTTCTCACACGGTGTAAGTGTCCACTCTCTGTTTTCACATCTCTCAGATTTCCTCTCACTGTTTCAATCTGAGCTCTCAGAGCCACAAAGGCAGTAATCCCTCAGATTAACTGTCCCTTTGGTCTACAGGAGGAACGCCACTGACCACATGGAGATGACCTGTGGGGACGAAGTTTGAGCCTCTTCTCTGCTGGAAATTTGATCCTGGGCTGACATGGGAATAACCCTGCAAACACAGCCACCTGATATTCAAATCCAACGTCATTTTGAAGAGTTCGAAGTGGTAGAAGATCTGAAAGATAGAAGAAGGAAGAGTTAGGGTAAAACAGTTGTAGTCTGCCGCTGCAAGGTTGAAAACACTTGTGACACTTGTCTCATTCAATGTCATTTTTAAAGGGGAATTGATCTTAGACCAGTAAGAGCAGCAATTTTTAACTTTTCCTCATCAAACTGGTGGAAAGTTGATCAAACGATTCAATGAGTTTTAACAGTAAGAAGGGTGTCTTCTCTGTGAAACAGACAAGTACGTCACTTCACAGACCACTGCTCACAGTCCAGTGTTGGTGTGTTTTACAACACTCCATCCAACACTTGGCATCTGGCTTGGTGATGTGAGGCTTGCATGCAGCTGCTCGGCCATGGAAACCCATTCATGAAGCTCCGTTGTGCTTACGTTAATACCAGTGGAAGTTCAGAACTCTTCGGCTGTGAAATCAGCTGAGTCGGCAGGTCTTCCTGAGTGACTTTAACCTTGCAAAGCAGATGGAATCGCTCGTTTCTCATTAGTGAATCAATCTTGCAAAGCTCTTGTCTGAACCGTTTCGGCCTGGTTAGAAAGTGACAGGACCAATCAGCGTTGAGGGGCTTTACTTTCGGGTGTGGCGAAGTCGTGACATAAGCAAGCAGCACCAAGAGGCCGGTGCAATTGTAGCGGGAGAGATTAGCTTGGATGCTGCTAAAGCATCATTTTTTTGGAACTTGACGAAATTTCTTTTCAAAAATTACAGAAGTCGTGTACTGACATGTCTACAGTCACCATGGTTTGCATTATGCAGCTCTTTATGGAGTTTACTCCTTGGTAGCGGCTATGACGTCATGTGTTTTGTTGCTCTGATTGGCCCATTCCCAAACGCTGTCTATGGAAGGTTTACCAGATGCGGCTTTAACAACTTGCTGTTGTTCCTAAATGCTTCCACTTTGTAATAATATCACTCACAGCTGACTGTGGAATTTCCAGCAGGGATGACGTTTCATGAAGGTCCCAGAATGCACGGGTGTGCTGGAATCAACTCTAGAGCACATATGCATCTTCTGCCTGCTTTTAGAGGGAACCAGTGTCTTTTAATGTGCATTCTGAAAACTAAAACATTGTTTTTGTGTTGAGTAAATGAGCCTTATGAGGAGCCGAAGAGTCCTCAATTCAAAATAAGAAGTAGTATTGACAAGGAGGCCACAGAGGTAGGTGGTGCTGAGCAGTGCTGGTCTGAACTCGCTGGAAATGTCGAGTGTAGGGGGCATTCATGTTGCACAGGTGAGTTTTTAGCGATTTTACTGGCAGCCATCATGACTAGAGATACCCTTTGCAATCATAAAAGCAAAGAGTTTCTCTGTCTTTAGAAAATTTTCTAAATATTTGAGATACTGTAAGACCTGAATTTACACTAAATATAACATAGGAATGGTCACTTTTTAACCCTTTAGGACCTACCATAGAAGGAAAAAATGAAAATGAAATAGGATTTTTTGCAAAAAGCTTGTTTATAAAAAATAAACTTTTTAGTGCACTCAAATATCTAAATGTGCCAGATACCTTTGAGCAAACATGTTTGCAGAAGACCATGCTGAAAGAAAAACAAGTATGACTTGTGGCCTACAAGAAGATTACGTGATTGGTTTGTGCAGACAAACGTCGTCATATGGCATCACATGAAGTAGGCAGTGCTGTGAAAGGCAGTGGTCCAGATTATATTATAGTATATTGTTTTTGATGTGTGTGCTTTTTACTACATTTTTGCAGAAGAAGGAGAGACATTTCTGGAAGGAGACAGAACTATGGGGCACAGAATGTGTGATATGTTAGGTCGTTTTCACTCCTGATAGTCCGGGGGACTCGGTTCGTTTTAGAACTGAAATTCCAACATTGTTGTACTTTCCTATGGTTTGGTTCGCATTCACATTACCCTTGGTCAAACAAACCAAACTATACGTTTGTGGCGCTGTTGTCCCAAACAAAGAGCAATGAAGAAAAGGAGATGCAGAAGAAGATGAAACCGGATATCCATCTCCTTCCGCCAGACTTTTTTTCGACATATGCAATGGAAAAACACTGAGTTTACGGAGTCTTGGGGTTTCTGCTTTTGCATTGGGGGGTTATGAGCAGCTAGCGAGGCAGCAAGCTGTTCAACATGTCATTCAAACATGAGATAAATAGGTTAAAGGAAAAAGGTAAATAATAAAAAGCCAAAGGCTGAACAATAATGGCCGAATCCTGGATCACTGCACCGGGGCCATGGCGCTGCTATCTCACATGAGAAAACCAGCAAAGGACGGGGGTTGCCCCAGCCAATGAGGAGGCTAGTACTCGCAGCCAATCAAGCTCAGGTCAGAGGGAGCATTCCTACTTGCCGCTGTAGCTTCCGGTATCTCAGCTCAGTGAGAAGTTCATTCAATGGCGGAATTATGGTGGTGTTCGGTCTGAGATGAGGTGTTTTCTTGCCTGTGATTTGGCCATTGATTTCAGTGGAAAAGCAGAGCAAAATCACTCCACGAGCGCTTCGCAACCATTGGTATTCAATTCAGCGGATATTTTCATCTGCGAGGAGGTATGTAAGGAGAGGGGCGGAGCTACGGAGCTCAAACAGTCAAACCATGAGTCAAAAACAGAGAAGAACAGGAATGGAGGGGGAGTTGAAAGTTGATTCTATACGGTTCTCTTTGAAAGTCACACACCTCAAGCTTAAATGAATTACACCCGGCATTTATTTGGAACAGACGGTTATTTATCAGAAAGTACTGCTACACCTGACGGTTAATTGGGACCTGGCAATTAATTGGGATCTGGCTATTATTTGGTATTTTACGGTAAGTAAGTCTCGGAGGAACAGCTGGTCTCTATTGGTCAGATTTGGTTACTAATTTTGATTAAGAGCCCCTTGGTGGAGGAATTTTCATACTGAGCTTTGAACAGATTTACAGACATGTGTCCAGCTCTGGCTAAAAGTAACGACTAATTAACACGGTTTTTTTAAATGATAAATGGAGGCTTTGACTGCCGCCATGCTGCTGTGTTTACTAATCTAAGATACAGTACTCACCCAGACTGGGAATAACATGCTTTTGTTCACACTCACTGGTTCTCATTTAAAGTGTGTCATAAAGTGATGTTTGACCCATAAAGCTGCAGCACGGCTGTAATGGAGTCCAGGCTGCAACCACGGCACTTCACTGTGAAGAGAAACTTCCGCTGCTCAGGAATGTACCTGCACGTCATCACACAGGCCTGGCTACTCTGTCAGGTTTATTTATACAGAGGAGGAATGGCTGAGATCAGAGGAGAGGGCATGGGGGGGGGGGAGGTCTGTGAGATCAGGAGTCTGACCGACTGACCTACAGTCTAATTATGTATCATTATCAGGAGACACAAACCGATCTAAATTACTGCAACAGCTCCCATTCACATAGATGGATTACACAGAGCAGGCCGACGCACACACATTCAACACTTAAACAAATATAAATCATATGCCTTCCTCTCCGAAAATTCCTCCACATCCCCCCGGCTCTCTGTCTTCAGCTTAAGCTGTGCTCACAACCTTTTCTAATCCCAGCTGTTGTTTACGGCCAATCAGAGGCAGCAGAAATGTTTACATCACTGGAACAAACAGCATTTAACTACCACTTTATAACTTCAGTAACAAACTTTCACAATAAAACAACATTCAATGAACATTTCCATCAGGGCTGTGACTGGTCAGTATCTTTAATTGCAATTAATCTCAGAAGCTCCTTTATGTATTTTTTTTTTTTTATTTTGGACAAACAAAATAATAATAAAAAAGAACAACAACAACAATAAAGTAATTCTATTCCAAGGATATAGAATCCCATAATGCCATAAAACCAATAAATAAAGCATTTCATGAGTCCGAAAAGGAGCAGAAGGAAGCAGAAGCTTTTCAAGTCCTACCCCCACTTTTATGATAACAACAATGTGCTTATATTACTCTAAGATCTTAAATTAATTGTGATTAATCTTCCCTTTTGTTGCTTTCTGAAATTCTGCTTTTTTGCATTTAAAACTTTTTTGTTTCATTTTATATTTTTGTTATGATTTAAACAACAGGCAAGTGACTTCCTGTTTGGATACAGACTTGCTTTTATTTTGAAAGAAAATATGGACATTCAGGTAGATTATGATGTGAACTAAACCACAGAACTGTTATGGAATGAAAAGTGAATAAGAAACAGTACAAAGGAACATGTTTGATGAATAAAGGCTGACTTCTCTAACCGAGTGTTTTTTGAGTGAAATGAGACATTAAAGAGCATGTGATTTTTACCACGGGTAAGAAGAAAGGTTGAGAACTGGTGGAACTGCTGACTCTTTCATTTTCAGTCAGCTCTCCACGTTTTACCATTTTGAACAGGAATGAGGAATTTTAAACTGAATTCACCCAAATTTGAGCCGGCTCACTGGGCTTCTCTGAGAAGTCAGAAATGAATCAAGCATAACATTCAACCACTAAAACCTATTTTTCTGTTCAGGACTGCAAGGAAATAACTATAATTTGACAATTTTTTTCAGTTTTTTTGTAAATCAGTAAATTTGAAAATTCATGGATAACAATAATAATTATATTTCAGCATTAAAAATATAATTTGGGTTAAAGAGCTTCTACATATTGGTGTATTAACCGTTGCAGAAACATAAAAAATGATTTTGGTAATTACCAATGCTGTTAATTTAGGGCAGCTGTGGCATAAACCTTACTTTGGGTGGTGGTCTAATAAATCTGTTAAGCACTGTATATATATATGTATATATATATAACACATGACTGGACAAAAAATCTTTCTTTATGATAATGTTTGGTCATGGCAACAACATAAAACAACAACAACAACAACAACAACAATAGTAGTAATAATAATAATAATAATAATAATAATGATGATAAAAATAATAATAACTTTTAAAAACAAGGGGCTTAAAAAGTGCTTTGACATGCAGAAGACAGAAAATCTCCAGATTAAGCTCAAAGCTACTGAACGCTTAAAAAAATATGCTGAGAGCATAACATGGTAAACTCAAACCCAACAAGGCACAGATTGAGATACTGACCTAATGTAAAATTACTGAAAAATACCAGCCCTAAAATAAACATTTATATATATATACATGTGTGTTTGACATTTAGGGAGACGGTATATTTAGAACAATAATTACATGATATTTTCATCAATAAAAAACAAAAAACAAAAACAAGTATGACTGTTAGAATAAGATACCAGCACAGATATCAATCATATGCTCTGACATTGCAAGGCCAAATGAAACCAAATGAAGAGCCACTTGGGAGCAAAAAGAGCCGGCTCTTCTTGCCGAGCAGAGCAAAAAGATCCAGATCACCGAAGAGAGCCCGGAGTTCCCATCACTTCTGCACACAACATGCAGGGAGAGCTACATGTAGCTAAACTGAAGTCACTTGGTCTCCAGATGTTTGAATCGGAACATTAATTCACTGTCTGAGCAGCCCCAATGGTTCACAGCTTCTTCAACTGCCCCCTAGTGGCCAAATGAACTGTAAATGAGTTGTAAACTTCACATGAACTTGAATTTTATTTATTTATTTATAAACATTGTGCATCAACAGCAAACATCATACTTAGGTAAGTCATCCTAAGTTTAAGAGTTTTTTCCAGTATACTGGATAATGACTGTGTCTCTGTAACATTCCAGTAATTCTTCTTTCCTGTTGCCATGACTTAGCATGTCATGTGTTTTAATGTCACGTTACACACTAGTAGCTGTTGTAAACACCGTTTAGTTTTCTCGTTATGTCCCTTTTTGTTCTGCTCTTGTAACATTTCAGGGGAGCTAAAATGTTATTTGCAGGTATTTCAACCATATATATGTTTTTAAAATGATTCTCAGTGAGCATTTGATTTTAAGAATGAAAACAGCAGTGAAGGAAGGTGATCAGGACTTCATCCTAGTGATGGTGGATCGGTGTGGTTGTCCTTGGACTCTCCTGGCCCTCATCGGTTCAAGGAGGATTATATCTTATCCTGGCTTTTTATTCAGAGTCTAAACCTGGGGGGTGGGTTGGTTCAATGACCCTCCTCACTGGAGTATCAAATCCCTACACTGAGCCCTCCTACTTTAGTAAATCCAGACTCTTAATTTCAGACTCATGTTGGAGCCTGAAGTGGGGGCTGACAGCAGAATGGGAAGTCCTTCTCTGCCTGGGAAAATGACCCCCATCACTACTCTCAGCTTCCTCTACCCAGGCTACTGACACATCTTTTTTTCTTCTACTCGAACTCACATTTACAACCCTGAAAACCATCAACCATGTGAAAAACAACCCTTAAAACAACATGCATCACCTTAAAGACCAGCACAAGTAGTTGAGCTGAAGAGGGTGAGAGAACTTTTTTAAAAATGTCATAGAGTGACTCCTTTGGCTCCAGAAGTTTATCGTCTTTCAAGGATACTTGAGTTACTGCAATCAGAGGCCTTGAAGACCTTACCAGGATCTCTAGGAAGCCTTTAATGGCCTCAAAACTTAAAATATCAGGGTATCAGTGTCTAAAATTTACAACAGCAGATGCATTTTAATTTTTAAGACTACAAAATACATCAGTCTTTTATAAACCCATCTATTCAAAGCTTTTTGGACTTGTACCTAAGAAAAATAAATACATATTGTTGGACTTTAGCGTTACTCTTAAAAGTAACTTGTTATGTAACTGGGGTACATGTGGAGAACGGTGGCACGTTGGAGTAAATTTACCAAAACTGCCAAAATTTAAACCTACTGTCATTCTAGAATAGTTTTAGCCAGTCATTTGTAACTGTACAGAACAATAGTTTCCCTAACTGAAGCCAAACCTTTACAGTCCTTTAACACGCTGACCTGTGCAGAGGCCAGTATCCTTGCAAAGCAGATAAACGTGATCTTGAAAAGCTCCAGTCCACAACCTTTGTACCGAACCGAAACACTGTTTGGACCAATCAACACTGTTTAACTCATTGAGTGCCAGCCCTCTCATAAAATGGAAAATGGCTTGTGCCAGCGTTTTTGGCCATTTGAGTCATCTTTCAGGACCCACAGAATATTTTGTACCATGACCCTGAAAACACAGAATAGCTCAAATGAAAGAAGAAACTCTCTATTTCATCATGGAAAAAAACGTTTGTTTGCAGCTTGTTCTGTTCTTGATTTATCTGAAGTTGAATAGAGGCTAGTTTCACCAAAAAGACCACTTTTTTTCTAGAAAGCTGAGAAAAATGCATTTTTGTGAAAGAGAGTCTGTCAAGCAAAACAATGATTTTAATGTTATCATTTTGCCTTCTGTGACATAAAAGACATCTGAAAATTGTATTACGAAGTTATTTTATTGTAAAATAAATAACAATGCTTCCAGTCACTGTCATTCACACTCTGGAACTGGACGGCCTCCACGGGACCCCCCCGATACGCCCATGTCCTCTCCTGCTTGCGTGTCCCCTGGCACTACCTGTAAATAATAGGTGTATTATAATATATAATATGCTATATATATATATATATATATATATAATTTTTTTTTGTTCTTACCTCTTTTTCTGCCAACAGACGGGGTTGTAGAACTGCATGGGGCTTGCTCTTCTCTCAAGTCTGCTTCTGGAATCACAGGAACATGAGTGATGGTTTCATTCGCTAAATTTAGCTGAATAATCAGTGGGTTTCAAACGTTAACTTATCTCCATCACTCTGGGACGGAGAACAAGATCTGCTCCGCTCACTCGGCAGCCATTCCTCAGAGTCTGGGTCAGAAAAGTTCGTCTCTGAATTGTTGTCGCTGTATGTATCCAGCTGGCGAGAGGCTGCCTTATTTCTCTGACGCAAGGGGGAGACCTCGTGGCATTCTTTAGCCTCTTGGCCGGCCGAGGCAGATGAATGACTGCGCTGATCCTTGGATTCGCTGTCGTTAAGTTCAGTGTCGGTTTCAGTGAGTAAGCGATTTCTCAGGCAAAAGTTTAAAGTTTCTTCCAGAGTCTATTTTTAGAACTTTTGGCTTAAATTACCTCTGCTCTGGTCTTTGACCCCAGGGTCTCCACCTCTGATCTCTGTGGCTTTGATCTACTGTCTCTTCCGACTGTAGTGTTCCAACTACGTATCCCAGAAGCCCCAAAATTACTCACAGGGAGCGTGAGAGCGCCCCCCTTGTGCCAGCCGCCGAAAAAACACTTTGACGTATATATATATGTCAATGGCACTCAATGAGTGAAGAAGAACAAGGCAGTCTCTGTGGGTGGGATTTAGTTATGATAGCCATTTCCATGGCTACTTCCAGTGCAGTGATTAGCTCAGATGCAGCGACGACAGGGGTGTTCAAACTTTTTCCGCTAAGGGCCACATCCTGAAAGCTATAACCATGGTGGGGCCACTTTCATATCCTCACCTTTATGATACTGAAGTCAGAGAATCCGGTCTTATTTAGGTAGTGACATGCTAAGTGATTGGCTAATTAATGGCTAACTATGCAAATAGCCAGACATTTCAAGGATTTCAAGGCCTATCAGATTTCAGTAGAAATCCAAGGCTATTGCTGGATCTACCCCAGTCAGACTGAGAATGACGCTCTATGTATCAGATTTACAGTGTTGTCTCAGTTTAAGTCTTCATTAAAGAACATCAATAAGGGGAGGAGGAGGCCTAGTGGTTAAAGGCTCTCCCCATGTACGCGGGCAGTCCGGGTTCGAATCTGGCCTGAGGCCCTTTACCGCATGTCTCTCCCCCACTCTTGACCCTCTTTCCGACTCTATCCATTGTCCTCCTCTATCTAATAAAGGCACAAAAATGCCCAAAAATAAATCTTAAAAAAAAAAAAAAAGAACATCAATAAAATGTCCTGTCAAAATGTTTAAGGAATTAGCGCAATATCATAGTGCTGAAAATAAAATACACACTAATCCAAATAAATTCATACCGTTTTCACAAACTATATTTTTTTCTGTGTTTTCTTATTGGCAGACAAGTACAGTTTTGTGTTACCATCCTGGACGAGCCCCCAAGGTCACACAGACCTATACTGGACATTCAATAAGAAAACAGATAAAATCAATCAAGCATGAGCTACATGATCAATGTGGGCTATTTATAAAATTTGCTGCAGGCCAAATAAAAATGGGCAAAGGGCCACATTGGGCCCGATAGTTTGGACACCACTGAGCTACAACATAGTGGCAATTTTTTCAGAACTGGACCACATTTCTGGACGTAATAAACAATAAAGCACATAAACTTTTTATGATGTGCAAAGATGTTTTCGCATGAGTTTACGTTCATTATGGGGGAAAGGGTTAGTTGTTGTGTTGGTGTTTGTGCACCATGGCTGCTAGTAGAGTGATTAGCTCAGACTTAGCCACAATCAGAACTTGACCACATTTCTTTATTGAAACAAGAGCAGAGAGCCACACTGAAATCTTTTCATGGCGGAAAAAATGTTCGCTCTTTGGTCTGCTTGAATTTGCGTTCGTTACGGTGGGGTTTGCCGGTGTATCCAAGGCTGCTGCTGAGGTAGCAATTAGCTTAGATGTAGCTTTAGGTGGCTTTCACACTAGGGGCCTGGTCCCCGATCCGAGTGCACTTGAGCCCAGAGTCTGATTTGTTTGGGTAGTGTGAATGCAAACGAACCGCGCCCGGACACCGGGCCTGGGCCCACTTGGGGAGGTGGTCTCTGGTGCAAATCAAGTGGACTCTGGCACAGTTCGGATGAGATGGGAATGCAATCGCGCTCGGATACGGGACAGACCATAGAATCAGCTTTATGACATTATCGTAAAAACTAAACTTCTATCCACAGCGCAGCAGTTTGTCCTCAATAAAGGGCGAAAATCATCAGAATCCAGTCAGTAAACAGTCTGTGGTGACTCACCTTACAGATGAACACAAGTTGGAGTCAGTGAGAGGAGGTGCAAAGGCAATAAAAGTTTCCTGTCACCTCAAAAACTGCTGTATCTGTGCAGCACAAGCCCATTTAATCCTCTGAGCTGTAGTAGATGTGCAGATACGAAGAGCGACATTGCTGGCATCTTAAAAGTGATTTTAATCATCCATGGCTGCAGGATGGACTTTTTGCCGGGGCAAAACAAAAGTCATCTTCGCTCAGGTCATGACCCCAGTGGTTGCCATGGTAGCTTCTTCTTCTTTCTCCTCCTTTGCGGGGTTGTAAACCAGCTACGTGCATGCCGCCACCTGCTGTTTCAGACCAAGTAAATACGCAAGTGTGCCCTGGCATGGTTTTATGTTGCTAGTGTGAAAGCAAGCCGGGGGGAATCACGCCGCAGCGCGATTCAAAACAACTGGGTCTAATGTGAAAGCACCCTTAGGGAAGCAAGAGTATAAAATTGGACGACATTTTCTTTACAAACAAGTTCTAAAAGTCACACTGAAAGCTTGTCTTAGCAGAGATTATATTTTCCACATCCTGACCAGCCTTGGCATAAGTTTATTCACGAGGGAGCTCCTCCATTCACAACAACGGCAGCAGTGACAGCATGCATACAACGCCATTTTGGTTTGTTGATCTGATTGGCCCTTCACGAATGTGACAGACAAAACATTCCTCCAATCACTATCTGAGAATTTTTCGAAACGTCCTGCCCTTCCTGAACGCTTTCTATGGGAGTGTTGAAAAAAAGAATAAATAACAGTTGGAACTAAAACCTGTTCTTTGTTTTATATAGTCTAAGCACAAGTGAGGCCAGCAATAGCTGAAAACTACTCATGAAGGACGTTCTACATTATTAAGCAGGCCACAGGTTTCAGCAATATGGGAAAGAAAAAGGATCTCTCCGCTGCTGAAAAGCCTCAAATAATGCAATGCCTTGGACAAGGTATGAAAACATTCAATATTTCAGGAAAACTTAAGCGTGATCATCGCACTGTGAAGAAATTTGTGGCTGATTCAGAGCACAGACGGTTCCTGCAGATAAAGGTATAATGAGGAAGGTTTCTACCAGAAAAATTCATCAGATTAAGAGAGCAGATGCTAAAATACCATTACAAAGCAGCAAACAGGTATTTGAAGCTGCTGGTGCCTCTGGAGTCTCACCAACCTCAAGGTGTAGGATCCTCCAGAGGCTTGCAGTCGTGCATAAACCTACTATTCAGCCCCCCCTAACCAATGCTCACAAGCAGAAACGGTTGAAGTGGGCCCAGAAATACATGAAGACTCATTTTCAAACAGTCTTGTTTACCGTGCCGTGGTCCAGATGGATGGAGTAGTGGATGGCCACCATGTCCCAACAAGGCTGTGACGTCAGTAAGGAGTGGGCAGAGTCATGGGGAGAGAGTTGGTAGGCCCCTTTAGGGTCCCTGAAGGTGTGAAAATCACCTCAGCAGAGCATATAGTGTTTCTGACTGACCACTTTCTTTCATGGTACAAAAAGAAGAACCATTCCTTCCGTGGCAAAAATGATCTTCATGGATGACAATGCGCCATCTCATGCTGCAGAGAATCCCTCTGAGTCATTGGCTGCTATGGGCATAAAGGAGAGAATCATGGTGTGGCCCCCATCTTTCCCTGACCTCAACCCTGTTGAGAAGCTTTGGAGCGTCCTCAAGCTAAAGATCTATGAGGGTGGGAGGCAGTTCACATCAAAACAGCAGCTCTGGGAGGATATTCTGACATCCTGCAAAGAAATTCCAGCAGAAACTCTCCAAAAACTCACAAGTTCAATGGATGCAAGAATAGTGAAGGTGATATCAAAGAAGGGCTCCTATGTTAACATGGAACTTTGCCTGTTAAGATGTTTTATATTGAAATAGCTTTGATTTCAGTAAATATGACCTCCTAATGCTGCAAATTCAACAAATGACCA
The DNA here is from genome assembly GCF_018320785.1 of Cheilinus undulatus. Classification (NCBI taxonomy): domain Eukaryota; kingdom Metazoa; phylum Chordata; class Actinopteri; order Labriformes; family Labridae; genus Cheilinus; species Cheilinus undulatus. The sequence goes on from NC_054868.1 coordinate 5,291,289, forward strand.
TTTTCAGTTCTTTACAACCAAAAAAATGTTTTAAAACTCTGTTATGCTCAATTATGTTGAACAGTGTTTTTTTAAATTTTTTAAATTTTTATTTTTTTTTTTGAATTAAAATAGTCATCATTGGGAGGTTTGTTCAATAAAATTGAAATGATGCTCTAACGCAGTGATACTCAACCTGTGGCTCTGGAGCCACATGTGGCTCTTTTGTGATGATCTGTGGCTCTTTTATGTCTTAATCTGAAACTTTATTCCCATTTTTGCCACTGTGTTTTGACTCTTATATCCTGCTTTTTGCAATATTTTACCCCTTTTTTGTTGGCTATTAAATGCCACTAATTTTCCATTTTGCCAGTCTTAAATGCTTTTGCCCAATTTACCACCCTTTTTCAGATTTTTGCCCATTTTAGTCACTTTTCACTCATTTTTTTCTCCACATTTTAGCTACTTATGGACCATTTTTGCCACCTGTAACTCATTATTTCTGGCCATTTCTCGCCCATTTTTGCCACTTCTTTTTGACAAGTTTCCTGCTTTTTGCCTTTTTTTGTCACTTCTCACCCATTGAAGCTGCCTTTTGCAATTAAATGCCACTTTTTGCCCATTTTTTCCACCTTTTTTCTGATTTTTGCGCATTTTATTTACTTTTCACTCATTTTTTTTGCAATGTTTTCACCACTTTAACTCATTATATGGTCACTTCCAACCTATTTTTGCTACTTTTCTCCCAGTGTTTTCTGCTTTTTTGACAATTTCTGCCACCTTTAACTTAATTGCCATGTTTCACCTCTTGGATTGTGGCTCTTGTAAATGTATTTTTCAACAGTTTGGCTCTTTGGTTGAGCAGGGTTGAGTAACACTGCTCCAATGGTTTATCAGAGAAAAATATCGTTTGCATAATAATTGTGAATGCGGTGTAAAGATGTTTTAAAAATCCACAATTGAAAAAAAAGATAGGTTATTGAGCATCAGGAGAAGTGATTATTGATTACCAGCTCAAAAAAAAAAAAAAAAAAAAAGGTTTATTTCAGCCAGAGTTTTACTTTCATTCTTCACTGTCATTAAAACACAGAGGCTGTTTTGTTGAGGCTCAGGGGTGTTAAAGGAGGAAAATTTGACATCCTTATTTCAAGCTTTTCTTTTTGTGATGGAGGTGTGGCTAGCAATATCATTGAAGAGGCCCACTGAGACATATTTGTATAGGGCACAGAAATCATGGCAACACCTCTGGCCTTTAAACGTTACTATTTTCTCTTTGTTTATTTTGTTCCTTTTGGAATAAATAAAAGGGTTGCTTGGTGACATTTTGACCAATACGTGCCATCGTTTCATTTCCCTGAATTTTTGCATTCACTTTATGTAACAGAGAAATATAGAAGGCTTATTTGTTGATTAACGTGGTCGTGTATAGATTGCCCACATCGTGACAGGAGCCAGGCAGAGCTCTGAGTGTCTGACTTCTGCTCTTTCTCTCTGAGCTCCTCAGGTCAAAGTCAAAGACGGAACAGAGCTGTGAAATCTTCGCCCAGATTGAAATCTATCTCAGCTGATTAAAACAGCTCCTTTTAAAGACACTTTAAACGGTGTTAATGATCCTTTTAAGCACAGGTCGTGGCTCAAAGAGGAGGGACACAGCGCAGGTCTCAGATCGGGTCAGAGCGGCTCTTTGAGGGGGTTTAAAGCTCCGGAGGTGCAGCGGACTCTTCGCGTGGCTGTAGCCGAGAAACGCGGTCAGGAGGTCGGACACGGAGTCAGCTCGGAGCCGAAGCACGGAGGTTTTCCCGGAGCTCATTTTTAATATTATTATCATCATTTCTACTTTTATCAAACACTTTTATATCAACGGTAAAAGTCCTGCTGTGTCCACTGTGTTTCTGATTTACGCTACTGTAGTCTAAAGGAATACGTCAAAATTCATTTTCTCCATATTGTTTGGCCAGTTTGTCTTTTCTGTTGTTTTGTTTTTTATCTTCAGTGCCTTTTGGGTTTAATGTCATGATTTAGTGTTTTTCTCTGGTCATCTGGGGAAACAGCACATCCTCAAAGAGTGCTTCAAATATCAAATAAGATCTAGAAATATTTAGACATCGTTTTTACTCGGAAATTAAACCAAAGTTATAAAATACTGATGAATGAAAATAAACCATGCATTGGTTAACATTTCAGATATATCCTTACATTAAATGCACTTATTTGAACGGTTAATGTTAAATGTTTTTGATGGCTGTAGATGGAAGAGTCCACAACTCCGCTCACTTTGACTTTAAACACCGTGGACTCTGAAGTTCAAACTCCTTAAACCAAGTTTTCCTCACAAACCAGGGCGATTACTTTAACATTAATAATTAAATAAAAAGTGTTGTAGAGTCTGCTCATCTCTGATGAACCTCATTCTGATGCCAGCACCACTGAACCATCACAGCAGCAGACTTCTGAATGCAGCATTAACAGTCAATTCCGTGAGGTTTTTTTTTTTTTTGTCCCCCAACCTTGAACAGCATGTGCATCAACACAAGAGCCTGGAAATCCAGACTTTTATACATAAAAACAAACAGTCCCTTTTGCAATATTATCACGTGTTTTTTCTGCCAGTCATTGAGGTAGAAATGAGTTCCCTGCATCCTGACGTGGGATCATCAAGATAGAATTTGGTGTTTTAATGTCTAAAATGTAACATTTGAAATATTTCTCTCACATAAATATAGCTGGTGCTCTTGATCTTTTCATAAATATTTGAGGGTCGTCCCAGCATCTCGTCAGCTCTCGGCGTTACTGTTCAGAGAACTGTTTGTAAATAAAGCTTGATATCTGCCGTAAACTCTCTCATAGTGCTGGATTGGACTTTAATCGTTTTTTGGCGCCGAGCCACTCCTAATAATCTCTGCAGCTCACTCACCAGATAATGGCTTTAAATTGAGACGATTTAGAATTTTGAACAGTGGAAGACCAGTTTCTCTCTGTTTTACACACAAACTTTGATCTTTAATCTCGATTTAATCCTGAAACTCTTTAGGATTTTTTTTGAAGGCCTATTTACATTTTTAAAAAGCAAAGGATTTGGATCAAATAAATATTCTGTATTTTCCATGTGCAAAACAACAGTAATAGAAAAGCAGGGCCTTTTAAATATGATTCTTTATAAAGCTAACGTAGCAGTGATTTTGGTCAAATCCTTAAACTTTACAGCCAATTAAATCAGGTTACCTGCAGAATGAAACACTGACTGCAGGTCTGACATCATGGAAAAGTAGGAGACCAACAAAAGTCAAACTGAGCCAATCAGAGGCTTTAAAAAAACATGAATGCACGCCTCTGCAGACCCTGCAGAAAACAACACACTTATGATCAAACATAGTTTTTTAATCCTTCTTTTTTAGCACTAGATTTGATCTGTGCCCTGCCTGAGGGATAGCCTGTGTGGACTTATTTTATTTGTTTATCTATTTATTTATTTGTTTGTTTGTTTGTTTGTTTACCTTTAGTCACCAGACAGTATTATAAATTAATTTAGATATGTGTTGCATTTGATGACATGTATTTTTCTCCTGACTTCATCACTGCGATAGAAAAACAAGATGGTTGTAAAACCGGCTGTAGACTTTTTTACTGCTGTATAATCTGAGATGTTTAGGTTGAATTGTCGTCTTTTTTTATTTCATTTTATTTTATTGTATTTTTGGAGCATGTCCACTTGGTATAATGTTTGTTTTCACATGTTTTTTTTGGTAGATATTTCATACCATTTGTATAGCACATTCTTCTCATAATAGATCCTGTGTGTCATTTCTCTTTCATTTGACCAAAAGTGTTTTTTAAATGCTTTTATTTATTTATTTACAGTGCGTACATACACCCCATAGTCACAATTATATATACATTTCTAACATTCATGCGATAGGTTAACAGATCCAAAATATGTTTACATTCTTGCTCAAGGAAAACAGCAAAAACAACCACAAATAAATAGCAAAATAAAACAAGAAGAGAACAAAGAGCTAAAAAATAATACAATAAAATAAAAACTAAGACTAAAACTGTTATTGCTTATTTCTTTGCATAAAAAAACGTATAAATAATGCACATGGCCTTTCAGCTTCCAGTGAAGTATGTTTGTGTAAATCATTTGTGAATGAATTCCTGTGCCCCAGTGGTAATTTCATCGACTAAAGCTATGACTAAAAATGTTTGTCTACAGCCTTTTTTTCCATGACAAAAACTAGACTAACAAAAATAGATCTGTGATGACTAAGACTGACAAACACTAAGTTTAGTTTTCATCAAAATGACTAAAACTAGACTAAAATACAATTTAGTTTTCACTGGACATTCAAAATCTGTGATATTTCTCCACTGTGGGTAAATCTGTCAAATTGCAGTGCAACTGTATCTATTCTGCCTCTCAGCTGTAGAAAGCAGGGACCCAGGTTTGACAGAGTGCAGTGATTTGGTACCAGATTTAGGCAAGAAAACAAATGCTTGGACTTAAAGTAAAGACTAAAAACATGAGGACTTTTATGGACTAAAACTAGACTAAAATGTTTTGAGTTTTCATCGACTGAAACTAAAAAGGATAGAAATGACTAAAATGTGACTAACACTAAAATGCATTTCCTTTGAAGACTAAAACTAAACTTAAAAATAGCTGCCAGCGTTAACACTGCTGCGCCCCTACCTTCAAGCTCCACATGCCTTCTGATGAGTCACATTTTACAAATGAGTGTCTTTTAACGAATAACCACTACTGAATGTATTTGCATTTCCATCGATTTTGTGAATAAAGTTTGGTTTATTCAATCATAACACAACACCAAACATTTTGCACAGTATAGACATTTTAAACAAAATCAATAGTCATGTGCTGAGTAATGACTGAAAAGGCATAGGCGACGCAGACTGCTTATAAAAGCCTGTCCCACATTTTCATCTATTTAAGCTCCCAACTTCAGACAATCAGTCACACTTAAAACCTTCAGAGATACCTTTACAAACCATTTTCTTGATAACCAAAAGAAAATTACATGTTTTTAAATGTATATTGGCATCATTCCAGAATTTAACTCCAATAACAGAAAAACATCTCCTTTTCATATTTTTTTTTAGCTTTTTGTACAGTAAATTTACAAACACCTCTGAGATGATACGGACTCTCCTGAGTTGAGTCAGGGAGCGTTTTTGACTTAGCTCTGAACGTCATTTGCATTATTTCATAATAAAACAAATCAGAAAATTTCATCACATGAGAATTTAGAAAAAGTGGAGCATAGTAATCAGCCTTATTGATGAGACGTATGGCTCGTTTTTGCAGTTTTATTATTGAATTTATGGTTGTTTTCAAGGTGGATGCCCACAATTCCACACAATAAGAAATAAAGGGAACAATTAATGAGTTATAGATTAAATGCAAAGCCTTAGAATTTATTACATGTCTGGATTTATACAGGATTGCAACCGACTGAAATTTTCCCTTTAATGTATTCAGTATGCTGTTTCCATGTTAACTCTTGGTGGATGACGACCCCAAGGAATAAACTGGAATTGAACTGAAGATATTTAGCTCTGACTTTTGGTTCATATCGCTCTGTTCTGATCAGTGAAGAAAAAAAAACGTGTGAGCATAAACACCAGCTGCTAATCTGGATTTATGACGACAATAGTTCTAAACACAAGCCGTGTATCCTCTGCAGATTACCCTGTAAATCATCACAGAGTGAGCAATAAAACAAACTGATAAAAATAGAAACTGGTGCAGAAACATTTAAGGCTCAACATTTCAAATAGAATCACTAAAACACGTAAAAATATGGAGGAATTGTGATTTATTCCAGTTTAATATGAGGTTTTATTAAGTCTGCTGTGCACAGGCGTGCGCGTGACCCTAAAGTATGCGTGTGCGCGCGGCTGCAGGACTACTTAGCGGGCTCATTGACATTAAAGAGAGGTAAACAGAGCCTGCAGACTGGAGGAGGAGAAGGGGGGTAACTATTGGCTGAGAGGGACTGTGAGGTCAGTCTCCACCCCGGTAGTACACATGATGAAGTAAATCAAACGCTCTCTCTCTCTCTCCCTGACACTCAGCCTGGCTCTACCTCCGCTCACTATCAGTCTGCTCAAACACTCACTGCTCCTGCCTTGCCAAACGGCTCTGAGGCTGCCAGCAGAGACATGAAGCTCGGAGGAGAGAGGGAGCGATCCGCGCTGTGAGTCTCTGCAGGGAGGAAGAGGAAGCATGTTTCCACCGAGAGGCAGAGGGACTTAACCGGGGGGGGAGCAGGAAGGGAAGCGGCCTGCGGGACTCTGCGGGCTCAGGCTGCTGCTGCACCGGGGGACGGAGCGCCCTGAGCCGGCCCCGAGAGAGAGAGAGAGAGAGAGAGAGAGAAAGAGAGAGAGTCGCTGCAGGAGGATGCAAACTGCAGCTCCGGAATAAAAGTTTACAGCGACGACGAGGATCAGGGAGAGTGAGTGGAAGAGTGTGTGAGGGGAAACTCCTGATAATTTCCAGAATTTTCCCTGATGAGCTGCACGAAAACAACCGATTTTCTCTTAGTGTTTTTCCTTGAAGTGTGAGAAAAGCAGCTCAGGAGGTTTTCAGGTGCAGGGCTCCTGAAATGTTCTAGAAATTCTCAGGAGTGCATGAGTGAACGCTAGGATGAGTCTGGTCTCAGGTTTTCCTCACCACCCGGTCATGCACCACCACGACAGCCACCACTACTCTCTGCACGCGGCGGCCGGGCGCTGTCACGAGGACACCGGAGCTCCTCCGTACTTCACGAGCTGGCTCATTAGCCACGCGGACATGTCACCCACAGAGTACGGCCTCGCGCCCGGCTACAGCCCGGAGTACCACGGCAACAGCAGCGGCGGGTCCACGGGCGGCCTTGACCCGCACCACCACCACCACTACGGCCCCGGCAGCCTGGTCCCAGGGGCCGGGGCCATCTCGGTGAACGGAGCCGCCGTCGGTATGCACCACCACCATCACCACCACGCGCACCCACGCACCGTGAAGAGGAGACCCACCGCCAACCGGAAGGAGCGACGGCGGACCCAGAGCATCAACTCGGCCTTCGCGGAGCTGCGGGAGTGCATCCCTAACGTGCCCGCGGACACCAAACTGTCCAAGATCAAGACTCTGAGGCTGGCCACCAGCTACATCTCCTACCTGATGGACATCCTGGACAAAGACGGACCGCACGGGGACACGCAGGCCTTCAAGGCCGAGCTGAAGAAGACGGAGGCCCGCGAGGAGCGGCGGAAGAGAGAGGCGGTAAGAGCACCAAGAAAGTACATGAAGACGTGAAGTTCAACCAGGTGTTCCAAAAATAGGAGAGTTAAAACACAAATAGGCCTAAAAATCACACCATGCTGACTCAGCAGCTCCATCCACAAACGGATCAAAAGTACCCGCTTATTCAGCCAACTTTGGGTTTATTTGTTATGGAGGTTTAAGAGACTAATTTAGTACAACCACAAGATAATTGAAGACCAGGACCTGTCAGTGTCAGTGTCTCCTGCACACTAACATGTGTCACTTCTGGATGCGTAATTACGCACCAAGTTTTTCCACATATCCCCATTATAATCGCAACGATTTTATCCGAAAACGAACCACCATCACTGAGTCACACGTCAAACAAACATTTAAGATCAAAATGAAGATAATGTCCTGATTTGTTGCGTTTCCATTAGACTCTGAGCACATGTGCCAACGAGACTGAGAAATGATGGCCACTAAAGCCAGCAGGGCAACACCAGGATATTTAAACAGAACACAGCTGTAGTTTGAGCAAATACACTTAACAGTTAGTTAATGTGGAATTATCAGAGTGCCAGGGTGGGAAATAAGACATGATGCAACTCCAAAAGTGGACCTTTCTATAGAACGGGGTGTCAAACTCAATCACGGCAGGGGCCGGATTCTGAACTTGGGTCTAACCTGAGGGCCTAACAGGGTCAATATTTAACCATTGACTGTCAACCTAAATGATTTAGACATTAAAAGGTGAACATTATGAGTTAAAAACTCAAAATCTGAGATAAAAAGTCTAACTTACAAGTTTTAAAGGTAAAAACATGACATTTAAAGTCCAAAAAATGAGCTAAAATTCAAAGTTAGGAGTTGAAATGGTCAGCAAAAATCATATTTAACAATCAAATGTGAGGTAAATATTGAAATTGTGAGTTTAAATTGTCAAAATGTGAGACCAAATTTCAGATTCATGAATTTTAAAAGTGAAAATGTGAAACAATGTTAAAAATCACGAGTTTAAAAGATAAAAATACGAGATAAAAGTCAAAATCAGGAGTTTAAAAGGTCAAACTAGGATTTAATGTAAAATTATGAATCTTAAAGGTAAAAATATGAGATAAAAATTTAAAGCTATGAGATGTTAAGGTCAAAATATGCAATAAAACTCAAAACCACAACTTTTAGTCATAACTGTCAGATGCCAAATTGAAAATGTAAAGAAAACACACATTTCTCCTACGCTCCTGACTTTTTATCAAATTATTTTTCATGACTCAGCGAGGATGTTATAAATCATCCAGGTTAAGTTTACATTTTTATACTGGAGGAAATCTGCGGACCTCATATTGGTGGGCCAGTTCTAATAAAAATATCTGGTGGGCCGGGTAAATCTGTACCACCGGCCGGATTTGGCCCCCGGGCCTTGAGTTTGACACCCCTGCTATAGAACGACCCTTGCAGCGAATGCGTATTTGCCGCTGTCGACCCTATGAGGGCTTTTTGATAGAATAAAAATGAGACTTGTAAGTTATAAGGAGAAAAACAAAAATCTGGGCATGACAGTAAAAACACATTTAGCTGTAGGTCAGACATGAGAGCAGAGTTTGTTAGGATTTAGTCAAAGGGCTAAAGTTTGCTGCAAGCGCTCAAGAAACAGTGTTCTGCACAGTGAAACTTTTAAAAGCTGCTCTGGTCTCTTTATGTGTTTGCACAAAGGCTGAACAGCAAAGCAAGTGAACAAAAAAAACTTACATTTTAACATGAACAATTATGAAGTTTGCAGCTCCAGCAGGCTGCTGTGTGTGTGTGTGTGTGTGTGTGTGCAGAGTGACAGGATGGAGGTTTGTAGCTGTGCAGATAAACAACATCTTAACAAGCCTCGCACATTCCATCTAAACTTACTCACCATTTTGGTATTTACAGAAACAACGTTTTTTTTTTTTTTTTAATGTTTGGCAGACATAAGCCATGACCTAAATGAATCTGCGTAGCAGAGGAAATTCGGAGTCCCAATAAGGCTGTAATTGGGACTACTTTTTGTTTTTAACTCCGATCAGTACACGCCTTATTCTCTGGTCTTAGATTTAATTTAAATAATCTGCTAAATATAAATAAATAATTAAATAAACGTAACATTTTATTTTTTTTGTTAAACATTAAAGTAACAATTTGGGAAATGTGCAGGCTATAATAGGCTTAAATGAAGATAATTTGGAGTAATCAAATGAAAATTGGCTACAGAAAATAATAATTTAAGACGTTGATTTGGCACAATTATGCTCAAATTACACGTTTAATTTAATGTTCCTAATGCAGACATGACGTTTCCCCCCTTATGGGCAAATAGGCTATTGTGGTCAAAACATTGGGCTTATTAAAGTAATCAATGGGATATTTGTACAGAGCTTAAATCGTACTTTATATATGGTTATATTAAAATATTACTATTCATAACAGAGTGCTATAATCCAGCTCGTGTAGTATGCTGTGCAAAGTTTGTTTACCATTTGAGCCTATAGCCTACAAATGTGTTACCAGAAAGGGCAACGGCTGTTTTTTTTTACCGCTTCCTGAATTTAGTTGGACTTTTTATGTTTCTAAACTAGTAGGCCTGTGTGTCTTACTGTGTGAAAATACACTGCACAATGACACGGAAATAGCAAAACAAGATTTAACAGCCTAGCAGGAGTGATACGGCTTGAATGTTGTTGACGGGCTTTTTACCTGGTTTGATTTATGAAGGAGGAGACGATGGCGGAAGAAAACAGAGACAAAATAGTCCGCTGTCTTTTGGGCCTCAGGGCTATTATGGATTTAGCAGTGAGATAACAACAACACGGATACTTTAATATGAATTCAAAAGAAAATCTAAATAACCACTCAACCATTGTGTTGTGTAAAAACGTATAGACGTCTCTCTCATCCTGGACCGTGAAATAGTAGCTAATGACGCTTCGCTCAGGAACATTTCTAAACAAGCTAGGATGCTAACTAGCTAGCATACAGCTCAACAGCTCTAAAAAAAAGCGTATTTCCCTCAGTCTAAACAGAGAGATTGGACATAATAAGGGTAAAGAGTCTGTGAGAGGGGAGACGCTAAATTGCTTTCCATCCTCAGACAGCTTGGAGCCAGGAGGGGCCACGCGCTGCAGCTCTGTTATTGCTATGGCAACAACACTGCACACGCGTCATTCTGCGCATAGTTGTGCTGCCAGATCACTGAGCAGCGCTACGAAGACTTACAACTTTACGTGTTCACTAATTTTGAAGTTTTTAAATATGCATTTTAACATACAGTACAGTACATTCAGTATGTATTTCAATTAATTTTAAGGTTTTTATTGCATTTTAATCCAGCTTCACAAACAGACACACACTATCACGTGTTATTATCATGTGAAATAGCTTTATTTATTCAAAAAGAAAGTCCTCTAGTGGCCAAAATGTATTATTTTGAATGTTTCACAACAACATAACACACTAAGCGATGAAATACAAGGATGTCAAATGAGTGGAACTAAAACGTGGGGAAAAGGTAAAAAAAAAAAAAAAAAACAGATAAGAAGAAAAACAAAAAAGGACACTATTTTGTTAAAATTACCAACCAAGGACAGAACTAGCTTACATTTATTGATTTAAAAAGGAGTACAATATTAGTAATGATAACTTTTATCATTATAGCAATGATACCTTTTTAAAAAAGTATTTTTACGAAGAGTTTTGGTGGATAAAACAAAGCCAGGAATTCAGGAAAACAGCACCATTAACAGGATAGTTTATATAAATAAAATTAATTCCATGAATGGGATACAAAGGCAAAATTACAACAAGATTTAATCCAATTCAAACAACTTTATTAATCCCTCAAGGGGCAATTGGTTCAGAGCAGCTTGCGCATAAAACACACAGCTAAAAATACAAACAGCAACAATATGTGTAAGCTCAAAATACAAAACAAGACCTAAAATTAAATGCTGCTATAAACGAGGCTGACAGATGAATAAATTGACTAAGAAGAATGTGATTAGTTTAATAAGAGGATAAAAAGTCTTTGAGGGTGAAATTGGTTATAGCTCATTACATGAATTAAAAAGACAGACAATAAAACTGATAATAAAGTTCTACAGAGACAAAAAACATCTAACATTGGTTAAATATGAAATTATGGAGTGTTGTGAAAAATGGATGTAAACAGAGCAAAATGTAAACAAAGGAAGCTGCAAACACGTAAACTGCATGTTGTTTTGACACATTTGTCTTCTTCATCACCTCTTCATCCTCTTCATCGCAAACATGACTGTAGCAGAGAAAGTGTGTGTGCAGAAACAAACAATCTTGGCGAACACACACACACCCCCACACACACAGAGCCGATCAGAAGAGGGCACAGTAATCATTTCCTGCCCGGAGGAAGTGTGGAGCCTAATTGAAGCCAGAGAGCAATTTTTGCTCACATTTCAAACTGCGATCAGTAATCGGAGGATGTGGTGCTGTTAATAACTCATGTTGCACTCCTCCACATACTCACAAACGCACTCTAAATAAAGACGAGTTCATTCAAAAGTCCTGCAGAGCGTTAGTGCGAGGCTTGGTCAGCTCTTAGAGGAAGAGTTTGAGCATCAGTGTCTGAAAGAGGATGACCTCTAGGCACTTAGATTAAACGTGTGTTAGTAGGGGGAGCATTTCATCATTGAACGGTAGCAATACACAAACCTTAAGCCTTCATCTTCCAGTATATGAATTAAAAAGGCTGCAATGCAACATTTAAAAAGATAAAGTTAAGATAAAATTATTAATTTCACTTAACTAATGATCAAACATAAAGTGCAATCAGAAATTGCATTAAAAGATATGAATTGTGAAATTTTGCAATGTGTAAAAAAGTTGCACAAACATAACTGCATAGTATGTTACAAGGATTCACAAGCTGTTGTGAATATTAAAAAAAAATCTATATATTACACATCAAAAATATACAAGATACCCACAAAATAACAGAATATCTTACTATCTAAAGATAGCTGTTAATTGAAATGATTTATAAGTGATATACGTTAACATTTTGAAAATGTGCATTAAAGTAAAAATACTGCGCACGATTGTTTCTGAGAGAGAGAAAACATGCAAATATCTACAAAATATAAACACTATCAAAAATATGAGTGGTAGTAAAAACATGCACTTCTCAAGTATGTATTGCTAGATCAGTAACTGTGGAGAAAATGTGCACAATAATGTGCAAACAAACAACTGAGCAGTGTTTAGATCTGATATGTGAAAATTTGTACCGATCACTTTATTAGGTACACCTGCTCAGCTGCTCGGTAACACAGATATCTAATCTGCCCATCATATGACAGCAAACAAGCATGCAGACAAAGGTGCTTAAGTTCATACCAAGCATCAAAATTGGGACAAAAGGTGACTTTGAACGTGCCATGGCTCTGAGGATTTCAGAGACTGCAGATCTACTGGGATTTTCACACACCACTGTCTCCAGGGATCACAGAGAGTGGTGAAAAAATCTCCAGTGATGGTGGAGGTCAGGGGGAAGATAACTGCAAATGAGATGTAGAGATCTCTGAATGCACAGCATGTTGGAGCTTGAAGCAGACGGGCAGCTGAAGACCACATCAGGTGCCGCTTCTGTGAAAGAGGAAACAGAGACTGCAGTTTACACAGGCAATAGATTGAAAAAACACATTACCTGGTCTGATGAGCCTCGATTTGTGCTGTAACATTCAAATGGTAGGGTCAGAATACACAGCATGAGAGTCTAGCGGACTGAACTTCACCATGACATATCCAAAGTCACATAAAACACACTTCTTCCCCATTCTGATGCTCTCCTTGCACCTAAGCAGGTTTGATCATGTCTACGCCCAGACAAACTGGTTACTGTCACATGATTGGCTGATTAGGTGTTTATGCTAATAAGCAGTTGAGCAGGTATAGTGATAAAGTAATCACACAGTGCCCATGCTAAAAAATGTTTAGATTTTTTGCCAAAAACATACAAAATATATCACTCTGATTGTGACACAAATAATAACACTGCAAAAAAAAAAAAGAAAATCTGACCTGATAAAATGCTAAAATCAATAAAATAGTACATGTATAAAATACATCTTTTTAATGTAAAAACATTTACATAATGCACTTGATTGCATGCAATCATCTTTAGGATATCAATAATCCATTCCCAGGCTAATTTGAATCCTCATCCAGCATTTTTAGGAAAACTTTTTCAGTTTTCCGTTAGACTCTAGCCCTCATTGATGGAACAACTTATTGAGTCAGTAGAACCTGCACCAGCTTAAACTCATTAAAGGAACAGAGTAAACATTTTGTTGGTCTAATTAAGCATGGTAATATCTAGAGATGCATATCTTAAACAAGCAATAAATCATCCTCTATTATAACCCACACAATATTCAGTTGAACAAACTGAGACTGAGCAATTCTGAAAAAAAATCTTATTGTGCTCATTTCAGCTTGTTGCATTCTCCATAGGAATTTTTGTTGTGAAGAAAACTATTTTATGTCTTTTGGTTTTTGATAAGACAAACACACAAAAACAGAAAGTTGGATTTTTTTGCAAAGAATTCTAAAACAAAACACAATTGAGCGTTTGCATGATGTGCAGAGCAGAACATCTCTGCTGCTGCTGCATAAAAAATTGAACTGTTATTTTGAAATGCATTTGCAACACCTTGCAGCATTACGTATTAATATTTAATCTAAATTGTAATTGATTTCCCAGCCCTAGTAAGATCTCAATTATCTCCTCTGCTATGATTCTCTATTTCACTTCTTATATATGTTACCATTTTCTTTTTTTGTCTTCATAATTTTCCTAATTTCTCTTTTAACCCTTATAATCATTTTTTTTTGCCTAGCTGCGGAGTATAGGCTCATACCATTTTAATAGTCTGAATTTTTCCCATTAGGAAGGCCTCTTGACAAGCTTATATAAGTTTCTTTGTTTTTTTTCTGCACATTTATTTCTGGAATTATTGTTTATATGTCCAAATTCACATGCACTGCACATGTTGTGTTTCTTGTACTATGCCTTTCTACCCTCCTTCTTCTTTGGTTCTTTAAAATAGATTAGAAAAAGAAGCAAGTTGAACGCATAATAAAAATAATACACACCTAAATAAACTTTGCACACTTTTGACTCAGTTGCAAAGAAATTGCACATATACAATTAGTGAATAAATGGTAGATGTAATATTGCAGTGGTGACTCCTTGTTACATAAATATATGTATTAAACCTGCAATTGTGAATAAATATGTGAAATATCTGCTCTAAAACCACACATAATGATGCTCTAGATGTGCTTAAAATGATACCACTGTGTTCAAATAAAATGTGTAAATTGCCCTAAGAAATAGTTTCTAATAAAGTAAAGATGAGCTAGATTTAATAAGAGGAAATGGATCAGTAAAACATGCAAACAACCCTTCAGTTTTCGGCCAATTGCACAGAAGAATATTAAACTCTCAGCACATAGCATTTGGATGTAATGAGTGAAATACTACAAGTGTTACTGTATGTAATTGTACTAATATTTACAGTTGAAAAATGCCAACTGTATGCTCTGTACATAAATGATGTGCAGATTCAGAAAATGCTGAAAAATCCCTCTCATTTAGGTTAATGATGGAGGAGCAATGGGCAATGACATACTGATGATGAAAAACAACAAAAAACATACATTATGTTATGCATGCATTCCGCTGAACTACTTTTTCTTACCCTATTACTACAATGTTTTGCACATGAGCGAGTGAGGAATTAATGCACTTAGGATCTGCTGCCCATGTTTTAAGAGATACAACGGAAATCAAACACAAGTTCAGCTTGTCTGGAGCAGCTTTAACTGTCTGGTTCAGTTTGTCAGTTTTTTTTTCTGTACTAATAGTGCAGCTTTCAAAAGGTTTCATTCATTTCTGTTCGCAGAAAATACAGAAGTATCATATCATAGCTGTGATAATACCATATTCTTTGACCTGTAGGAGCCTCAAACCTTAACTGTGAGCTTCCAAGTGTTCTGATATTTTCAAGATTTGGAGTTTTCAGCATCCAGTCATTAACTTTGACAGAACAGTCTCGTGAGTTCAAATTATTCAGACTGTTCTTTGACTGCAGGTTTATTATAAATATCACTCTCTATAAAGGAATGATTGATTTGATTCTTTAGGAACAATGTGCCTGGCCCAAAGAGGCTCAGAAGACGCCACGATTAATACAAAGAGAGCTTGACAGTGAAAACGAAGAAACACTGAAATGAAACAGTCACTCCATACGCCAAATATTTCAGGATTTTGAACATACAGCTCTACTTTTCTGTCTCAATGGTGTTCTGATCTCATCACAGAGGGGAAATGTAAGAGATCAGTTCTAACTCAGACAGGACGGTGGGTAAAGTCAGAGAGGAAACTGACATGAGGGAAAGGAGCCACACGCCGGAGGACAACAGCCTCTGAAGATGTGGCATGCAGACGACCATAACAGGTTATCAGTGCCCCTAATATACATATTTTAAATATTTTTCTAACCTGAATTTTTATCCAATCAGTTCCTCACAGCTCAGCAGTAAACTAAAGGGACAGTGTGGAGTAAATGGTCTCGCTTCACTCTTTTTCTTTAGATTTCGGACACACTTGTTGTGTTGTAAGGTCACGTTATAAGAAAGGCAGACTGTCGCCCTCACAGTGTCAGCACACGTCTCGGAACATTCTGGTGTTTTAGATAAAGGAATGTTGTCTGATTTGTCTTTAATTCCAGCTGTTTGGGGTTTGATAATTGTAGTTTTTATGAAGGTATTTGCTGGTAAATGTTGGCTATTTTGTGGGGGTGGCATGGAAGTGCACTCGAGGTCGTGTCGTGCATGTTTTGCGTGCAAACTGGCTGAGAATTTCTCGCCTTCCAAGTGACAATTGGTCAGACCGCATCACAGACACCAACGCCTGCTCTGTGTCACGGTTGTGATGATCCACTAGCTCAGATGTCTGCAGAGCTTTGTCAGCGATGTTTGGACATCTGATAGATGAGTGAAGCTTCTAGCATCCGTCAATCACACTCACATAAATCAGGAAAGCTCACATATGTATTTAACGCATAAAGCATAACTTGCTTTATTGTTCATATTCAATCATTCTTTAACTTTTATGACGTCAGTATTAGTTTAGTTGTCTGTAAATGCCAAGAAAAGGTAAAATACGAACGTTTACAGAATATCCACAATAAAAACCGATAATAAAAGTACAGTGCTTAACAAATTTATTAGACCACCTGTCATATTTGTCTCAAAGACCATCCAGCATCATGAAGTGCTTTAATGCAGACTCTTTCATTTTCAGTGAGCTCTCCACGTTTCACCATTTTGATCAGGAATGAGGAATTTCAAACTGAATACACCCAAATTTGAGCCGGCTCACTGGCCTTCTCCGAGAAGTCAGAAATGAATCGAGCATAACATTCAACCACTAAAACTCATTTTTCTGTTCAGGAATGCAAGTAAATAATTATAATTTGACATATTAATCAAGAAATAATAATGTGCTTTACTATTTTTTCTGTTTTTTTGTAAATCAGTCAATTTGAGAATTCATGGATAACAATAATAATTATATTTTAGCATTAAAAATATCATTTGGGTTAAAGAGCTTCTACATATTGGTGTATTAACCATTGTAGAAACATAAAAAATGATTTTGGTAATTACCAATAGTGATAATTTAGGGCAGCTGTGGCATAAACTGTACTTTGGTTGGGGTTAGGGTGGTCTAATAAATTTGTTAAGCACTGTATGTAAGTACAGTATGTACAGTTTTTTCTTTACAAAAATAAAAACTAAAACACACTCTGTGTTGCATATGAAAAACTCTGAGTAAAATGCAGAATATAGATAACATGTTACATGTTTGTTAAAAACGTATCTAAATATGTTTTTATATGTTGTATAAATGCACTGAAGTTATGACTTCTTTAATGAAAAAACACATTTTAAATATATACTTTTATATAAAGAAGATGTTTTTCATGATGTTATGTATGCCAAAGGAAAGCCGATATTATTATTATCATTACTATTATTGTTTTTAATCAAGTTTTATTAATTATTAATATTATTGTTTGTTAATTATTAAATATCTCAATCTAAGCTGGTTTTTCTAAAGCGTGGTGAATTCTAGTTCAGGTTTTCTCTTTTCTAATCTTTTTCTTTTGTACTACAGGGTAAAATTCTTAGTCTCCATCTCTTTTTAAAATGTTTATAATGACCCTTTAATGTCCTTGAGAAGTAATCTAAACATTATTTGCAAATTAATATAAAAATTAGCAAACAATGATCCCATTAAAGATGTCAGTGTGAGTACCCGGCAAATAAAAACAACTACTTTAGTTTCAACTTTTAAAATGTAATGGAACAATTTATAAGAATCTATTATTTATATCTATGTTCTTTTGTGTTGTTATAAGTATTATTTTAATTTCTCATAATATAAGCTGCTTTGCTAAAAGCAGATATCAAAGGAATACATTTTTGTGGTGAACCACAAGGTTTAATTCTAGGGCCCTTATCATTTTAATTTTTATTTATGACTTTTTCATATCTTTGATGAATAATTCAAGTGTAATTGCAAATGAATATGAAATATTAGCAGGCGATGATGACTTAAAATGATGTTAGAAGGATTGTTTATCATTATTATTGCTATTTTGTAATTATTGACTTTACTCTAAACTTTAAATACATAGAGCAGAGTTAAAAAGGTTAAATTAATAAGAACGCTTCCTTTAAAATTATTATTATTATGATAATTAATATTTCAGGTGCACCTGCTTTAATTTCCTATTTTATTTTGAACATTTTCCGTTTTTTTGTTGTGAATAGAGGAGCTCCTGCTTGCTAACACATCCATGCTGTAACCCAGACCCTAAATCACACACCAATGAAATAAGTTCATGTTTTAATTCATTTATTTTCCTGATGGTTTTTAATCGTGGTTTCTCATGTCTACTGTCATTTAAAAACGATGTGTTGTCAAGTCTTTGTTTCACTGGACGTTGGCCTGTGAGCCAGAAAGCTCCAGGATTCTTGGACGGTCTCACTGGGCTCACTTTTCATCCTTTTGCTCAGAATTCCCTTGCTCTTATTTTTCTTTAATGATAGGCTACTCTAATTGATATAGGACAGTTAGTTTTTCTTCAACGGCTTCATAACCAATGAAGTGAAATCAGTGAAATAAGTCGTCGTCTGCAGACCATCGGTCTGTCGAAGTTTTCCTGCTCTCTGCCCGTCCTGTTAAATGAATGTCTTTATTTTAGTAATGTTGTGTGTTTGTTCATCTATGATCGGTCTACAGGCTGAACAGGATCGTTATCATGACTCCGTCTGCTGGATCAGGATTATAGAAGGTTTGGGAACTAGACTTACGTTGACTCCACTGAATCTGCTTTAGGATGACGTCAGCGCTGTGCAACTTTATATTCATTCATAATAAAGGAAGGAATCAGAGGAACACGCTGAGTGTGGACAGGATGGGACGATTTTAGACACTCTTAGGGGAGCTGAACACCCCTAAAAATAACGTAAATGTATTTTTATTTCTATTTTGTTATTTTAAATAAAGCAGAGTAATATTAGAATTTAAAATAAGTCTCCCCTGGTATCATGATATTCTATACTGTTTAATTTTAATGAGGCCTGCTGATGCGTTAGTGTGTTAATGTCGTTAGTGGGAGCTGCTAAAGATGAAGCTGACTTTAAGTCTGAACTGATGAGCAGTCGGTCTCTGAGTTTCCCCAAACCATTCTGACATGAATTCAGTCTTTTTCATATTTTAATATCCTTGGATCAATGCTGTATAAAGAGATTTTTATCATATGTAAAAAAAAACAAAAAAAAAAACAAAAAAAAAGGAACGTAAGCTAAAATCAACCATTTTCTACCAAAACTGAATTAAAGAACTGCAATAACGTAAGCATGCGTATTTACGCACTGATTTGCTTTAGGCAAAAAGTTCAGTTTCCACTTTTAAATGTCGATTTCAGACCAATCAGAGGACGTGATCAGGTAAAGGTGCTGGTCTGTGGGTGCACATCTGTGAGAATCCTAATGACGTTCACAGCCATGGTAATAACACTGACATGCAGAATTCAACATGTAAAACAGAACATTTGTGAACATTTGTGTGGCATAAACTCACATTTCTGAGTTTTACTGATGTTAATGATACAGGCTACGTAGGAGCTGAGCATCCCTAGGTCTGATTCTAAAATCCCCTCTGTTGGTGTGTCAGTGTGAGGAAACGGGGAAAGGTCGACTTTACTGTCACTGTGCTCTAAATAATAATGAAATAAAGCAGCTTTATTAAACTCTAGACCCCTAGATCATGGATGTATGGGGCTTTTCCTTCAAGGAAACATCTGAAATAATTCTTTCTTTCTTTCCTAAATGACACTTTTCGCTGCACCTGCACGTTTTTAGGGTTAAAAAAAAGATACAGGCCTAAATACAAAAGGTAAAATATATGCACATATCCATTTAGATATGAGGCTTATATCTGTTTTTTTTTTTTCCAACCTCAGCAGGACACAAATAGAGTGGGAAGAAAAGCTTTCAAGCTCGGAACCGAATCCCCTTCACGCATGCGTAAATAGGGGCGCACACAAATAAATAATAAATACTGTTTTAGGATACTTCTTTGGACGAAGGGGGATGTGTTCTCCAGATAATTCTGCTCTTTACAAGAAAATTCTTATAATTTTAAAGGAGCTGTGGGCGTAATGTCTTTAACCGTTCTAAACAATGAACGTAAATTAACGATATTATTATTATTTTTATTGTTATTATTATTATTATTATTATTATTATTATTATTGTTATTATACGACCAAACTAGGGGTTCATATAGTTGGTTGTCTGTAAAAAAAAATGTACAAATTGATACGTGAAAAGATAATATTGTAGCAAATAATAGGCCTGTGCACCCAATATTGATTTTTATTGTTTAAAATATTTTTTTAAAAGGCAGCCTTCCGCAAAACGGCTAAATTAAGCCCGGCATTGTGGCAATATTTTTGTGCAATTTCTCCAGTGTGTCGGATTTTTTCTGAAGTTCTTCCTATTTTATGAAATTTATTTATTTATTTTTATACGGTAGTTTTGAAAGTTTTATACACCAATTTTCCCCACGGGTTGATAACAGTACAGAGGCATACATAAAAAATACAAAAATAAATAAAAGAAAATAAATAGTACATTTATTTAATTAATACGTTTCCTGATATTTTTCAGATTGAATGTTTTTTTTTCTTTGTTGTTTAAAAAATATTTGAATAAGAAGTTTTTTTCTTCTTTAAATCTTTAAAACTTCAGAAAAATTGGTCAAACTTTCTGCAGACAGGAAGCATGAAAAGTCTAAAAGAAAAGAATATTTATCTGTAATATTAAAGCAGGCGCTCGCGCAGCACCGAGGGTAACGTACGTACTAAAAAGTGTCTCGTGTCTGCAGGTGGAGATCCCTAAGACGACCTCATCTTCCTCCTCGTCGTCGTCGTCTTCAGCGGGAGATAAGAAGAGTAAAGGACGGACAGGATGGCCTCAACATGTCTGGGCGCTGGAACTCAAACAGTAGCTCTCCCTCCTCCTCACCCCACCCTCCCTCCTTAATGAGAGCTGATAGCGCTCCTCTCCTCCTCCTCCTCCTCCGGCTCTGCGCTCGAGGACGGAGATAATGGGACAAAAAGAGTGCGCTAATGAACTATAATGGCGTCATCCTCCTCCTCCTCCTCCTCCTCTGTGTGGACCTGCACGCGCTGTGTTTCAGTGTGAAGGCACGTGGAAGTAGTCGTCGATGCTTTGTTTGATGGAGTTTCTGTTGGCAGAGATATGTAGGCTACAGTAGAGGCCACTTCCGGGAGTCTAATGCGTCTACGTTGCCGCCATCTTGGAGGGGTGTCAGTAGCTCATAATTGTAAGTCTACAGTAAGATGAGTAAGCTAAGGTCTGTGTAGGATTAAAATATTCCTGTTTGACTGAATTGTGAATCTATTTTTAAGCTGTGTGATCTATTTATGATGCAGGATACTCGGTTGAATAAATCTGAATCTAATCCACCTTATTCAACGCCCCCATGATATTTTGCGGGAAATGTGGAGATGCTTATCCTGATTATTAGGGATTTGGAGATTAGGGTGGCAGTATGACAGTAATATGTAGGCGTGATCTGGGCAGGACCGATATTTTTATCATATGAAATTCAAATAAGTTGAGAAGCCCCTCAGTGCAGTGTGCAATAGGGGGCGGAGCCCAATGTGGGCAATGCTCAATGTTGAGCATCGCCCACTCAACGCTGCCTTACCCTTCCTACGAAATCTGTGGGTATGAGGAAAATAGCACAGAAAATGATGGTTTGTGACCCACCAATAAAACAATGAGTATCTGACAAAAACATCATAACTTAAGGCTTAACAACAATAGAAGTGGAATCTATTGACAGTTGAATTTTATGATAAAAAAATACATTTTAATCAATTGAATATTAAAAATCCGATTAATCTATCTGAACGTGTTATACTTTATATATTATAAACTATGGTGTAATAGATTTTTTAAGATAAATGATAGCATCTTCAGTAAATGATACTATTCATTAGTAGCAGACGTCTCACAGTGCTCGCTGGTTAGCCTGCTAGTTATCCTGAAGAGAATACATTGATTAAAAACAACGAAAATGCATGTTTGAACGTGAAATATGTTGGTAATTTCCATTCAGAATCATTTTCGTAGCGTACTGTTTACTTCCCATTTCTTGAAAGCGGACGTGATGATGTAATGACGTAGGGCAAACGTCTGATTGGACAGCTTGAAAGTGGGCGATGCCCAACGCTCAACAGTGGATGATGTCAAATGCTCATTGGTCACCGCCCACTATTGCACATTGCATTGGGGGCTACTAGAATAAGTTTGGACATTTGGTTCAGGAGGTGTGACAGACTTCTTACAGTAGGTGGCACTACAGCAAAACCCTTAAAATTAACATTTAAATGTATAGAGGGGGAGACCTTGATCATATGTCAAATATGAATGAAATCAGATGTGGCATATTAGAGTTATGTGAACTTCCTGCCAGATTGGCGAGATGTCAAAATGCTCGCCATCACCATTGAGTCATCCTTTAATGAAACATGTACGAGATGTAGAGAAATATTGAGGCTGTTCTCTTAAATCCAAGCTTGATAGCTTCAGTACAGTAGGAGAAATAAAGAATTGGCCCATTTGTGTCACTTCCTGTTGCCAGTACAGGATGCTGTGATGAGATGTTTGCGTGTGGGTGTGTCCAGTGTGATGTTAAAGACCCATATTCAAACTTGTCTGGTTATTAACATTAGTTCTTTCAGAAACTTACGGTAACATTTAGCTGGATGATCTCAAACAAATGAGGCAGAACTTACTAAAATGAACATTTATTCCTTTTAAAAACAACCGCCGTTGTTGCTAAGCTGCTGGACATTTGGATTATGGTAATTACAGGAAGTTCCGCCTACATTCGTAGATACAGAAGACCCCTCAGGAATAATGTGGATATAAAGTTAAGGTCACTTTTTTCACTAATCTTATGAGGCATAATGTACAGTAGTTTACCAGTCTGGGTGCATTGTAGCTGCATAACGGTTGTGTCACAGCTTGATTTTCATTTTGGCGTGCATGATGACAAGTCAAGGACTGCCTGCATGAGCGTCGCGTCAGCAGATATGCATGTCTACATCGGGAGAATATGCCAAGATAAACAGCTCAGCTCCCCAGATCTGTCATACAATGAGCCACTAGTATTAAAGCCACAGTGGTGTAAGCTGGAGCTTACATGTGCCATATCTGTCACGCAGTAATCATGCATTCATGCAAGATTGGACTTTTGCTGATATCCCACATACCAATATTTACATCGATAGGTAAATGTAGTTCAGACCTAAAACCAGACACAATTTAAAGTCTGAGGATGATCAGATTAATACATTTCAGCCCTGAAAACAACCTTTAAATCCTAAGGAGAAATGATGAATATAGAAAAAGACTGATGTAGGTCTGTTGGTCCAGCCTAAACTCCACTTGTTCTTATGGCATATATTTACAGCTGATATAGGCTGATTTTTATAGCCAAACTATCAGTTGTAAATAACCACCCAACCAAGCCCCTGGAAAGCCCCAGACGTCTTCATGTCAAGTAAACCTAGATCCCTTAAGACTTTTCCCTCCTTACGATTGTGAATGGGGAAGGGCCTCAACTCTTTTAGACTGGTGGGGCTCAGTGCCGGTTCCTGAACCTTATTCTGAACCAGCCCCCATGTTCAACTTACAAAAAAATGGTTCTGAACCTAAAAAGTTGGTCCTCCGCTGGAACCAGAAATAGTTGGGTCTTTCTTGGGAACGGTGACATCATCAGTGGGCGTGTCACTTTCTAGGTTGTGCAGACGAGGAGAAAATGGAGAAAAAGTTGTCTGCTGGGGAGGCAAAATGTTTGGTGGTAATCTGGGCATTGACAGAATTCCAAAACAAGGAAGAGCAGGTTATATGCCGAACTTGTTTAAGAGATGGCAAAGGCTGGGTTTACCTGAACACTAGACCAAATAATAAATTAACTCAAGAAACTGAAGAAGGATACATGTCCATCATGTCCTCCCACTTTGGTTCCGCTTAAACTGGTGTGAATGTGGCCTGGTTCACCAGAAAGCACGAGGTTCTGAGACTCCAGAATGAGAACAGAGCCAGAAAAAGAACAGTGTCTTTGCCTGGGGCCTCCAAATCATGAAACCACCCATGTCAGTGGGTTGCAAATGTGTGACCTAGGAAAAATGTCCCTAAAAGTCTAGCAGACACAGATCCATACAATTATTTTATTCTGTTTTCCAGTGATTAAGAATTATTTTGATAGGTTTTTTTTTTAGATCTGCCCTCATAATAACTGAGTTTATCATGACAGTGAGTTTAATTCTCCAAATCTATAGAAAAAGCTCAAATTTTCCCATAATCACTGGAGTCAAATGGTATATATGCATCTTGTCCTTTCAGGGCTTCTGTCTACCATTTACAAACATTTTTTTGTCCTGCCTCTTTGCTGAGAATCAGCTGAGGTCCAACAGTTTTCATCTTACAAGTTTCAGTGGTTTAAATTCTTCAGATTCATGGGTCAAGATTCCTCATAAAGGCATAGCTGGTGTTATGTGATAATCTGCTGACATAACAGTTACATATCTATTATATAGGCCAGTATATTTGGCTATTCTAAAGGTTGTGGTATAATACTGGCATTTAAGTGTTTCCTCAGGATCAGTTGAACCAACATGGTGTCATTCACAGATGATACATCCAGACTAGCTAACCAGTGATGCAAGTAGAATTTTCTCAAGATTAAGAGATGATAATCCCTTCACTGGTGGAAAAAGAGCTTTTTTTAGAGTAGATGTAATTCCAAGATTAGGATCTTGTTCACGCAGAAAAACAGCATACTTTTATTACCATTAAATAATGGCCATTATAATACAGATGCTAATGCTTGGGCTGTCAGTGTTAACGTGTTATTTCCAATGCAGGTGAAGTTGAAAATATGCATGTTAATTTTTAAAAAAATCACACAGTATCTCTGCCTGTTAGGAACTTTGAAGTTAACCTTCGATAGCAGAGTTGAAGCTGGATGCTACTCACTGTAGTGTCCTCTTGCTCTCACAGTGATGGGAATAGGTCCAGCACTGCTCCTTCAGATCTCCAGATCTAATTTCTTCATTGACAAATCAAGCCCCCCCCCCAAAAAAAACTTTCTTTTCTTTCTTCTTTTTTTTTTTTAGTTTTATTCAGGGCTAATTTTGAAGTTTGAATATTGGATAGAACAACATAAAACACACCTTATGCCCCATTTCACCATGATTACATATTTTTTTGTTTAAAAAAAGAGAAATTACCTCATTACCATGGTAAAAAGTTGTAAAAACAGGAGACAAATTAGTTGAAATGCAGAGAAAACATTGACATTCCCCTATTATTATGATGAAACACATGTATATTCACTAAAGACTGCAGTACTTCTCAGACCTTGCCACCATTTTTTCCCCAGACACTGGTCACAACCCACACCCAACACAAACAGCTTTGCGACCCACTTTTGGGTCCTGACCCACCAGTTGAGAACCACTAGTCTGAAAAAGCTCAGACAGCTCAGTGGACAAGTCAAAAGTCATCTGCACATTGTGATGCCAAACATTGCTTGGTTTCATTTACTTCTCAATCTGTTGCAAGTTATTTTTTCCAAATTTTAAATCATTTGAACTTTTAAGGGAACCCTTTGTAGTAAGTCATATGAATCTTATTGGAGTGATACCAGTGTTTCAGACAAATGCATGGCTGCATGGTTGTTCTTTCAATGGAGTTTCACCCTTAAAATGTAGATTCAGGCAAATGCAATCCAAAAGATTTGAGAAGTAGACCATGCAGCATCACTACTCAGAATGCATTGTACAAAATGGCAGCCTAGATGTGAATCTATAGGGCAGATTTTATCCCAAACGTATGATGTTTTAATAGAAAAATAAATATTAAAGACATTAATGCAGATTTAATCAAGTCTTCATGCAAATGCATTGGCACTCAGCAAATTCTGAAAGTGAAATAAAATGTGGCCCATATTAAAACATAAAGTTTTATTGCACTTCCTAGTTTTGACACTAGGTGATGCTGCAGTGTTGATGATTAATGGCTTTACTGAGACAACGTAAATGGAAAACAGATTTACAACAAATAATGATATCTTAAATGAATAAAGACAAAAGGATTAGCAAACAGTAGCACAGATTGAACCCATTTGCTCCTCTCTCTGCTCCATGTAAAGATCTGATTAACAAAGTATATTTTGTCCTTATCTTTTAAGCAGCAGAATTCTGCAGAATTTTGCAGCATCCTGCAGTTTTCTCTTGTTGTGTGTCTGCATGTGAAGATGAGCTGTCAGCATATCCTGTCTCTGCTGCATGGAAGGTTATAGTCATCCAGAACGGGGGCAGATCTAGTGGTAGCCAGGGTTGAGATGTGCTCCCTGGATTCTCATTGGCTACCCCAAAATCCTTTACAGTGATTGGCTATTCGTCTAATCAGCCACTAATGCTTTTACCTTCAAGTGTATTTGATATCTAAGCACATCTTAACCCACACTGGATTAGTTTCACAAACTTTACTACACAAAGGTGAGGTGTATGAAAGTGGCCCAGCTCCCTTAGCGGAAATTTCGACCCATATTTTTGATATTTTTTCAACCAGATCAGATCCAAATAATGAATCAGATGTATACTGAAAAAGATAACACGGACCTTCAACAGAGCAACATGTTTGAGAAATGCTTCAGGACTTTATGACACAATTTGCACATCTACAACCCACTGACAATGGCTTATTGGGTCCCAACCCAGCGGTTGAAAACCACTGTACGTCTCACATGTGATTCTTGCTGAAGATTCACATTAATGCCGAGCATAATTTGGCATGAAAAACTACATTTTTTTATTCAACCAAGGATCCTGGATCATTAACATGTCTGACACATTATTATGAGCTTCAGCTACCCCTCTCCAAAATGGTGGCTGCATAGACGCATGCTGAAACCTTGAAGAAGCATCTATTTGTACATATTTATGTTTTAATAGAACGTGACGTAAAGGTCACAAAATGTGCAAAAATCACTTTTCAGACATTTCTAACGAAAATATGTGCCCCTGGCCTGTCTACAAACCCCCCAAGAATCAGAACCCCCCCCTTCAGATAATGTGGCTGAAACAAGCAGTTCTCAGATTTTCCCCTCATGATGTCATGTGGTGAGTTAGCCCCGCCCCCAGGTTTGGTAGGCCCTCCCTGCTTGGAAGAAAGTTCCACCCTCCTCTCCAGATCCTCCTCTTAGCTGAGAGGAGGATCAGGAGAGCCACATCCATTATGCCACATCCATTTTCTGAGAGGGCGGAGTCTGGGGCGGGGTCAGACAAGCCACAGACACAGAAACACCTCATTCTGAGCAGGGCTGAAACAGAGGGGTTTTAGAATTGCAAAAATCCAATACTGCAGTGTTTTTCAGCAACAAACTTCACAAGCATGTTTTGGGGACCTCTGAGAGCAAAATCAACTTGTCTTAAAGGGGTAAAATATGTGACCTTTAAAGGTGCTGTCTTTTAGTTTGATGGTTTAAACCTCAATGTCAGCCTAAAATTTGACCTTTAGATCATAAAAATGTTCAAAATTTTTATTGGAAGATTTTTAATTTGAAATAAACTAAAAACAAACTTCCTATAGATTTATTTTTCACCATTCTGATTCCTCTTTGAAAACCTGAACCAAGAGATTTTGTGCCCAAAATAAAAGATACTAGGCTCATATTAACAGCCACCGGGTGGGTCAAAAAGAGGGCCTGGCAAAGCATCAGAATTGGGCCTGTGGCTGAGATAGTGCAGAATATTAAACACGTGCTCTTTCGTGGATGTTCACAGAAGTAAAAGGGGAAAACTCTTTAAAAAAGCAAAGCAGCTTCGTACCTCTGCTACGTGGTGAATGGACACAGGTGACACACCGGGCTGTCTCTACTTTATTTAATGGAATATATTTATGTGCAATGTGGACGTTTTAAGGACTCAAACAGCCGCTCTGACTGTCAGACTGAGTTTCTTTGATTAAACTACAAGGTGTATGTGAAGTCTCTCTTTCTCTCTGTTGTAAATGTAATGCCATCATGGTGATGGTGTAGTGTCTGTGTTGTGATGTGAGTCTAAATAATGCTCAGTGTTGGATGTAAACAGTGTCATGACTTTAATAAAACATGGTTTCATGGTGACACGGTGTGAGCTCCCTCTATAAGAAGTACGGATGTTTTACCCTTTCATTGATTTGATTAATCAGTCATGGTCAATAGATTTTTTTGATGAAAAAGGACGAATACTTATTATTGTCAAAGTGTGAACAGATTTCTACAAAGTAAAGTCAATTAAATGAAAATACCTAGGGTATAAAGTAATTGCATAAATATTCACCCCATTTAAAGTGACTGACCTAATTCAACAGAGGTCCATAAAGACACCTGTGTCTGGAAGGTTCAGCCACTGGTTCATCGGTATCCCTGGCTACTATTACACCATGAAGACAAAAGAACTCTCCAAGCAACTCAGAGAAATGGATATTAAAAGTCTAAGTCAGGGGATGGAGACAAAAACATTTCCAAGGCTCTGAATATAGTTCAGTTAAATCCATTATGAAGAAATAAAGGAATATGGCACATGTGTAAATCTGCTTGGATCAGACCGTCCTCACAAACTGAGTGTGCAAGAAGGAGACTAGTGAGAGAGACCACCAAGACACCAATGACTACTCTGAAGGAGTTCCAAGCTTCAGCAGCTGAGATGGGAGAGACTCTGCAGACAACAGCTGTTGGCTGGGTTCTTTACCAGTCAAAGCTTTAGGGGAGAGTGGCAAAGAGAAAGACACTGTTGAAGACAGTTCAATTTAATCTGGACTAGAGTTCACCAAAAGGCATGTGGGAGACTTCATGGTCAAGTGGAAGAAAGTTCTTTGGTCTGATGTGACCAAAATGGAGCTTTTTAACCATCAAGATGCCAAACACTGCACATCACCACAAACACACCATCCCCACTGTGGAGCATGGTGGGGGCAGCATCATGCTGTGGGGATGCTTCTCAGCAGGAGAAGGCTGGAAGGCTTGTAAAGGTAGAGTGGAAAAAGGACTTGAAAAGGGCTGGTCTGTACAACCCGACAGAGCTTTTGCAGTCCAGCAAACAAGAATGAAGTAAAGTTTCAGAGACCTGACTGAGACCTATCCGCTTTTCACTTTGACATGAAAGAGGATTCTTTGTCAAAAAAGCCAAAATACATCGACCATGATTGATTTATAAAACCAATGAAAGGGTAAAACATCCAAGGAGGGCAAAACTTTTTATAGGCACTGTATGTGGCAATCACTCCTTCACACTATTTTTTAAAACTTTTCCACCAAAAACAGAATATGTGTCGTTGCGTGTTGTAAATAGAAGACTACCCTTCAAACAAACAACAACATCATTATTAATGATGAGTTTCAATTATCCATCCATATAATTATCCATATCTTAGCCTGTGACCTACACTTTGGGTTACTGACACGGACCGAGCTGTCAGTCAGTCGTCTTATCTGCAGACAGTCGGTATGTCATCAGTTTGAGAGCTGCAGAGGATTTTTCTTGTCCTGACAGAGATAAATGTGAGGTGGGCCGTCCCGAGTCTGGCCTCAGGTGCAGACAGGAGAGCAGATAAGTCCAGAGATGACCCTACAGCGACCGGAACCCAAACATGCTCACATAAACGCACGCCAGCCTGAGCTGTTAGTCTCTGAGTCAGCTGTTTGAGAACTTTTAAAAGTCACTGATAGCTGGTTCACCTCATGTCACATGCTAAGACAAATAAGGGGTTAATGAATGGATGAAAGGGCGCACGAGAAATTATATTTTGGGGTTGTTCACCCAAATGTCCAGGCTGTTTTTACACTGTACTCTCAAGAATGCTTCAACCTTCATACTTTTCTTCAAACTTTGCACCAATGTCCACTATAGTTTAAGAATGAACTGATTTAGAGGTGCAAAGTCAGAAACAACTACAGCTCTTTTCCTGACCCATCGCTGCAGCTTCAGTGTTCACAGTTGTATGCCAGGTGGAGGAATATGACTGCCACATGGTAGCTCTAGTTTGACTGCAATCTAAATGTGATTGTGCCTCCAGTTTTTCTTCAGAAAGGTTCTGTATTTGGTTTTCATCTACCATAAAGCTCTTGGTGAAACCTGCACTTTTACATCTAAAAAGTTTGGGAGGCGACCTACAACACCAATAAAAAGTATTCAAGTCTAGCAACAGATTTTTGGATTGAGGTCTGGGCTTTGACTTGGCCACACCAGAACATTCCTTTTGTTGTCTTTAAACCATTTCTGTGTAGCTTTCTCTGTATGCTTTGGCTCATTGTCTTACTGGAAAATAAATCTTCTCCCAAGACGTAATTCTCTTGCAGGATCTTCCTATATTTTGCTTCGAGGGCCGGCTGCTAAGAAGCATCCCCACAGCATGATGCTGCCACCAATGGCCAAAAAGCCCCATTTCGGTCTCATTGTGTAAAGAACTTTCTTCATCTTGGCCCCATCCACAAAACGATGAAAACGATATATTGCCGTTTCGTTTAAAAAAAGTTTTCCGTAAAGACGGGATCATTTCAGGAAATAGCCGCGTTAGCACAGAACCACTGACAACGACTGAAAATGCTGTAGTGCATATGCCAAGCCTGTACATGGGGCTGTCACGCTGCCATGGAAATGCACCAAAAGAGAGAAGATCAGAGAAAACTGACACAAACTATCTTTTAGTTGCCCTTCTGGTTGTTCTCCACATTGGATTTAAGAACATATGGTGCGTTTCGCGATGGTGGTAAAGGAGCATCAGATTTCGCAGTAAAAGCCATAACAAGCTCAGTAGCTTCTGCAGCACGACCACAACCTTGTAATCCGCCACCATTGTTTTGGCTGGACCTGCGCAGGCGTCTTAAGAGAGCTACGCTATGTGTGTTGTAATCGTTTCAAGAAAGATGTGGCTGGCCGTCCAAAAACAAAAGAGGAAATGGTAGTCATTTATGGATTTGTGCACTCTGGGGCCCTTTTTCAATAAGTACCGTTTACAGTCACCCAAAATGCCGTTTCCGTGTGGATGAAATGCCAATACGACAAAAAACGTATGCGTATACTCCTGAATTCGTCTCCTTGTGGACGGGGCTTGAATCTGAGTTTTTGTCAACAGCTTCCTTCTCTTTGCCACTCTCCCATAAAGCTTTGACTGGTGAAGAACCAGGGCAACAGTTGTTGTCTGCAGAGTCTCTCTCCTTCTTGCAGGCTCACTCAGTTTGTGAGGACGGCCTGATCTAGGCAGATTCACACATGTGACATATTCCTTTATTTCTTCATGATGGATTTAACTGAACCCTGGGGGATGTCCAGTGCCTTGGAAATGTTTTTGTCTCCATCCCCTGACTTATTATTTTCAATAACATTTCCTCTGAGTTGCTTGGAGTGTTCTTTTGTCTTCGTGGTGTAATGGTAGCCAGAAATACTGATGAACCAGTGGCTGCACCTTCCAGACACAGGTGTCTTTATACTACAATCACTTAAACACATTCACTGAACTCATTGCACCAATTGGCTGGACTTCTGTTGAATATGCTTATGATACTTACTTCACCTTACACATTATTATTTAATGACATTAATTTGTAGAAATCTGTGAAAACATCCAAGGAGGCAAACACTATTGATAGTTTCTGTGTACCTGGTGACTGTAGTTTGACTCCAGGGTCAAATTTCATTCATATTTTTGTTCAGAAAGGTTCTACATTTGTTTGCATAATAAAAACATAAAGGTAAGTCTGTATCCACCATTAAATCCTACGTTTAACCTGCTTTAACAAAATGCAATCATGTTTATTACTATGCAAATACTGAAGCTAATAAAGGTAGCTAAATTCACCAGTGTGAGTTTGAGTTGTAAAAGTCTGAATCAGACGGTGCTTTTTGAAACACTTACCTAAAAAAACATTTCCTGCAGCCAGAGTGAGACATACCAACCACATACCAACATCTCTGCTCATTCATGGACTTATCTGTCCTCTCGTCTCCTGTCCGTCTCTCTGACTGCAGCTGAACATGATCGATGACTTCGGCTGGGATAGAATTTTTCCCTGCGATAAAACCAAAACATCTGGCAGCTATTACTCTGTGCAGACCCTCCCTTCCTCCTCCTCCTCCTCCCCCTTCCTCTCCCACCTCCCCACCATTTTGGGCTGCTGTTCTTTCTCTCCACTAGAGGGCCCGATTCTTCCAAAGACTTTTCTTTGCTGAAAAACCAAGCTGTGAGGAGAACCAAAGCCTGACCGAGGACACAGATGATGATTTAGTGGCTTCACTTGATAACAGGGGACATGCACAGCAATTAGATAAACATGTGATGGTGTTTGGGTGTCGAAAAGAGTTGTGTGAGTGAGGAGGGAGGAGTGGAAAAAGAGGAAGAGGAGAAGGAGTGAGAAGAGAGAGAGAGAGAGGGCGGGCTCTTGGAAACCTTTGAAACAAACCTCCAGGTCACTCCATTCACCCCATAACTGCTATTATGCAACTCACAGGCTCAGATAGGGCTCTCCATCAAAAGAGACGATGACTAACCAGGTTTTTTCTACATCTAATCAGCCCTAGTGCCATGAAGGGGAAATATTGGATTCATTAGCAGGCAGAGCAGAGACAGCCAGCCCATTGTTCCCATTTTTATAGATGTTTTTTAAAAAGAGAAAAAGCAGGAAATAGAGAAAAAATGATGTGGAGGATTTATAGCTTTTTTCCATATGGAGCCTCCTTTAATCAGCTGCACAGAACGGGACATGCTGCTCTTTTCCGCTGGGCCACAATCACACAAACACAAAGGTCAGATTTAGTTTTACTAGTTTGATTTCTCAGTGCTGAGCGTGCACATAAAGCACTGAACATCAACTGGCGGCCTGGGGGCCACATCAGGCCCCCCAAAGCTTCCTGTCCGGCCCGAAAGATTGTTGAATTCAGAAAAGGAGGAAAAGAAGATGTTAAGAGTATCTTTTGGCTTTAAATGTCTGCAGCTGTTAAATCCATCCCCCAAAAATAACATTGAAATAGTTTTAGAATGACTAACGATTTGATCTGTTTTTACAGAGATTTACTGTCATAATTAGTAAGTATTTTAAAAAGGGTTAAGGCTGGCAGAAGTGCTGCAAAAATGACCAGATAAAGTGATGAAAAAAGGTTAAAATGTGGCACAAAATGGTCAAAGAGGAAATAAGGCACAAAAGGTATCAAAAAGTGGTTACGAATGACAAAAAAGTAGTGCAAGAAAGTAACGAAAAAGGGTTAAAAAGTGGAAAAATTGATAGAAGAGTGGCGTCAAGGAGATAAAACATGCAGGAAAAGTGGTTTAAAGGGGGTTAAAATCTTTCAAAAACTGTGTTAAAGAGGCAAAAATGGGCAAAAATGATCAATAGTGGGTTAAAAGTGGGAAAATTGTTTTTAAAGTTACAAAAAATGTTGAAAAAATGTAATGAAAAGGGGTTAAAAAGTGGCAAAATTTGAAGAAAAGTGGCAAAAATTGATGAGTGTCACAAAGGGGATAAAACATGCATGAAAAGTTGTTTAAATGGGGTTCAAATCTTTCAAAAATTGTGTTAAAGAGGCAAAAGGGGGCAAAAAGAATCAAAAAAGGGTTAAAAGTGTCAAAAATGGGTTAATATTGGTGCTAAATGACATCTAGAGAGGGCCCATTCTCTGTGATTTTAAGGGGTCTGGACTGTTCTGTTGTCAGGCCTGTCTCCTTGTGGCCTGCTGCGTTATAGATAATAGAGATAGATCTCACTGGTAATGCCTAAAATAATATAAAACATTTCTTTAATTTTCGTGAATTTGAAAGTCCGACCCCCAGAGTTTCTGTTGAGACTAAATCCGGCCCTTGTGCAGATGTACTTGATGACCCCTGACATAAAGCCACGCCAGGAAGATCAACTCTGTCAACTTTTCTCTACATTTTGCACTC
The DNA here is from genome assembly GCF_018320785.1 of Cheilinus undulatus. Taxonomy (NCBI): domain Eukaryota; kingdom Metazoa; phylum Chordata; class Actinopteri; order Labriformes; family Labridae; genus Cheilinus; species Cheilinus undulatus. The sequence goes on from NC_054868.1 coordinate 5,325,193, forward strand.
ACAGTTTCAGGTCCTTCCTCATGAACTGTTCCTGGTTTATCCAAGTTACAGTCAAGCTTTAAAAACTCCCACCATAGTAAACAGACAGAAATCTCATTCAGGGATATAAAAAGCCAATTAGAGGCTTGATTTGTCTGAAATAAATCACAAATATCTGACAACTCTGAGACAAAACAGCAAAAATAAAAATAAGGCGCGCAAGAGCGACAAAGTCAGGCCTGTTCGAGACTTTGAGTGAAATGAGACATTAAGGAGCAGTGCTGGGATTATCTGACATCCGTGTGGCTGCAGGGACCATAAAAGCATCAAGCAAATACAACCTAGATTCCAAAAAAGTTGGGTCATGGTTTAAAATGTAAATAAGAACAGGATGCAATGATTGTCAAATCTCATGAACACATATTTTATTCACAATTAAACATAAACAACGTATCAGATGTTAAACTGAGATATTTTACCATTCCATGAAAAATATGAACTCATTTTAATTCTGATGGCAGCATTACATCTCAAAAAAGTAGGGACAGGGCCGTGTTTACAGGATGGGGATCAAAACTCATGCCTCTCTCTTCAGCTGCTCAGATAAATGCTGAAGAGTGCTCCAAAACTTTGAGACAGTCCTGTTTGTTAACAATCCAGTGTAGAAATCAGTGATGGAACTGACTAAGCTAAAGTTGTTTAGCAATTTTTAAGAGCTGAAGACGGAAAACATGATATGTTCATGCAACCTCAGTAAATTAGACGACTGTATTCTATGTTATGATGTTTTTAAATGTCACATAAAAATGGGAAAATTTAATTTTCACTCAAGCACTACTCAGATAAGACCACTTGTAGTTTAAATTTGCTCTTACTTTGTCTTTCCACCGAAGGATAGAAAGTATCAACAGTGATAGAGGTATTGATAAAAACTCAGATCAATAAGGAGTATCAATAAGAGTATCAATATCAATAAAAATTAACCATCCCCATCCCTAGTCATGTAGCATCCCCTCCTCTTTTAACAACAGTCTGTAAACGTCTGGGAAGTGAGGAGACTAGTCGTTGAAGTTTTGGGAGAGTAATGTTGTCCCATTCTTGTCTGATGCAATCAGGGTACCACAGTATAATTTTTTTTTAAAGGGCATTTGACCGTATGGAAATCGAGAAAAAAGCCAGCTGCACTTGTTTCTCGTTTCTGGACAGAAACAGTAAAACATATAATCTGTGTCATTTTTCCCGTTTGTTGTTGTTTTTTGAATTAAAGTGGTACTCAGACTTTTATTTTGAAAAGTTTATGTTTACTTCCCAGTAACATGACTGCCAGTCAGGGTACCAAAGTATAATTTATTTAGAAAGGGCATTTGACTGTATTGAAATCAAGAAAATGGCCAGCTTCACTCGTTTTTTGTTTCTGGGTTGAAACAAAAAACAATAATAGCCACCATTTTTACATTTTTGTTTTTGAATTAAAATGGTAAAACGAGGAAACGAAGCTTGAAAAATGGTTGAATCTTGTTTATTGTCCTTTCCTGTTGTTGTTTAACAATAAGACAGTAAAGAAGTGGGAGGGGTCAGTGTATTTTCTGGCAGATCCATTTCCTGGTTGAAACCAGATTCAAAAATTGGGAGAATTTTTCGTTATTCCCTTTTTTTTTGTTTTGTTTTTGACCAAAAATGGAACAAATGGCAAAATGAGTGTTTTTTCATTTTGGTGGCAAAAAAAAGGAATGACAACAAAATTAGAAATAAGGGGGTCCAATTTTTGTTTTTCTATTCCATTTTGTTTTTTTCTTCATTTAATGAAATACTTGAGGAAAAGGAGATCATGTGACCACTGGGAAAGGTGAACATTTCAAAATAAAAGCCTCCATGTCAAAACAACAGCAATCGGTGTATCATTTATTCATCTAATATTTGATTGATATTTGAATAAAAAATTTTGAAAAATGGCTCATTGTTCACGTTTCTGTTTTGAAAACCAAATCAAATAATGAAAACACCGTTCACGTTTTAGTTTTCATTTCTGTAAATAAACAGGAAATGGTGCATCTTTTTGATTTTTGCTATTCATGTTAGGATCAAAGAATGTAATATGAAAAAAAATCTGTAAGCAGTCAATTTAATTGTGATATTGATTTGTGTAACCTGGTACAGGTGTTGTGCTCAGAGAAGCATCCATTCACACATCCTGGAATGATATACGGGAATACAAACACCTAGTCAGGGCGCACTCACACTAATCTGTACTGTGCCTAGGTACGTTTGAGCCTAAAAGTCCAGTACCTTTGACCAGCATGAGTACACTCTTCCAGGCTTGGACGCGGCATGTTTCCCTGGCTCTGGCACGGAAGGACAAAAGCATGGCACGAATACAAATGAAGGAGCACAAGTGCGGGAATGTGACATAACTTGGTGCTGGTGTTTGTGTTCCATATATCATTCCAGGAAGCGGGAACTCCTCAGCGATGGGCATGGGATTCTCAGGATGCTTTTCTGATCACAACACCTTCAAATTAACATTGAAACCATACTAACTGCTTACCCCAGTTTTTTCATATTACATCCTCTGATCCAACATTTATAGCAAAAGTCAAAAAGATGCATCATTTCTTGTTTATTTTGGGTTTTTTTCAGAAATGAAAACAAGAAAATAAACCATGTTTTCATAATTTGTTATTCATTTATCAATCAAATATTAAATGAACGAATGATACACGAATTGCTGTTGTTTTGACATGGAGGCTTTTATTTTGAAATGTTCACCTTTCCCAATGGTCACATGATTTCTTTTCCCTCAAGTATTTCATTAAATGGACAAAACAAAATAACAGAATTGAAAAAAAAAAATTGGACCTTAAAAAAAAAAAAAAAGTTATTTGTTTTTCTGTTTTTGTGACCAAAGTGAAAAAAACCCCCAGAAAAACAGCTTGTTTTTCAGTTTTTCCCATTTTTGGTCAAAAACGTAAAAAAAAAAAAAAAAAAAAAAAAAGGGAATAACGAGAGTTTCTCCTGATTTTTGAGCCTGGTTTCAACCAGGAAATGGATCAGCCAGAAAATACACTGACCAGGACGGTCACCTGACTTGGAAGTAAATGTAAACTTTTCAAAATAAAAGCCTGATTAATGAGGTGCAAATTAAAAATCAGAAGTCATGATATTGATAGTGTGGTCCTCCCATAAAAAACTCAAACTGTTATAACTCAACTGACCGTTATCGTTCCTTCTCTAGATTTGATGTTTATTGGACCTGCATCCCTGTAAAAATGACCCTTAGAACACCTTTCTCTAAAGTCTACTGAAGCTCTACCAGTGCTACTAATATGAAGTTATTCTACAGTATTAGTTCAGTCTCAGAATCTCAAGTGATCATCCATCATTTAATCTTAAAAATTCTGCTTTACACTCAGGAAAATAATGTTACTACTTTAATTTTCTGCAGCAGCAAAAAAGCATTTAGCATAACATAAAAAAACACATTTTTACTTTTGCATTTCATAATAGCAGAAAAATGAGCATTGGTAACGTAAATAGTATCCAATATGCAAGTGACACTTTCTGCGTCTGAAATGTAGACTCTCATGTAAAAAGTGTTTGGACAAAGCAGCAGGAGGGCTTTTTACCTACAGACAAACTGATGGAGGCAGAACAGAAGGGGGAGAAGGCCACCCAGGTGTGAGAGGTGTGAGACACGCCAACCTCACAACTAATGACCAATAAACCGCAGAGCAGACTGACCTCCTCGCTCGGCCATAAATCACCAGAGAATAAAAGAGAGAGAGAGGGAAACGAGGCGGAGGTGTAGGGGAATTATTATCACGGCTGAGGATTTTTAATGACATTATAGAGAATCGCATTAGTCAGAATGAGACGTGAAGAGTCGCCTGCACTGGTCACTTTATTAGGTACACCTAAAAACAATGTAATTTCTGTCATGAATTCTTCTTTAGCAGTCCTGATTGTGAAGTACAGATGTGTTTGGAAAGTTTAAAGGATATGTTTGTCATTGCTGTTAGAAATAAAGATAAAATAATGAGCTTTCAAGGATGTTTGGTGTCTGCTTCGATCACTGCTGTTCTCCTTTAACCCTGACGCACAGCGGGGGTCACTTTTGATTTCTTTTGACATTAGATGGCCGTCAAAACACCCCACAGAGAGAGAAATTACTTTTCTTTGATTTTTTTTTTCACTGAGGCTGTTCCAGATAAACTGGCCTGTATTAAATCAAGACATAAAAAATTAAATATATTCAGGCCTGCAATGCTAAAGATAGTTACAAATATCCAACACTGTAGCTGCAAGTACTAGGCCATGATGTTGTGCAGTGGGAAATATTTTCCTCCCAAAAGAGTGTAAAAGCTAAAAACAAATCGCCTGCCTGCTCTCTGAAACAGTAATCAGGATAAATTCTCTGTTAACTCATGTTGGAAAGGCTGTCATGCTTTCTAGTAGGGCTGTGTTTGATTTAGGATTTACACAGGTGAATAAGTTTGGAGATATTTGACCTGAGCTGATCACTGAATGCTTTAATTTTCACACCTGTAACGGTTTTGCCCCGTATGTCAGTGTTTTCAAAAAATCGAAGGCAGAGGACCTCTCCAAAAGTAAAACCAGGACCAGCCCAAGCCTACTTGGAGCCCTAAGCACAGTTTGTTTGGGGCCAATAACTGTTACTGATGCAGTTAATGCTAGATAACCTGCACATATACAGCTAATCTAAACCAGGGCTTCTCAGCCTTGTCAGACCACGACCCTCAAAATAAAGGTTCAGAGACGGGGGACCCCCACAGTACCTGAAGGTGGCTGAACACAGCCATGCACATTCAAGAATAGTCATGTGGAGACAAGGCCGCCCATTAGGGGGGAAAAAATGCTCCAGCCAAACTGAGGGCCAGAAAAATCCTGGTCCATTGTAGAGTTAAGGTGTGGTGTTTTAAATTTCACCTGAATCATAACCACTCTTATCAAAGAAACAAATATTGTTTTTAATTCATTTGTGTGGTAAGGAGCCCTCTTAAAAATGTAAAAATACCTAAAATGGGTTAGCAATAGCAAAAAATGCTGCGAAAGGTGGTGAAATTGGAGTTTAAAAGAAGCAGAAATGGGTTAGAAGTGCCATTAATTGGATAAAAGTGGCAAAAAAGAGGCAAAAACAGGCATTTTATAGGTAAAATGGGATAAAAAGTGACTGAAATGGCGTTAAAGTAGCAAAAATGGGTGGAAATTTGGTGAAATGGGATGAAAAATTGATATAAACTGGCATAAAAGGGTTAGCTGAGGCAGAAATAGGCAGAAATGGGTTAAACTGGTAAAAGTGGGCATATTAAATTGTGAAATGTGGTAAAGAGGGGTTCATAGTGGCAATAATGGGTCAACAGAGCCAACAATAGGCAGAGATTGGCAATATTTGGTTTAGAAATCACAAAAACAGGCAGAAAAAAGTGGTGGAAAAGGTTTAAAACTAAGAAAAAAAATGGGGTTTAAGTGGCAAAAATATGTTTAAGTTGGCTAAATTGGTGGGAAAAAGTGATAACAACGGGTTGAAATCTGGCAAAATTGGTATAAAGTGGCAGCAGTTGCAGATTAAAATATTCCTTGTTTTTTTTAATTGTTCAAGGTTCGTTTCCTCGCTTTTCCTCGACAGCACTTGCTTGGGGCCAAGTTCATCCTACAACAGGATAATGACCCAAAACACACCTCCAAAATGTCTACGAGATACTTAAAGAGTAGTCAGCCATAATTCTGACTGTTGTGGAGTGGCCAGTGCTATTGAGCTATTGTGGGAGGAGCTTAATCATACGGTATGGAGGAAGACTCCATCAAGCCAATCCATCTTGTGGGAGATTCTCCAAGCATGGGGGGGAAATCTCATCAGATTACTTTGAAAATCTGACCGCTAGAATGACGAAGGTCTGTAACTGCTGCAACAGGTGTTTTTTTTTCTATGAAAGCAAAGTTTAAAGAATATTTTTCATTAAAATCATTATTTCTCATTTCTTTGTTGTAACAGTGCTTCTTGGTAATAAATCTTACACCGTTGGAAAGCCTGTTTATTACCCTTTTAAATGATGCCACATTTGTAAGGATCATGCATTTGTGGGATGAGCAGCAGAGCTGAGTATGTGGGTTGCGCCCATGAAAAATGTGCCAAATCTTCTCTGCCAATGCCAAACAGCTTATTTTGCTGTTGCTATTGACTCTTATTTTGAGCTCCTGGTACCCCCAGGTGCTGTGAGCATGGGCCCTGCTACAGTGGTCAGTAGATGTCTGCTTCAAGAATCGGCATGCAACGTTTGACTGATCTGGATACGGCCCGTCGGTTGGGCAACTCCAAGCTGGTGTTCCGCAAAACCAAGTTGCGTCATTGTTTGGAGTGAACCCTAGTACCATCTCCAAACTGAAGGCCAAGCTCCATACAACGGGGAATGTCAGAGACAAGCCGTGAAGTGGGCGTCCCAAGAAGACAACACCCCAAAAATACTGTTTTTTCACCCTGTCAGCAAGAACTCTATCCTCCAAGATGACAACACTTGCCCCCCTGTTCGTTAAATGAATAAATTGTTAAATTGTCAATATGTCTTGTTTCTTTAAACTTCATAATCCAATCCACCAAACACCCAACAAGATTCAATGGCAGAATCAGCTGTTTGGCAGAGAAGATCTGGCACATTTTTCATGGGCGTAACCTACATACTCAGCTCTGCTGCTCATCCCACAAATGCATGATCCTTACAAATGTGGCATCATTTATAAGGGTAATAAACAGGCTTTCCAATGGTCTAAGATTTATTGCCAAGAAGCATTGTTACAACAAAGAAATAATGTACCAAACACAAATTGCCTTACTTTTGTTTTAAGTTTATATATAGGTTCAAAGAAACAAAAATATATGTTACATGTGAATATCATTTAAATCCGTATCATTTTGTCATGCATTTTATAAATATTTATGATTTGATTATTCACTTTATTTTTTTGCCTTTGTAAACACTCCAAAGGCAAAGAAAAAAAAAAGACTTGTAATGTGTCTGGAAATGAAATAAAGGCTCTTTTCTGTAAAGAAATAACAAAAGGTGTAAGTTAAATTTTACTTCATTCATTATGAAGATTTCTTTTTTAAATAACAAGCAATTCCAACCTTCCAGATGTTTATGTGGACATGTCAAGGATGAAAATAAGAAAATAGACAAATACACTTGCAAAGATTCAAGTTTTTTGCAGTGAAGGACCAGATTTCAGTTCATATACCAACACCAGGATGAACTCCTGACACACAAAAACAAACTAGTCTGTAATAATTTTATAGAAATGACAGAAGCATGCACTGGAACATCAAACTCAACATTTCAGACAAGAATTAAAGGACAATTACACAAAGAGCTCAACTTCTGTTAAAGTTAATTTCTACACATTGAATGAAAACTACAAATGAGACAGTTGAATAAAAACTCTAAATTAAAAGAAGAATTTGATTTAAATCAAAAGTACTAACTATTTGTTGAGTGTGCAGACACCTCACAGCTTTGTCCCAGCTAGGAGAGCAGCAGAAGGTTCCTGTTTGTGGATTTTAGGTAGAAGTGTGAGTCTAAAAAAGCTGCAGTCACAAACAAAACGACACGGCTGATTCTCTGCTGTTCCAACGCCGTCACTTTGAACAATCCTTCTGCAGCACCCAGCAGCCTGTGACAGCCGTCCTGCACACCTGAGCTGGAAATGAGACAAATTATCCCACGACTCTGCTGACTCACCACACATACACACAGACACACACTCAGGTGGCTGTAAATCCTGAGACCACCCGTGTCCGTGCAGACCACCGGGCTGATCGGTCCAGTGCTGCATGTTTTTGATCAGCAGGTCTGGGAACAAACATAAAACTGGCTAAAGGAGGGCACACAGAGCCAATAATGGAGCCAGGTTTTATGTCTTCAGTCATGTCTGGCTGTGAGGTTGTAGGGCCACAGAGGAAGTTGACCAACGTGACCATATATGGGCATATATAGACCAATTCATTCATAGCTTGCAGTTTTTTTTAACTGAATTGGGATCTTTTCAATAATAGTGACGTTACATTCAACACAAACAGCATCAAAGATGACAGTGAACATTAAGGCAAAAACCTCAAATCAAGTGTCCATAATAACATTAAAAATAGAACAACAGCACCGACATTAGAGGAAAGAGACACTGAACAGGCTGGAACTGTGAGCTTGCTATAATTCTTAAATCAAATGTGGGTCAGAGCAAGTCTGGGGAGTGTAAAATTGTCTGATCTGATTGGTTAAGACTTCACACAGTGGTAGTTTCATATCTGGAGTTGTATTCAAACATCAACTTTAAATAAATAAATGATAAGCGAAGAGTTGCCTGTTTTAATATGTTTTTTTAAAAATGTATGACGCTCACTCAGCCCCGACATCTATCCGTAAAAAACTAAAACTAATAAAAACTAAACCAAAACGAAGCATTTTTGCAAATTAAAAACTAAACCAAACTAACAAAACAGCAGTCAAAACAACACAGCAGGTGAAAACGAAATAAAAATACAAAATAATGAAAAATCCAAAGCTATTATAGCCTTGGGTCAAAGTCACTTTGAAGTTTCTCAGTGAATTAGTGATGGTAAATGCTGTCAGTGCAGAGTGGAACAACAGCGACACTCAGTGGCGCCACGGTGTTACTGCAGCCACCAACGATCTGAACTAGATCAGTGTTAATCAACTCTGCACAGCTGAAGAGCAGATATAAAAAATAATTAAATGAAATGAAAATATCCCATTGCAAGAGAAACAATCCAAACCTGAAAGTCCAAAAATAGTCTTTTTTTTTTCCTTTCATCAATGGTGAATCAAGGTTTTATATATAAATAAATATTAAAGAATGTGCAGAGGGCTTGGTTTCATCTTTCATTTTCATCGTTTCTCTTAATCTAGTCAATTAGTAATTATTTGGTAAAAAGCTAGAATAAGACACCACTTTTATCCTCATTGTTAACTCAGTCATGTGATGGTTTTGTTCCTTTACAAAGAAATGCTTTCTCCTGTGTTTATTTTATTCTGATTATTTATTATAATAACAGCTAATCTAGATGTAATGATAACAATAAATCAAAACAATTAGTTTAAATATGATTGATATTAAAGATAGAGATTCAGATACTTTAAATCTGGGGTGTCACAGCAGGGGCCAGCCTCTGGATTCAGGTCCAACCTGAGGGCCTAACAGGGTCACCTTTTTAACCATAAACTGTCAACCTTATCTCAACGGTAATAAAATATGAAAAAAAAAAAAGAAAAAAAAAAGAAAAGAAAAGAAAAAACTTTGCACCAATGATAAATGATTTTGAGGTTAAAAGTAAGTTTAGTAGTTTAAAAAGGTCAAACCATGAAATTGAAACTGAAAAATAATGTTTTTAAAGGCAAATATATCAGAAAGTCAAAATTATGAGTTTAAAAGGTCAAAATATAAAATGAAATTCGTAATCATGAAATTAAAGTGAAAATATGATTCAAATTTTAAATTGTGAGTCTAAAAGGTAAAACTATGGGATTATGAAGTCAAAGTAAATAAGAAAATATGGGAAAAAATACAAAATAGTTGAAAATTTCAAGACATGACTTAAAATTCTAAATTATAAATCTTAAAGCTCAAAGTATTATATAAGAAGTCAAAATTATGAGTTGAAATGCTGAAAGTACAAAATAAAAAGTCAAAATCCCAATTTTGAGTACTTATTGTGAGATGCAAAACTGAAAACATGAAATTAAAACACACAGTTATTTTCCCACTCTCCTGACTTTTTCTCTTATTATTTTTACTCCAGACTTTTTTCAAGGATATCTTAAATCATCAAGGAGTAGTTACCATTTTTATACTTGAGGAAATCTGCAGACCTCATACTGATGGGCCAGTTAGAACAATCATATGATCTTGCAGGCTTTAACCTTTCCAGGGGCCGGATCTGGCCCTCGGGCCTGGAGTTTGACACCCCTGCTTCAAATGAATGAAATAAAAATAAGTGGCACTGATGCATTTTGTTACTAAATATGACTGAAACCAGTATTAGATAACTGACACTTGACATTCATCTTGAACTGATAAAACACAAATTCAATGCATTTTAGTGTGTCTGATGGAGTTTCTAAAAATCAAGACATGATAGGCATGTTTTAGAAAAAAAGTTGAATTAAAATCTGTTCCTTTACAAAAATGTTAGTTTAGACCTCAACCTTCACAAAGTTTCACTTCACATTAAAGTAGTAAAATAAAAGTGCCTGCTTTTCTAGAATCAGTGATATTTATCTGATCATTTAGAGCCTGCTGGGAAAACCAACTGATGTGGCCCACTACTGATCATTTTTGAGGTCAAAATATCCTATTTTAAAGATTTATTGGGGAAATTAGAACTAAAAGAGCCACAAGTTGAGTACCACAGGGATGATTACAATACATTAAGAATTAAAAAAAGTTTTACAGCCTGAGATAATCCAAGATAAAAACGTTTGAGTGTTTGAATGTGGTAATGGACCACTTCTGAATTCATTCTGGTACTTTAACACAGTTATGCATGTAGGATAATCCTCTGGTGGTAGTGAGTGGCTCTTAAATCTATTTCTAAGTGGTCTTTGTTAGTGAAATGGGAAATGGTGACAAACAGGAAAACTGCAAATTTGAAGCAATGATACTAAATTAGAAGAAGTGCCTAACATTATAAAATGCATGATTTTTACTGTGATGGCTGCAGGATCCAAAATTGTGTGTTTTTTTAAGAGTTTCAATGATTTTTTTTGGACACCAACACCACGAGTGTACAGTCTGGAATTTTTCCAGAAGATACACCATTTCTCCCAGAAATTGTTGCAATTACAAATGTTTTTTGGTATACATGTTTTTATTTCCTCTATGTGCATTGGAACAACACAAAAAAAACCAGAAGAATGAAGCTAAAATTGACATAATTTTAAACAACACTCAAATAATGGGCTGGACAAAATTATTGGCACCCTCAACTTAATATTTGGTTGCACACCCTTGGGAAAAAATAGCTGAAACCAATCTCTTCCTATAACCATCAACAAGCTTCTTACACCTCTCAGCTGGAATTTTGGACCACTCTTCTTTTGCAAACTGCTCCAGGTCTCTCAGATTTGAAGGGTGCCTCTTTCCACTGCTGTTCAATGGGATTTAGATCCGGACTCATTGCTGGCCACTTCAGAAGTCTCCAGTGCTTTGTCTCTTGGTGCTTTTTGAGGTATGTTTGGGGTCATTGTCCTGCTGGAACACCCATGACCTCTGACACAGACCCAGCTTTCTGACACTAGGCCCTACATTGCAGCCTAAAATCTTTTGATAGTCTCCAGATTTCATGATTACTTGCACACCTAGTAGGGGTTAGGTGTAAGATTTAAGTTATAACTTAAGCCAACGTTAAAATGTAGAAACTGGATGATAACCACTGTAGCATCTTTTAGCTCTCACAGTGATGTAAAATAAGTCCACCACTGCTCCACTGAATAGCTCATGACACTCACACTTCATTTTTAATAATTTATAGTGATGTTCAAAAATTCACTGTAGCAAACAGCTGTTATTGAGAGTACACTGCATTTTTAAACAAATATATTAATTAAATAAGGAAAAATCTAATGGACATACAAGGAAATGTGGGTAAGTGCCTTTTTATTACACATCTTTGGATGCATTTATGTAATTGTTATCTCATTTCTTTAAGTTATCTCTAATATTTAATGTTAGTTTTTCAACATCTGAAGTTTGATCTACTGTTTTTAACAAAATATTTATTTTGGGCGAATTTTGTTGCTGACAAAAGTCCATTGCCCTGACTACATATAAACATTTCACACTTGTTTTCTTTATCTGGTTAACAGCATGGGACACATGAAGGCAGCGCCACCTGCAGAATGTGAAGGGCATTACACTTCTCTGTATGGACTTTAGAAATAAAAATTCCTCGTTATTTATGGCACGGGTGTCAAACTCAAGGGCCAAATCCTGCCTGTGGAGCAGTTAAATCCGGCCTGCAAGATGATCTTATATTTTCATTATAACTTGCCCATCAGAAGTATAAAAATGTGAACTTATCTTTGATGATTTAAGATTTCTTTGTTAAGTCACAAAATCTGAAAGAGTAAGGAGTAAAAATATTTTGATGAAAAATCAGGAATCTGGGAAAATAAATTAATTTGTGCTTTAATTTCACATTTTCAATTTAGCATTTCACGATTATTACTCAAACTTAGGAATCTGACTTTGAATTTCATACTTTGAGCATTTCAAATCATAATTTTGGCATCTCATATAATATTTAAGCTTTAAGATTCATAATTCTATTTTCTAAGTGATAGTTTGACCTTTTTAATCAATTATTTTGTATTTTATCTCATATTTTCAACTTCATAATCTCATTGTTTGACTTTTTAGACTCAATATTGAAAATTTGAATCATATTTTCACTTTTAATTTCATGATTACAAATTTTATTTTATATTTTGACCTTTTAAACTCATGATTTTGGCTTCTTTCTAATATATTTGCCAGAAAAAAACATAATTTTTCAATTTCAATTTCATGTTTTGACCTTCTAGAACTAATAAATCTACTTTTCTCAGATTGTGAGCCTTAAACTGATCTTTTAAACCTTTTAAATGTCAAAATCATTTATCATCAGTGCTAATTTCCTTCAGAGATAGCTTTGAATGTGAGTACATTACAGACTTAACTTATCTCGTGCGAATGGGCCACAACTTTTGTTTGAAAGTTTGAGCATTAGATATTTGGTTTTATGCTTAAGATTAAGTTTAATCCATCTTGAGAAGGATTTTTAAATCACTGCAATTTGTTTTATTCACATTTTACACATCTCAACTTTTTAAGAATTCAAGTGTAGCTTAACAGGTAACTGATAATAAAACTTTTCCACATTTTTCCACTTTTTCCCCTTACGTGCCTTGATTCGGTGACATTTCATCTTCATCAACATGCTCTTGTTTGACTAATAACTAAAAAGTCCCCATGCCTCTCAGTACATGCAGAAAGTGAAGCTGATGTTTGTGTGTGTTCATTACCTGAGAGTAAAGGTCCAGCTGGGCTGATCTCCAGAGTCTGAAATGTCTTACATGCATCAACGATTTCTGACTTTTCTGGCAAACTCTTCTCTTTGCCAGAATTATCTGGTGTTTGGATTTTGTTAGAATATATAGTTGATTCCTCCATGACGTTAAAGTTTACACAATTCAGTCCAGAGGAGCCTGATGCTAGTGCCCTTCAGAAAATGTTGAACTTCAGCTTTTGTGGTTGAAAAAGAGGTAGTTGCTTGATGAACCTGTTTGACCAGTTCCACTCTGACTTTACAGGAACCAGCGCAGGTTCTATGAAATATTGTGAGAGACATCTTCTGCTGCTGAGCCATGATGCCTTTTTATTTTCCCTATATAAATGTGAACATAAATACAATTTTACTCTTCAATCAGCTAAACAAAAAACATACTTTTACACAACAATTAATACATCCACATTTTTTGGGGTGTTCACGTGGCAACGGCATTTTGGGAACCCGAAGACAGAAAATTTTGAGGTAAGGGTTGAGAGAGCAAACTTTAGCCTACCACCATTTTTACTATCATGCAAACTGGCAATTAAAAGGAGACCTAGGGTGCTCTTACATGACAGATCTGGGCCTGGATTTGAGTACACTTGACCTCAAAGTCTGACCCATTTGATCAGTGGACTGTATCAGAGTCTGACTCTGCTTGAAGACGTGGTCTCAGGTACCATCCATGTGGATGCACAAGTACAAAGTAGTCATGAACAAGCAGAGCTCTGGTTCCTCTGTTTCTACCATCCAAATTCCAAAAATGTCGGGGCGCTGTTAAAATGTCAATAAAAACAGAATGCAACAATCGTATGGACCCACATGTTGTTGTAGAGGGGACACAACACAATGGCAAACATGGCCCTGTCCCTACTTTTTTTTAGATGTGTTGCTGCCATCAAATTGAAAATGAGCTAATATTTTTCATGAAATCGTAAAATGTCTCAGTTTCAGCATCTGATATGTTGGTAATGTTCTATTGTGAATAAAATATGGGTTTATGAGATTGTTGCATTTTGTTTTTATTGACATTTTAACAGTGACCCGACATTTTTGATATTGGGGCTGTAGAAACAGAAGAATCAGAGCTCTGCTCGTTGATGACCTTGTACTTGTGCATCCACATGGATGGTACCTGAGACCCCCAGAGTCAGACTCTGATTCAGTCCACTTGGGTTCACACTGATCAAATGGGTGAGACTTTGAGGTCAAGTGTGCTCAAATCCAGGCCCAGATCTGTTATGTAAGCGCACCCTTGGTCTCCTTTTTTAAGGGAACTCTATATTGCCAGTATGCATGACAGTTGCATGACTGCTTTCAGGTTCCCAAAATGCTGTTTCCAGTCACACCAATAACTAATGCTGTTCATTTAAGTGACTTCTCCTTTTTCACCAGCAGAAGTTCATCATTTTCTGAAAGGCACCAGACAGTCTCAGACTCCTCTGGACCAAACTCCACAAAACCATAAACTTCACCATCATGGGGGAATCAGATCTCTACGCGTCTGTAACAAAGAATAAACCAGATAATTCTAGCAAAGGGGAGAATTTACCAGAGAGCTCAGAAAGTGCTGATACGTATGACAACGTAGTTCCTCTGGAGATGAGCACAGTCGGAACTTCACTCTCAGGTAATGAACACACAAACACCTTCATGCATGAACCATGTAGCAGAGATGAGTAGTATTACTTCTGTTGATGAAATTTTGAATCAGAAGAGACGTAAGGATGTCCTGTCAAGAGTTTTAACAGAAAACGATTGAAGTGAAGTTTAAAGTGATTAAAATAATTAATCAAGTTAATCACACCCCTATGCTGTGATTAATCATGATTAATAACAGCATTTCTTTAGTTTGAGTAATTTTTTAGATTTTTAAACATTCTTGTTATCAAGTGTTTGTTTTCATTATTATAACTTTATGTACAGCACTCTGAAAGCGCTTTTTTTTTAACTAAAAATGTGTTTTATATTTTTATTATTATTTTCTATAAATCAACATTTAAAATACTACCATTTACTTGTATTTGTGTTTGAGATAAATTAGTGCCAGTATGGTGTTTAAATGAAGAAATATGACACAAACTAGAGTTTTTAAACTTATTTGTGGTTTGTAAATCAGAGCGTCTTAATTCACTGAGCAATAATATTTATAAACTGCAGTAGAGCCCAGCAGACAAACACATCAGGTAGAAAATAACTTGTGCTATAAAGTGAATGATCAGGTGTGCTGTTACCCCGAGGTAGCTGAAGTTGCTGACTGATGTCCAGTGGTCTCTGGTCAGTGTGATAAATGTAGCTTGGGCCATCTGCTCCACTTTAGTTGCCCTTTAGCTGTCATACAGTTCAAGGATTCTTGTGACAACATTAGCAACATTGGCTATCATGGCTTGATCTCGTGTTGTTGTTAGCGTTTTTGCTAACATTTGCAACATTATCTATCATGGCTTGATCTCGTGTTGTTGTTAGGGTCTTTGCTAACATTAACAACATTAGCTATCATGGCTTGATCTCGTGTTTTTGTTAGCATTGTTGTTAACATTAGCACCATTTGCTACCATGGCTTGATCCCATGTTGTTGTTAGCGTCTTTGCTAACATTAGCAACATTAGCTATCATGGCTTGGTCCCATCATGATTGTTATTAAAATCCAAATGCCAGCATCTGTGATGTGTGGGGGTGTATTAGTGCCCATGTCATGGATCACTTGTATTTGTGAATGCATCGTTTATATTGAGAGGTACATATAGGTTTAGTAGCAACATTTGCTTTCATACAAATGACATCTTTTACAAGGAAGTCCCTGCTTATCTCTGCTAGATAAGTGCCAAGACATATTCTGCACGAGTTACAACAGCATGGCTTCACAGTAAAAGAAGATGGGGTATAGACTGGCTAGCATGCAGCCCAGACCTGTCTCCCATTGAAAATGTAAGGTGCATTATGAATGATAAAATATGACAACAGAAACCTCACTCTGCTAAGCAACTTAAGATGAACAGCAAGCAAGAATGTTAAAAAAAAAAAAAAAATCCCTCAAACCCTCCAAAATACTGTCTTCATTCCTCAGAAACTTAAAGAGGTAAACATGCCCCCATCCCAACTTTTTTGGAATGTGTTGCATGTATCAAATGCAGAATGCATACTTAAGTCACAAAAATGACAAAGGTTATGAGGTAAAACATTAGATATCTTGTATTTGTGCTGTTTTCAAGCGAATAAAAGTTGAAAATGACACGAAAATCAGTGCAAACTGCTTTATTCACACTTTATGCATTGTCCCAACTTTTTTGGAACATGGGTTTGCATTTCAATTTAAGAGTTAATCTGGATTAATCTTGTTGTTACTCTTTTTGTTTAAATTCAGTTATGTTGGAATAAAAGAAATTTACACCAGTGTGGTCTGAAATCAGGACTTAGAGCTAAGAGACAGCTTCAAAGTACTTGTTCTGCCAAATACTCAATTTTAACACTGTTAGACATGAAGAAAATGGCAGGAGTGCATGTACAAAATGACTCACTGACATCTAGCGATCTCTGGTTAATGTGACAGCATCAACACTTTTCAGGAATTTCTATTAAACTGATTTCTGTGTTAGTATCCTAACTTTTGCTTGAAAGAAATTAAAGATCCAAAAATAGCAAAAGGCAATGGTTGAAAAGGTAAACATTTGCTGTCAGAAGGTACAGGTGGCTTTTGATGTGTCCACTGAGCTGTCTGAGTTTTTTTTAAAGTGATAAGACATTCAGAGAAGCAGTGGGGTCCTGATTTAACATCACTGTGAGAGCAGAGGAGAGTTATAGAGAATAAACTATTGCAGTGCTACGGCAGCTTAACTGTGCCTCAAAGGACGAAATAGCAGGCGGTTAATGGAGCTTTAAACTTTTATAATGTTAATCACAGACATTCTTTACATTGTCATTAATGCTGTCAGCTCTTGGTGAAACCAGCCAAGGGAACAATGAACTTTTCAACCTTGCTTTCCTCACAGCTTTTGTTCTAGAGTGTCAGAATTAAGAAAAAAACTAAGGACTTTTCTCTTCAGGTGCTCAAGGTGTAAAGAAGAGGTCATACAGAAAAGCCGCAGTTTGTCTTGGTCTGCTGTGTGCTTTCTTCCTGGCTGGACTCATTGTACTGGCTGTCCTGTGTGAGTACTTCGTTAGCATACTAATATAGCTGTACATGATGGTTATTTTACACTGACTTTTTTACTTTTGCTAATTTATCAACAGACACAAAGCACGTTTCTGAATGGAATTCAAACTACGAAGAGTTACGCATCAGTTATAATAATGTGACCGAAGAAAGGAACCAGCTAGAGACCACCTACAACATCCTGGCCAATGAACGAGACCAACTACAGACCAGTTACTGCAACGTGGTCAACCAACGAGACCAGCTACAGACCAGAAACAACGATCTTGCCAATGAAAAACAAAAGCTGCAGAAGTCTCTGGAAGAGTTGACTAGCTGGAGAAATGACCTGCACAGAAGGCTTCAAGGTATTAATTATTCACAATTGATTGAATTTAAATTTTTTGAAATTGTAATTTTTTCGTTGGGGAGTGGGTGGTATATCTGTTTCAAATTGGGTGCATTTCAGCTCTGGTTCACGCCATCATACCAGGTTGTTTGCAGTCATGTCATCTTGATGACGTGAGAAAGCCACATGGGGGCAGGAAGCAATGAACAGCTGTTAGGAATAAATGTAAACAGAGGAATGTTCATATATTGAAAGTTCAGTGTCTCAGTCTCTTGCATTGTCCACCCAGAAGGAAGACAAGAGTCTCGAGGAGTCTTTTACTGAGCAAAAAGGGTTGCAATGCACCTCCAACAGTTTCTCTCCCTGGTTTTGTCATAAACATGCTTTGAATGGAAATGCTTACTCAGATAAACTTTGTGGGGTCAGTCACTCATGAATGAGCCTGTTCAACTTTATCTTATAGAGCTAGCTCATATCTGAGTGTCCATTTTAGTTCCTTAATGTTTGTTGTTATTTAATACAGATTTTAAAAGCCAAACTGGTACCAGATGAAGAGCTGTTGGGAACCCTTGTAACTGAGCTGAGCCAAACAATCTGAATCTCTAAAAACAGGCAGATGAGATTGGACAAACATTGGTTGTGACAGTAGGCAATATCAAGGACAATGTGCTTAATTGTAACAAACTGTACTGAACCAAACTGCTTTGTTAAAATCACCTCTTGCACCTCATCTGAAGTTCTCTGTAGTGATGTAACGTCACCTGCAAAGAACCTATTGGCTGTCACAGCCATGTCTTCCTGCATACATTTTACCTCAGTAAAGTTTTCTACAAGTGACTTGATTCATTATACAGGTGCACCAGGATACCCTTGCAAAACAGAGGGATTGGCCAGATTCCATGTCTGTCATCAGCTGATCCATGTTGCGAGGCGCCAATCTGACACAACTGTCCCAGCCAAGTCTTAAAATGGACATGACCAATCAGTGTCATTTGAGGAGAAGTGGCAGTTTAGCTGTACTGTAAACAGTTGGATAATAGTGAGTGGTGCATCGATTAGCTCGGGTGTAGCAATAGTATCACAGCAGTTTTATTAGAACTTGACCACATTTCCTTTTAAAAACAAGAGCAAAGAACCACTACTGAAAGCTTCTCTTGGCGTAGAATATGTTTTTGCTCTTCTCCTAATCGGCCGCAGCATGATTTATTCACCAACAAACTCCACCGTTCATAAACTACGGCAGCATCTTTCTGTAAAGCTCAGGTTAGTTCCAGAGCTGCACGTGTCTACTACCACATTTTGTCTTGTAGCTCTGATTGGCCTGAAATGAATGTGATAAACAGAATGTTCATTCAATTACTTTCTGAGATTTTTTTGAGTCCTACCCTTCCCAAATGCTTTGCACAGAGGTTTACCAGATAATTGTGAAATATATTCATGCAATGGATTTATGAAACAGTCTTATGTGTCGGCTTAGAGCCACAGTAAATTCAGGATAAAAGCATTCTGTACAAACAAGCTGAGTTTTTCCCCTTTACTTTGAAAAGCACAGACTGTAAGTTTTATTGTATTTTATACCATGGTCTTGGTGAATACTCAATTCTGATTGGCTCTGATTGGCTCTGGAAATTCCATTGGTGTCCATTGACTCCTGATATATGGACACTTCACAAGTAGTTCTGGTCAAAAAATCATTACATTGTTCCAAATTAAGTGCCGTTAGCCGTTAGCCGTTAGTCCATTAGGAGTAACCATAGCAACCTGAGACAGACATATTTTCTGGACAGGAAGTACAGTGCTGCCAGCCTAAGGAGCCTGCAGTCCGGCATCAACCATCACTTAAATGACATAAATATAATGACATACTCCAGGTTTAAGACCAGTAACGTAAGACGGTCTTATCTCCTATATCCGATGTACGTCTTGTTTCCAGGCTCACCTTAACACTGAGAGGTGAGTGTTGCAAAAAACTCACTTCCCTCCTTCTCTAACTGCTATAACCTTTTGCCAGAAGATTAAAGTAACACAAACAAAAGAAAAGAAGCCATTATTTCTTTGTAGAGCCAAAGGAAATGTTTCTGATAAACTGGCATGATAATATCTGATGAATACTGACATGTCTGACAGAGAATCTGCATCTGCAGGGCGTTGACAGCTATGTTTCACGTCTGTGACCTCCAAGTGCAGAAGGGGGAATTATTCTTTTTATTCAAACAGCTGGTCTGCTAAAACTAAGCTTTCTATCAGATGACTGTTCATGTTAACGTACAGATTTATAGTCTGATCACAGATGACTCTAAGCCTCACTCGTCTTCAAGTGCGCTGAGCTGACTAGTTTTTTGTTCCATCGTTAACTTCCTATCTATGGCCCGTCCTATTTACTGGAGTACTGAATGACGTTTAAATTCCCTAAGAATGTTATGGGATTGGAATGGCTATTCCAGTTATTAGTCAAGCCCTCAGGCGTTGCTAGGGGAAGGGAATTGTTGTTTTAGTAAAACTTTCCATTTTGATCTCAATACATATGAAATTATAAATTAGTAGTTTTATGAATTATCTTTATTGGCAAGTGACCATGGTATAAGCGGGTTAATGTTCTTCAAGGTGTCCAGTTATCAGGGATTAATGGACGACGTGGAGGCCTGAACCGTCCGTTCATGTTTATTCCCATGGGACACATTCATATTCGATCATATTATACCGAGGCTTTATTCCTACAAATGGGAACATAAGATATCTGTTAAAACCAGGTAAACGTAGCTCTCTGTCTTGTTTGGTTGGGAGATGTGCATTACTCAGGATAAAAACAGGCAAAACAGACTTCTATTTTCTGGACTCTAGAGATGTGGGACGCAGGCAGTGTGAAACAGACTTTATGGTCATTTCATTTTATCCCAGAACTCTCTACATGTCAATCAGATATGTCATCCTGAATACCTCCTAAAGGTGGAATTCTGACATGGAAACTCTGAGATACTTAAGTACCCTGAGTTACCTACTTGTAACTAGAATGCCGACGTCTTGGGTGTGACGCCAATTCTCTGGAGTTAGCCTTTTTTCGGTCTTCTCAGAAAGTTCCCAGCATTTTTTATTTTAAAAGAGTAACACATTCTCAGGATTATACACTCACTCTGGTGCTTCAAAGTGTAAACTTGCATGACAAAAACATGAAGTTGCCAGAAGATAAATAAATTGTATTATAATTCCAAACTCTTGAACATCCTCATACCTGTCTGTTGTATTGAACTGTCTGTGGTTTGTTTTTAATGATTTATCCTTTTTAGCACCATTTACAGAACTGGTTCAGAACAGGGCAGTTACTTCTCTGTTAAGACTTCCAGTCCATTTAAATGTCATGAAAGTGTTGTGTAGGGACAAAGTCATTGTTTAATGGCGTCAGAGGAAGTAACAGAGGCATAATGAGCAAAACGGCATCACTATTAATTATTCTGGTTTACAGGACAGAGCAGCACTGGCATCTAGAAGCAGCATAGATCAGCTGGTATATTCTATAACTGTGATATATTGTTATGTTCAGGTTCAGGTCTGGATGTTTGGTCCTCATGCCCTGTTTGGTTTTGATTGTCAGCTTTCACACCAGTTAATACAGATTTTACCAAATCAGGAAACTGACTTGAGCTCCCCTAACCTGTTTGTGCTGCTATTAAAGCTCTCAGTCAAAGCCTGGTATGGACCAAACAAACATAGAGACTACCTGAAAAAGAGGGTCTCAGTCTGCTTTTATTTGGACTCTGGAACTTTTTTACAACAGAAATATTGTCCAGTTCTGGTAAAACTGCCGCTATAGCTACATTCATGCTATCCCTTACACCACACCAAGTTAAAGTCCCCACCTGTAGCTACCGCCTCATTCTCCTCAAATGACGTTAATTGGTCCGGCCCTTGCTCAGACAGGACCCAGTCATTTCAGACTGAAGCTTTGCAAAATGCATCTGCTTGATGACAGACATGGAATCTGGACTGTCCATTTGCTTTGCAGTGCTGGTGATGTGATAGAAAACACAAGTTTTATTACCCACTTCTCTTTATGGGCCACATATCAACCCCAAGTCATGTTTTGTTCAAACTTAATCTTTCAAAAACTCATATATTTTGTTTTTCTCTCATTTGAAACAGCTCACAATGGATGGGTTTATTTCAGCGGTAGTTTCTACTTTGTGTCGTCTCTGGAGAAGTCCTGGAATGAAGGCAGGGCCGACTGTCAGAAGAAAGGTGCTGACCTGATGATCATCAACAGCAGAGAAGAACAGGTGTGTGGAGATGTTCAGACATTAAATTACCAAGGATTAATGATCTGTTACAGTCATTCAGATACCAAGTAACTACACTTTCATACATGCATCCATTCTCTGAATTATCAATCCCTCTTCAGTAATGACCTGATATCAGAACTCTGTCCCTCCTCTTATGATAACAGCAGCCCATACATCATTTCTGTGGCTCTCTTACTATGGCTTGGTATGCTTGGCTGCTGCTAATAAGAATGAACGGGGGCCAATTAGCCCCAAGCTAATAGGCTAGCTGTGCCTCTTTAACAGCTTTTCTCCCTACACTACAGTGGAGTCATAATGTGTCATTCACAGATGAACTGGTTCATAGATGTGGTTCCTTTTGTGAACAATATGAGCCAGATCCTATTTTAGAGATGTTTTCCTTATCTTTGTTGTTTAAAGATATAAAAAAGGCAACATAGTACCAACTTAAGAGCTATTTGGGAGCTGAAAGAGTGGCTACTGTTGCTGAGCTGAGAAAAATAATTCTGAGCTGAGAAAAATAATACACAACTGGTCCAATCCAGATAAAGGCATCCAAGACCTGACATTCCCGATAGACTATTATATGGATATATTTCACACTCATCTGGGAAACCTCCCATACAAAGTTTTTGGGAAGGGCAGGACTTTTCAAAGAATTCTCAGAAGGTGACTGGATGAGGATTCTGTCACATTCATTTAGGGCCAGTCAAGGTGACAAGACAAAATGACGTACTAAGCATACGTTAGTAACCTGAGCTCGACAGTAAACCACTGTCACTGTTGCCACTTTTAATGGTGGAGCCTGAGGGTGCATAAAACTCATGCCTAGGCGGATCAGGATAAGTGCAGCAATAAAACGCTATAGTAGTCAAGCAAATGGCAGGAATAGGACACCCCCCTATGGAGTCTAGACACTGGTGGTGGTGTTGAGAGATCAGATGAGGAGTAGACTTCTGAGAAGCTGACCAATGAGGTGGCATGGAGGAGGAGACTGAGCTATGCAGGATGAGCAGGAGACCTGTAAGGATCTGGACTAGACACTGATTAACTGAATGGAGGTGGCTGGGGTGGAGGAGGGTTGCAGCGTCTGCAAAGAATGACTGGCTGACTGTGACAGAGAGACTGACAGATTTAAATTCTTACAGGTGCAGAGCTCTGTGTGCAGTCTGAGAAATCAGATATCAGACTGTTTTCAGTATGCACTGAAGTGTGTCCAAACAAAGCAGTGATGGTTACCGCTTGGTATCTGAAAGGTCAGATGAGATATAAGTCCCTGTTAAAATCAGGTTATAGGGGCGAGGAGTTTTTACATCAGAGGTGAGTTCAAGCAATAAAAATGAAGTACCCTGAAATGGAATTTTCTGATATTTAAAAATGGATGAATGCATCCCCAGCTGCAACTTCCATGTGCTTATTGTTTTTTAATATAGTGTTTTATTTCTGCTGAGTTGTGTTTTTAATTTCTATGCACAGTCACCATGCAGAACTTTGCTCTAATTTCGGAACACAACCTAGCTTGAAATTTCTTTGACACAATTTGAACTGTTTGCTCAGTCATAAAGAGCACAAAACTCTGACATTTTGATCAAGCTTCTCTATGCAAATTCACTTCCTGCCATCTGCCTGTAGTTCTCCGCTGTGATGTGACATCATCTGCTAAAAGGTGATAAACACTAAAGTGTACACACAGCTGCAGACACCTGCAGGAGATCAGTGAAGTTAAAACCTGATCTAACAATCACATATATCCAATGAAAATTGGACAACAGTGATTGATTTTTCAGGATATCTCTGGCATCAACAGTACATGACCAAAAGTATTTAGCCATCTAGCCTATTGCACCAACAGGGACTGTAATGAGGTAATTGAATCCATGTACTTCAATACAGAGGCAGCCTCCTTTTGCTGCTTTAAGAGCCTCCGCAAGATTTTATACCCATTCATGCTATAGAGCAGTGATACTCAATGCATGGCTCTGGAGCCACATGTGGCTCTCTTGTATCTTAATTTGAATCATTATTCCCCCAGAAAACCTTTAAAGGAAAATCTGACCTTAGAAATTATCCATTGCAAATCATATTAATCAGTTTGTTTCCAGAAAACCTTTTAAAGGATTTGACCTCAGAAATTATCTGAGAAATTATCTCAGAAATTACCAAAAACAAGCTACTTTTAGCTCATTTTTTGCCAGTTTTATCCTGCTTTTTGCAAATTATTGCTCCTTTTTTTGCCTTTTTTAGCCACTTTTCACCCATTTAAGCTTCCTTTTGCAATTAAATACAACTTATTCCCATTTTGCCACTCTTTGATGTTTTTTGCCCATTTTAGTCACTACTCACACACTTTTTGCAACATTTTTGCCACTTTGGGACCATTTTTGCCACCTGTAACTCATTTTTTGGTCACTCTCCACCTATTTTGGTCACTTCCAACCCATTTTTCTACTTTTCTTCCCATTTTTGCCACTGTTTCTCTCAGTGTTTGCAGCTATTTGACCATTTTTGCTACCTTTAACTTTTTTTAATTGCCACTTTTCACCACTTAGATATTGGCTCTTGCAAATGCATTTTTTAACACTTTGGCTCTTTGGTTGAGGAATGTTGAGTCACACTGCTATCATTTATGAGATAAGGCACTGATAATGCACCAGGAGGTCTGGCTTCTAGTCTCCATACTAATTCATCCCAAAGGTTCTTCATACAGTTGAGGTCAGAGCTCTGTGTGATCATTTTTATGAGTCTTTAAAGAAATTAATTGAAGTGATTCAGTAGTTTCCTCCATGGGTGCAGAGCAGTTTAGCAAGGGTGCTGTTTTTGATGATGTGTGTCATATGGTGTGTGCATTGCAAAGGGATGAGGGACCCACGGAAGATGATCTGATGGTGATGAACAGTGGTGTTGAAATATATTGTGGTTGTTGGTTATCAGCTGTCATGTTGGTGTTGATAAAGTACTGTTGCACAGGGCCACCCCTGGCTAAAGTGGGATTATGAGCAGACTCTGATATGAGCCCCCCTCCCCCATCTCAGTATTACAATAACAACTAGATCAAAATTGCAATTTCAGCTGAAATTGTGTGGGGATGCTGAGAGCTGAATTGTGGAAGAACAGGTGAAAATAGGCAAAAAGAAAAAAAATAGCTGAAAATAGCATAAAAATAGTATAAAATGCCATACAAGTAACTGAAAATGGCATTCAGTTGCTAGAAAAGGGTAAAAGTAGCTGAAAGTAGCCTAAAAAAGCTGAAAATAGCTGAAAGTAGCCTAAAAATAGCTGTAAATAGCTGAAAGTAGCCTTACAACAGTTGAAAATAGCATAAAAATAGCTGAAATAGCCTTAAAGTAGCTGAAAGTGGCATTCAGTGGCTGAAAAAGCATAGAAATAGCATGAAAATAGCATGAAAATAGCTCAAAATAGTGGAAAAATAGCTGAAAATAGCACCAGAAGCTGAAGATTTTGATAGTAGAATAGTGAAAATAGTGCCAAAGCTATGAGGAGTTGAAGAAAGTGCAAATTTTTTTTTTAGAAAAGCCCAGTTAATTCAAATGGGAAACATTTTGCAGAAAAAGTTAAATATTTTTAAAACTATAAAAGTTAGAAATGAGAAAAGTCATAGCTATCATGTCCTGAAGGGGCTGAATAGAATGATATTAGAATGATGAGAAGAGCTGAAAGAGTGAAAGAGGAGCTAGGGTTCAAAAAATGTACGGAATAAAGAAAATGGCCGATGTGAATATCAATAGTGTAGATGCTTACTCAGAAACCCCACTAATAAATAGAAAATCTGTGCAATGTGCAATTTAGTCTGAGTTAGTTGCATATGAAAGATGCAGTTCTTGGTAGTAATTAACTTAGGTGTAACTTTTTTATTTGAAAAAAAAAAACAAAAAAATATCATTGCCTTAAATGTTCGTATACCTTGTTAAAATAAAAAAGATAATATTTTTAATGCTATCTGTCTCTTTCTACAAGAAAAAAAAATCACTGCTGGTTAATTATTTTCATCATAACATTAATCCCACTTTATTAGCTATCTGTTTCACTGGGGTTCTTCTACTCAAAATAAAACTTAGATAAACCAGCAGTCTTGCACTTTACAAATAAAATGTATTACTATGATGTAATGTTTATGTATGAATGTATGTGAGACATAGAAATGAATCCTGTCAGCATCACAGGAGAGGATTACATCTAGAGTGTTTAAAATGTAATTTTCTTGATGATTGTCCGTCTGTGTTTACAAGGACTTTGCTGGAAGCTTCAACAAAAGACTGTGGGTCGGACTGACGGACAGAGAGACACCGTGGACGTGGAAATGGGTGGACGACACTCCGCTGACCACAAGGTTCATACTCTACTCTGATGGCTTAAGTACACTACAGAAAGTCAACTTTAAACTGCTTTTCTCCCACATTCATCAGTGGCACCAAAATACTGGTTTACTGTTCAGTAAAAACACCTGTAGTGTTTTTTTTAATTAACAGAGTCCTTAAATAAGAAAGAAGTAAATAGCAGAGGAGGTTATTGTTTTCAATGAGAGCCCTCTGGTGGCAGCATTTCAGTACTGTGAGCTTAAGGCTGAATCAGATGTGGTAATCATTTTTACTTTTATGTTTTTTGTGTTTCAGATACTGGGCCCCTGGAGAGCCAAATGGAGGAAGTGAACACTGTGCAGGAACGTTGACACCTTATTCGAAAAACAGTTTGTTTGATGTACAGTGCAACAGGCAATTGTACTGGATCTGTGAAAAGAGATTTGATCTGTGAACTCACCAAGTACTGATAACTTCCTCTACTGGTGTTCACCACTGCTACTCTGTACACAGAGCGCCATCTGCTGACCTCTCTCAGCAGAACTATACAGTGTCTATAAAAAAGTGTTGACCTCCTCCCAGTTTTACCCTTTTATTGATTTTATAAATCAGTCATAGTCGCCCGTTTACGCGTTTCTCACTGATGAATCCATCCTGTCCTCCCGTCTGAACTGTTCGGGCGCGGTTAGAAAGTGACAGGCAGTGGCGAACTTAGCCATCTGGAGGCTCCAGGCAAACAGTTCCCCCCCCCCCCCATCTATCAGTCTAATGTACTGTGAAACATCTCATCATTTACCTTGGTTTCCAGAGAGTGGCAGTAGGTTGATAGTGGTCTTGTGTTCTACTGTGTCTTGTGACAGCTATGATGAGAGGACACCACACAAGACAATAAGATCAATTATGGAGTAGTATTAAACGTATCATTTTAAAAAATTTGACTTTTTTCTTTGCACCTTCTTCTCTTGCTCTTTAGTCTCACTGTTTGTTCCTCCTATCTCACTGGGCTTTCATCTTCCTCTCCTGTTTCTGAATGTGTTTGTCTTCATCTCTCCTCTGTGCTTTTTTCATATTCTGAGTACTTTTGTCTTTTGCTTCGGTCTCTCCTCTCAAGACTCTAAGATCGTTATATTTGCTTCAATGGATATTAAGTTTATGCTAATATTAAATACTGTTAATTGGCTGTTTATTAGGAAAAAACTACAGCAGATTACAAGAACCTCTAATTTTCACTCTGACAAATCTCCACAACAGAATGTTGAGTGTCAAACTTCTCCCGTCCTCCCTCTCTATTCTCCTTTAAACTGGATGGTGGAAATGTCTTCATATGTGTGTCTAAAATTAATTAAAATATCAATTTAAATTATAGATGACACTCACATTTGGAGGACATTAAACAATTGGACTGTCTGTCTGTTAATATTAGAAGCAAAAAAATCCCCGTTTAGTTGAATTCTGTTTGACTCCTCAGTGATCAGTTACAGACTTTTATCCTTCTGCCTCTGTTTCTCTCTGCCTCAGTGAACTGATTTAAAGTTTGGCAGTTTCTCTCCTCTTATATCCATTAATTATCGACAAATTATTATACAAACATATCAGATGTTTTAATAACATTTAAATTATGAGCGCATTTGAGGTTTTATCATTCAGATCGCCTTTAACAAACAAAGAGTATAGAGGGAGCTCAAACAGTGTTCAGACACACTACACACCCTGTAAAGAGCAAAGCAAATTAGTTTGCTTTAATGTCTTTACAGTTTGACATTATGTGTCAGGGTTTTTGTATTAATTTTTTTAGTCAATAAAGTAAATTTATATTTGCTTTGACTGATTTATAAAATGTGAATAAATTGTGTTAGAGTGCCAACACCACAGATGTACATCTAACGTCTTTATTTTAAGGCTTCTTGGAGCATGAGGCCCCTGTCTTTTGTCCTCCTGTGCCTCCTGGTGAAACTGCCTATGTTCATGAATCTGATCTAAAGTTTCTGTATTATCTTTGTCCATAAAATAGGATGTACTGTTGTTAGCTCTGCTGCCTCTTTATTTCTGCGCTTAAACCTCAAATAAATGTGCTTCCAATGTGTTTAATTTTCTTGTGTCCTTTTGGAGACATCAGAATGATGAAAACTACATTTTGAAGCAATTTTTTTAGTAAATATATTTTAAAATATTGATTGGACAAGCTTGTCCAAAGAAATGTATTAAATCTAAAATAACTCTGTAAATGGTGGCTTACCAGCATAGAAACATGTTTGTCCTGGTGATTTTATCCAAATAGTTAAAAATGTGCAGGACGAAATGTTGTCAGAGAATCTTAAAGATGGCTTATCTCTGTCAGCAGACTCCTGGTGAGAGCTGTAGTTCAGTGGAGCTGTTATGTGAAAACAAATTATTAAATGTTCTTTCTGAGATGTTGAAACTCTCCTCTGTATGTCTGCATGTAAACTCCTGTTAACATGCAGACATGATTATTAGAGCAGCTCTTTCCTATGATTATTAGGAAATAGCTGCTCTCTCATCTTTCAAAATAAAAGTCTGTTTCTGCCCATATAGTAAGTAAAGTAACCTGAGCTCAACAGAGCACAAAATACCAAAATAAGACACAACAAAGCTTTTCCCTGGGGGAATCTTTTAACTAAATGACTAACCTCAGCGGGATCACTTAAAAACATACTTTGTTTCCTTTATAATGTGGTAATGTGACTGTATTTCTCAATAGTTTAAAAAAAAGTTCACAGATAAATAAACAAATTAAAACAGCCTTAAAATGCTGATCAAAATGAATCCAAGATCAATTGAAAAGTATTTATTTCAAAATAAAAACACTTAGCTTTTTAAAATTCACATGTAATGTAATTTAGCAAACATTTTCATTATTTCCACAGCTGTAAATATTATTTATTTACTTCCTTCCTTCCTTCCTTAACTATTTATTTATTTTCAAAATAAAAACAACTTAGCTTTTAAAACTCACATGCCATTAGTTTAGCTCACATTTTCATTATTTCCACGGCTATAAATATTATTTATTTATTTATTTTGTTTTACATTTGTTTTTTGTTTGTTTGTTTCAAAATAAAATTAACAAAGCCTTTTTAAAATCACATGCAATGTAAGTTATCACACATTTTCAGTATATCCACAGTTGTAAATAATATTTATTTATTTATTAGTTAATTAATTTGTTTATTAGTTCATGTATTTGTTTCAAAATAAAATTAACTTTGCTTTTTAAAAATTCACATGCAATGTAAGTTACCATAAATTTTTAAAATTATTTTCACAGCTGTCAGTATTTTGGTGTGAAGGAAATGAAAATTTAATTAATTCATTTAATTTTATGAAAGTTTATTTATTCATTTATTTTTGTACTTAGTTTAATACAGACATTATGCCAATGCATATTTATTTAATTATTTTTATTTTAAAATAAAATTAACTAAGCTTTTTTCGATTTCACATTTAATTTAGTTTAGCTAACATTTCCTTTATTTTAGATATATTTTAATCATAATCAGAGAAGACTGCTTGCACTGTACAGTATGATTACTGTTAAAAAATAGGTTCCTGTATTCTTCATGATAAGAAGTTATAATTTTAAAACTGGGATTGGATGTCTAAAAATGATAGTTTAGGAAGCATGATGTAAATGATATTATTCTGAAAATTAAAGGATTTAAACTAACATTGTTTAATAAATACATGCAGTCATGTAAACCATGGGCCATGAAATGCTGTTTTTTCTGATTTATTAAAGCTAAAGTTGTACAGAAAAAAGAGTCGTTTGGGAGCTTAAAGAGCCGTCTCTTCTTACAGAACTGAGTCGAATGATCTGGATCTCTGCTTAGAGCCTGATGCCGATTACTAGTTTAGGGGGGTCCTCCTTTGTTTATTTTTTTGATCAGCATAATCTTTTATGATTCTTTGTTTCATTAGACGCTTGAGTTTAGAGTCATTATCATCATTGCCTTTGGTCAGGTTTGACTGGAGCATGTTGGTACTGACTCATCAGTTCTTGTGCTCCATCTAGTGGTGGTTATGCATCATAACATCAGATAGAAGTCTACAATGTGGCCTAGTCTGAACTGGTCCAACACCATGAGGTCTGTGTGATCTCCAGAAATATTAAAAGTTCATTTAATGAAGTTTGATGTTTGTGTTATTACAAAACAGAAAATGTGAGTCCATGGACCAGTGCTTGTATTTTAAATTGTTATTGTGACCACTATTGGTGCACTTTTAAATGTGATGTTGCTCTAATTCTTACAGTTTTTTTCGACTGCATAAACACTAAAATCAAAAGTATCACACAGTTATCAAATCCTTACACTCAAGGAGCAAAACATTGGCTCAGATTTGCACTGCTATAAGCACAATATTAGCCTCACACTTTTTGCAAAACAATACACTCAGAGATTTGCAAAACACTAAACACACTTGTATACATTAGACACAGAGAGGTATATCACGATGTTTCTTTCTTGCAATTCCAAAGCACTGACTGTCAAATTACCACACCAATGAGCCAATTTTTAAACACAGCCATCAGCTGTGCAAACACACGATTGCTTAATTGTAGACACACCAATCAGGTTTAAGCTCTATAGAAATGCAGCAGGTGAGTCTTCAGACAAAATGGAAGGAGTCAGAAGAAGAAGAGTGGGGGTGAGTGGGGGAATCCACGGAGGAGGACAAGGAGGAAGAGGAAGAGGAAGAACATGCTCTAAAAAGAAGAGGACCAAATTCATAAAAAAAACATCTAAACCCAATCAGAGAGTTTTTCTCGGCATGGCAGTGGAGGTTACAGTTTTTCACAATTGCTAAAACACTAAACCCCATTCTCTGAACCAAATTCTCAGTGGCCTAAACTCATTTTTCGACTCAAACACTCTTTTGGCCCAAACTTAGAGTTTTTTCCGAATTACTAAAACACAATTTTGCAAACTGGTGTGGTTTTATCAAAATACTTAACACAATTCACCAAACCACACACCCAAACTGCAAAATACCTCATATATCCTGCAAAATGAAGCACTGCAACCAAAACTACACATAGCATTATCAAAATCAAACTTTTACTCCAAATGGCACACACTTCACTCATATTACCAGATTTTTGTCTAACCAACTACACACTGTTAGGCATAATGAAAAGCACTCTCATCTTTAGCATGCTTGCCTTAATACTAAAATAGTTCAAATTGTAAAAAATTCTTCAGATTGTTCACATGCACAGAAATATTTGCAGATAAACACACATGCTGTTGAAACATTTATTTTTCTATTTTTCGTCAAACAAGTCAGTGCAACATATGCACAGCAGATATATTTACATCGGAGTGAACAAAAACATGCTCACAAAAAAACAGTGAACTGAAAAAGAAAATTGCAGAAAAAATGTGCAGAAAAAATACAGAGAAAATGTGTGTAAAGCAGAAAATGTGTTTAGAGTTTTGGAGACTTGAGAAGAGGTTTTGCTCTCTGTGTGTCAGTTTAAATAATTGTGCTATGCATGTCATTTTAGTGTGTTAGCAATTGGACAAAACTGTAAACACAGTTCAGGTACTTGGACTCAATTTGCAAAACTCATTTGCTCTTTTTTGCAAAACCTTAAACACATTCTCAGTCACTAAACAAGAGTCCAACCCAATTTGTGCAGATTCTCTGTGGCCAGCATCATCAGGACATCCAGAGAAAAGAACAGGTAATTGTTTCTTGTTGTACAACATTTGACATACAGAATACTATACTGTAATTACTGTAATGCTCATTACAATACTATTTTTACTGGCTGTATATGTTTGTAAGCGCATTTTCCTCTTTGTAGAATTGAAAGACGACCAGATCTATGACCGACAGCCCAACACCAGGGAAAATTCATTGGAGGCAATGGAACGGGCCTGTGATGATATACAGTAACTGTGGAGTCTTGTCAAGGCTGGGTTCAGCACACCAGAGGGTTCTTCCCCCGTTGTCTGGCATGGAGAAAATATTGCCTGTGATCTGGATGAAGTCCTCTGGCCGGACCCTGCACAAAGAAAAGATGTTGGAGACTGAATCTCAGTGACTATGCAGTAATGTGCTTTTAATTTTTGTTTTGTTTTGTTATGAAAGCGTTGAATGTAGACTTTGACTATGATAATTTTTTGCTCAGTGCATTTACAAATATCAATAATGTGGATGCTTACTCAGCATCCCCACTAACAAACATTTTCTGTTAACTACATGCCCTGGGTGCTATGTCCTAAATTATTTTATGTAGTGTCTAATGAATGCTCTGTGGTGAATATATTTTTACTTGCTGTGTGTATAATCTGAACACATTGTTTGGTTTTGAACACAGGGTAACTGGTTTTGGGGTGATAGTTTGATAGAAAAGTCTGGGGTTTTGTGAATGTAGTTTGACTTTTTGGATTTGTGTTTAAGGTTTTGAGAACATGGGTGGAGATTTTAAGAAATGTGTTTTAGCAATTGTGAAAAACAGTAACATTCTCTGGTCCCAGGCTCAGGTACCCCTCATTCAGGCCATGGAGGAGGCCTGTGACCAAATCGACGGCGCAGCTGTGCAAGGATGGATTAGACATTCAAGACGGTTCTTCCCACGTTGTCTTGCACAAAAGTAGGATTCAGACATCCAGGATAAATGACTGAGCTGGGTTGCATAAAGACCAAGCCATATTATATTATATTTGAGTATACACTATGAAAAGTAGTAAATATACTACTAGTACTAGTAGTAGTAAGAGGTAAAAATTTTTAGGTAAACAGTACTCAGCCATTGTAATTATTTTTTCTCCCAGAATGCCTTTGGGCCTTAGACACATTTGCACCATGAGTGAGGACACTAACTCAGGGAGATAAGTTCTTCCTGTAGGAAGCAGTTAGGATATAAAGTGTATGGTAAACTGAAGATGATAAAAGAGAACTTCATCATTCAAAGAGCACTTTTTTCTAGTTGTGGTTTGAAGTCACATAAGGTGGACTATATTGGGAGACAGTAATATCCAAGATTAAAGTATGTGATAGAAAAAAGGGATGATTCCAGTTGATGCAGAACACATAGCTTTATGAAAACTACCCAACATAAACCTACGAGTAATTATTACTCAAAAAATTGATTTCCATTACCTAAAATCTTTGAGTACATTTACTCGATTTGATTTGTTTATCATAATAACTCAATTTATGTTGACTTAATTGAAACTATAAGTTAGATTTACTCATTTTGACAAATTGTTTTACCTAATTCCAAGACTTTGAAATCTACTCAGTATTTGAGTATAGGCCTACAATCATGCCCATGCCAGGGCAAGGGCCAGGACTCAAATGACCTTTGGCCTCCTGAAGGCACGCTTTCACTGTCTTCAGACTTAAGAGCCAGCCCTTTGAGGGCATGTGACATCACTGTGGCCTGTGCTGTCCTCCACAATGTGGCCTGCCTGAGGAAGGAGAGGGTCCCCAGTGTGTCATCACACATGGACTGGGACAATCCTGCCATCTTCCTTGATGACGACAGTCAGGGACCGATATGTGTTAAATTATTTTAGTTAAGATGCTTTAGATTTAAGTTAAATATGTCCTGTGGTGGCAGAGACACATGCTGTGAATTTCAGTTAAATATGACATGCATTGGCAGAGGAAGTTGTTTTTTTTTTTTTTTAATTCAGTTTAAATTGATTTGGCCTCTTATGTTGTTTGTGTTGTATACTTTGTGTATACAAGCTTGCAGGGAGGCTACTGTATCCATTCATTTGTCTGTTCATTTGTTGTGTATGGATTTGTCCTGCATTTATTTCAGTGTGCAGACATGTGGGGTGTTTTATATACAGACCTTTGACTGTGTATTTAGTCTTATGTTCTATAATATGCTTTGATTCTGTGCTTTCTATCTTATAGAGTCACTGTGTGACTTCAGCTTTGAAAGGAGCTGATGTTTACTTACTTTTGTTTTATAATAATTATATAATAATAATTAGTTGGCACAACTTTTGTGGTGTGGAATTGTTTGTAGAACTTAAACTTCCAAGTTTTATCAATCAGGAATTTTAAGTTTCCTCAACTATGGATTATCTGTTGGCTCGACTATAGGCAATTTTCTTCAAAACTTAAGAGTTTGAGTTGGTATCAAAACCCAAAAATCCAGTGCAGTAAGTTGCCTTGAAATTTTGAGTTTTTTTATTTTTACAGTGTGTAGAAACAGAAGAATCAGAGCTCTGCTCGTTGATGACCTTGTACTTGTGCATCCACATGAATGGTACCTGAGACCACCAGGGTCAGACTCTGATTCAGTCCACTAGGGTTCACACGGATCAAATTGGTCGGACGCTGGGGTCAAGTGTGCTCAAATCCAGGCCCAAATCTGTGATGTAAGAGCACCCTTGGTCTCCTTTTTAAGGACACTCTATACTGCCAGTATGTATGACTGCTTTCAGGTTCCCAAAATGCTGCTGCCAGTCACACCAATAACTGATGTTCGTTAATTGACTACCCCTTTTTTGACAGCAGAAGTTATTTTCATTTTCTGAAAGGCACCGACAGTCTCAGACTCCTCTGGACCAAACTCCACAAAACCATAAATTTCACCATCATGGAGGAATCAGATCTCTATGAGAACCAAACAAACATAACACCAGATAATTCTGGCCAAGGGAAGAATTTACCAGAGAGTTCACAGAAGGTTGATGCACAGGAGAACATATATCAGACTCTGGGGATGAGCACAGTTGGAACTTCACTCTCAGGTAATGAACACACAAACATCAGCTTTCTTTTGTGCATGAACCATTTAGAGACGAGTCGTATTACTTTTGCTGATGAAATTTTGAATCAGAAGAGACGTAAGGATGTCCTGTCAAGAGATTTAACGGAAAATGATTGAAGTGAATTTTAAAGTGATTAAAATAATTAATCAAGTTAATCACCCCCCTATGCCGTGATCAATCATGATTAATCACAGCATTTCTTTAGTTCTAGTAATTTTTGTGTTTATTTTCATTATTTTAACTTTATGTACAACACTCTGAAAGCGCTTTTTACTAAAAATTGATTTTTTATTATTTTAATTATTATCACTCTTATTATTATTATTATTTTCTATAAATTAACATTTAAAATACTACCATTGACATGTATTTTTGGTTGAGTTAAATTAGTACAAGTATGGTGTTTAAATGAAGAAATATGACACAAACTAGAGTTTTTAAACTTATTTGTGGTTTGTAAATCAGAGTGTCTTAATTCACTGAGCAATAATATTTGCTGACTGATGTCCAGTGGTCTCTGGTCAGTGTAATAAATGTAGCTCGGGCCAGCTGCTCCTCTTTAGTTGTCTTTTAGCTGTCATACAGTTCATGGATTCTTGTGACAGTAGTTCTCATAGGTGTTCTGTGGTATGGTAACCTGACACGCCAGATGGATGTGTGAAACACATCCATCTGGGAAAGCTTCAATAGGAAACGTTTGAGAAAAGGCAGAGGATTTGAAAAAAACTCAGAGTGTGATTGGTTGAACGTTCTGTCTGTCACATCTCTATGGGCCAATAAGAGCAACAAAACACGTGACATAGCAGTTATCAAGCTGCGCATGCGCAGCTACGAAGGAATAACGCGAAATATGGCGACTATAGACATGTAAGTACTTGACTTTTGTCGTTTTTGAATACAAAACAACTCGCTGCTGTTCCTTGATCTTCTTTTAACAAAGAAATGTCGTCAAGTTCTGATAAAACTGGCGCTTTAGCAGCATCCATGCTAATCTCTTCCTCCATAACTGCACCAGCTCTTACTGCTGTCTGTGTACGTCACGACTCTGCTGCGCTTGAAAGTACTGCCCCTCGGCGCTGATTGGTCCTGTCACTTTCTAATCAGGCCCAAACGGTTCAGATGGGTGCTTTTCAAGATGGATTCACCAGTGAAAAACAAGGAAACGGGCCTGTCCATCTGCTTTGCGAGGTTAGTGGTACGGGTCATCAGAGGTGAACTGGGTGATGTCTTGAAGCCCCTTGTTATAAACGATGTTGATGGTCTGCAGTCTCTGGTGACACATTAGTGATCGCAGTAGTTAGCTTAGATGTTGTTGTTTTGGGGACAAATCCAGATCTGCTGGACTGCACCGGTGTAACTTGGCATTATGGCTTGATCCCATGTTGTTGTTAGCGATGTTGCTAACATTAGCAACATTAGCTATCATGGCTTGATCTCTTGTTGTTGTTAGCATCTTTGCTAACATTAGCAACATTTGCTCTCATGGCTTGATCTCTTGTTGTTGTTAGCATCTTTGCTAACATTAGCAACATTTGCTCTCATGGCTTGATCTCTTGTTGTTGTTAGCCTCTTTGCTAACATTAGCAACATTTGCTATCATGGCTTGATCTCTTGTTGTTGTTAGCATCTTTGCTAACATTAGCATCATTTGCTCTCATGCTTGATCCTGTGTTGTTGTTAGCATCTTTGCTAACATTAGCAACATTTGCTATCATGGCTTGATCTCTTGTTGTTGTTAGCCTCTTTGCTAACATTATTAAAGATGTGTTTTGCCTGGAGGTGGTACTTCAGACTCGTGCTTTGGTGTAAAGACAGTTCATCACCGTACACACAACTTAAGTTTCATCCAGACTTCCATCAGGCAGCTTTTTAAATCTAAATTTGCCGTGAAGCAGACCTGGGTCTGTCTCCTCACTCATCACTGCTGGCTGTGTTTGACCCTCCTTTAACCTTTTCACCCCAGGGACGTAAACATCCGGACTACAAGAGGAAGTAGTGGTCAAACTTAGTCGTATGATTAAATTGTGTTATTTTTTAACACGTTAAACTTTAAAGATTAATCACGAGTGTTAATGCATTTATATTAACAGGCCTAATATTTATCATTCATTCACTGTTAACTTTCATTCTTAATTCCAAAAAGTTGTGTAAAATGTGAAGAAGCAGAAAATGGTGATTTGCAGATACTTTTCAACCTTCATTCAGCTGAATGAACTAAATTGAAAACAACACAGAGACAAGATAGTAAAACTGCAACATGTTCCACAAAAGCTGGGACAGATGCAAGAAAAGACTGGGAAAGTGTTGTGGGATGCCCAGAAACACCACAGGCATGTTATTGGTAACATGGCGGAACCATGATTGGGTATAAAGCAGCACTACTGAAAAGTTCTGTTTTTTGTAGTGGAAAATAAGCGAAGTTCTCTACTTTGTGAAGGACTGTGCGGGCAAACAGTCAAACAAAACATGAACAGTGTTCCTCAAACGCTAGCTGCAATGAA